>NC_090266.1:544741548-545364734 GCF_040414725.1 Anabrus simplex | reverse complement strand
TCTTTCTTGGTTCATATAAATTGGTCACCATCCTTCGTATCAGGTATCCTAATTGGCAGAAATGACATGAATATGTCCACGAAAGTCATTATGTGCATTACACTTTCGGATGAGTTTGAAATGTGCTCTATTCTGCTGAAAGTCGTGATTTAGAAGTTATTTATAACAAGAGAAATTTCGAAACATACGAATAATATTTAAAGAGGAAGTGTATTTACAGCAAAACGAGGTTAAAGAAATGTTTCCGTGTCGGTGAACTGACTACAGAATTGTTCTACTTTAGCGCCTCCCTGCTGAGTGCGGAATGCAAGACGCCCTCATTCAACAAGTTGATGAGATTGATTTATTTATTGCTTATTGTTCTACTTCGCTAGATCAACTGAAACAAAAGGTATTGCAGGCTTAGCTGACTACAAGACATATACTGTACTTATTAACATGTAGATACAGTCATTCGTAACAAGAAGGCATGGTCATTATAAATGATTTAACCATGTGACAATTCTATTTGAACCGAACACGAGACGACGGCTTAAATTTAGGTGGCAATTTTCGATTATGGATTGGACATGCCCATGGTATTTTTTATTTAAAATATAAAGAAAATTGTCCCTTAGTATTCCTTTAGAAGACGGTTCAGTTATGGGAGACGTCTTGATAAACATTTTTCAGCTGTGATATTTACCCTTATTTGAACTGGTATACAAGAAGTTTCAGTAAGAACGTACACAAATTTAACAGGGCATAGAGGTTGCTCCATTGAACAATCTGAGGAAGGGAACCTGGAGTCGGAAAAGCCAGCTTAAGGAGATAATAGGAATACAATCACATTACTGTGTACTTTTTTAATTTACATTAGTTACAGTTAACTGCAAATGCCATCACTGACAAAATGAACGTACCATTTGCACTGTATCTTACAAAATGTGCTGAAATTGACGGCCATCAACCTCAATGCAAGTATGACAAGATTCTGATGCACCCTGACAAATATCTCTGGTGTGTTTCGAATCACATGACAAGCAGCTACAATTCTGGCTACTAATTTTATCTCCGGATCCACTGGGGTCTCATATCGACGGCTTACTTCTAAAACCTCGTAAGTCCCAATGCTCTTTCTACCCATTATATTCCTTAAGACTGGTCACGCCCCCCAGCCACATACGAATATGCAGTCCATCAGAATAATTTTCGTTGTGTTCATTTTCCTATGCTGATGTGTAAAGGAAAATGGACCTTATCATACCGTGTTGTAGGGATATTGTTCGCATGGCAAATTTACACATTCTCACAATATAATGTATTTAAAGTCCATTTTCCTTTACACGTTAGCATAGAAAAATGAACACAACGAAAATTGTTCTGATGTGCTATATATCCATTTGTGGCTGGGAGGCGTGACTACTCTTAAGGAAATTATTGGATAAGAAGAGCATTGGGAGATAAGAGGTTTCAGAAGTAAGCCGTCGATATGCAAGTGACTTTAGATGTCCCCATAGGAAATAATCAAGGGAATTCAGGTCAACTTGCTAGAAAACAGTAATGCGAGACAAAGCGGTAGACAAGTTTACTTACATATCTCCTTAAGCTGGCATCTTCGACCCCAGGTTCCCTACCTCAAATTATTCAGTGGTCCATCCTCTATGTCCTGTTAACATTTTTCACGCTCTTACGGAAACACCCTGTATTTACGGTTGTATCTAGTATTTTATACGGATTAGGGACAATGACTATGACATTATGCACTTAGAACTATTACGATTTTCATCGATTCTTACACCTCTATTGGAAGGTCACTTCGATCTAATGACGAGAAACTAGACGAGTTTGGAACCTTCAGTACAAGAAAGATGTACCCTGAAACAGGCGGATCAAAACTGCTGATAGTTTAGGACGACTATTGCCCAGAGAGATTAATATCAGACAATCTGTGAGTCGATCCCGGTCCTCCTCAGTCAGAAATGTTTGATGCCCAGGCCATTGCCACCTGTATCGTTTTACTTCACACCGGGAGCTGCCTAGCCAATACGTTCTTCTAGCGTTGTCACACATCTCATCGTCCTGAATGGTTTACCACACGAAAGAAGTTCACTCACCATTAGAATAGAGCGAACTTTGGGACCAGTGCAGTGACTTCTTCTTCAATCGCTGCTCATCAAACAAGTCAGAAGTCTCCTTTGATTATTTTGTCAACTCTGAAGATGACCACATTCTGAAATGTAAATCCTACCACATACAGAGTAGATCGTATTCTTAATCAAAAAATGATCCTCTTCACACCACCCAAATCTAGACTTTTCATCGTTCCACTGTGGGCAAGGTTTTCCATTACCAGTTAATATAGTGCATGCGAACTAGACGTTGTGTGAAATCGACCTCGAAGTGAAATGGGTTCCTCGTAAGAATTTTCCATTCACATAACAAAATCTTGAAAAACCCCTGCTGATTTTCAAACTGCCTTCTTCTAACATATGATAGCAATGTTACTGTCCAAAATATCCCTCTAGTTAGGATAGTTCATGGTACACGACGTGTTCACTAATGGACTTTCACGGTTGATGGAAATACATCTCCTTACTACGATGTTTCTCTATTTTCCGTAAATAAATCTAGTGGAATAGATTAAAACGTTCACCGTTAACAGGATGAGTTAGCTGAATTCTGCCGAAGAATTTCAAATAAAATTTGATTTCATCATTCTAAACATGTGGACCACTCTCGACTTGCCCGGCTGAGATGTTCTTCTGTAGTGACAAAGTCCCCTTCTCCTACTTATGAATGGAAACAGCAAAGGCTTGCTCGTTTAATCGATGCTTTATTAAAGTCACATAGACGTACACCAAATGTTGCCCGAAGCAGCAGTAATTTTACGTGTTTACTTACAAGGATCTCATACCGATTGTCTTCAAAATATCCTATTTATTTTGCCAGGTACATCTTGTGATTTGTTGTGCACTCTGTGCATTTTGTTCCCACACGACCAGTTTTCTAATGTCTGTACCAAATGGAAAGCTGTTTCCAATAAGGTATTTTTATAAAGTAAAAGTATTTTGGCGTGGTGCAAGTTATATTTAACGCAGTGGAATTTTTCGTGTAGAACAGCACAGGGATAATGCGACGACGAAGAAGACACATGATGGTTAAATTTGAATAGTCTCTCGAGGGCAAAAACACTTCTAATTTGACAGACTGAAGACAATCCAGTACGGTTTACATTAGGATCCATCTCCTTCAGAGCACGTATTTCTTCCATCTTGAAGTCCGGGATGTATTAACGAAATCGCAGTGGTGATTGGTTAACAATTTAGGTTAACTTTTAGAATGTACTACACAGCAAAGAAAGAAATGGAAAATTAAATTCAAGCTATGATATTAAAAACTATCAAAGTCCACTTTCGACAACAATTGTGACACCGTACATATACAGATGAATACTTCGTATCACAGGCAAGTCATGGAGTTAAAGAACCGTTCAAGAATTTGATTTATCATCGTGTATTGTGTCTTCAATTCCCTAAAATACCGAAGCGAGAGAACACGGTATACAGCAATGGAGAGTGGGTTGAAAAATGCAAAAATGTTGCTTCTGTGTTGCCAGGGCGTGTACGTGTGCAAAGTTTCACCCAGAACGTGTCATTTGGGCTCCATCATTTGGACTTGCGGGTTTTTCCGAGACGCTGACGCTGCTTAGCAGTGGTGGACGGTTTATCTATCTACTTAAGAAAGTTTTTATTCCCTAGAGGGCAACATTCTCCCTCTGGCCAAGAGAAGATGTGATGTTGTGAAGTTTAGAACGTAAGCCAAACTGTTTTGGAGTGAAAGGTTGTTGGCCTCTTTGCTAAAGTGGATTTTATTAATATATAATATTTTACGTGGCTTAATGGTGGATGAAGGTGAGTACGTATGATAAAGTACGTATGTCCCAGTGGTAACAATGATGTGAGTCTGGATAAGTTAAGGTGTATGATTGTGAATGGATGCGAACTGCTTATGGGAGAATGAGCCAGTGATGAATCGTAGGATGTATGGGTGAGCGACTGGTAGTATAGATAATGGAATGTGGTAATGAATGAGCAGATGGTATTTCGTTTCCCTGTCATCCATCTACCTACCCGTGGTCGAATAATGTTAGTGACCGTCCCACGCTTCCATTTCTCTCACTTAGAAAACCAAGTTTTCTGTGTACCAGAGAGTGATTGTTGGAATTGTTGGGAGGTGGAGATGGCGGATGTGGGTTTTAAAGTAGGGTTTCCTGGGGTAACGTGATTGTGGGTGTTCAAACCGCAATGGAAAGTGGAAGTTTATGTTCACGGTCAGATATGCAGGTGTTTGTTGGTGGGCAAGGACGAGATAACGGATGTAGGGGTGTGTATTGTGTAGGGAGATGTTGATAAATCGTACCAACTCTTTGATGGTGGGAGGTTTGAGTTGTGGAATAGGTGTGTATTTAATTAAAGGCGTGTGGCCTCCAAAGTGGCCTGGGGTAGGTATTCGAGGTGACGCCGTACAGGCGACCTGCGCGTTTATGAGGATGGGGCTCTACCTATGATGAATTATAATGCTGAAGATGGCACACACACACACACACACACACACATCCCCCGAGCAGTTGGAATTTACCAATGCAGATTTAAATCCTCGACTCGGGCGAGAATTGAACCCGGGAACCACTGAGCTGAGCCATGTAGCTGGACAGGGTCGTGGGTGTGTCAATGGTGCGCAATGAAGTGGCCATTCCACTTGATTTAAAGCAAGGGCGGGTCGAGCTTTGCAGAGTTGAATATACATGGAATGAGAATCTCAACACGTATTGTAACGGGAGGGTTGTTGTGTGTTGGGGCACTTGGCTGCGAGGAATGTCCGCATTTCGTGTTCATAGCGTTGCAGTAAGTTGTAGAGTGCGGAATGTATGAGAAAATTCGCTCGCAGAGAATGAGGTGCGTAGGAAGGGCACGGGAGATTTCTACCTTATGATGGTGAAGGCGGACAGAGACGCCGCTTTCTAGAACTCTGTAAACATCTGGCAGAGGTGGTATCCATACCATAAAGGTGAACCCCGATACATTCGTAATGCGAAAGCCTTTTCTGAATGGAACGTTTCCGGCGTTAATTTCCGGGAAGATAATTTATTCTGAAAGGGAGAGATCTACCCCTCTGACGACGCAGCTAAACAACCTCTAGTATTATCGGGAAGATTCAAGGTGGACATGGATAGGGGACTGAAGGGGACGTCTGAGCCGAGAGAAAGGCACCGATTGCTTCAGTGATGCGTAAAGCCGCTATATGTTCGCATTGCCTATTAAAACGTTTCTATTGTTGACAGCTTAGTTCGTGGGGAGCGGTATTCAAGGGAGTGGGTTTTGTAACAGAAAGTAGTGAGTCCTGATGGCGCTGGATGGAGTGATCCAAGGTTGCTAATGGGGCGTCTGTTTACTGAGGTAAATGAGTGTTCGGCTGTGTGATGACGGGTGGATGACGTCTAACTCTCCATGGGAAAAAGGGTAGACCGATCGGCGATTGTCGGTAGGGGTGGTGTAGGATCAACCGCCAGCCACCGGGGACCTTGATCTTCTTCCGGAGGTGGGTGGACGGCTGTCCCCTTATATTGACCTCTGGTACCTTTCGAAAGGGGAGATATTTTAGCCTGGTAATCTGGGTCGACAAATGAGTACCTTACCCCGTGTAATATGCGATGGAGGCTGTATCAGAGAATGCCGAAGCAGAGAAGGTGGCGGTGATGGTTGTGGTGATGGTAGGATGATAGGCGGAAACGAGTACGTGATTTCCTGGGATTTAACCTTGATGCCTGAGAGTGTGTGTAGGGTGGTATGAAGTTCAAGAGAAGAGGGGATTCCGGTGTGTAGAATCCTTTCTGGCGTCGACAAATTAGCTCCAAGTCCCTGACAAAGACACCAATGGCCCCACAACATTTCGCCTTCTCCTTGGCATAATCGGCATGGTACAGTATATGGGTTTCTCACTATCCATGCATTCATTCATTCATTCATTCACTAGGTGCTTGTTAATAAATACTACCTATAAAATCTTATTTGAGAGTCAAACTGTTGCCCAGTAGTGTACAGAAAAATGAAAGATTGTTTCCATTGTAAAGAAGCTGTCCATTAGAAAGGTACTATTCTTTATAATATGCTTCCAGTCATAAACCGTGATAGGTCATTTTATTATAAAGGTACTATTCTTTATAATATGCTTCCAGTCATAAACCGTGATAGGTCATTTTATTATAAATGTACTATTCTTTATAATATGCTTCCAGTCATAAACCGTGATAGGTCATTTTATTATGAAGCCTCAAGTTATTGTGCTAACATCATCTATGTGACTGGGTTATGATAAATTTTCTCCATTTCATAACATACCATTTGATAAAATGCAGTATAGGGAACAGTTCAACATTAAGGATACTGTCAATATCCTAAGACGCGATGTTTCACACTTTAGTCCAGATAGGAATACGTTCAGCATGAGTGGTAACCTTTTTACAGACAAATGTTAAAATATTTACTCACTTGAAATAACTGATCCTTTAGTTGACCATACTGAGTATTCACTTTTACGTTTTGGTCTGGTTGTGAGAGCGAACTGTGTTGATATATGGACTAGTCCCTGTTTAATGGACGGATGCCATTCCTAACGCCAACCCTAAGTGGAGGGATTTATTCACTATTACGTGTTTATGTGGTGGTTGATGGTACGGTGTGTTGTGTCTATATAAAGATTAGTGTGTTGGGGCAAACTCGAACACCCGGTTCCTGAGAGAGTGGAATTAGCCAGACGCGATTAAATTTCCTAATCCGGTAGGGAATTGATCCCGAGACCCTCTGCACCGAATGCATCAACGCTGACCTTTCAGCTAACGAACCCGACAATTCTTGTTCTCATAGTACGTAGTTAATATAAATTTTACGATCTATATCGGAATTGTGCTAAACGTTACTGAGTAAGAACGTAAGGGAGTGAGCGTGATGAAATCTCACATGCACTGAAAAGAAAACTATTGTTTATTATTTTTAGTTTCAGATGTTAACGTCTAGACAAATAACACTTTCTATATAAATGATTAAAAACAAATAATGTCGAGTTAATATTTTCTGCTTCAAATCAAATAGTACTTTTTGGAGAACGGTATGTCATTAACAATATTGACGAGTTGAAATAATTTATATTGGTATTCTCTCGTGAAAATGTAGAACCGTACATAATTCAGTTTATGATGGATAGTCGGCTCGATTCCAGCTGAGATGGATGGCATTTAAGGGTGCTTAAATCATAATTATAACAACTCCGCGTCATTGGGGTCTGTCATATTGAAGAACTCTTGTGAGACAAAATTCCTATACCCTCACATGTCCTAGATTCTGTAGCAATAGAACTGGCATTAAATAAATATTATTATTATTATTATTATTATTATTATTATTATTATTATTATTATTATTATTATTATTATTATTATTATTATTCGGACATAAAACGTTACTAAATGTTTGATAATGTCTCTCAGGATTAAAAGCCAAGTAAAATTATACGTTGAAATACTAACTCACATCAATTACCGGTGCATGACTCTTCCCTCTGTTTTAGTGCACCCCAGTCTTCTTAGTGAACTTCAAACTAATGTGTAAAGAATTCGCCAAAAATTGGCAACTTGAATTCACTATTTGGTATTCTTTTGTATTGTTATTGGGATTTCTGGGTTAATACATATGGCAAATTGGGGTGTGATAGACGAATGAAGTTTTCTCCAGCTTCCCTTTGAGGTCACTGTGATATGAATATGTACAACTTTTCAAGTAAAGGAACTTGCCGTAATGGTTCAGGTTCTTTATGTATTGAGATTTCAAGGAACCTTTGTTGTATGCAGATATCGTAACTGAATCTCCCTTGAAGTCCAGATGTGGACTATGAAACGCTTTTTGTCACGCAACGTTGCTATAGACCCAGGGTTTATTTACTGATTGGTGAATTTTCCGGGAGAGGGTTCGCCTTGTCCATAATTGGTACGAAAGTATTCCCGATGATTGTGCAGGGACAGAACGTGGATGCTATTTACATAACAACAAACGTAAATGTAACGGAAGCAATTAGTGGGATCTAATGTTCCGTAGTGAACTGGAATGAAGAGTAAATCGTGGGAAAAGCAGAGAACACCCATGGGCCATGATGTAAGCCATGCAACTGGCAGTCGTAAATAAAGGTGTCATTCTGACGGCAGGCTGGGGAGACATGAAGAAAGACCGCTTTACTCATTCAATGAGGTTCCACTTCCTCTCGGAAGCTGAGCTAATCGAATGGTGGATGAGCAGGCGGAACCAGCTAGCCACGCCGCAGTTTTGGGAAGCTCACCATGCTGTGTATATTTCTTGATGAAACCTTGCTCTAGTTATCCTCCACTTACATGCATTTCGTATCCAGTTGGTTAATAACCATGATTTTCTTTGTCACCTAGTTAACAACGAGAATGTGATCAAATGAAATTTCATTCAGTCGACCACAGTTTCATATAAATGAAAAGTAATGACATGAAAGCTAAAACGAAAACGTAGTTAATCACTTAATAATATACTTTACACAGTCAAGTGAACATATTCAGATAACCTTAAATAATATGAAATCCTAATCGAATATCTTTTGAACTATGTACGCATTCCTTTACTAATCTTAACGTTATACCAGCTAGGGCAAAGCGAGATGACATACAATGAAGTAAGTATTCCAACAACTCACAGAAAAAATATCACAATTTCAGTTTTGATCTGCAGGCCGTGAGGCAACGCTTAGGTTGTAAATATTTGACTTACTTTCTTCCCCAGCAAAGTTGGTAAACTCGTGAATCTTTCCAAGATGGTTTATTTTATTTTATCGTCTTAAGTAATCCCTATACTTCCACTTCATTGGACGAAACAAGTGTTTCTCTGCTTTACAACATCTTCATTTCAGCTTTTATGTTTAAAGACGTAATTTATGTCATAAATTGCGATCGACTGACTGAAAATATTTTCACATTCATATAATTTCATATTCATAAAACATCACAGTGCATGATGGACCCAAGTATATATTTTGTATATCGACGGCTTACTTCTAAAACCTCATATCTCCCAATGTTCTTCCTATCCAATATTTTCCTTAAGAGTGGTCACGCCTCCCAGGCACAAATGGATGTGCAGCCAAACAGAACAATTTTCGTTGTGTTCATTTTCCTATGCTAACATGTAAAGGAAATTGGACCTTAAATACATTATTCTGTAGGAATGTGTAAATTTGCCATGCTAGCAATATCCCTACAACACGGTATGATAAGGTCCATTTTCCTTCACACATTAGCATAGCAAATAAACACAACGAAAATTATTCTGATGGACTCCATATTCGTATGTGGCTGGGAGGCGTGACAGTCTTATGGAATATAATGGATAGAAAGAGCATTTGGACATACGAGGTTTTAGAAGTAAGCCATCGATATATGAAATCAAACCACGTGCCTGTATAGACCTAAATGTTGGCTACCTATACATTACCCTCAGACTAAGATAATTATCAGGCTTTCTTAGTCGGAGTTTATTGTGGTAGCGGTGTCAACAGTATCCTAGAAGCGTGACTGAGACACTGAGTACTGTAGGTGGAAGTCCAGGGCACTCTCATGCCCATCACCCCTAAAGGTGAATGAAACAATCCCATGGTCAATGGCATAGGATGAAGAAGGCATCCTAATTGGAATAGATTCGAAAACTCAGCAGAAGAAGCACTTGGCAAGGAGAAACTGCCAGCTAGGAAGGGTTCTATTACAGAAGAAGTAATTGATCTAATACATCAAGGTATGGATTTCAAGAAAGGTACAACAAAGGAAGATAGAAAGTGTTACAGGCCTGTAAGGAATGAAATAAAAAAAACGTGGAAGCAGGCAAAAGAAGCATTATTACAGCTAAACTGTAAAGAAGTTGAAGAGCATATCGTTAGTCTAATTAGAAAACATCGTGTCTCCCAATGCTCTTCCTGTCCATTATTTCCCTTAAGAGTTGGCAGGGGTGATGACTCGGCCGGACGGTAGGTTATTACGTGGTGTTTGTTCTGTTTGTGTTTGTTTATGTGGTGGAGTGTGGTGGCTTAGGTTGGATTATTTTATTGTGAACATGTATTTGGGGCTGAACGCCTGTTATGTTCATGAATAAATACCTATTCGCATACCTTAAGACTGTGCACGCCTCCCAGCCACATATGGACATGTCCCATCAGAAAAATTTTCGTTGGGATCATATCCCTATGCCGATGTGTACAGGAGAATGAACCTTGCTGTACCGTACTAGAGCGATGTACGTTTACGTGACGTATTTACGCACTCCTACAGTATAATGTATTTAAGGTTCACTTTCCTTTACACATTAGCATAGGAAAATGAAAACTCGTCTCTATCTCGAACAGATGGTCAGATATTTCTGGAAAGTATTCTGCCTGTTAGCAATTTGTACGACAATGAATGTCAGTAATTCCGTCCAAAATTGGTTTTAGTACATTATCATCGTATGTTTGTGCATTAAAATTGTGTCATAAAATCGTCCTATTATTCATTAACCACCTATTTACTTTCTCCCCAATAACCACACATTTTCCATCCTTCGCTTCTTATCGAGTAAAGAACCCGTCCTTCTCAATTTGTTTACGAGTTTCCATACGGTACCTGTATGCGGAGGGCGTACACATGAACATTGTGTATGAGACGTCTAACGAATTCCCTGCAACCCTCTGTTTTCACATAACCATCGTACATAAATAGGGGCAAAAGATCTTTCTAGGTCGACTCCCCGAACAAATAGCATTTTTAAATCGTACGTAAATATCCCCCTTTCCTGTACTGTGTACACTGTGGAGGCACTATGACAATTATCCCCTGAACTAACCCTTCATAACTCAGGAACACTTGGAGCGACAGTTCGACACTTCTTAAATGTTCTAAACACAGAGAACAACTGAGAAGATGAGGGAACTTCAGTATTTGGTTCTAGCGGGGAGTGAAGAGTGAAAAGCAGGCACTGCGCGCCCGCCGAACGACCGATTAGGGAAACTTTCTGTGGTACAGGAGTTAGAAATTCAATTAATATAGTTTAGTATTTTCCGTTATAACCCCTACGGAGGAACAGTTAACCTCATTTTCACCTCAAGCTCAGAATCCATAATGAGCTTAATTAATCTTTGTACAAATATTTCAATTTTCAGCAAACAAATATTTCCCATCAAACGAAATAATTTCACATTGATTTAATTCAATCTAGAGACGTTTACGTGGAACTGCGTAGTAATTATTGTACAATAACACACTGTACAATTATTGTAAGCTGATTTCACTTCTGAAGTATTTATTTTATTTTTATTTTCTGGCCGGGCTAAGTGGCTCAGATGGTTGAGGAACTATCCTTCAGACCCCAACTTGGTAGGATCGATCCTGGTTAAGTCCGGTTGTATTTGAAGATGCTCAAATACGTCAGCCTCGTGTTGGTAGATTTACTGTCACACAAAAGAAATCCTAGGTGAGTAAATTCCGGCATCTCGGGGTCTCTGAAAACCGCAAAAGTAGTTAATGGGACGTAACACAAATAACATTATTATTTTCTTTTTAAATTTCTCTGCAAAGAGGAAAAAGAGAAATATGTGGTCTTTTGGAAATGAACTTGAGGAAAGCGGATGTGTAGGAAAGGACAAATATTCAAACATACTTATATTCACGGGTGAAGTTTAAGAAAGCGGAGAGTGTTATCAGTGGAATACTGTGTAGGAAGGATACTGACTGGAAGGGATTTTAAATGAGACTATGGAGTGGGTATGTGAGAAATTGGGAGTGAGATTTCTAGATCCTAATGGGTGGGTAGGAGATTGGGATCTGCGCTCAGATGGTCTTAACTTAAACCGCATTAGTACGTATAAGTTACGAAATTTGTTTAGAAAGTTATCGGGAGGTACATTCAGGAAAATGGGGTGGTCTAGCGAGCGGTGATATGGTTACATAGATCTGGAAGTCAAGTAGGGATGACATAAACATGTTCGTGCTGACGGTATTGTAAAGACAGGAATAAAATTAAGCAATTTAATAGACATACACCTGCCAGATGTTGTAACAGGAGTTGAATCATGGCTGAGAAATGATGTAATGGATGAAGAAATTTTCTCACGGAACTGGAGCGTGTATCATAGAGGTAGAAAAGTATGATATGACGGGGAGTATTCATTCTGGTGAAATAAGAATTTGTAAGCAACGAAAAAGTTACAGATGACAAACATGATAATGGGCAACTTGATGTCTTTGTAGTGCACAGACCGAGAAAGGGTAGCGCTGACGCTGATTCAACATTATTTTATAAGAAAATAAGCTATGTAGGAAACGATATGGAGAGGAATATGATTTTAGCGGGAGATCTCAGTTTACCAAATGTCAATGGGAAAGCACGGTCAACAAATGGCAAATAAGATAATATGGGAAGGACAGCTAGTTCAGAAAGTGTTGCAACCAACTAGAGGGAAGAATATTCTGGATGTGATGCACTCTATAGAGAAACCGAAGTAACAGATGGTATTAGTGATCACGAAGCTGTATTTGTCGTAGTTAAATGTGGTAAGAAGGAAGGTCTTAATAGTAGGACTATTAGGCAGTACCACGTGGCTGATAAAGCAGGCACGAGGCAGTTTAAAAGGAGTAACTATGGTCGGTGGAAAACGGTAAATAAAAATGTAAATATAATGCGGGATTGGTTTGAAGCAATTGTTGAGTAATGTGAAAACAGTTTGTACCTTTAAAGGTGGTAAGGAATGGTAAAGATCCACTGCATTATAACGGAGAATAAAGAGAAAAGGGAGGTGCAGGTTGGACAGATATACAGTTAGAAATGGCCGTGGAATTATGGAGAAATTAAAGGAACTTAACGGGAAATTGAATCTAGCAAGAATGTAAGCTAAGGATAAATGATGGCAAGCATAATTGGCTCTCATACAAATTTTAGTGAAAATGGAAGGGTGTGTATAGGTACATTAAGGCAGAAACGGGTTCCAAGAAGATCATTCCAGGAATCATTAACGAACAAGGGGAATGTGTATGCGAGGATCTTCGAAAGGCAGAAGTATTCAGTCAGCAGCACGTAAAGATTGTTGGTTACAAGGATAATGTCCAAATAGAAGAAGTGACTAATACTAAAGAAGTATTAAAATTTACCTATGATAACAACGACAATTACAATAAGGTACAAAAGTTGAAAACTAGAAAAGCAGTTGGAAATGGTTAGATTTTTTGGGGTATACTAAAGACAATTGGTTGCGATATAGTGACATATCTGAAGCACTTATTTGATTATTGTTGGCAAGAAGGAGTTATACCAAATGAATGGAGAATTGCTATAGTAGACCCTGTGTATAAAGGAAAGGGTGATAGACATAAAGCTGAAAGTTATATGCCGGTCAGTTTGACATGCATTGCATGTCAAATTCGGGAAAATTTTCTCTCTGATTATATTAGACACTAGCTGATGTACCCGTGCTTCGCTACGGGGTTCTCAGAAAGACTGTCTTTGTGGTTTTCCTAACTACAGTTAACTTGGGCCATTACAAAAACATCAGGAGAAATGTAGGGATTAAAAGCAATGTTATCATATAAAATACTCGCTCAAATGAAAAACCGCGCATTTTCTCACATTTAACGAACAGAACTACGATGCCGATCTAACAGTCCAAAGTTCCAGTGCTGGAATGGCCAGGCCACAGACAGCCGTGAACACTCCTCTGCCATTGTTCCGTTAAATATACACACTGCTCATTCCAATCAGTGCCTCAGGGTGGGGATTGAATAGCTCGAATGGTATGATGAACCAGTTGTTACGTACCAGTAGTATCAGAAAATTTATGAACCAGAGGAATGGCATGCTTATGAAGAAAGTTATCTAACTTCCCAGCTACTTCCCGCCAATATTCAGGCAGACTGTTATACTCGGTACGACCGGGCGAGTTGGCCGTGCGGTTAGGGGCGCGCAGCTGTGAGTTTGCATCCGGGAGGATGTGGGTTCGAAAACCATTGTCGACAGCCCTGGAGATGTTCTTCCGTCGTCTCCCATTTTCACACCAGGCAAGTGCCGGGGCTGTACCGTAATTAACGCCAGGTCCACTTCCTTTCCACACCTAGCCCTTTCGTGTCCCATCGTCGATATGAGTCCTATCTGTGTCGGAGCTACGTAAAGCAAATTTTAAAAAACTCGGCATACAGTGGTAATCCCATCTATCGGACATGACTGGCAACAGAATGCAAAAAGCACATCACAACAAACAATGGTCAATGTAATGTTATTGTTGTTCATTGTTATGAGCTTACTGTATTGTAGGCCTTCACATTTAGTTTTCTTTCGACTCTGTGATATTAGGGAGTCTTGCGAAATTATTTATAGCGTAGTCTGTAGTTCCTTATTCCCAGACTTTACATAACGTTAAATTCTGTTTACCATTTTTACGTGACTTGGCGATGAAATGGACTTAGCAACAAAAATCCAAATTCATGAACATCTCTGTTATCACAGCCGGTACGGTAAAAATTATAACACATAAATGATCGGAAATTTAATACTACATAACTTCAGTAATGTAGTATTTGTCGATAGGACCATTAATAACACAAATATTTGATAATTAAATTTTAGGCCTTCCCCTAAACTACCATTCCACTTAGCGTGAATAAAGTTATTTATGGCTTAAATTGTAGTGACTTATTTTCCGACATTGCATACCGATTTTTTTTACGATAGGGCCACTTATAACATAAAAATATAGATCTTCCCCTATACTACCATTTCCTTCAACGTAAATAAGAGTATTTATGACCTAGGCTGTGGAGACTTATTTCCCGACTTTGCATACCGATTTCAATAAGATAGGACCACTAATAACATAAATATTTGAGAAATAAATTTTAGGCCTTCCCCTAAACTACCATTTCTCTCAGCGTGAATAAGATTATTTATGGCATAGATTGAAGCGATTTATTCCCGGGCACTACATACCGATTTTCATTAAATTCTCTTCAGCCGTTTTCTCGCGATGCGTGTATATACATACATACATACATACATACATAAGTTACATACTGAACCCATGACCTTTGTACCCTAAGAACATTATGCATAATGTAACAATTAAACTAAAAGTTGGATTCTTGATAGCATGGATTTGACACGTGACGAGGGGGTGATTACCTTCGGTCCCACGCTCTGGGGTACGTGACGTCAACCACACGTGTCGACGGCGGAAGAATCTCAAGTCATTTTTATGAACTATTTCAAAGCGCGTGTACATGGCGTGACCACGCCAAGTCAAAAAAATATAGTGCCTATCAAAGGAGGTCAATCATCTCACAAATCGAACCCGTAAAAATTTTAAATGTCCGTGAACACTACCGCATGTAGTCAGTTTCAAAACTCTTGAAATTGCAGTTTAGGTAAGTCAGAAAATTTATAGAAATTTTCTTGGCGGCAAAGGGAGAGATCCGAAGAGAGGGGGTAACTGCTATAAATATGAAGGGACGCCATGTCGAACTCTCCTTCTCCGGCATTTGTGATACAAAGCGGACGAAAAATTGTTGAGTTGCTCTGCGAAATCAAACCAACGAAAGTAGACTGAGATCAACTGCAGATTTTAGCCATTGCGGCTAAGTCTTGACTCCATGAGGAGATAGTTTTCTTGAGTGAAATAATTGTACCAGATAGGACGGTCAAAGTACTGAATAAATTCTAATGTGATTAAGTAATTCGTGTGCGGAAACAATTATAGTCCATCGTGTGCGTTCAAGCAAACAAGTGAAGGGTATTTTCTTTTTTTAATGCTTTATTCCAGGAAACCTGAAGAAATAATAATAAATTGTGAAGCCATGAATGTAAAAATGGCTAAATAAAATGCCAGGGTCACAGGTGAGCCTTATGACGAATACTGGCGTGACGACATGAGGTAGGTGACTTTCCATCTTACTACCTCTTATATCTTGTCTCGTGATTTCTTAAAGTGTATTTGAATGGGGATATACGACGCAGTGGTCACCCCTACTAAGTTTTGTAAATGTGAGAGTACGACTAAAAGAGTCATTTGTTTTATTTTCCACTTGGATAAAAGTTTGAAGTCTTGCGAGGGCCGTATAATGTTGTAAAAAGTTATTGAATAGGGTTCCGAAGTGATATCACGTCCAATGTAGATCGTCATCCGTGTGAGTGTACTGCCTATATTTTGTGATGTCAAATTAAGATGTTCATTCGACGTAAAATTCTTCTGTCTGCAATTTGACGTTAATAATAATAATCCATGGTCACTCATTTTCAATTGAGCGGAAGCGCGCTGTCGGGTGAGAACCTAGGGTGATGAGTTTTGGTCACGGAGAGAAACGTTTTTATTTAATGCCCATTTTAAACTGTGTCTGACTGACAAGAAAAAGATCTAGTAGAATGTTTCAGTCATTTCTCGTAAAAATCAAGTTATTAAATACGATATCATTTATGCGAAGTTATTCATGATTAATGCATTGTGCGATATTAGACGTCGGGATTTCTAGTGAGGATTTTATTTCAGTTCTTTGTCGATGATAATTGTGGAGCTGGGAAACAGAGGTTAGTTTGTGAATCAGGTTGGACCTGTCATTGAAGCCGGGACACGGAAGCCCGAGGAATGTTTTATATGAGTTGAGATGAGATGTGCGAATCAGGTTAGAGTCCTGTCATTTGCAGCCGGGACATGATAGCCCGAGGAATATTTTATAATGTTGAGAATGGAAAGAAATTCATAGAAATCCATAGCGGTATCAATTGGCGACGCGTATAATTAGTGTGGGCATCTTGAAGCATAATCTGTGCATTTTGTTGGTTAGAATATCGTATTTGTTTAATTATGTCGGCCGAGTTTAAAGGGAGCATTTTGAGAAGTCAGTCAACTGTGCATAAACCAGGTGTTTCCTGTAACTGCCAAACGAGCTTGGGGGGATGAGAGGCCTCAGCTATGATAACGGGAGAGGAGTGGAATTGAGATTGTACTGTAATTCTCGGCCAGGGATAACGTTAAAATGCTGGATTTAGTTGAAATTCATAGCCGGTAATGATCTAAGTATTGTGAAATACTGTAATTGGGGACGTAGTGAACATTTCAAATCACGAACTTTGAGTATAAGGAACAGAGTAACCTAATTCAGGGTTGTCCAAAATATAGAGCGATGGTCGTGATGATCGGTTTGTCTGTGAGGGGTGTGCAAAATTCATTATGGTAATGACGAGATATGACATCGTAATTATACGGCGAGTTGTTTGGTTTCTACGTAGATTATTAGGATATCCAAGTGTTAATAACGGTTAGGACTAGATTAGATTTTTAAGCGTGATATCACGAGACAGGATATATATAGCTGGACATGAATTATGTAAAATTCTTTTCCAGCCAGATAAACATCGCAATATTGAACTCACATCACAGCTGCGTAGAAATTTGTGAAGAAACCAGAGTCCGCGGAGATAAATTTTGTTGTTCGTTAATATTTCGTTAAATCATTTAAATTTATTTAATTATTGAATTCAGTGAAACCGCATTTGAAATAACTTTAATCAAGCGAATAACTTGGAGATGCATTCTGGAAATTTTAGTTTGTTTTCTGGGGAATGTTAACATGTAAAGTAACGATTAAGGGGACATATCCGAAGGAAATGGATTTTACTGCCACAAAGTTTGTGAGCATTGCTATTGTTGTAATTATTGAACTTTGATTGATTGAGCAGTGAATGTGCTGGGGATAGTAAAGTGGAACTTTGGTCATAAACCGATGTAACTTAATTGTGTTTAGCCTTCAGCCTAGAAACTTGGATGGTCAGGGGGTCATCAACCTCAGTGACTTAGATTAGGGCCATATGCCATTGTAGCATCATTTCCTTGCGGTCATCATCCACAATGACTTTAAAGTAACTTAGAAGAGTAGATGTCGGTCCATGACATAGACGCAGGTCACATCGATTCAATTAAGGGTCCATGCCGTAGAACCACTGTGTGGCACACACCGATTGGACGGCCTTAATTATTCCCAGAGTCCAGAGTTCGTGTTACGAGGGCTGGACCATAACGAATCACTATGATGGTACATGTTGTCTCACATGGAAGCCGAATTTAAGGATTTCCAGACTTTCCTTTCTTAAATGATTAATAATTGAGATAATGGTTTCTAGTAAGAATGCCCGTCAGGCAGTTACGTTAAAGTCTCACACCAGTGTTCTGACCTTTATGTAAAAGTGATTGTGGTGTCCAGTGGACACAATTGACTTCTCTGATACTGTTGACATACCATGATGCTTCAGAATTTTCCTGAATAAATAGGAATCTTTTAAATAGACCTTTCATTCTCGTAGATAGATTAGAATTAATGAACCCTACCTTTACCTCAGCAAGTGACGAAGAACCCGAAACGACCCAAGAGACAGATCTCATGAACTTTGCTGATAGGTAAGGAAGGTAGGTATCCCTCAATATGGACCAAAGTGTTCAATACATACATACATACATACATACATACATACATACATACATACATACATACATACATACATACAGAAATTACGGAAAATTAAAAAGAGCATTTCCTTGCTACTATTTACACGACCGATACAGAAATACCATCCTTTTTAAATTCTGAGCAATGTACAAACAAAACTCTTATTTATATCGTCGCTTCACCGGTAAAACGTTGTATCCCACAATACTCTTCCTATCCATTATTCTCCTTAAGACTGGTCACGCCTCCCAGCCATACATGGATACGCAGTCCATCAGAACAATGTCCGTTGTGTTCGTTTTCCTATGTCGACGATTAAACGAAAATGAACCTTACATGCATTGCACACTAGGAGTGCGTAAATACGTAATGCAAACGTACATTCCTACAGTACGGTACAGTAAGGTTAATTTTCCTTTATACATGGGCATAGGAAAATGAACACAACAAAATTTGTTCTGATGGACTGCATATCCATACATGGTTGGGAGCGTGACCAGTCTTAAGGAGAATAATTGATAGGAAGAGCTTTGTGGAATACAACCTTTTACCGGTCGAGCGACGATATATATAGACTACACATGTCAGGCCTTCCCCTAAACTACCATTTCACTCACCGTGAATAAAATAATTTATAGCTTAAATAGTAGTGGTTCATCACCCGACTTTACATTCCGATTTTCATTAAATTCCCTTCAGCCGTTTTCTCGTGATGCGTGTACAGACAGACAGACAGACAGACAGACAGACAGACAGACAGACAGACAGACAGACAGACAGACAGACAGACAGACAGACAGACAGACAGACAGACAGACAGACAGACAGACAGACAGACAGACAGACAGACAGACATAAATTACGGAAAAAGTAAAAATACATTTCCTTGTTACTGTGGACATGACCGATACAGAAATACCATTCTTTTCAAATTCTGAGCAATGTACAGACAAAACTCTTGTTTTATATATATAGACTAGCAAGATACCCGTGCTTCGCTACGGTATTATACTGAAATTTATAATTGAATGCTTATTGTTTTAGATATATAATCCGCCGAAATTTGTGATCTGACTCGTTTTCGGCGAGAATCCACCAAAATTCCCGATCTGACTCGTTTTCTATTAGATTACGGCGTGTCTCCTCCCATTTTTCAATCTTCCTTTCCAGCAATCGATTTTGTACTTCCCGGGCTAGGCTCAGGTAGTCCTCCCGGTCAGTTGGGTCCGTAAATCTTTGCCATCTTTTCCTATAATCATTTTTAATATGGATAAAATCCTTCAGAAGATACGGCGTGGTGTCATATTGGGTGCCTTGGCGGCACTGAACACGCGGCCGGACTGCATTCTTAGTCATTAGCTGTCCAGGAGCCGTTTCCAGCGCGTCAGCACATTTGACGACGGTCCGGAACATTATTATTATTATTATTATTATTATTATTATTATTATTATTATTATTATTATTATTATTATTATTATTATTATTACTATTATGTGTAGGTGGAATGGTTGATGACAGGGAAAACCGGAGTATCCGGAGAAAAACCTGTCCCGCCTCCGTTTTGTCCAGCACGAATGTCACATGGAGTGACCGGGATTTGAACCACGGAACCCAGCTGTGAGAGGCCGGCGCGCTGCCGCCTGAGCAACAGAGGATCCTTATAAGTACATTAATAACAGTAAAATCAATTGGTCTCGCCTCCTTCTACACCCCACCGCCGTTAAGTTTATTTACCGCCACCTCCCCCCCCCCCAAAAAAAATTAAAAGACGGCTTGTTTCTTTATGTTTAAGGGAGATTCCAAACACCAATGTTCACGTCTATTACCTTCAGCTTTGAGATATAAGTATCCCCATAAAAATAATTTACTTTTTGCACTTCATTTCACACTACTCCCCCCCTCCCCAAGTGAATTTTCCCGCAAAAAATACTTGTTTCTTTAATAGTAAAGGATCTTCTAAATACCAATTATCAAGACTCAAAATTCTTCAGTTTTTGATTTATGTGTCCTCATTAAAGGAATTCGACTCCTTTACACTCCCGCCCTCCAAGATGGTTCCCCCCCCCCCAAACGCGTTTTTCTTTGTTTTTAAAGGAGATCCAAATACGAATTTTCACGTCTGTAACAACTTTAGTTTTTATTAGATGTATGTATTCTCATACAATTAAGCCAATTAATTTTTCAAGTCTTTCATCCCCCCCTCCCCCGCTTCATTGGATTTTAAGAGAATACGTGTTTCATTACCTTTAAAACAGATTGAAAATATCAAATTTCACGTCTGTAACATCTTCATTTTTGATATATCAGTAGCCTAATTAAAAGAATTCAACACCATTTTCAGTCACCTTTACCGCCCCCCCCTCCTCCGCCAAAGTGATATTTCCGAAAACTAAAAATACACGTTTCTTTATGTTTAATAGAGATAAAAAATACCATTTTTCACTTCTGTAACATGTTAAGTTTTTTAGATATACTGTAAAAATTCTCATTTTAAAATTTCACCCCTTTTGAGTTCCCCTTAAGTGGAGTTTCCAAAAACAAATCACCTATGTTTCTTTACATTTACAGGAGATTCCAAACACCCACTTTTTACGTCTGTAACATTTTACGTTTCCAACATATTCTGTAGATATAGTCTTTCAAAAAATTCACCCCAATTTGTCACTCCTGTTTAACCGCCATTAATTGGATTTTCCAAAAACTAAAAAAATACGTGTTTCTTTATTTTTAAAGGAGATCCCATATACAAATTTTCAGTTCTGTAATATCTTTCGTTTCTGACATATATGTATCCTCATTAAAGGCATTCAACCCATTTTTCACCCTTTTACACCCCTCCTATTGGGATTTACAGGAAACAAAAAAAATACGTGTTCCTTTATTTTTAGAGGAGATTCCAACTACCAATTTTTACATCTGTAAATTTTAAAGTTTTAAGATGTAGACACACTCATTTTAAAAAATTCACATCCCCCTTTTCACCCCCCCATACTTGGATTTTCCAAAAACGAAAAAATACGTGTTTCTTTACTTTTAAAGTAGATTACAAATACCAATTTTAAGGTCTGTAATATCTTCAGGTTCTGAAATATAAGTAGCCTCGTTAAAGGCATTCAACCCATTATTCACCCTTTTACACCCTTCTTATTGGGATTTTCCGAAAACAAAAGAATACGTGTTTCTTTATTTTTAAAGGAGATTCTAAATACCAATTTTTACATCTATAAACTTTAAATGTTTTGAGATATAGATACACAAATTTTTAAAAATCACCCCCTTTTCACCCCCCCCAATTAATTGGATTTTCCAAAAACAAAAAAATACGTGTTTCTTTTTTAAAGGAGATCCCAAACACCAATTTTCAGGTCTGTAATATCTTCAGGTTCTGAAATATAAGTAGAATCATGAAAGGCATTCCACCCCTTCTTCAACCTTTTCCACACTTCCTATTAGGATTTTCCGAAAACAAAATATACGTGTTTCTTTATTTTTAAAGGAGATTCTAAATACCAATTTTCACATCTATAACCTTTAAAAGTTTTGAGATATAGATACACTCATTTTAAAATATTACCCCCTTTTCCCCCCTCCCTTAATTGGATTTTCCAGAAACAAAAATACGTGTTTCTTTATTTTTAAAGGAGATCCCAAACACCGATTTTCAGGTCTGTAATATCTTCAGTTTCTGAGATATAAGTAGCCTCATTAAAGGCATTCAACCCTTTTTCCACCCCTTTTCACTCCTCCTATTGCGATTTTCCGAAAACAAAATAATTCGTGTTTCTTTATTTTTAATGAAGATTCTAAATACCAGTTTTTACATTTGCAAACTTTAAAAGTTTGGAGATATAGATTCACTCATTTTAAAAATTCACCCCCTTTTCACCCTCCCATTAATTGGCTTTTGCAAAAACAAAAAAATACGTGTTCCTTTATTTTTAAAAGAGATCAAAAGTACCAATTTTCAGGTCTGTAATTTCTTCAGTTTCTGAGATATAAGTACCGGTATCCTGATTAAAGGCATTCAACCCCTTTTTCACCCCTTTTCACCGCTCCTATTGGGATTTTCTGAAAACAAAAAAATACGTGTTTCCTTATTTTCAAAGAAGATTCTAAATACCAATTTTTACATTTGTAAACTTTTAAAGTTTTGAGATATAGGTGCACTCATTTTTAAATTTCACCCCCCCTTTTCACCCCCTTAGCAACGGAATATCCAAAAATCCTCTCTTAGCGAGCACCTACATCTTAATATGAATGTATCCCCAAAATTTCATTTCATTATGTCTAGTAGTTTTGGCTCGGCGATGATGAATCAGTCAGTCAGTCAGTCAGGACAAGCTATTTTATATATATATATAGATTTCATTACATTTCAGACCTTCTCCTAAACTACCATTTCACGCAGTGTGAATAACATTTTGATGGCCTAGGTTATAGCGACTTATTGCCCGATTTTTGCATACCAATTTTCGTGAAGGTACGACCACTAATATTATAAATATTTGAGAATTAAAATTTAGGCCCTCTCCTAAACTACCATTTTTCTCAGCGTGAATACAATTATGTATAGCCTATATTGTAGGGAATTATTTAACGTCTTTTTCTACCAATTTTCATTACGATACGACCACTAATAACATAAATATTTCAAAATTAAATTTTAGGCATTTCCCTAAACTGCCATTTCACTCAGCGTGAATAAAATTACTTATGGCCTAGATTATATCGTCTTATTAGCCCGACTTTGCATACCGATTTTCATTAAGACACGACCACTAATAACATAAATATGTGAGAATTAAATTTCAGGCCTTCCCTAAACTACCATTTCGCTAAGTGTAAATAAAATAATTGGTGGCCTAAATTGTAGTGGTTCATCACCCGACTTTACATACCGATTTTCATTAAATTCTCTTCAGCCGTTTTCTCGTGATGCGCGTACAGACAGACAGACAGACAGACAGACAGACAGACAGACAGAAATTACGGAAAAGTATAAAATGCATTTCCTTGTTACTGTGGACATGACCGATACAGAAATACAATTCTTTTCAAATTCTGAGCAATGTACAGACAAAACTCTTATTTTATATCGATGGCTTTCCTTTGAAACCTCATATGTCCAAATGTTCTTCCTACCTATTATATCCCTTAAGACTGGCCACGCCTCCCGGTCATATATTTGTATGCAGTCCATCAAAACATTTTTCGTAGTGCTTATTTTCCTGTGCGAACGTGTAAAGGAAAATGGACCTTATCATGCCGTATTGTAGGGATGTTGTTTTCATGGCGAATTTAAGCATTCCTACAGTTTAATGTATTTAAGATTCATTTTCCTGTCCAGTCCAGCATAGGAAAATGTGCACAACGAAAATTGTTCTGATGGACTTTACATCCTTATATGGCTGGGAGGCGTGACCATTCTTAAGGAAGAAAATGGATAGGAAGTACATTGGGAGATACGAGGTTTTAGAAGTAAGCCATCGATATTTTATCTTATAAAATGAAGCTGTTACAGACGAGAAATTTGGTATTTTGAATTTCCTTTCAAAATAAATAATCACTTTTTTTATTTTTTATTTTATTTTTTTTAGGAAGGTCCACTTACGTCGGGAGAGGGTTGGAAAGAAGTCAAGAAGATGAGGTTGAATTACTCTTGTGAGTATACATTTGTCTCAAAAACTGAAGGTGTTATAGACGCACAGACATGAAAACTGGTATTCGAAATCTCCTTTAAAGTAATGAAACACCATTGTTTTCGGAAAATCTAGTGAATGGGCTGAAAAGAATTGGAAAAGCGGATGAATTTTGAAAATGAGTACCGGTATATCTACATTATATGCCGTCTGGCTCCATGGCTAAATGGTTAGCGTGCTGGCCTTTGGTCACATAGGTCCCGGGTTCGATTCTCGGCAGGCTCGGGAATTATAACCATCATTGATTAATTTCCCTGTCTTGGGGGCTGGGTGTATGTGTCGTCTTCATCATCATTTCATCCTCATCATGACGCGCAGGTCGTCTCCGGGAGCCAAATCAAAAGACCTGCAAGTGGCGAGCCGAACCCGTCCTGAGATCTCCCGGCACTAAAAGCCATACGCCTTTACACTTTACATTACATGTCAAAAACTTAACATGCTAGAGACAAGAAACTTGGTATTTGGAAGGTCTTTTAAAAATACAGGAACCTTTACCATTTAGTTTTCGGAGAGGGCACTTAACATGGGGTGGAAAGTAGTGAAAAATAGTTGAATTATTTTTTATGAGGATTCTCATAACTTAAAAACTGAAAATGTTACAGACGTGAAAATTTTTATTTGGAATCTCCTTTCAAAATAAGGAAACATGTATTTTTGTTTTCGGAAAATGCACTGAGATGGGGGTATGGGAAGGACAGATCAAGGGGTTGAATTCTTTTTATGGGGATACTAATGTATACATCAAAAACTGGATATATTACAGATGTGGAAATAGGTATTTGGAATCTCTTTTAAGAATATAGAAACATGTATTTATTTTTTGGCTTGAGAGAAGACTGTTTTCTCTCATGTAGCCTACAGTTCTATGTCGCATGGTCGTCTTAGCTCCAAAAGGTAATAACGCAAACATGGTTTACAAAGAATTTCTGGGGTAAATGAAACTCAATTTTTGGGTGGGTTTTTATACTTTAGGAATTTTCAGGTAGTCTCTTAGTACAATGCCGAGAAACGATTACTCTGATCAAATTCCGAAATTCACGCGAGCGAAGCCGCGGGTAATTGCTAGTGTTTTCATATCTATATATAAATGATATGATTAAAGAAGTGAAATCAAAGATAAGGCTTCTTGCGGATGATGTTAATCTGTATAGAGTAATACATAAGTTACAAGATTGTGAGTAACTGCAAATTGATCTCGATAATGATGTGAGATGGACACTAGGCAATGATATGATGATAAACGGGGTGAAGAGTCAGGTTGTGGGTTTCACAAATAGGAAAAGTCCTCCCAGTTTTAATTACTGCATTGATGGGGTGAAATATCCTTATGGGAATCATTGTACGTGCCTAGGTTTAAATATAAGGAATGTTCTCCATCGGGGTAATCACATAAATGGGATTGTAAATAGAGGGTACAGATATCCGCAGAAGGTTATGAGGGTGTTTAGGGGTTGTGGTAAGGATGTAAATGTGAGGGCATATACCTCTCTGGTAAGACGCCAACTACTGTAGAGTATGGTTCCGGTGTATGGGACCATCATCAAGATTACTTGATTCAAGAAGTGGAAGAAATCCAAGGAAAAGCTGCTCGATTTGTTCCGGATGTTTTCAGAGAAAAGAGTAGCGTTACAAAAATTTTAAAAAGTTTGGGCTGAGAAGACTTGGTAGAAAGGAGGAGAGCTGCTCGACTAAATGGTATGTCAGTGGATAGATTGTGTGGAATGACACTAATAGGCTATACGAATTAGTTTGTGTGGTGTCTTTATAAGTACGAAAGATCATAATATGAAGAAAAAGTTGGAATTCAAGAGGAAAACTTGGGGTAAATATTCGTTTATTGGAAAAGGAGTAGTCCGGCTCTGTGTTGTAGTGGTTAGTGTGATTATCTGCCACCCCCGGAGGCCCGAGTTCGATTCCCGGCTCTGCCACGAAATTTGAAAGGTGGTACGAGGGCTAGAACGGGGTCCACTCAGCCTCGGGAGGTCAACTGAGTAGAGGTTGGTTCGATTCCAACCTCAGCCATCCTAGATGTGGTTTCCCGTGGTTTCCCACATCTCCTCCAGGCAAATGCCGGGATGGTACCAAACTTAATGCCACGGCCGCTTCCTTCCCTCTTCCTTGTCTATCCCTCCCAATCGTCCCATCCCCTAGCAAGGCCCCTGTTCAGCATAGCAGGTGAGGCCACCTGGGCGAGGTACTGGTCATCCTCCCCAGTTGTATCCCCTGACCCAGAGTCTGAAGCTCCAGGACACTGCCCTCGAGGCGGTAGTGGTGGGATCCCTCGCTGAGTCCGAGGGAAAAACCGACCCTGGAGGGTAAACATATAAAGAAAAAGAAGAAGAAGAAGAAGGAAGGGGAGTTAGAGATTGGAATAACTTACCAAGGGTGATGTTCAATAAATTTCCATTTTCTTCGAAATCATTTAAGAAAAGGTTAGGAAAACAACACAAAGGGAATCTGCCACCTGGGCGACTTCCCTAAAAGCAGATCAGGACCTTGCTGCTAATATCTCGCGATATCTTTGTTTGTCAAAGGCTATCTACCCAAGGCCGTAATGGCGTGCTGAATTAATCCCGAAGGAGTTGGATTTGATTCCCTGTCAGCAAGCCGAAAAATTCATAAAAGAATTTCTTTCTTCTGGAGGGCACATGGCTCTGAATTTCAATCCCCATCAGTCAATCAATCTGGATTTTACAATCGCTCTACTCGACTCTGGAATAACTTACCAGGTATAAGAAAGTACCTTCCCCTACAACAATTTTACCACAAAGTGAAGGCTCTAATGGGTCTTAGAACCCGCATAAATTCAAAGTGTTTATATAAAGTAACTCGGTGTGTGTGTGTGTGTGTGTGTGTGTGTGTGTGTGTGTGTGTGTGTGTGTGTGTGTGTGTGTGTGTGGTGTGTGGTGTGTGGTGTGTGTGTGTGTGCGTGTGCCATTTATTTTAAAAGCTGTGTGTTAATGGGTTCATGCGCAGGAGTTATGCGTATAGCAATGCTAAGAGTGAACTTGAATCCGGTAGGGCAGGACGTCCGCTAGTACCCTACACTTGACGCAATGTAAGTGAGTTATACTGAGATATCCCTCCAAACCAAGGCAGGAATTGTGAGTCCGTACCTCAAACCGTCCAGCGTTAACCAGTTTCTTGCCGGGTTGAGTGGCTCAGACGGTTGAGGTGGTAGCCTTCTGATTCCAACTTGTCAGGTTCGATGCTAGCTCAATCCGGTGTTATTTTAAAGTGCTGACATACGTCAGCTTCGTGTCAGCAGATTTACTGGCACGTAAGAGAACTTATGGAGGACTAAATTCCGGCATCTCGGCGTCTCCGGATACCGTAAAAGTAGTTAATTGAACGTAAAGGAAATAGCATGATTATTATTATTATTATTATTATTATTATTATTATTATTATTATTATTATTATTATTATTATTAAGCAGTTCATTGTATTTCTTCGTGTGCACGCTCCTGCCTCAGGTAAGAATTGGAAGTCTATTGCAATTCTGTAACGATTGTCATAAACCTGGTGACTGTCAATGTACCTCCTAACAATTATTTTCCGTAAGACTGGTCACGCCTCTCAGCCACGTACTGATATGCAGTTCATCAGAACAATTGTCCTTGTGTTCATATTCCTATGCCCATTGTACAAGAAAATGAACCTTACATGCATTATACCGTAGGAGGGAATCATGCATACATTTCTGCAGCAGGCCTATGCTACAAGGTATGTAAGGCTCATTTTCGTGTACACACAAGCATATCGATGGCTTACTTCTAAAACCTCGTATCTCCCAATGCACTTCCTATTCATTTTCTTCCTTAAGACTGGTCACGCCCCAAAGCCACATATGGATGTACAGTCCATCAGAACAATTTTCGTTGTGCTCATTTTCCTACGCTGACGTGTAAAGGAAAATGAACCTTAAATATATTAAACTGTAGGAATGCTCACATTCGCCATGAAAACAACATCCCTACAATACGGTAAGGTAAGGTCCATTTTCCTTTACACGTCTGCACAGGAAAATAAGCACTACGAAGTAGGTTCTGATGGACTGCATATAAATATGTGGCTGGGAGGCGTGACCGGTCTTAAGGAACATAATGGGTAGGAAGAACATTGTAACATACGAGGTTTTAGAACTAAGCCGACGATATGAAAATGAACACAACGACAGTTGTTCTGATGGACTGCATATCCGTACGTGGCTGAGAGGCGTGACCAGTCTTAAGGAAAATAATTGTTAGGAGGTACATTGTCACTTACCCGGATTTTCACAATCGTTACAGAATTTTGGCCATATAATGTCTGGGTTCCTAAGCTAGTATGAGTGCGCTGTTCAGAAGAATTCAGCTAAAAATATGTTACTTAAAGTTAATGGCGGTAATTACACTTTCAGCATGCCTGTCCGATGTGACCGGACACTACCAAGCCCTGTAGTACCGGAGAGTAAAATAGTTCATTCTATGTCGTTCAAACTGCATCACTTCCACCGAATACGCCCAAATCTGTAAATTGAACAAAAATTTGTCTTCGCTAGAATATTATATCGTCCCTCGACCGCTAAAAGGTTGTATTCGACAAAGCTCTTCCTATCAATTATTCCCCTTAAGACTGGTCACGCCTCCCAGCCACGTATGGATATGCAGTCCATCAGAACAAATCTCGTTGCGTTCATTTTCCTATGCCCTACTGTAAAGGAAAATTAACCTTACAGTACCGAACTGTAGGAATGTACGTTTGCATTACGTATTTACGCACTCCTAGTGTACAATGCATGTAAGGTTCATTTTCGTTTAATCAACCACATAGGAAAACGAACACAACGGACATTGTTCTGATGGACTGCGTATCCATATGTGGCTGGGAGGCGTGACCAGTCTTAAGGAGAATAATGGATAGGAAGAGTATTGCGGATTACAAACTTTTACCGGTGAAGCGACGATATGAAACAGGCTCTGAATATTACGTCATCAGCCAAAATGAGTCTCAGAGATAGCAAGCAGATTTTTTAGTTTTACATAGAGTACTTTGCAGGAATTCAGAAATGGTAACCAGAGGAGAAATTCAATTTCAACAAAAGTTACAAATATGTAAAAGAACATTTATCGTCACTTATAAGGATAAATTGATGGCTCACATGAAACAGTTCGATGGCATGCACATGCCCCTAATAAGAAAAGAGTTTAGAAGTTGGGATTCGAATTGGCTGAGGCAGTAAATCTGTCAAGAAGATTTAATTGGGGCAGCAAAGTAGGTGGAGAAGGAATGTATTAAGAGATCGTGCATAGACTAAATATTCAAAAACTCGTAACTTCCAAGGTCTCTAAACGTCGGTACGATTCGGTAAAGAAGGAACCAATTGCATATATTGTGAAGAGAGCTTTGATGAACATACATTCTCTGTTTAAAAATAGTTTTCCAAACACCCTATACTGTATAGGTGGAAAGTAGAGCTAACATTATTTTGGGATCCCGAAGTCGGACTACAGTTATTCAAAGTAATTCCCGGATAAACCTGTCACGGAACAATTTCCTGTCTGTCCGGCACTACCGGCCAATTTTCAAGATCCAGGACAATTAAATAATTTGAAAATATATTTTTCCACCATTTAAGTCAAAGTTCTTATTTGGAATATATGCTATACTTTTCTAAATGGTTTACAGAATGAAGAATGTATTATCAAATAAAAACACTACAGGCGCTAAACTGCAAGTGTTCGGTCCTGATGAACTCTCCCCTATATATAACAGACACGGATTTTAATATATACCGTAACTTACACTTTATCAATGGAAATAGGAACACATCTATGTAGGCCTATGTTCGGCTTGCTCCTGCTCCATCTGACTTCCACGAATTGTAGTAACAAATTTTGGGGAAAAATTATAATAATAGATATGCATTTAAGGGGACTTGGGACACATTTTTTTCGGTAAATGGGTGAAATTGTCGGAATTTGAATTCTGGCATAAATAAATTATATTAACCTTGCTCTACATAATAAAAGTGGTTTTGTGCCGCTGTGACTATTTTTGACGTAGTTTCGGCCGTTTTAAAGTTGCTCTGCACGGTCATTTGATTCTCCACCACGCCCCCTTTTCTCTGTATGCTCGGCTATCCGTGTCCCTTCTGTTACCATTAATTCCCTCTTTTCAGTAGCATTGAGATGACACAATTTTTGAATATTGGAATATATACTGCCATCTGTTGGCTATGTTATGAACTACTTCAACCTATAATTTAGTCAACATAAAACTTTATATTTTAGAACATGTTTATAATTATATCCATTCTAGTGACATGTTTGACTTGAAAAATTCTATGTGTTTATAGAAGTAGTATTTTAATATGTTTGAGAGTTGTAACCAAATGCATATATTTAATAAGCTAGTGGACAGCCTGACATCAGCCTATACACTTCCTTGTTTGCTATTGGGTTTGTTTTGGTCAGTTTTTTGAATTGCAAGCAAGGTTGCAGGAAATTGTTAGTGAATATTATATCAAATCATGAGGAAGTAGATCCATCCAATGTAGGTAAACAAGTGCTTGACATTGCTGCATCATTTGACAGAACATGGCACAAGCGTGGCCATTGGCATTGGCATAGTGATTGACATTCTGAGTGGATTAGTAATAGATTACCATGTGTTATCTAAATTTTGTCACATGTGTGTTATAACTGCTCATGAACTGGGTGAAGATTCTCCAGAACATAATGTATGGCTGGAAGGTCATAAAGCATGTGGGGAAATGCTCCAGGAATTATGAGGGATCATCTGTAGCAGTGAAAGTATTTGCAGCTGATAATTTATGGATAAGATCAGTGGAAGAATGTGGCATGCGCTACACAACTGTGCTTTTTGATGGGGATGCCAAAACATTTCTCCACCTGTCAAATGAAGCACTATATGGACCAGATGTACAATTGAAGAAAGAAGAGTGCATTAACCATGTTGCAAAAAGGATGGGGACTGATTTGAGGAATTTGGTGAAAGAGTGGAAAGTAAAAGGAACTACACTTGGTGGAAGGGGGCCTGGAAGTTTGAAAGAAGCAACTATTTTGAAGCTCACAAATTATTATAGGCAGGCAATATGTCCAAATATTCCCTCAGTAGATAATATGAAATCTGCAATATATGCCTCATTATACCATTACTCCTCCACAGATGAAAATCCTAAGCATAAGAAATGCCTCTTAGGACCTGAATCATGGTGCTTCTACAACAAGAGTATCGCAACAGGACAAACCCCTCAAAACCCACAAAAAATGTCAGTTTAATTCACAACTGCAATGCTGTTGAAAATTGTGCCTGTATGCCAAAGGCTGGCATCAACAGAACTTCTGTCTAGATGTTGTAGAGGGGCTACTCAAAATTCCAATGAAAGTCTTCATGCATGTATATGGAAAAAGTGCCCAAAAGAGACCTTTGTGTCCTCAAAAAGACTTGGAATAGCTGTTTCTAATGCAGTTTCAGAATACAACATGTGATGCAGTGCAACACAAGAAATAAAAATGGCTGTAAGGAATTATAAACTTTCACCAGTATCCACCAAACTTGCCACACAGAGATGAAAGAAGAAAATTTGACAGTCAGCGGTCAGTCACCCAACAAAAGAAAACAGCCAGGAAAAGACTGAAAATCCTCAAGGTGCACAGGGAGGAAGCCAAGAAGAAGAAGGAGGGTAGGAGGTATAATGCTAGTGAATTTTAAGAGATTTGAAAAGGTCATTATGAAAATTTGTAAAGGTTTTAGAACTAAAATTCATTTAACTCAAAACACCATTTTTTGTAACCTGCAGTGTTCCATGCGGGTCAAATCTAAACCTATATTTACCAAAGTTGGTGTGTAGCTTCTATGTGACCTAACAAAGAAATTGTAGGATGGATTTTGCATTCTTTTTCATTATACTCATTTTATGAGGCAAAATGTACAGAAAATTAGTGGAAAATTACATGAAAATAAATTAAAAATTTGAAACAGGAGTTAATTGATCAACATAGGGTGAATCAAAAATTCCATCCTAGAGTTTTTTTATGTTATAAGGAAGAATCATTTCGCAAGTTTTCAAACTCTCAGGTAAAAATCCATCCCGCAGGGAACTTTTTGAAAGTTGCCTGTTTTGCGAGTGTCATAAACACAAAGTACACCATATCTCATAAACTAATAAGGATATTCAGCTGAAATTAAGATATATTCTTTCCATAGTAGTCCTACATATACCATAAAAATTTCATTGTGATTGCTCAAAAATTGTGGAAAATAAGAAAATGTGTCCCAAGTTCCCTTAAGACTATCGCCCATGTGGCAGAATCGCTATCATTTGCTTACATAGCATTTTTCTTAATAATTCTAGAGAAGTTAGAAACTTATCGAACATCTCCCTTCATAAATTATTCCAATCCCCAATTCGTCTGCCTATAAACGAATATTTGCCACAAGTTTTCCTCCTCATTTCCAACTTGATCTTCATATAACGATCTCTCCTACTTTTAAAACTCCATTAAAGCTTATTCCACACGATCTCTCCACTGACGCCTCTGATCATAACGCTTATTTGAACACCTCGTTTACTTACTCCGTGACACTACTCTTTTATGTCCGACTCGTTGGCTGAATGGTCAGCGTACTGGCCTTCGGTTCAGAGGGTCCCGGGTTCGATTCCCGGCCGGGTCGGCGATTTTAACCTTCATTGGTTAATTCCAGTGGCCTGGGGGCTGGGTGTTTGTGCTGTCCCCAACATTCCTGCAACTCACACACCACACATAACACTACCCTCCACCACAATAATACGCAGTTACCTACACATGGCAGATGCCGCCCACCCTCATCGGAGGGTCTGCCTTACAAGGGCTGAACTCGGCTAGTAATAGCCACACGAAATTTAAAAAACTACTCTTTTATCGGAAATCACCCAGAACGAATCACGCCGCTTTTCTTTAGATCTTTTCCGGTTCTGAAATCAACTAATCTTGGTGAAGGTTCCATACATTGGAGCAATAATCTAATTGTGGTCTTACTAGTGAATTATATGCCCTCTCGTTTACATTCAAAAAATCCTCATAGCCATTTTAAGAGTTCTGTATCCTTTATTTGCAACCTCTTTAATGGGATTTCCCCAAAGGAGATCTTTCCTTGTATTGACACCTAAATACTTACAGTGATCTCAAGTACTTTCACTCCATTAACTCAGTAACTAAAACTGAGAGGACTTTTCCTCTTAGTGCAACTTACAACCTGACATTTCGCACCGTCCACTCAGCTTACGCTATGAATGGGTACACGAACACGGCGAGCTAGCCACTCTACCCCACTAGTACAGAGGTTACGGACAGTGGAAGCCTTTACCTTCCGCTACTCCAAGGGTCATAGTAACTTGTACGGCCACGGCTTTGTTTTTAACACAATTATTATCAGCTCTTTGAGAGTGTTAAGCCATTTATTTTGAAGAGGAGTGTATTCGGATAAATTCCCAGGAAGTTGTGCGTGCGGCAAAACGCACGGCGACAAGGGCAGCGTATACAGTAATGTTGCAGGGGAAAGTGAGTCCAAAATAGAACCGTACTTCTTCTTGCCTCACGTCTCCATTCCATTCGTTCCGTAACCTTCTCCTCAAGGATTCTTTCGTAAATAGTCTCCGTGACATTTCATCGACCCACGCTTTGTACCACACTAACCACATTATGTCTGATACATAGAAAAAATGCGCCGCTAATACACCGCAAGGTGTAAATCATATTCCAAAGACATTCTGATTCTGCGTATTTAAAGATATCCCAGAAATTGTTTTATAATTATTTGCCTATAAGATCCACTAATGTGGTTTCTCAAGACCATTAAAGGATTTCACCTCTCACCTTTAAATCAAAATTCCTTTTTCTTATTGTTCTACGCTTCATATTCCATTTAACATTCCATACAACAGTAATCATTATCTGACCTCAGGTTTCCTAAGAAAGATTACAACCTCACAATTCTTAGAGTAATTATTTATAAGCAAAATTTCCAGGAATCAGGTATATGTTCTGAACAGTCCACCGTTATATTTTCGTAAAGCTGGAAATAGATCTGTATAATACGATGAGGTCAAATTAGACCGTCTAATTCTGGAGTCGTAATCAAATAATACTCTCTACAGGTCATATCAAGAACTGCGTATTTTCCTTTACACGTTAGCATAGGAAAATGAACACAACGGAAATTGTTCTGATGGGCTATATATCCATTTGTGGCTGGGAGGCGTGGCCACTCTTAAGGAAAATATTGGATAATTCATAGAGGGAATTATTTCTGATACCCATCAATATTGAAGATAGTGATTAGAGGAGAGGAGATTGTTTGTTAGCAGTAATTATAATATTAGGCTTTCAGTTATTAGGTCGTGTTGGGTACGTACAGTACGAGGCACTGAGCGCAAGCTTTCAGATTTCACGCCCGATGCTCTACCGATTAAGCTACAGTAGTCTCCTCTCTTACTAGCAGTCCGGCTCCGTGGTTAAATGGTTAGCGTGCTGGCCTTCGGTCACAGGGGTCCCGGGTTCGATTCCTGGCAGGGTCGAGAATTTCAACCATCATTGGTTAATTTCGCTGGCACGGGGACAGGGCGTATGCGTTGTCTTCAACATCATTTCATCCTCTTTAAGACTCACAGGTCGCCGACGGGCGTCAAATCAAAAGACCTGCACCTGGGGAGCAGAACATGTCCTCGGACACTCCCGGCACTGAAAGAAATACGCCATTTCATTTCTTACTAGCATCCCAGCTAGTCACCTCCTGTTGGATATTCAAATTGAATATTTATATATTACTAGCGCCTTATGTTCTAAAATCTTTCAGCTGTCAGGTAATGTCGAGTACATGCCAAGGAAATGCAAATTACAGAGAAAAAATGGCTAACTGGAGCACGGTGAGATCCTTACCCACAGGAATGGTGTTGGGTTGGCGACCACCTCATCCCAATGGCAGGCACTTAATGTTCTCGGCACGACCTACGAGCGAAAAGCCTATTTCAAGTACGTGATTGTGGAGAGTGAATAATTCTAATATTCAGATCTGTAGGATTAATTTTGAATGACTATTAATTAATTCTATTCATTTATCCGTTACAAAGTTCATGGTACGCTAGATATGTTTCTCCATATCGTCGTATGTTACAATGTTCTTCCTACCCATTATATTCCTTAAGACTGGTCACGCCTCCCAGCCACATATTTATATGCAATCCATCAGAACCTTTTCCGTAGTGTTCATTTTCCTATGCGAAGGTGTAAAGGAAAATGGACCTTACCCCACTGTATTGTAGGGATGTTGTTTTCATGGCGAATTTAAGCACTCCTACAGTTCAATCTATTTAAGGTTCATTTTCCTTTACACACTCCCATAGGAAAATGAACACAACGAAAATTGTTCTGTTGGACTGTACATCCATATGTGGCAAGGGGGCGTGACCAGCCTTAAGGAAGAAAATGGATATGAAGTGCATGTGGAGATACGAGGTTTTAGAAGCAAGCCATCGATATATAGAAGTATCTTGTCATTTTTATTTGTGGGGAAGTTTAAAACGGATTGTGTACAAGAACAATACACGTTAAAGGAAAGTGGTCGCTTGGGCAAATTCTCCTGTGAGTGCTATAAAGTTCGATATTGCTTGTACAGTACATGGAAATTTCATAAATATTATTACAGAAGTACGATCTTCAAGAAAAGTGAACAGTATGTTTAAGATAGGCCTTACTTATTGCATTACGGGTCTTTGCTTGTACGGCGAAGCTTATATCAGGCTACATGAACATAAAATTGCTGTAAGATATTGCATAAGATACGACTAAGAGACTTTTAATTCCCAACAGGTTGCATATGTTCAAGAAATAAAATACGCGCAGCTGATTCACCCGGCATATGTCCTTTCTTCGTTGAATGCATGCTGCGAGCTCATTATTTAACGAAGAGATGCCTTCACTGAAAGTAACGAAGTAACAGCGAGAACCCAGAAGATAAGTGACTGACTGAGTCATGTAGCGATATGGTCGAAAAGTCCAAGGTCTTTAAGCTCAGGAATGAAAACGAAGGCCCATATCGTCCGGGAGAAAGTTCAATGCTAGCAAGTAAAAAGTGGTAAAAATACTCCGAGGAAGTGGATACAATTTCCGACAGCTCTAGGTTAGCACTTTCAATTCACACGAGGTGCTCTCTATCAGGTCGACTGATTATTGTTCGTGTCACGCCCTATGTATTAATATTTTCCCCACTGTTTCTCTTCGTAGGCATAGTTCTTTCTGGAAAATAAGACTGGTGTCCTGATTCTGGCCTATATTATCGGTTCCCTGTTTTAGCCGTATGGTCGTTTTTCTCGCTAAGGACAACATTTTTCTCCCGAAGGCCACTAAGCGAGTGATGTACCGCTGTGTGTCTTGAAGTTACTTTGAATGTCCTTAATCCTTTATTGAACGATCTAACATTAACAATTGCATAGTGTAATACGTTTTTAGTAAACAAATGTACGCATTGTTGCTTATGTAAGAATAAATCCTCAGTAAACCTTCATTTGAACGGACTGTTTGACATAGTGGGAAAAGGCATGTGTCTGAGTAAATAATCATGCCTCTTACCACTCTGCCATTTTCTTTTGCTATTACATTGCTAGACTCATAGGACAGGCATACGTTCCAGTGTGAACTTCGGTAGGGTGGATACCACATATGCTATGAATAAAATGTCGTTTATTGAAAGAATCGCGTGTAATGTTCAGCACAATAATTTTATCGAACTGGCTACAAAACTTTTTTTTTGCTAGGAGCTTTACGTCGCACCGACACAGATAGGTCTTATGGCGACGATGGGATAGGAAAGGCCTAGGAGTTGGAAGGAAGCGGCCGTGGCCTTAATTAAGGTACAGCCCCAGCATTTGCCTGGTGTGAAAATGGGAAACCACGGAAAACCATCTTCAGGGCTGCCGATAGTGGGATTCGAACCTACTATCTCCCGGATGCAAGCTCACAGCCGCGCGCCTTTACGCGCACGGCCAACTCGCCCGGTGCTACAAAACTTAATGTGAATAGAGGGGTAAGTCATGGTGTTCTTAGAGTGGACTTTACTCAATACCACTTGAGTACACAATACAAAAGTGCTTCATTTATACTATCTATGTATAATCGAGCTTTTAGATAAGTAAGATGTAGTTAAGGGTCCTAGAAACCCTCCCAATATGGCTGAGTGACTCAGTAGGTTACCCTGAGCCCAAATTGGCGGGCTACATCACTGGTAAGTCCGGTAGCAGGCCTACCTGAAAGTGTTCAGATACGCTAGATCTGACAGCACGTTAAAGACCTCCTGCGAAAAAATTTCCAACACCGCAGATGATGATGAAGATGATGATGCTTATTGTTTAAAGTGCTTAACATCTAGGACATCTAACATCTCGGCTTCTCCAAAAAATACCGAAAAAATGTTAATTAAGTTATGGGTGTATTCTGCCCGAAGGCAGGTCCGAACCTCCGCAGAGGTGTGCCTGAGCCGGAGTTTACGTGCGGTAGGGTGGCCAGTTCCTTTCCGATCCTCCATTCCCTTACCCCCACCAACAGAGCATGGCAACCCATCCAAACCTTGACCACGCCCTATGTTGGTTAACTTCGGAGATCTCACGGATCCGGTGTTTCAACACGGCTACGCCTGTTGGCAAAGTTAATTAGTGGGACGTAAATCCAATATCATTATCATTAAATCCTTGCGAGGTGCGTACATTCTGAAAGGAACATAGACTCCAGATTCAAGCGATACGTACTATAGAGATTTCCTTTAAATGTGGTTTTATATATATAATTATACTCCTGTTCGAGTCAATACTAATCGTTAAAAGTTAAAGTGATATATATCTGCATTAAACTAAAACTCCTCTCAATGTATGCCCTTCAATTTGCTATTAAATCTCCAAAAGCTAAATATAAAGTTTAATTTTACACCGTCGCATAGGAAAATGGACACAGCGAAAATTGTTCTGATGGACTACAAATCCACATATGGCTGGGAGGCGTGACCAGTCTTCGGCAAATAGTGGGAAGGCAGGGCATTGTCAGATACACATTATTGTTTCTTAAGAGACGATATGTCGATTCCTCGTAGTACGACACAGACGAATAAAAAGTGAAATTTAAAAAATGACATATTAGCCAATAACGATACATTTCAAATAACAATCAGAGTAACTCAAATTCCTCTTCTTAATATTATTATTATTTTTTCTTTCTTAATTAGTTTCATTTCCTGGGTTATTTTTCCCTCGGACTCACCGAGGGATCCCACCTCTACTCCAGTAGCGTGAGACTTTAGGTCGGGGGATATAACCGGAGGGGAGGACTAGTACCTCGCCCAAAATGCGGAACAGGGGCCTTGTTGGAGGATCGGAAGATCGGAAGGGATAGACAAAGAAGAGAGAAGGAAGCGGCCGTGACCTTAAGTAGGGTACCATCCCGGTATTTAGCCTGAAGGAGAAGTGGGAAATGAAGAAAAACCATTTCAAGGATGGCTGAGGTGCAAATTGAACACCCCTCTACTCAGTTGACATCCCGAGGCTGAGTGGACCTCGTTCCAGCCCTCGTAAAACTTTTCAAATTTCGTGGCAGAGCCGGGAATCGAACCCGGGCCTCCGGGGTCGGCAGCTAATCACAATAACCACTACACCACAGAGGCGGTTATTATTATTATTATTATTATTATTATTATTATTATTATTATTATTATTATTATTGAAATGGCGTATGGCTTTTAGTGCCGGGAGTGTCCGAGGACAAGTTCGGCTCGCTAGATGCCGGTCTTTTGAGTCGACTCCCGTAAGCGACCTGCGCGTCGTGATGAGGGTGAAATTATGATGAATTGTGACCAAAGGCCAGCACGCTAACCAATTAGCCATGGAGCTGGACATTATTATTATTATTATTATTATTATTATTATTATTATTATTATTATTATTATTATTATTATTATTATTATTATTATTATTACACAATACTAATGCTGTTATGAACGTACTGTATATTTATTACTTAGGACGCTATATATGGGAGTCCCACTCCTCGGCTGAATGGTGAACGTTGAGGCTTTTTGGTTCCGAGTGCCCCGGGTTCCTTTCCCGGCCGGATCGGGGATTTTAATCGCCTCTGATTAATTGTTCTGGCTCGGCGTCTGGTGTTTGTGCTTGTCCCAACACGTTCTTTTTCATATTCACACAACACACCACACTGCCACCCACCACAGAAACTCACAATAGTGATCACGTCTCTCCACATAGAGTTCGCGTCAGGAAGGTCATCCAGCCATAAGACAGGGCTAAAACAACATTGCTACATAGTTCGTACCCATGACCCCGCAAGTGTGGGAAATGGGATAGAAGAAGAAGAATTACGTTATCTATGGGAGAAAATATTACTCCATCTTTGTTCCCGTTCTTGGGTGTTACTACCACGAGTTACGAGTTCGATTTTTGTTGCAACCTGTTGGAGAACATCAAATGTGGTAAGCCTCGATAAGGGTTTTAAAAAGTATTTAATTTGGATTATTTGGTGAAGTCTTCCACAATGTCTTGTTGTCTTATTTTTCTTCGTTCTGAAGTAAGTCTGTGAATAGTAATAAATTTTCCCATAGCTGGTATTGAGTTGCAGGAGGTGGTCCCTCAACTTATCGGCCCGACCAATCGGCACGTTCCCAAACTTCCCCAAACAGATAAAATAACTTAATTGAGAAAGAAATGGCTCTTTCTTGTCTTAGCAGCCGGTGATAAGAAACGTAACAAACGAGACAATAGGCCAACGTTATGGTCTTTTAATTTGTCTTCTTGTTTGGTGCTTATCTTGTGTGTGGTGCGGCGAGTCTGGAGGAGCGGCAGGCCTAATTGGCAGCACGAGGGACAAAGGAAGGAGACACTAGTGAATACCACGAGAACTAGAAGGAACTAATTACTTTTAGTTTTATACTCTCAGTATTTAAATAGTCAAGAACTAAGAAAATTATTCTACGACGTTGTTTAGAAACTTTGTCGAGTAATCTTTCACAAACGTTCTCGATGTTCGGTCTTCCCCACGAGAAATTCATTGCAATAATAGTATGTATCACCATAATCTTAATTTTCTAAATGTTCGTTGCATTTCACTTCAATTTCATAAAATTATATTAAACGATAAACAGAAATTGCAAGCGCTGCAATCGGTTGTGTCCCATTTGCGGTCAGTCTCATTTGCGATCACTCCATTTTAAGAAGAAAAATAAAAGAATGGGATGAAAGACTAGTTCGTGTTCCACTTGCCATCACTGTAAATTTATCAGCAGCCCGTTAGGGTTTTCCAAAGTCCATGCAGGAGGGTGACCGCTAATTAAGGCGTACTGCAGATAACCGTCTGATAAGGCAAGTCTCAGGGATTCTCCCAATCCGTCCCCTCTCCTGAACCATTTTTGAGGTACAATTAATCTATTCTTTTCAAAATGCTTATTCCATCTGTAGACATCCATCGCTGATGTAGCTGTTGTTAACTACGTGCTTATGACATGGAGTTCATCGAGATGAACAGAGGCAAGCCTTGTGCTTTATATAATGGATTCTCTTACAGAAAGCTACGAGGAAGTCAAGGATGTTTGGTCACATGGGTATGTTTAAAATAGGACAAATCGCAAAATGAAGGAAGAATAGTGTATCAGAAGGATACAGTGGTGAGAATGATCGATTATCAGTGCGTACCTGATTGGGCGTAAAGAACGCTATTTTTCGAGCGAATAAGCGATCTCGCTAGGAAAACAGTGCGAAAGTTTCCCAGATATTTGACGAAGAAATATCGTTTTTACTAAACAGGGATTACGAATTCGTTACCAGGACGGCGTAGTTCTACGATTTAAACAGTACACTGTTCCGAAAGAGAAACCATGCTCAAGGTGTACAAAAAGAGACCACAAGTTCCGAAATCCCAAAAATGTCTTTCGGAGAGAACGTTTTGCTGGCCGATGATGGTGTAAAAGTTAAGTTGTTGGTGTTTCGTGGAGGCAAAGGTAAGGCGATTTTGAGAAGAGTCTTTCTTCACGGACGGGACATTCAAAAGCTGCAATAGTCAGTTTAATCAAATCTATTCCATACATGTCGACATTGGAAGCCCACAAGATGAAATAAACCTTGTACCAGTTGTCTTTGCTCAAGCCTGAAAATATTGAGAAAGGCTGGCTTTATATCCACAGACAAGCACCAGAAGAAGAAAAGCTTGTCGAATTCCTTGACTACATCGTGGACCAATGGTTACAAAATCCTGAAGTGTCACCTGAATTACGGAACTGATACCGGTGACGTCATAGAACGAATAATTCAGTTTATGGGTGGAATTATAAACTGAACAGTCATATTGGAAGACCACATCCCAAGCTGAACGACCTCATCAAGTGTTTAAAATCTGAAGCTGAGAAATATAATCATACTATTCCTAGGACGGACTTGAATTTAGAACGAGTGGAAAGGAAAAGACTGTGTAGGGAGTTAGATGGTGAAATAGTAAGGATTACTGAAAGATGCGAAGAAGATACTGATGTTGGAAAGTTTCTTACGACGATGTCTTACGTTCTGAAACTTGGAACTTGCCGTTCTGAAAATTGCCAAGACAGCAAAACGTACCATGAAAATAAGAAGAAAAGATCTAGAAAATGAAGAAAAAAGAAAATATGACTTGACAAGGCAGTTAATATTGCTGCATATGGAGCTATGTCTTCAACTATTGATGACCGAGTACGGTTATAAAACGGGTACATGGCGTCCGTGGATCATTTGACCTCCAGTCTTGAATTTGATGCGAGGCGACAAGGGAGGCTCACCTCAAAACAGTTGAGGTGCCTATTTATGAAGAAGGCGCACAGTTACAGCTGGGGCTAACAATGTACATTTTTGCACTATCATTAGCCTATAGAATTATTATTTCTAAACCTTAATTTAATTCTAAATATTTTCTTAATATTACGTTTACGAATTTGTACATATAACCCGAGTGTACAGACAATATTTTTATTTTATTTATATAGGTGAAAGTAGGCTGAGTGGCTGCGCATTTTAACGCGCTGCGGATGTGAAGCGAAGCTTTGCATACGGGAGAAGGTGTGTTCGAACTCTACCGTCGGCCTTCCCGAGAATGGTTTCCGGTGGTTTCACATTTTCACTTCCAGGTAAATGCCGGGACGGTTCCTATTCACAGGCCACAGCCGGTTCCTTCCACCTTCTTACACAATTTCATTCACATAATTCATTTCACTATCATTATCTCCTCAACTGAGGTTGGTCTCAGGAAGGGCATCCGACTGTAAAAACATGCCATAAAAATTCATCCCACCTCATTCTCGACCTCACATCAAGAAAGGGTACTAAGGGTGGGACATAGGCTTATACACAAACATCAAAGTGGAGTCATTATATTCTGAGCAGTTTTTAGATAACGTGTCAGTTTGAACAGTACTATTATCTGTTTAATAGTGTTCCCTTTTGTATAACTGGGAAAAGAAAGTGTAAGTTTACTGCTAAGTTGGAGATGGGCTACAATCGCTTCAAAAAGGTCGCAATCTCTAGGAAGCAGAGTGTTAAATCACAAATCTTTGTTTTGATTTTGAAGAGTGTAAAATTCAATGGTCTTAATACGCCCTGCTATGTCCTGCTATTTTAAATTATTTCTCCGCTTTTACACCCATGACTATCTGGTAACCCTAAACAGAAGGCACATGCCGTCGCTTAAGGAACAATGCCGCGTATCTGACAATGTTCTGCCTATCTATTATATTCCTTAAATCTGGTCACCCCTCTAAGCCACATCTGGACATTCAGTCCATCAGAACAAATTTCATTTGTGTTCATTTTCCTATGCTGAGCCGTAAAAGAAAATGAACCTTACCTTAACGTGCTGTAGAAATGTACACTGACTGACAGAGCAAATGCAACACCAAGAAAGAGTGGTTCGAAAGGGATGCAAGTTGGGGAAAAAACAGAGACGGCACGGACGAATAATTGATGTTTATTTCAAACCGATATGCAGGTTACACAATGCGCACGGCATCGACTCAGTAGGATGTAGGACCACCGCGAGCGGCGATGCACGCAGAAACACGTCGAGGTACAGAGTCAATAAGAGTGCGGATGGTGTCCTGAGGGATGGTTCTCCATTCTCTGTCAACCATTTGCCACAGTTGGTCGTCCGTACGAGGCTGGGGCAGTGTTTGCAAACGGCGTCCAATGAGATCCCATACGTGTTCGATTGGTGAGAGATCCGGAGAGTACGCTGGCCACGGAAGCATCTGTACACCTCGTAGAACCTGTTGGGAGATGCGAGCAGTGTGTGGGCGGGCATTATCCTGCTGAAACAGAGCATTGGGCAGCCCCTGAAGGTACGGGAGTGCCACCGGCCGCAGCACATGCTGCACGTAGCGGTGGGCATTTAACGTGCCTTGAATACGCACTAGAGGTGACGTGGAATCATACGCAATAGCGCCCCAAACCATGATGCCGCGTTGTCTAGCGGTAGGGCGCTCCACAGTTACACAGTTACTGCCGGATTTGACCTTTCTCCACGCCGACGCCACACTCGTCTGCGGTGACTATCACTGACAGAACAGAAGCGTGACTCATCGGAGAACACGACGTTCCGCCATTCCCTTATCCAAGTCGCTCTAGCCCGGCACCATGCCAGGCGTGCACGTGTATGCTGTGGAGTCAATGGTAGTCTTCTGAGCGGACGCCGGGAGTGCAGGCCTCCTTCAACCAATCGACGGGAAATTGTTCTGGTCGATATTGGAACAGCCAGGGTGTCTTGCACATGCTGAAGAATGGCGGTTGACGTGGCGTGCGGGGCGGCCACCGCTTGGCGGCGGATGCGCCGATCCTCGCGTGCTGACGTCACTCGGGCTGCGCCTGGACCCCTCGCACGTGCCACATGTCCCTGCGCCAACCATCTTCGCCACAGGCGCTGCACCGTGGACGCATCCCTATGGGTATCGGCTGCGATTTGACGAAGCGACCAACCTGCCCTTCTCAGCCCGATCACCATACCCCTCGTTAAGTCGTCTGTCTGCTGGAAATGCCTCCGTTGACGGCGGCCTGGCATTCGTAGCTATACACGTGTCCTGTGGCACACGACAACACGTTCTACAATGACTGTCGGCTGAGAAATCACGGTACGAAGTGGGCCATTCGCCAACGCCGTGTCCCATTTATCGTTCGCTACGTGCGCAGCACAGCGGCGCATTTCACATCATGAGCATACCTCAGTGACGTCAGTCTACCCTGCAATTGGCATAAAGTTCTGACGACTCCTTCTTGGTGTTGCATTTGCTCTGTCAGTCAGTGTATGTTTGCACGATATATTTACACACTCCTACAGTACTGTATAACGTATTTGAGGTCTCTTTAGTATCTGTTTTTCTGTCCCGATATTAGCGCAGGAGACACAAACGGTAAACATAAGCAATTTAATGAGTTTCAACATCAGAATCCTAGCACGTACTTTCCGCCAGTTACTTGAGGGTTGTCTGCCTGTACCAGTCCTTCAGCAGGGAATTTCCTCACAACAACCTGAGTATTTGTATGTCATCATATATTCAGATTGATCACACTGATAAGAATGATCGAAAATGGGATAATAATTAACTCGTCAAAAATAAATTAGTCTTGCATACTATCTGAGTTATTGCAAAGGGAACGACATCCTACAATCCATCCCCACGAGCTGAAAGTCTCTTGTCACCCTTCGCCTCAATTATGAAATCCAAACTGACTGAAGACGTACAGGAGTTCTTCTGATTTATGTTTTCTTGACATATTTTACTTAATGATATAAATATTTTGGGGAGATTATGTATAATTTTCTTTGATTTCTTACAACAAGGTCTCAGATATGCGGGCAGATCCTTCCATTCAAAAATGTTTGTGACTATGTAAGGATCTTGAATGTTGTTGGAATTAAGAAAAGGTATTCACATCTATATAAAAGTTAATTAGTGGTAGTTACCTGACATCTGACAACCTGTTACAGTTAGACAGTCTTCCAAATAACAGAATATACCTGAAATTAAGGGCGTGGGAGCATAAGTGGTCAAACCAACAAAACATACGATATCATGATTTTGATATATTTAAAATGAAACACTTAGGACTAGATCTAAATTACTTTTTATGAAAATTATTTTGAGTTAAATTTTGTGTCATCGGTAGTCTATCGTCGGCTTAATTCTTAAACCTCGTATGCTACAATGTTCGTCCTACCCATTACGTTCCTTAAGACTGGTCACGCCTCCCAGCCACATTTTCATATGCAATCCATCAGAACCTATTTCGTAGTGCTTATTTTCCTGTGCAAGCGTGCAAAGGAAAATAGACCTTACCATGCCGTATTGTAGGGATGTTGTTTTTATGGCGAATTTAAGCACTCCTACAGTTCAATGTACTTAAGGTTCATTTTCCTTTACACGTCAGCGTAGGAAAATGAGCACAACGAAAATTGTTCTGATGGACTGTACATCCATATGTGGCTGGGAGGCGTGACCAGTCTTAAGGAAGAAAATGAATAGGAAGTGCATTGGGAGATACGAGGTTTTATAAGTAAGCTATCGCTATGTATCACAGACAATCAGTTCATCTTCCGTGCTTAAAGCAGTAGGACTCCGTTTTCGCATCATCTGACGGAATGTATGAACACTGTAGTATTTTGCATAGGTCATATGATAAATATGCGGTCGATAATACTGTAGTGAAACTGATGAGATCATTGTTTGAAGGAGCAAGTAAACGCATTGACGCAGGGGAAATAATTTACTGCATTACGATTACTCTTAAATGTAAATTTTAGTTAATTCACTCCTGTTGCGTGTTCATCCGCGAAGAATCCGAAATAGACCACTACCCCATGTTCCTCGTGTGTGAGAACAATCCAGACACGTTCCATATTCTATCATATGAAAATTCCCTTTTATCTCTTAAAAATAAAGTCCAAATAAGTAATAAAGGAGTGAACTCTCTATTATGTGTTGAAAATCTGGCCAGAACGTTATTATTGATATGAATATGACTACATTTGTTTATTTCCTTGTTTCTTTCCTGTTATTTCATTTCTAAATAACTCGTTAATATGAGTCCCTTCATGTTATGTTATATTGTTTGTTTTCCTTATTCTTAATATTGTACAGTGACGGCTTACTTCTAAAACCTCGTATCTCCCAATGCTCTTCCTGTCCAATATTTTCCTTAAGAGTGGTCACGCCTCAGAGCCACAAATGGATATATAACCCATCAGAACAATTTCCGTTGTGTTCATTTTCCTATGCTGATGTGTTAAGGAAAGTGGACCTCAAATACACTATACAGTAGGAATGTGTAAATTTGCCATGCAAACAATATCCCTACAACACGGGATGATAAGGTCCATTTTCCTTTACACGCGAGCATAGGAAAATGAACACAACGAAAATTATTCTGATGGACTATATAAATGTTTGGCTGGGAGGCGTGACCAGTCTTTGGGAATATAATGGGTAGAAATAGCATTGGGACTTAAGAGGTTTTAGAAGTAAAGCAACGATAGGCTATTGTTATACACTCAATGTAAAATAGAGTACTTCATCCTGTATCTGATGACTACTAAATAAATAAATTTTGAAAAGTACTGCTTGACAAGATACAGTGACCACGATTCATGCATTTTACCATCTATGTTATATTCCTTTTCAAATTTAATATTCGTATTGCCAATTAGGGAATTGTAATAAATGAAAATCATTAAACCTCTGTTATTAGATTTGTTGGCTAGATCACCATTGTGCACAGATTGTTTTAATAGATAAAACTGAACGGGGAACGTGATTTGTGCACGTGATTGCTGGCCTTCAACTCAGACAAACTGATGAACATGGGGATGATGACTCAGATACACATTCCGATAAACTGGTGCAAAAGGACTGATCAGCCCACAAATCTCAGATCATCTTATCAGAAATCAAAGCAACTAATATAAAATCCTCCCCCGCCAATATATATATATTCGCATTACTAAGTAAGATACATTAAGAAAACATAAATCATAAGAACTCCTATACGTCTCTAGTCAGTTCTCATTTCACAACTTTTTGAGGCGAAGGTTGACGAGAGACTTTCAGATCACGGGGATGGATTATAGTGCTTGAAGGAATTTACTATAGAGATTTCATTAAAGTCACATGAAATAGGACTTCGAATTTCGACTACGTGTAGAAATTTTCGCCAGAAAAATGACGTCACTAGAAGCTGTGTTTATGTGTTGATGAATATTAAGTCGTCACATAGATAACTAACCAAACTACGATGACCTATTGGAATTTCACTTCTCTCATTTCACGCTATAATATGTTAAGATTATTTGAAATGAAAACAACACGGTTGGCCTTTCTGAACAAGAACATATGTCATCAGAAAAACATATCCAGGCTAATGACATAGAATTAGGAAAACATCTAATATACGGCGTGTTTCATTATCACGGAACGATGTTGGTAGAGGAATACACAAGTAATTCCAGTCAGTCAGTCCTCGATTGCTTGCAGATTAGTAAGTTACCGAGCTTGGGCAGTGTCACTAAGTTTTAATACTTGTTATTATGTGACCCCATTTTAAATATGATACCCAGGATGTAAAAGTGGTACTGCAAAAATTAATTTATAGGCGTAGCCATTGTTGTGGAAGTTAGGAGCGTCCAAGTAACCCGTGACTCTTGATCGCAAGCAGGGCGGGAGAGGTCATGATATGGACATTTCTCACTGTTTGATAACATTTCTCAATACCAGAGCCACGGACGTATCCTACTGGTTCTTAATTACGATGATTTATGTCGGCACCTCCCTATAAGATGCATGAAAACAGACAGCTGGAAAGCTTTTTCAGTGCAATTATGTTTTAACACTAGAATGTACTTTGATATAAAGTGCGCAAATTTATACTCCGTAATGTGCATGTGCTGCCAGAATTGCATCTGTATTCATTCTGAAAGTTTATCTATGAATCCGAGAGTCAGTATCGGCCTCCGGACCCAAGGATAGCGGGTTCAAACCCGCCAGTGGTAGTCGGACCATTCGGCACTCCATGTTTACACTTGATGTCCACCCGAAAAATTAAAGAAATCTCTGTCATAGATTGTCCAACAGAGATCGGTCTGTCATCTGATGAAGTTAAATGAAACATCAAAATTTGCATACATACAGCCTACATATCGACGGCTTACTTCTAAAACCTCGTATGTCCCAATGCTCTTTCTACCCATTATATTCCTTAAGACTGGTCACGCCTCCCAGATACATACGAATATGCAGTCCATCAGAATAATTTTCCATGTGTTCATTTTCCTATGCTGATGTGTAAAGGTAAATGGACCTATCATACCGTGTTGTAGGGATATTGTTTGCATGCAAATTTACACATTCCCACAGTAGGAAAATGAACAGAACGAAAATTGTTCTGATGGGCTATATATCCATTTGTGGCTGGGAGGCGTGACCACTCTTAAGGAAAATATTGGATAGGAAGAGCATTGGGATATACGAGGTTTTAGAAGTAAGCCGACGATATCGTCAAATCAACATACCTGGATACGATAGCTGAGACTATATTATTATTATTATTATTATTATTATTATTATTATTATTATTATTATTATTATTATTATTATTATTATTTTTATGACCTGATAATCCGTAGTTAATAAGAAACTAAAGCAATTTCTATATTGAGAAAATAAATTCATGCACTGGCTTACTATATCGTCCCTTAAGAATTAATACCGCGTATCTGACAATGCTCTTTCTATCCATTATGTTTCTTAGGATTGGTCACGCCTCCCAGTGACATACGGACATGCCGTCCATTAGAAAATTTTATGTTAAGTTCATTTTCTATACTATCGTGTAAAGGAAAATGAACTTTATCGTACCGAACCGTACCGTACGTTTGCATGACGTATATGCACACTCCTACAGTATAATGTATTCAAGGCTCAGTTTCCTCTGTAGTGACGTATAGGAAAATGAATACAACGTAAATTGCTCTGACGGACTGCATATCTACAAGTAGCTGGGAGGCGTGACCAGTCCTAAGGAACATAATGGATAGGAAGAGCATTGTCAGATACGCGGTATTAATTCTTAAGGGACGATATTCGAAAAAGATGTTAAGAAAAATAGTCCAGAACTTGAATAATATTCTAAATCAGTGGTTCTCAAACTATGACTGATACGTGTACCCCTCGAGGTACGCCTGAGACTTTGAGTGCGGTACGTGAACAGCCGTCAGGAATAACATGAAGAAAAATTAAGATATGGAAATAAATGATAAGAAAGTTAAATATATATGGAGCCAAGCTTCGCTTGAAACTTTCATCTGGACTGTGACACATCAGAAGCCGGTGTCACGCCTAGCATGCACAGCCATTCCATTGGAATTTTGATGGTTTGAAATGTCTGAATTTCAAAATTAAGATAGAAATCGTTTCATCATTATTTATTAATTTTATATTAAGCCTAAAATCTAGCGTTTTGTGAAACTGCCATGCAAACATAGTTTGAGAACCACGGGTGTACTGATGTTCTGAACTGATTTTCGTAACATTCCTTTCCAAATACCTTGGCTATAGCCAATGCGTGAAGTTATTTTCTCAATATAGAACCTGCTTTAGTTTCTTATTAACTACGGGTGTAAGATAATAATAATAATAATAATAATAATAATAATAATAATAATAATAATAATGCAAATGCAAACTCGTGTCCTCATCCCGAGGTGGTGCAGCTCTTTTCAGGCACACCTCCATTGCAGGTGAGCTGCATGTACCATTTCAATCACATACCAGCCCTCCTGCCATTCTTAAATTTCTGGCAGTACCGGGAATCGAACCCGGGCCCCCGAGGACGGCAGCTAATCACACTAACCGTTACGCTACAGAGGCGGACGTAATAATAATAATAATAATAATAATAATAATAATAATAATAATAATAATAATAATAATAATAATAATAATAATAATAATAATAATAATAATAATAATAATAATAATATTGATACAACCACAAACTCTTACATTTCTTGTGATGTGTTTTAAAAATGTACTTCATTTCACGGTCTCGTATTATTTACGATGTGTATTTAAAAGAATGGTTTATAATCAATTAAAATGCCTTAATAATTAGCCAGGTACTCATATTCTTTAAACATATCGTTTAGAGAAATTTTTGTTCGGGTGTCTTGGCACAGGCCAGAGTAAAGTGTAGCTTCCACCGAAGTCCCAGTCAACATCCATGGCTGTGAAAATATGGAAGTTGCTGGGGTATGGGTAGTGCTGAGTAATGACATTCAGAGCATGACTAGTGCATCTGAGTGTAATGAAAGGTGCTGCTCATAGGGTCAGTCGTGCTGCAATAGTACTTTCTGACCCAGTGAGGAAAGCAATGGCAAACTACCTCACTCTTCATCTTGCCTAGTACGCCTCATTTTGGTGCTGCCATTGGTTATTGGGGTTTCCTTATAACCGCATAACCTTTGGTGGTGCTATTTGAGGATCCAAGCAGCCTCTGGGCTGATGACCTAACAGACATATTGAACTATTAGCTACAAGTAAGGGGTACAAATAGTTTGAGAACCTCTGTTCGACACTACTTATAATACTATCCCCGTGTGTTGGTATATCCATTCAAGGACGAATTCAGCCTGTTCTAAAGACTTCAGAACATCTAGTATACTAAAAGACAGGTGTCTTCAAACAAAGACGTTTCAGTGAACGTTTGTGTTGGAAGTGTAACAAATTGAAATTGCACATTCCTGAATAGGACTCCATTTTTTCCTGTAATTACCGAAGTATTTTGCTCAGCATGAAGTAGGCCTATAATGAATTACCAAATCAAGTACGCGAACGTTCTAGTTTCAGTAAGTAATGCAAACGTATCATACCAGTATCACTGGAATTTTAGCGGAAAAATTCACGTTTATGGTATTTTGCATGATCAGAGTGTGTGACACATTCTGAGCATTCCTCGTGTTTATAGGGAAGACTGAAGTTAATTTATTTTATTTTTGGAATTCACTCTTTATAGGACTGTTGATAAAACATTCTGGTCACATATTACTACTTTGGAATCTTAATACCAGGTTACCATATTGCTTATTATATTACCATAGCTGGAGGAGACTATTTCATCAGTAATCTTCAAAGTACCCGTTTCAGTGGTATCGAGTCTTCCTTTATTTTGTATTCGAACCCTCAGCAGGCAAATACAGAAGCTGCACTTTAATGTAGGCCACGCCCGTTACCTTCCCAGGCCTTGTACCTTAATATCCCAGTGTGGTGGAAATCTTCCACATGTGTCAGACCAATGTTAAAATCGACCAAAGGTTTATTCTTTCTTATCTATTTTGCCAAAATTTGAAGTGTATATAATCAATAAACTTCACATATTGTCGCTCCTGTGACAAAAACCCGAATGTGACAATGCTCTTCCTATCCATTATTTCCCTTAAGACTGGTCCCGCCTCCAAGCCAGATATTGATATGCAGTCCATCAGGACAATAACGTTTACTTCATTTTTGTATGCAGCTATTTAAAGGAAAATGAACCTTAAATACATCTAGTATAGAAGTGGGTAAAAGTGTCGTGAAATTATACATTCCTACAGTACGGTAGTGAAAGGTTTATTTTCCTTTACACACTCGTATAGGAAAATGAACTCAACGAAAACTATTCCGATGGACTGCTTATCAACATATGGGTAGGAGGCATGACCAGTCTTAAGGGAAGTAATGGATAGGAAGAGCATTGTCACATTCGCTGTTTTGGCACAGGAGCGACGATATTCTAACATTGTCTTCACTAACACTTCACCTGCATGGGATACATTTGCACGTAACGACTTATTTTTGTAAGCATTGTAAGAAAGTAAGTAAGTAAGTAAGTAAGTATTTCTGCTAAATGTGGCTTACAACCGGTGGCAGCATAAAATTCACAATACAAAGAAGTTCCCAATGAAACGAAATGAATAAACTACAATATCGATGGCTTACTTCTAAAACCTCGTATGTCCCAATGCTCTTTCTACCCATTATATTCCTTAAGACTGGTCACGCCTCCCAGCCACATACGAATATGCAGTGCATCAGAATAATTTTCGTTGTGTTCATTTTCCGATGCTACAGAGTAAAGGAAAATGGACCTTATCATACCGTGTCGTAGGGATGTTGTTCGCATGGCAAATTTACACATTCCTGCAGTGTAATGAATTTAAGGTCAAATTTCCTTTACACCTTAGCATAGGAAAATGAACACTACGAAAATTGTTCTGATGGATTGCATATAAATATGTGGCTAGGAAGCGTGACCAGTCTTAAGGAATATAATGGGTAGGAAGAACATTGTAAGATAAAAGGTTTTAGAAGTAAGCCGTCGATATACTGATTTTGGATGTCAAGCGAAGATAAAAGTAATAATGGTAATGTCCCCTCTAATGACATTGATGTTAGAGATGTTTTCAATAAAAACTTTGCTAACGATAAATGTAAGAAAACATTAATAAAAACATATTAACTTAGTCAATTAAGAATTACATTAAACCATCGTATTTCCGTAATAATAATGATAATAATAATAATAATAAAAATAATAATAATAATAAAAATAATAATAATAATAATAACATATTGGTTATGATAGTAATAGCAACAAAAACCTTAATAATGGAATAAGTTGATATCAGTAAAATAACATTACTACTGATAATTTAGTTGCAGTCACTCTAGTTACTTCACAACGCTTTATAATACAGTCACCCCTTCAATGTCCGACTCGTTGGCTGAACGGTCAGCGTACTGGCCTTCGGTTCAGAGGGTCCCAGGTTCGATTCCCGGCCGGGTCGGGGATTTTAACCTTAATTGGTTAATTCCAATGGCACGGGGGCTGGGTGTATGTGTTGTCTTCATCATCATTTCATCCTCATCACGACGCGCAGGTCGCCTACGGGTGTCAAATAAAAAGACCTGCATCTGGCGCGCCCAACCCGTTCTGGGATATTCCGGCACTAAAAGCCATACGACATTTCATTTCACCCCTTCAATGCTCTCGTGACTGCTGACAATGGTAGAACGAAAATCTACTACTTTGGGATCCAATGTTAGACATGGAGGAGTGGGAAAATTCTTGGGAGATTTGAGATTCGAATTACCCTATTCATGGTCCAGAGACTCTCTTCAGAATCCTTGACCATACCAGTTAGAGAAATTAAACTAAGACACCCTAAATACCACTCACACACATATTCGAGGCTGATAAGGATGATATCGCTAGCCTGTATGACAAGGTGACAGAGACCAAAGGGATATGAAGTAACATTGTAGAGGGGATTGATGATGATATTGGATTGCACAAAATAAGAGTTGGCCATTCTCCTGTTCAATTTATTCGGGTTCGATTCCGTCCGTTTTCGAGAATCTGCCATCAGCCTCTAGGGGTCAACTGAGACAATCCACTACGTCCTAGTAACGTGGCAGTTGAAATTTGTGTGCTTCCCACACGCTGCCCAAATCCTCAAAGAGAAACAGCTGTCAGTTGGTCGCTAAGGGATACACAGGCCTTCAACATCACACAATTTAATTGATAGTTTAGTTTTAGATAGAGATTCGTTCTGAATTTTCACCATTTCGGCAGACAGAGGAAACATTGTGAAGCTGGTGGTGTGGAGGGGCGTGGTAATTGAGTAATATAGTCACTCAGTTCTCACCAAGGTGACAACAGCTCGAATCCTCGTAAATGCACGTGGGATTATTTAAAATAAAAAGCTGCATTGCAGTCTGGATTCCATGAAATAATGTAGGACATGGAGCTAGTTGTCAGAAAATTGACATGCACTCAAACCTACACCTTACTTGCTTACTTGCTTACTTGCTTCATTGTGGTTTGTATCTAGGTCAACAGCCAACAATTATTCTACTATAAGAAATTCAGTACTCCAAGTGGTCCCGTCCGTCGGTGTGGTCCTCCAAACAACTTTTCTTAATTTGTAGAGAAGGCTATTGGCATTCATTGAAAGTTGTATGGTGTTCTCAGCATTTCGTGCTTATAGATGTGGGAGCGAAGCTTCAGCACGCCGCGCCGTTCCCAGAAGCGGCGTTTGCTCTATCCATTGTGGTGAGACCTCTAAGTGGCCAGAATAACATCTTAACACGGAGCCGACCAACCGACCAGCCGATTTAGACGTATTGCCCCTTCTGTTGATTTATTGATCATTCAGAAGTGTGGGAGTTTGAAGTCGAGACGTTCTCCTTTAGAGGTAAAAAAATACAATGTCCATCCTACTTTATTGTCTCTTAATCCTCCAGACACGACTGTTGTTTGTGTCGCGGGTTGCGGGTGATCCGGAGACGTGAAGACAGCTGGCTAATGTACTGATTGCACTCGCGTCTCGTGTCTCGTTTCCTTCACTCTGGTCCAAGAGACGTAATACACAACACCCCGGAGAGGGAAATAAAGTCTTCATCAGATACGGTGCTCCCTTCTTAAATTACATTAGTGAGGTGGGTGGAACTAGCGTAGTATAACACGGACTACACCGGAATTTCAACGAAGAATCGGTTTGTCGCCATGACTGCTATTGCTGAGATTTAGTGGTGTATAAAACTTGAGATCAGAGGTTCTATTATTCTTTTAATATAAATATGAGAGCTCCCATATCAAGCAGCGAGTCTCAACCTATCTACAACAGCTACATGAGTAAGCTTAATATTCCTGACAGAGCTCCTAATGGTACGTGTAGCATTAAATCAAACGCACGGAAAGCCAGCGAAGTTACAAAATTTAAATCTCTAGATGAAATATTTCAGATCAATTGACTATTCGAGAACTGGAAAAAAATCCAAAGAAAAGCAGCTCGATTTGTTCTGGGCGATTTCCGACAAAAGAGTAGCGTTACAAAAATTAAGTTTGGGCTGGGAAAACTTGGAAGAAAGGAGACGAACTGCTCGACTAAGTGGTATGTTCCGAGCTGTCAGTGGAGAGATGGCGTGGGAAGACATCTGTAGACGAATAAGTTTGAGTGGTGTCTTTAAAGGTAGGAAAGATCACAATATGAAGATTAAGTTGGAATTCAAGAGGACAAATTGGGGCAAATATTCGGTTATAGGAAGTGGAGTTTGGGATTGGAATAAATTACCAAGGGAGATGTTCAATAAATTTCCAATTTCTTCGCAATAATTTAAGAAAAGGCTAAAAAACAACAGATAGGGAATCTGCTACCTGGGCGACTGCCCTAAATGCAGATCAGTAGTGATTGATTGAAACAAGGAAACAAACAAAAGAAGACTAAAAAACTGCGACTGACATACCACTTGACTTTGTATACTTACAATAAGAAGAATCTCTTGAACGAAACTAAACTCAGATACTACAACATATTCATCTAGCCAGAGAGTCTCTGCCCCACAGAATACATATTTCCCATTAAAACAAGAAAAACAGAATAGATAGAGGAAAGCGGAAAATATGAGAAAATCTAAAGAATAGTTTCTGTTTTTTTTTTACAATTGACTTTACGTCGCACCGACACAGATAGGTCTTAAGGCGACGATGGGACAGGAAAGGGCTAGTAAGAGTAGGAAGCGGTCTTGACAGTAATGAAAGAATAGTGTCTCTATGGTAATGTTCAACATTAATGTCTTGATGAGACAATGTGTGGAAATCTATAGCATGAACATTTCCATCATGGGAAGAAGACCTTACACATGGGTTGAATTCAACTAGTGATACGAGGGTAATTTTAAGTAACTTGATGGATTATTCCTTATGGAGTGTCCTGAAGAAAAGCTATATCCGTATATTGTCCGTTAAGAATACCACGTATCTGACAATGCCCTTCCTATCCATTATGTTCCTCAAGACTGGTCACGCCTCCCATGAACATATGCATATGTAGTCCACGAGAACAATTTTCGTTATGTTCATTTTTCTATAGAGGTACCATTGTTTAAAGGAAAATGAACCTTACCGTACCATACCGTACCGTATGTTAGTATTAAAATGTATTTAAGGTTCATTTTCCTTTATACATCACCATAGGAAAATGAACACAACGAAAATTGCTCTGATGGACTGCATATCCACATGTCGCTGAGAGGCGTGACCAGTTTTAAGGAACGTGATGGATATGAAGAAAATTGTCAGATACGCGGTATTGTTTCTTAAGGGACAAGTGGTCAAGAATTAGAGCACAACTCTTACATGAATACGGGAGGAAGGCTTCTCTAAACCACTGCCTTAACTCTCCCTTTCCCATTCACCATGATTTTGTAGCAGTGACAAAAGTATTATCAGCTTTAAGCAAGTTTATAAAAACTATAGCGCCGGAGCTTCCTGCAGCTCCTGAAACACAAAAAATAATTTTGGCAATAGATAACCGCCCATACAGATCGTTTGCATTATACTGTATTAGTGAGTGAGTGCACTAATATATCATCGTTGCCGGGAAAAAACCTCCTATGTGAAAATTATTTTTGGAGATATACTGACCCGCAGCACATACATTATGAAGAGCGAGAATGCCTTGACGTTAAGCACACAATATTGCACCTTAGATGACAGAACATCACCGGCCAAAGTTCTAAGCCAAAATATTTCACGTAGGAGGTTTTGTCCCGGCAGCGACGATATTTTGGTACAGTTTGAGTATGGCTTTGACCAACAAAAGATGGAGTCCGTTTAGACCGCATTTCTCGTTCAAATCCACTCTGGTTCGTGTTGTAAATTGAGGAGGGGTTATAAAAAAGAAATTGCCCATTGGCTGTCTTAACAAATTACTCGTCTGCTTTTTCAATTTTAGCATCATCATGTACATCGGATCGTGAAACAAATGTAGTAAGTATCCTGTTCTTAATTCTGATTTATTTCTTGAAGCGATCAATTCGTGAATAAGTTGCCCAGAAGTCAGCTTTTATAGACGGAAGTCCTTGCGAAATTTCCAAACCCCGCTGTTCTAAGTCTTCACCACTAACATTTCTTCTTGCTTTTATAGCTTTTTGAAAGCGAGAATAAAGCTACATATGAGCATATTTTCTCTTCAAATTCGATTTCTCACCTGATTTTCAACCTGCATCTGACGTTCCGATGTAACCAAGAAAAAGTGCCTTAGAACGTTTGTAAATGACCGCCCCTTTCTGTCACATTCATTAGTCCAGAATTTCACAGCTTCTTGCAAACCAACAGACTCCAGGGATCATGTTTGAGACTGTAAAAGGATGAACGGAAATTCGATTACTGTCAATTATATTAATTATTAACAACTGACCCATTCCTTCTTTTTGAATTTAATTATCTTGTAGAAGTAGAAGCCTTATCGCAGAAATAACTCAATACGAACTGTAACACGTGAAGAGCATTTCGTCACTGCAGAGGCCAAACCTCGTATCCCACAATGCTCTCCCTATCCATTATTCTCCTTATGACTGGTCACGCCTCCTAGCCAAATATGGATATGCAGTTCCTATGCCGGCGGGTAAACGAAAATGGACTTTAAGGGGACCCGGAATGCCCTATCCTTACAATGCTAAATTGGTAATGTTTGATGTACCTTTTTCCAAAACTACCCATGGCAGACGTATACAAGTTTTATATGTTTAACATGTGAACCTTTCCTAGCTGCTGAAGTATGCATAATTGAAATTGTGCCTCGGGTGTAATAATTTTTTTCTTTCCAAGTGGAAAAAATGTACATTTTACAGAACACAATATTCATTAAGGTGAACACTAATTTGAAACCAGGCAATAAAAGACCTTCAATATACACAGAACCCTTGAACAAACAAACGGTGAAAGTCTGAAGCTTCTAAATGTAGTAGAAGCTAAGAAAATGTACATTAAGTAAAAAAAAAAGTAAACTCCCGAAGAAACAGTGTCCAAAGTTGGAATGTCAAAATAAGCCTGCCCCATAACTTGGATCATCTTCTTCCTCTTCAAATTGGTCCAGAAGTTTTCTTTTGGCAGCTCTATGTCTTTTTCTGGCTTCTCAGGTTAATTCCTGGAACTTTAGGTTAGCATTTCGGAGTCTTTCCTTGTCGCATCGTATCATGGTATCAACAGTTCGACTCCCGACACCTAATCCCAGGTTTTCCAAAACCTTACATCTTGTTACATTCCCGTCATTGAATGCTGCTACTGAATCGAATACTCCGAAGTGTAGGGTATGAATACCCGCAAACACTGTCTTGGGAATCCGACTCCAGATGACATTGTTTACACTCTCGTTTGGATTTTGTGTTCGGCCGTGCAGACATTTTTTCAGGAGATTGGGGTGTGCTAAGTCCCTAAAAACTGCCTTTATTATTTCCATCACAGCAAGAGGTAGACTGTGTGGATGGTTATACTTTTTCCCAGTTACGAAACCACTGTTATACTTGCACCATCTTTTAGGACTGTATCATTAGCACTGGGTATATTAGTGAGGTTAGAATACACTGGCTCCTGACTTTGTGGGTGTAACGCAGGTTTTACCGCATCTTCACTTATTCTACTAGTTATTTTAGATTTCTTCTGCCAACACACCCGCTTTTTAAAAACTCTTTTCTCACCTCTACGCATACTGATCTTCAAAAATAATGTTAGAACAATATACGTTACACACACTGAACAACAGTCAAAGATGACAATTTGGCGGGAATAGAGGCAAGCATCCACCAGGTTTGCCAACCACTGAGGTTAAAATTACTTTCCTGAGTGTAAAACTCTTTTACAGAAATTAAAATACTCTCACAGAACACACACTGAAACATTAGAGAACCTTAGAGATAACTCCGTCGGCCATGATTGCTACCAGCTGACAACTTTTCATGCATGAGTTATTAGAAAAATGAAAAGAAAATACTTTCACGTATCGTACAAGAATGATTTATATATCATTTGAAAGTAGAGATTTCAAAGTTAATTTTAGATTTTAAAAACGGAATTTGATTTTTTGGCGCTATATCTCCATTCCGGGTCCCCTTAAACTGTTATACTGATGGACTGCATAAATACGTCATTCAAATACGAATACATTCCTACAGTACGGTACAGCAAGGTTCAATTTCCTTTACACGTCGGCATGCGAAAATGAGCACAACGAAAATGGTTTTGATGGACAGCATAGCCATATGTGGCTGGGAGGCGTGACCATTCTTGAGAGAAATAATGGCTAGGAAGGGCATTGTGGGATACGAGGTTTTGCTGATGCAACTATGAAATGAAATGAAATGGCGTATGGCTTTTAGTGCCGGGAGTGTCCGAGGACAAGTTCGGCTCGCCAGGTGCAGGTCTTTTGATTTGACACCCGTAGGCGACCTGCGCGTCGTGATGAGGATGAAATGAGGTGTAACGATGATTTACGACTTCTCCCAATATGGAACACATTGCAATTACTACCATCCTTGTGTCGCAAATGCACTAGGCCTTAAAATAAATCCAGCGGAACAAAACTCCGGCAAATTGGCGGGTTTGAAAGCCGGAGAAGCTGTTAGAGGGGCGTAAAACCAGTAACATTAAGAAAGTATTCAAGCTCTTTTAACTTTTTTATTCATGAAATTACAAGCATTTCGCCCCGAAATCAGTGGGTTTGCCACACATATTCAAGACGCTGTCGTCAATCGCAGCGCTGAGACACCCTACAATGATCAATAATGTCACAAAAACAACGTGAAGAACCGTCTCCGAGGCTAAATGGTTAGCGTGCTGGTCTTTGTATTTAAATATCGATGGCTTTCTTTTAAAACCTCGTATGTCCAAATGTTCTTCCTACCTATTATATCCCTTAAGACTGGCCACGCCTCCCGGTCATATATTTGTATGCAGTCCATCAGAATAATTTTCGCTATGTTCATTTTTCTTTGCTAATGTCTAAAGGAAAATGGACCTTAACGTACCGTATTTTAGGGATGTTGATTGCATGGCAAATTTACACACTCCTACAGTATAATGTTTTAGGGTTCATTTTCCTTTACACATTGGCAGAGGAAAATGACCATAACGAAAATTATTCTTTTGGACTGAATATAAATATGGGACTGGGAGGCGTGACCAGTCTTAAGGAATATAATGGATAAGAAGAGCATTCGGACTTACGAGGTTTTTAAAGAAAACCATCGATATGTAATATTAATAAAGTATGCGATAGTATTAAAGCACTAAATTTACAAAAATATTCGCATATTATTTTGATATGGGACAGTAAAATAGTTTCAAATACCTCCACGTTGTACGACAAAGTCATCGTTATTTCTTTAGATGAAGTGAAATGTCGTATGGCTTTTAGTGTCGGGATATCCCAGGACGGGTTCGGCTCGCCAGGTGCAGGTCTTTCTATTTCACTCCTGAGGCGATCTGCGCGTCGTGATGAGGATGAAATGATGATGAAGACATCACATACACCCAGCCCCGTGCCATTGGAATTCACCAATTAAGGTTAAAATCCCCGACCCTGCCTGGAATCGAACCCGGAACCCTCTGAACCGAAGGCCAGTACGCTGACCGTTCAGCCAACGAGTCGGACATTTCTTTAGATAATTTATATGCAGTAGTTTACTCTTTGTCCGTCTCAGTGTTGTAGTGGTTAGTGTGATTAGCTGCCACTCCTGGAAGGCCAGGTCTGATTCCCGTCTCAGCCACCGAATTTGAAAAGTGGTACGGGGCTGAAACGGGGTCTACTCAACCTCGAGAGGTCAACTGAGTAGAAGGGGGTTCGATTCCACCTCATCCATCCTCGAAGTAGTTTTCCATGTTTTCCCACTTCTCCTTCAGGCAAATGCTGGGATGGTACATAATTTAATGCCACGGCCGCTTTCTTCCCTCTTCTTTGTCTATCCCTTCCGAACTTCCCATCCCACATAAGGCCCCTGTTCAGCATAGCAGGTGAGGCCGCCTGGGCGAGGTACTGGTAATTCTCCCCAGTTGTATCTCACGACCAACAGTCTGAAGCTCCAGGACACTGCCCTTGAGGCGGTAGAGGTGGGATCCCTCGCTGAGTCCGAGGGAAAAACCGAACCTGGAGGGTAAACAGATGATGATGATGATGATGAAATGTAATTAATGAATTAAACTATTTCAGCTGAGAATAACACACGCCAGACAGGGAGTGGGATAACAATTGAGGCCACTGGCGAGGTACTGGTCCTCCTTCCCACTTGTATATCTTCGACCCAATGTCTCATGCTCGATGTCACTGTCCTTCAGCTGCTAGAGATAGGATCCCTCTCTGACTCGGAAGGAAAGACACACCCTGGAGGGTAAACTGACTATGAAAGTAGAAAAGTTAGGAAGAAAGAAAGAAGTTTTCTGTTTTCTAATTTTGACAGTACTAAATAACAAATTAAGCGCATAACGAAAATATATCTAATATTTAAAAGGAATGTTATGTACTGTAAATCACGGAGTAAAAAATGAAATATCGTATGGCTTTTAGTGCCGGGATATCCCAGGACGGGTTTGGCTCGCCAGGTGTAGGTCTTTCTATTTGACTCCCGTAGGCGACCTGCGAATCGTGATGAGGATGAAATGATGATGAAGACATCACATACACCCAGCTCCCGTGCCATTGGAATTAACCAATTATGGTTAAAATCCCCGACCCGCCCGGGAATCGAACCCGGGACCCTCTGAACTGGAAGCCAGTACGCTGACCGTTCAGCCAACGAGTCGGACAATCACGAAGTGTATTGCACAATGTATTGTTGTAGCTAATTTCCTGTTGCCCTCATGACCTGAAAATGAAACAAATAACTACAGTTCATACAGAATCTGTTATTAACTCCTATTAAGGAACACAAATAATACGGTAACTTTTTATTGTGATGCGCAGTGTGTCACCAAGAACTTCTCCATGGTTTCCATTGTGATTTTTTTGACGCTGATCCGATAAAATTCTCTTGTAGGCTGAGTAGGACCGTTCAACAACGCAGGAAGTCACCAATGCAAATTTCAAAAGATAGAATTAGCTGGTTGAAATATCTTCGGGAGGCTGTTCTTGTTCACCAAGAATGATCTTGCAAATAGATAGCGAGCTTGAATAACCTGGACTTCGGTTCCAGGCTGCATGGGGTTTGTTACTAACTAACTAGCCATCCCAGATTCTGAGAAAGTATTAGTGCTGTTGTATGCAGTTAAGGCACTCGGACCTAATATAATTTACAGAAAAAAAGGTTAGAAATCCTAATTTTAAAGGAATTTTAAATCCAACCTTAACAACTGAAATATATCGATGGCTTACTTCTAAAACGTCGTATGTCTCAAAGTTCTTCCTATACATTACATCCCCTAAGACCGACCACGCCTCCCAGCCACATGTGGATATTCAGCCCATCAGAACAATTTTCGTTGTGTTAATTTTCTATGGATACGTGTAAAGGAACATGAACCTTAAATACATTATACTGTCGGAGTGCGTAAATTCGCTTTGCAGACAACATCCCTACAATACGGTATGGTAAGGTCTATTTTCCCTTACAGTGCAGCAAATGTAAATGAACACAACGAAAATTATTCAGATGGACTGCAGAGGCCTATAAATGTGTGGCTGGGAGGCGTGACCAGTATTAAGGAAATATTCACTCATGTCGTGCAATGTTATCAGCAGGGCTCAGATTCTTATGTAATTACTAGACCTGGGATTTTAAGGCAAATGCCTATTTCGTTCCTTACGAAATAACATGATTTTTTAAAAATATGTTGACGGTTCATGATAAATCCCTTACATTAATAGAGTGTTATAGTGCCCTAAAATGCCTATTTGGACCTTTAGAGCCTATTTTACTATTTTAGTGCCTAAAATGACTATTTTCTACATTTAAAAATAAAATTCAACTTCTGTAATTTTTACAATCACTCAATGGACATCCCTGGAACGAGCAGGACAGCTAGGGTGGGTGTTACACAGAAATGTGCTCTTCCCAGACAACACTGTCACCAAAGGAATGCTGAGTGAAGGGTGGAGGTGGAGGATTGGCTCAGATGTGTTGAGTGACGGGGTGAGGGGGAGGATTATCTAGGAAGAACAAGGAGCAGGTAGGAAGAAGGGACATACTGTGTCAAGTTGCCAGTGAAAGAACATCTGTTCATCATGCCTAAAACAAAATGATCTAAGAGTGCGCTTATACAACGATGGCGTGTACAATTTCCAGGGATGACTTTCGATGGCAAGATTATTCTCTGCCAGTACTGCAATAAACAGGTATGTGCATATATCCTAAATTTCATATTAATCTAAAAACAAGGTTTTGATATTGGCTCCTCTAATTAATTGTAGAGACCAGGCGACCTGGGTTCGATTTCCAGTACCGGCAGTAATTTAGAAATCTATGAGGTCTGGAACGGTGTTGACCCAGCATCGTGAGGACAATTGAGAAGCTACAGTGGGCAGGGGTTACGGAGGCAAGGCAATACGGCTGAGGGATGTATCGTGCTGATCACATGCCACCCAATATCTGCAGGCCATGAGCTGGGCAGCAACCGTTATTGAAAGCCAAGGCCCTTCGGCGACTGTAGTGTTCTTGTTCTTAATTAACTTTATTGTAATAATGGATTAATTTAAATAGTTCAAAATTACAAATTTTATTCAATAGCTCACCTTTTCTATTCCTCATCTTAGTCTCTAATTGGCATCACTTTATTGTGTTTTAGATTTCACACGAGAAAAAATGCCACCTTCAGCATCATGCAGATACTGCCAGTCACAAAACGAAAGCAGCCATGAAAAGTAACATCAGACAGACCCTGTTCACACAAACTATAATCTCCTACAACCCATAATGGCTTCTATGCTGATATGTGTAGAGGCCTAGTTGCAGCAAATATTCCCTGGAATGATGTGCATAATCCAGTTTTCAGAGAATTTTTACAGAAATACACCAAGCAGTACATCCCATCAGCATCTACATTGAAGAAAAACTACTTAGATAGTTGTTACAATGAGGTCATTTTGTCAATCAGGGAGGATATTGGGGAGTCTTGCATATGTTTATGTGTGGACGAAACCACCGACTCTGTGGGCAGGTACATTGCTAACCTTATAGTAGGAAAACTGGAACCCAATCAGGCATCTACCGCTCACCTTCTTTGCTCTAAACAGCTTGAGAAAGTCAATAGTCAAAGCATTGCATACTTCATCAACAAGGGGTTGCAATTGTTGTATTCTGTGAGTGTCCTTAAATAGTGCCCTAAAATGCCTACTTGGACCTTTAGAGCCTATTTTACTATTTTAGTGCCTAGTCCTTCTCCTTGTCTTCGATGCTGCTTCCTACATGATTGCCACTGCACCTCTCCTCAAAACTTCCTATCCTTCTTTAATTCATGTTACTTGCATGGCCCAGGCCTTGCATAGACTCGCAGAAACAGTTAGGGCCGAGTTTCCTGCAGTAAATACTCTCATTTCAACAAAGAAGAAGGTGTTTTGTAAGGCTCCATCAAGAATAGCCATCTTTCGAGATAAACTCCCCTCTATTCCCCTTCCACCACAGCCAATCATCACCCGTTGGGGTTCCTGGATGGAAGCTGCCCTGTATTATGCAGAACATCTTGAGGAAATCATGACTGTGATAGACAATTGGATGCCGTTATGCATTACTAGACCAAGCGCCAAAAGTTGGTTGCGAGATAATCGCGTTTAAATTTGGTTGTATGTGTAAATTCGGGCGAACATAATTTAACTAAATATGGTATTACTGGTGTTGTAGGAAAATAGATTGTACCTTCTCACCAAATTTCAACATTTTTATACTCGCACTTCATAGATTTTCTTCAAGAAATGCAATTTAAGGTTTTTCTCAAGTGCGAATAATGTATCACGATGCTACACCAATAACACCTAACTGTTGAATATCTACTGAGTAAAACTTCAAAAAATATAACGTGGCGGCAGCCATGATTAAAAACTGAATCTCCTACTGTCTGAAAAGGCCCGCTAAGTGCTTGATCCACCACGAGCCGCGCCACAGCTCCGGTACATTATTCAAGTTTTAGATGGAGAAATTCTAGAAGGGAAGCTATTCTCTTAAGTCGGTGCTATAACGACTTACTGATTTTAGGAATTTCAAGACATGAGCCATTGTAGTCTATACAATTTTTTAATGGATTTTCCTTCACTATAGGCCTATTATGTTCTGAGAGTACAGTATTGACGTGATATTTTTAAGCCTATGGGTAAGTTTTGTTCTGCTTGAGACAGAAAATGTGATTAAAGATATTTTCTCCCATAATTACACACAAATCACTGGACAGGTAATAAGATTGTTGCTCTAAGTTCATTCAACCTCGAAATCAGGATCTCCATTAAGTCCATCTACGTCATCCACGATGTCAGAATCTGCTTGAAGATTCTGGTAAAATTGTTTGGCATCTGTAGGTATTAGGTGCATCAGCGAACCAAAGTCTCTTAGTTTGGCTTCAGAGATAGGGTTTCCTTTTGGACACAGAGGTATTAATACCTGGTGAAAGGGAACTCTACTTTCCCGTGGTCGTCCCTGTCTTGACTTATTTAGATTTACTTCCTGAGATTCACCATCAAATTCTAGAGAATGATTCTCAGACGCAACCTTCTTAGCAAGCTGCATTAGTAGCATTGTCCTTCTCCTTACTTTTGGAAGTACTTGATACATCACTGAGCTTCGTCACTTGATAAACCACTCAATGTATCACCACGTAAAAATGTCAGCACTATCGAAAACGCCGGCTCCCTCGCTGTCACATGCGCGCAATGTGAGGAATGTGGCGCTTGGTCTAATGATGCAAACTGGAAAGTCGCATAGTCTACTGGTGCAATTTACATTTTTACTGATTCCCGCCTTGTCGCTTAGGTTTTCTGTTTACTAACAACTAACGGCCTCTTGTAATGCAGTGGGGAATTTTTTATAAATAGTTCAAGCCTTCCTCTACAAGATGGCACTAAAATCTCAATTTTCATCAAATGGCGCTTAGTCTACTGATGCATAACGGCATCCAATTTGCCTTTAACGGACAACTCTGCATGTGTGTCGTCTGTCAAAGAGCTGTTAAATGATTGCTCCAGTGTTTAGAGAGACATTGCGTATATTCGGGCAAATTTTTCATTTCTTCCAGTCACCATTACAAAAATGGAGGAAAAAGGAAACAGTCTCAAACAGCAATTTTCTGTAATTGAGGAAGCTGAAAATCTTACAAAGTGCTAGGGGCAAGGTAGAGGATAAAACAAGAGAAAAGTGGGCTAGTGTACTGCAGAAGAATCCAGGTTATTCAGTGCTGTAAAGGGTACATTAAGTAATGGATGGAGAAAAGGTAGACATACCAAGTGAAATTGAATTGAAAAATATAGGTAAATTTTCGTATGCCCCTCTAACATCTGTGAGTGTGGAGCGCTCTTTTCCTGCTATCAAAATGATTTTAACAGACAAAAGACACTGCCTGACTGTGGAAAATTTGGAGAAGATTATTGTTATGTACTGTAAAGCAAACTATGAATGAAAGTACTGTAGGAATGTTCCTCACAAATAATAAACACACACTCCATTCGTGTTTACACAGTTATTGGATGCCTACAGTGCTGTAATTGAGTACTGTAATTTTAGTATTAAGGTTTTAGATAAGTACTGATAATGATATATCATATAATCTATAACTTTTTTTGACACATGACGTTTTTATATTGTTTTTGATAAATGTCTTTTTTATTCTGTCTTAATTTTGCAGTTATTTCGGTTAAGAATTGGGATACCACGTTTGTTAAAGTAAAAAAGTATCACATTACAGTTTAAGTGCATGTTGTAATATTTTAAAGTCTATTTCCTGCCAATCCACACATTTTAAAAACATATTTTAAGTGCCTATTTTCTCTTTTAAAAGCCTATTTACTTTTTTCAAAAGCCTATTTTAGGCGCCTAAAAGTAATTTTTTTAGAGCCTAAAATCCCAGGTCTAGTAATTACATACTACATTCCTTTACTTGTAGACAAGTTAAAAGGAAAATTGTCAGCGAAATGTGGTTCTGATATGGTTATACCTGTGTTTTATTACATATGCATTTTTACATATTTTCAGTAATATTACGTATGTTTACATATTATGCGAAGAACGTAAAATTTTTACATATATCTAGGTGATTATTTTAAAAAATTAAAAATTCTTTGTGTTCGTTTAATTTTCAGACTGCAGTAAAATAATTGGCAAATTTCATCTCATATAGAATATCGATGACTTACTTCTAAAACCTCGTATCTCCCAATGCACTTCCTAACAATTTTCTTCCTTAAGACTGGTCACGCCTCCCAGCCACATATGGATGTAGAGTCCATCAGAACAATTTTCGTTGTGCTCATTTTCCTATGCCGAAGTGTAAAGGAAAATGAACCTTAAATACATTAAACTTTAGGAATGCTTAAATTCGCCATGAAAACAACATCCCTACGATACGGTATGGTAAGGTCCATTATCCTTTACACGTCCGCACAGGAAAATGAACACTACGAAAATGGTTCTGATGGATTGCATATAAATATGTGGCTGGGAGGCGTGACCGGTCTTAAGGAACATAATGGGTAGGAAGAACATTGTAACATACGAGGTTTTAGAAGTAAGCCGACGATATTCTATATGAGATGAAATTCGCCAATTATTTTACTGCAGTCCGAAAATTAAACGAACCCAAAGAATTTTTAATTTTTTAAAGTAATCACCTAGATACATGTAAAAATGTTACATTCTTCACATAATATGTAAACATATGTAATATTACTGAAAATATGTAAAAATGCATATCGTCCCTGTTCTGCCAAAACGGCGAATGTTACAATGCTCTTCCTTTGCATTATTTCCCTTAAGACTGGTCACGCCTTCAAGCCATATATTGATATGCAGTCCATCAGAACAATTTTCGTTGAGTTCAGTTTCCTATGTCGGTGGGTAAAGGAAAATGAACTTTACTGTACCATACAGAAGGAATGTATGTTTGCATGGTATTTACCCACACCTAGAGTGCTATGTATTTAAGGTTCATTTTCCTTTACACATCTGCATAGGAAAATGAACTCAACGAAAATTGTTCTGATGGAATGCATATCCATATGTGGCAGGAAGGCGTGACCAGTCGTAAGGAAAATAATGGATAGGAAGAGCATTGTCACATTCGCCGTTTTGGCAGAACAGGGACGATATGTAATAAAACACAGGTATAACCATATCAGAACCACATTTCGCCGACAATTTTCCTTTTCACTTGTCTACAAATAAAGGAATGTAGTATGTAATTACATAAGAATCTGAGCCCTGCAGATAACATTGCACGCCATGAGTGAATATCGTCGGCTTACTTCTAAAACCTCGTATGTTACAATGTTCTTCCTACCCATTATACTCATTAAGACTGGTCACGCCTCGCAGCCACATACGAATATGCAATCCATCAGGACATTTTTCGTAGTGTTCATTTTCCTATACTAACGTGTAAAGCAAAAAGGAGCTTGCCACAACGTATTGTAGGGATGTTGTTTTCATGGCAAATCTAAGCACTCCTACAGTTTAATGTATTTATGGTTCATTTTCCTTTACACGCGACCATAGGAAAATGAACCCAACGAAAATTGATCTGATGGACTGTACATCCATATGTGGCTGCCAGGCGTGACCAGTCTTAAGGAAGAAAATGAATAGGAAGTCCGCTGGAAGATACGAGGTTTTAGAAGTAAGCCATCGATATGTACGTGTTTAAAATTATAAGTTGAATTTTTCGAAACAGTTTGAGCTCATTCCTTGTAGACACGACATTCCCAGAGGTAGTGTTGATCTCTGTGTACAACACTGCTTCCCCACATAGTAAGAGGAATGAAATGCCTATTGCAAATGTTGAAACATAACTAAGCAGTATTCAAGTTACATATTGTATATGACTGCAGAAATTGCCATCGGAAAACAATGATTAGGCCATGGTGTAATCGTATGTTTAATCTGCTTATTGCAGGATTGGTAATCGTTTAACGAATTGGCGGCGAAGACTCCGGAGTTGAAAATGATGACATTTCAGCCTTCCTTGATCCTTACTCTATTGACAATATATCTCTGAAACTTCCACAGCAATAGTTTATGACCATAGATCTCTGAAATCTAGTTAGTTATAATTTGTGACCATACATCCCTGAAACCATTTCAGTTATAATTAATGATCATAATTAAATATGTGTGAAATTTCATCAGTTACAATTTATGACCATAATTATACCTGTGGAACCTCCTCAGTTATATTTTATGGTCATATATCTCTGAAACCATCTCAGTTATAATTTATGATAGTAATTATATTTTTTAAATTTCGTCTGTTATAATTTATGACCATAATTACATCTGCGAAACCTCCCTCCTTGTCATTTTTGACCACACATCTCTGAAACCTCCTCACTTACAATTTCTTTCTTCCTTTCTTTCTTCGTCCGTTTACCGCCCAGGGTTGGTTTTTCGCTGGGATTCAGTGAGGGATCCCACCTCTACCTCCTCAAGGGCAGTGTCCTGGAGCGTGAATCTTTGGGTGGGGGGATACAGCTGGGGAGGTGGACCAGTACCTCGCCCGGGCGGCCTCACCTGCTATGCTGAACGGGGGACCATGTGAGTGGGGGTGGGGAGAAGTCGGGAAGGGACAGACATAGAAGAAGGAAGGAAGTGGTCGTGGTCTTAAGTTAGGTTCCGTCACGGCATTTCCCTGGAGGAGAAGTGGGAAACCACGGAATACCACTTCGAGGATGGCTGAGGTGGGAATCGAACCCCCCTACTCAGTTGACCTCCCGAGGCTCAGTGGACCCCGTTCCAGCCAGTGTTGACAACTTAGCGGATTTTCCGCTAAATTTGGCGGAATTAGAAGACTTTTGGCGGAGAAATATACCATTCAGCGGACAGCGGATTTTTGGCGGAATTCTAGATTTATTATAGTGGAATTTAGCGTTTTATCCATTTTACTTTTAAAAAAATTATACTCCAGTCTGTCTCTGTCCGTATTTCTTGTCAGGAGCTAGCAGTCACATGAGGAAAACATGTTATTTGGATTTGATGTTATGTGATCGTGGTATCATAAATTTGTAATGCATGGGGAAATGTTACTTATCTCTTAGTTGACGAATGACGACAGATAATGAAACTGTGAGAGAGTAGCATTTATATTAATGCTATGAAGGACACCGTTTAATGAACTGGCCTCTTCTGTGTGTGGCCGTTGAGGTAGGGGATTCACCTAGTTTGCACCCGGCAGTAAAACGCCTACAAGTTTTAGCTCGTCGGCTCGCAGGCAGGGCGTTAATCCCAGTGGAACTCACAGATCAGGTGAGTACAGACATTTACTATTATTATTATTATTATTATTATTATTATTATTATTATTATTATTATTATTATTATTATTATTATTATGTGCGTATAGACCCAATGGATCACGCAAAGCTCTAACGATTCTGTTTTCTGAGTTGCCAAACAGCTCTCATCCTTTCTCCGTGGATCCTTTTTCGTTCTTTTGTCCACTTTGCTCCAGTCTCCTTTTTCACTTCGATCTCTGGTTGCGCTTTACATCCATTAATTTTTTTTCTATGGAGGTTTCTGTCCGCGATGTCATTTGAGTTCATCTGGGATTTTTCCAGATCCTTCTTCACTTCCAGTACCCATGGAATATTTTTTAGATGTTCTATGTAGGTGAGAATCGTGTGTGTCAGTCTACTTGCCGCTGTGAGCTTGCATCCGGGAGATCGTGGGTTCGAATCCCACTCTCGGCATCCCTGAAGATGGTTTTCCGTGGTTTCCCATTTTCACACCAGGCAAATGCTGGGGCTGTACCTGAATTAAGGCCACGGCCGCTTCCTTCCAACTCCTAGGCCCTTCCTATCCCATCGTCGCCATAAGACCTATCTGTGTCGGTGCGACGTAAAGCCCGTAGCAAAAAAAAAAGTCTACTTGCCGGCAGTCTGCGGACGCGCCCATAAAATTTCAGACGTTTTTGCGGATGTCTGCTGGAATGTTGGAAAGCTCTCCTGTCACTTTGCGTGACCTCAGTTTCCCAATTTCGTGGCAGAGCCGGGAATCAAACCCGACCTCTGGGTATGGCGGTTAATCACGCTAGCCACTACACTACAGAGGCGGAACTTAGTTACAATTTATGACCATAATTATATCAGTGAAACCTCCTTGGTTACACTTTGTGATCGTATCGTCGCTTGAGAAACAATACCGCGTATCTGACAGTGCCCTACCTATCCACTATTTTCCTTAAATCCGGGCAAGCCTCTAAGCCAAATCTGGATATCGATGGCTTACTTCTAAAACCTCGCATGTCCCAATGCTCTTCCTACCCATTATATTCCTTAAGACCGGTCACGCCTCCCAGCCACATACGAATATGCAGACCATCAGAATTATTTTCGTTGTGTTAATTTTCCTATGCTGAAGTGTAAAGGAAAATGGACCTTATCGTACCGTTGTTGTAGGGAAATTGTTGACATGGCAAATTTACACATTCCTACAGTATAATGCACTGAAGGTACATTTTCCTTTACACAATTAGCAAAGGAAAATGAACACAACGAAAATTGTTCTGATGGGCTGCATATCCATGTATGGCTGGGAGGCGTGACTACTCTTAAGGAAAATATTGGATAGGAAGAGCATTAGGAGATACGAGGTTTTATAAGTAAGCCGTCAATATGCAGTCCGTCAGAACAAATTTTCGTTGTGTTATTTTTCTATGTTTACATGTAAAGAAAGATGAACCTTACAGCCATAGAAATGTATGTTTTCATGACATATTTACACAATCCTACAGTATGATGTATTTAAGGTTCATTTTCCTTTACATATGCGCATGGGAAAATGAACACAACGAAAACTTCTCTGATGGACGGCATATCCCTATGCGGCTTGGAGGCGTGATAAATCTTAAAGAAAATAATGGATAGGAAGGGCATTGCCAGATATGCGGTATTGTTTCTTAAGTGATGATAACATCTCTGAAACTTGCTCAGTTATACTTTATGACCATGTATCTCTGAAACTTGCTCAGTTATACTTGATGAACATGTATCTCTGAAACTTGCTCAGTTATACTTGATGAATGTGTATCGCTGAAACTTGCTCAGTTATACTTTATGACCATGTAACGTCCACAGTTATGATCTTGAAACCTTTGTATCACCTATTGTTAAGTGTACGGAAGTTGAAGGGTATGGCGGTGAGTCATCACTCCGTACATTACCTCAGCCACGAGCTACAGTACGGTGCGTCTCCACGCGGTGTTTCACCAACTTCAACGTCCGGTTCCTTGGATAAATGGTTAGCGTGCCGGCCTTGGGTCACTGGGACCACGGGTTCGATTCACGGTGGGGTCGGTGATTTTAACCGCTAGCACGGTGGCTAGGTGTATGTGTCGTCTCAACCTTATTGCGAGGCGCCGGTCGCCTAGGGGCATCACGTCAAAAGATCTGCACCTAGCAAGCCGAACTTGGCTTCGGACAATCCCGGCACTAACAGCCATACGCCATTTCAAGGTTTATCAACTTCAACTGTAAATAAACCGTACTAAACATTAATCTGAAAGCACAGGCTTTAATTTTGTGAAAGTAAATTAGTTCAGCTACATCCAAGCAAAATTTTAACGGAATGGGATGGTAACTCCTTGTTGTTAGTGTACTACTATCCTGGGAGAATACATATCCTGAGTACCTGAAATGACCTACCTGCTCCAGTTTCGACCTGGCACTCAGTACACTTAAGTTTATTTCATCGGCTTACTTCTAAAACATCGTATGTTACAATGTTCTTCCTACCCATTATGTTCCATAAGACCGGTCACGCCTCCCAGCCACATATTTATATGCAATCCATCTGAACCTTTTTCGCAGTAATCATTCTCCTGTGCAGACGTGTAAAGGAAAATGGACCTTACATATCGTATTGTAGGGATGTTGTTTTCGTGGCGAATTTAAGCATTCCTACAGTTTAATGAATTTAAGGCTCATTTTCCTTTACACGTCGGCATAGGAAAATGAGCGCAACGAAAATTGTTCTGATGGACTGTACATCCATATGTGGCTGGGAGGCGTGACCAGTCTTAAGGAAGAAAATTGTTAGGAAGTGCATTGGGAGATGCGAGGTTTTATAAGTACGCCATCGATTTCTTCCTTTCTTAATCCGTTTACACTCCAGGGTTGGTTCTTCCCTCCGACTCAGCGAGGGATCCCACCTCTACTGCCTCAAGGTCAGTATCCTGGAGCTTGAGACTTTGGGTGGGGGGATACAACTGGAGAGGAGGACCAGTACTTAGCCCAGGCGGCCTTACCTGCTATACTGAACAGGGGCTTTGTGGGGGATGGAAATATTGGAAGGGATCGACAAGGAAGAGGGAAGAAATCGGCCGTGGTCATAAATTAGGTACCAATTACCTGGAGGAGAAGTGGGAAAACACGGAAAACCACTTCGAGTGTGGGTGAGGTGGAAATCGATCCCCATCTTCTCAGTTGACCACCTGAGGCTGCGTGGACCCCGCTCAAGGCCTCGTACCATTTGTCAAATTCCGTGGCAGAGCCGGGAAACAAACCAGGGCCTCTGGGGGTGTTAGCTAATCACACTAACCACTAGACCACAGAGGCGGACCACTTAGGTTTCGTCCGTGTTATTATCACATTCAACGAATATTGTTCTGATGGACTTCATATGAATATGTGGCTGGGAGTCGTGACCAGTCTTAAGGGAAATAATGGATAGGGAGAGCATTGCCAGGTTCGTGGTTTTGATATAGGAGAGACGATATGGGTTAAGAATGGGGATCTGGTAGAGGGAAAGGAAAATAAACGGGAAGGAAAGATGTTAGGTCATATATTATAACTGCGGAGGGTTCACAGATATATAACTTAATCAAGACTTATAACTGAGAAGGTTTCAGAGATATTTAGTGATAAATTATGACTGAGGAGGTTTCACAGATATATAACTTAATCATGAATTATAACTGAGAAGGTTTCAGAGATATTTAGTGATAAATTATGACTGAGGAGGTTTCACAGATATATAACTTAATCATGAATTATAACTGAGAAGGTTTCAGAGATATTTAGTGATAAATTATGACTGAGGAGGTTTCAGAGATGTGTGGTCATAAATTTTCACTGAGGAGGTTTCAGAGATGTATGGTCATATATTACAAGTGAGAAGATTCCAGAGACATTTGGTCATAAATTATCACTAAGGAGGTTTCAGAGATATATATCGTAAATTATAACTGAGGTCGTAAATTATAAGTGAGCTGGTTTCAGAGATATATGATCATAAATTTTGCAACATTAATATTTGAGAGACTGGGTATTCCTGTTCCCTTAATATAGAAGGGATAGATTAGATTTTTCTCACAGTATTGTTCATATTAGAGTAGATGCTCAGTACATCTTCACCTTCATGTTCCTTGCACAAAGCTGATGAGCTAGTGAATCAATTTTTAAAATGGCGTAGCTCATCTTTTCGACCATTTTTGCTCCTTTATTATTTCACGTTAACTCACGTAGGGATATCGATTGGTTTTAAACAACCATTGCCATGCTCCTGGTTGAGTGTGTAATAAATGTCGAAACTTCGTTTGTTTTTGAACGGGGGCATCACAGAAATTTGTATTCATTTGTATCCATAGGTGATTAGAATAAGGCCATCTACTATTGCACTCTGTTATTGATTCCTCGAATATTACGTATGCAAAAAGTTAAGTAACTGATGGACTGTTCTCCCAAAAAATTAAGCCTGTGGATTATTAATATTATTATTATTATTATTATTATTATTATTATTATTATTATTATTATTATTATTATTAGTAGTAGTAATAGTAGTAGTAGTAGTAGTAGTAGTAGTAGTATGTAATTTATGTGAAATAAAAGGTAATTCATTCTGTAGGTATTCATTTTTGAATTAATATATTATAACTGAGGATTATAACAGATATATAATCATGAATTAGTCCGGATCCATGGCTAAATGTTTAACGTGCTGGCCTTTGGTCACAGGGGCCTGGGTTCGATTGCCGGCAGGGTCGGGAATTTTAACCATAATTTGTTAATTTCGCTGGCACGGGGGCTGGGTGTATGTGTCGTCTTCATCACCATTTCATCCTCATCACGACGAGCAGGTCGCCTACGGGCTCAAATCAAAAGGCCTGCATCTGGCGAGCCGAACTTGTCCTCGGACACTCCCTTCACTAAAAACCATACGCCATTTCATTTCATTTCAATCATGAATTATAACTCAGAAGGTTTCAGAGATATATGGTGATAAATTATAACTGAGGAGGTTTCAGAGATATGTGTTATTTTTTCCTAGAATATTACGTCTGCAAAAGGTTAAATAACTGATGGACTCTTCTCTCAAAAAGTGAAGCCTGTCTATTATTATTATTATTATTATTATTATTATTATTATTATTATTATTATTATTATCATTATTATTAGTGGTAGTAGTAGTAGTAGTAGTAGTAGTATGTCATATGTGTGAAATAAAATAAAATACAACTCATTTCCGTTATTTTATGTAGGTGCTCATTTTTGCATTCGCAAGTTTGATTTTCTTAAAATAACGTAAGTTATGAAACTTTTAATAAAATCAAACCTTTGTCATCCACTTAATGTTGAAAAATCTTTAGTAGGCTATATCGTCGGCTTACTTCTAAAACCTCGTATGTTACAATGTTCTTGATACCCATTATGTTCCTTAAGACTGGTCATGCCTCCCAGCCACTTATTTATATGCAATCCATCAGAATATTTTTCGTAGTGCTTATTTTCCTGTGCAGACGTCTAAAGGAAAATGGACCTTACCATACCGCATTGTAGGGATGTTGTTTTCATGGCGAATTTAAGCATTCCTACAGTTTAATGTATTTAAGGTTCATTTTCCTTTACAGTTCAGCATAGGAAAATGAGCAAAACGAAAATTGTTCTGATGGACTGTGCATCCGTATGTGGCTGGGAGGCGTGACCAGTCTTAAGGAAGAAAACGGATAGGAAGTGCATTGGGCGATACGAGGTTTTAGAAGTAAGCCATCGATATATCTATTTATAATTGGTGAGTGAAGCAAAGCACATAATATTATTCATTTTATACTCTTCAGAGTTTAAACTGTTCTCAGCACGGCCCTGAAAATTTAATTAATGTAACATACAGCCTTTCAAAAAAAATGGATTCAAATATATTCCGAACAAAGGCCATGGGCCTTCTTACGATAATACTTACGTTACATTACCTCTTTGGGCTATCAGTAATGTAACTGTTGATCTATATGTGCAAATTTCTGTCTTGTCAAATTTCATGGGTAGGATATGAATCCTGTTTGACCTGCGAGAAGTCTCAAGTCGCGTGTACGCTATCCAATTAAAATAGTCATCCCCTGCTCCTGTATTAAGTTATGACCTATTCTTTGGCAACCGCTCATCTCGTAGTCAGTTAATACGTTCTTAAATTAATGGTTTACAAGTGTTTAAAAAGAAGTATGAGTATGCATTATATATTTAATATCAATCAAGCTAGATTTAAGGGTGTAATTAGACAGCAAAATAACTAGTGTCTGAAGACATAGCAGAGAGAGCGTGCGATGTGATGGTTAGATACTGCTCACTACCTCTCGAAATATGGGGCTTGGATTGAACTTAGCTGAAGGCGACGTCGGTAACTTCTTGAGGTCCTAGCCTTGGAGCAGTCCACAGTGACCCTAGAGAGGTGAAAATTGTTTATGTAGCATTTGCTGTCAAGGTGATAAGAGATAAAAGAAGTAAGCGTGGCTGTAATTAATAAATGTGCGCTACAGCTTACGGGTAGGAGCCCTACTCCTACCGTCCAATGATTTGTTGAGAGCAACTACGATTTATTTCCTGTATTACAGAGGCTAATAAATGGGAGCAAGAATTCTTTTGAGAAAGGCCGCATCCACGTTGCCAGTTCCTGAATATGTGATTAATTAAGATACTTAAGATGTAATTTTTCTTGCTAAGGGATTTATATATATCCAAATCTTCTCATACTTCTTTGTTGCCAAACCATTAAGTCTTCATATTGAACACAGCAGTTATACAAATTGTTTTCGATATTGTATGTGTAATTCTTCTTTGTGTTTAGATCTATTAATGGGCACATTACTTAAGCTGGTATATAACATTATCAATGGAATCTGTCAAAGAATTTTGTGAAATATTTTATGAAGCTGAAATTGAATTTTATAAAATGTTTATTACTCTTCTCCTTTCTGTCCTTTTTATCAATTGTCTGCATTCAGAACTAATGTGGGTTAAGCCTAGCTTTACAGGAGGGAGCCCTTCCTAATGCCAATCTGATGTAGAGGAATTTATTAACAATTTATGTTGTTGTCGTAGTTAATAGTGTGTAATAATTGTGTAAATGAAGACGTGCATTAAGACGACTTGGTCTAGAAAGCTAAAAATAACGGCCCAGAAGATCCGTTGTGCTGACTACACGTCACCTCATAAACTGCAGGCCTTCGGGATGGGCAGCGGTTGGTTGGTAGGCCATAGCCCTTCAGGGATGTTGGGCTATGGGTTTTTTTATATTAAGACCAACACAAACACTCGGCCTCCGCATGGAAGAAATAACCGAACGAGGTTAAAATCCCCGACCAAGTCAAGAACTAAACCCAGTTCCTCCTGAACAGAAAGCCATTACAGTGGCCATTCTGACAAGGAGCCGGACGTTTAAAAATATTATAACGTTAAATAAATACGGCATATCTCCTTACTGATCTTTTTGTCTAACATTCGAAGTGCAGTTTTTGCGTGTATCTAGATCTTTTAACTTGCACCTCACTAAGGGTGGTATTACACTGTAAAGAAATTTATTCGTAAAATATTTTATCAAGTAGTTACCTTTTATAGAAGATTCTAACATGCAGTCATTGTACCACAAAACTACATAGGATGTTTTATCATGATTCACCTAACTTAGACGAATGACAATATATATATTGTGTGCGTGTTTAGTTAGTACTAGTTCCATACTTACAATATGCGTATTACTAAAGAGGGAAACAAGTTTGGAAAAGAAAACTCTATGGGTTAAACCATGGATTGCAAGACGTGAAAAAAAGGACATCCATCAAAACATAATGAAATAGCTGCTATAAGAGGGCATGAAAGGTTACATACATATTGCGAAAATGGGTGAAGCAATTTTCGAGTTGCTTGCATCAATGTGTCATCATTTATCTCTAAAAGAAATACTCACCTGAGAAATTTTACGAAGTGTTGAAGATCTCCTCATGTTTGAACTTCTGTTCCTAGCAACAGGACAAAGTTTCTCAGTTCTGCAATGCAGTACTTGAACTCTTCCGTGGACTCTCTGTAGCGTTATTGCTGATACATGAGAGGCTATTTAACAGTCAATGAAAGGTAAATGTATAAATGTAAGTATATATATGTGTATATATATATATATAATATATATATATAGAGAGAGAGGGAGAGAGAGTTTATTTATTTTCATAAATATACGTAAATCACAACTGCATTTAATTCGCATTATGAAATAAACATTTCGGTTGTAACAACATCCCAGATGATCTTACGATTCGCCATTTCGGATTCAAACCAGTTAAATCTTTTATGAAGCACGATAAACATAAGTTTCATCAAATATATTTTCCCATTTTATTGCCATTTTTTATGAAATATATTTTACATAAGATCTCTGAAATCATCCTTCGGATAACGTACTACCAGCCTTACAACTAGGATGAAGTCGACTCGGGGAACATTTCGTCACTCCTATGCCGAAACCACGAATGTGCCAATGCTCTTCCTATCCATTATTTCCCTTCAGACTGGTCACGTCTCCCGGCCACATCCTATTTAATGTATGTGCAATCCATCAGAACAAATGTCCTTGAGTTCATTTTCGTATGCGAGTGTGTAAAGGAAAATGAACCTTACTGTACCGTACTGTAGGAATATATGTTTGTATGAGAGTACGATGTATTTAAGGTTCATTTTCCTTTATACCTACGCGTAATAAAATGAACTCAACGATTTTTTTTCTGATGGGCTGCATATCGATATGTGGCTGGGAGGCGTGACTAGTCTTAAGGGAAACAATGGACAGGAAGAGCATTGTCACATTCGTGGTTTTGGCATAGAAGCGGTGATTTATTCACTAAAGTTTGTCGTACACCATAGCTTTATACATGCAAACGTACAATGATCAGTGTAATAACTTCATTATATTGATCAAACCCATGTACTGTAAATATTGTGGTTGTTCCTGTCCTGAAAGATACTGTACATTTAAGGTGAACGATGATAGTTTTTGTTTCGAATTTATATTGCCTTATAGTGTAAACCCGGTCTAGAAAGCCAATAATAAGGGCTGAGAGGATTCGTCGTGCTGACCATATGACACCTCGTAATATACAGGCCTTCTGGCTGAGCAGCGGTCTTTTGGTAGGCCATGGCCCCTCGGGGTTTTTGCGCCATGGGATTTGTAATGTAAACCAATTATCATATTAAAATTATATTGATACCGACTGTGAATTTTAGTTGATTAGGTTCGATCCCGGCTCAGTTCACTGGTATTTGAATGTGCTCAAATATGCCAGCCTCGTACCGGTAGATTTACGAGAACATAAAAGATCTCCTGCGGGGCATATTTTCAATACCTCTGCTACTCCGAAACACGTAAAATGAATTATATTATTGTTATTTTGATGTATTACTGTTTCGTTCTCTTCCCCTTGAAGCAATGATCCCCACCATCGCACCCTTTAAACGCACATTAACGACAAAAGGATATCAGGCGTGAACAAAGCTGTTATTTGAACTTCCACACAGTATTGCCGGATTTATTCTTCATGTCACGGATCCTGGACTCGATGTCTCGCATTTCGTTCAAGTGCCAAAAGAACGAATAATTTTCATAAATTTGGAAATACTGTAGATGCTGAGAACCAAAAAAGTAAAGATTTCTTGTACTGCCGACTTGCTTTCCATACAGATGAAAAATTAATTCAGACATTTCCTCAGTTTATTGTTTAAGCCACGTGTATGGCACATAAACAAACACCTCAACTTACAAAAGCACGGTGTGAAAGAGATTTGTGGCGTTTGCATGTGTGTTGTGGGAAAACTTGGAGGAACGCTAATATAAGGATGTTCCAGGAATTTCATTGTTTCCGAGTGACCACCCAGCTGCTGCCGCCTTATTGGCCCCCAACACACGCGTATCTCTTACTGCCCTAACGTGCCAGCATTCGAGTGATGTCATCCTAAAAACCACAAGCGAGGAGTTGTAGTAGGGTGCATAACCCAAATCAGTACAGCTGTCAGCATTCGTTCTAATGTTTATGAGGTAAATAAATGTATGTGTGATAGGAGTGTAGCCTGGTCACTTGCCAACTGCCTAGATGACGTGTGATCGATGGTACGACTATACAGCTCTGAAAAGAGCAAGTAAACCTTGAGTGCTTAGAGGAAAGGAAATTCATAACAACGGCTAGGCAAGTCTCCACAAAATCACGGACTAGCCGTTATTATGACGTCCGAACGTAAAACTGGCACTCCCTGCCAGGAAAGATATGGATCTGACATAAATGTATTCCATATAACCTAAGGTTGCACTCATTCATGGGCTGTTTACACAGGGCGGAAGAGGAATGCGCGGTTCTCCAAGAAGGATGTGAGTTCGATTCTCCGTCAGTAAGTAGAAAAATTAAAAAACGACGTTTCCTCGTGGCCTTGAAATCCACTCAGCCTTCACCAAAAATGAATACTAGGTTAATTCCTGGGTGCAAAGGTTGTCGGGTATAGTTCTAACCATTCTATTCCATTTAGTCACGAGCTTACGGATTTTGATAGCATTTATTTTTCAGTTCCTCCAAAGACCTTCATGGCCTGTACAGAGATGACTTTGCGTGCTCTCGCATGATTGCAACGTTAGAACAATATGGAACATTTGGAAGGTGCCTGTGCGACGTTTTCCGTGCTCAAATTTGCAGGATCGAATCTCAGAAAATACAGGCTGTAGGCTAATTCAAAGTGCTTAAAGACGAAAGCACTGCTCTGACACTTTAGGGTACATCATATCGATCAGCGCTTCAGCACCTCCAAAACAATTGGCTGTTAACGGACGGTAAACATATCGCCGCTCCCGGTACAAAACCTCCTATGTGAAATAGCCTATTTTAGCTTAGAACATTGGCCATTAAGGTTCTGCCATCTTGCTTGCTTGTAGTTTAAAGGGGCCTAACATCGAGGTCATCGGCCCGTTCTCTCATCTAAGGTGCAATATTGTGTGAATATTGTCAAGGCATTCTCGCTCTTCATAATGTATGTCCTGCGGGTCAGTATATCTCCAAAAGTATTATCACATGGGAGGTTTTGTCCCGGCAACGACGACATGTTGTTATTATTACAGCACTTAATTCGCTTTACAGCTCTCTAACTTAAATGGCTCCCATGGGATAGGTGTTGACTCAGAGTAAAGAAATAATACGTGAAAAATTAAACTGGTCCCTTAATAATGTATATGACAAACCCTTTCTTAACACCGATAATATGTGCAAAGATTCTCTCGTTTCTTTCTCATAGAATGGCTGTGTATTGATTATCTGAATTGATTGGAATTCCTAACATAAATGAATTTAAAGAGGTATAAATATAATAGACCTATAGGAAGGGGATTAATACGTTTATCTCCGGCTACCACTGTACGTAATCCAGTCATACTCAATCTTCTCTTCAGTGAATAGAGTTCACTTAAATTAGTATCAGCTATGTACACGGAACTTGCATAGTATACTTACAATTTTCACCAATTGTAGAATAATTCATTTGGTAGAAGTTCAATGACTAGCACATACATCTTTTGAGGAGAAAGGGATGGGAAAGGGCTTGAACTGGGTTGGAAGAGGTCGTGGCCTTAATTTAGGTACAGTCCCGGCATGTGTCTGGTATGAAGATGAGAAACCACAGACCTACGAGGTGAGGCCTGCCGACGGTAGGTTTCGAACGCACCATAACCTGAATGTAAACATACCGCATAGCCAACTCACTGAGGTTTGGTATAATTAGCTGAATATTACATTAGTAGTTCAAATATTTGATTTTTAATACTGTAACGCAGAGTAACTAAGAGTGTGTAAATATCATAATATTGAATTAGTTACGTTAAATGCACTAATTTTATAGAAAACGTTTCGTGAATAGCTTTACTTTTCCCAGTGTTCTCAGAGTTTCCCAGCGATTTCTCTGTGTTATTTTTGTTACGGTGGTCATATAATAGAATGTTAATGGTCAACGAGTTTCATCTCAGTACTGTTGTATTGTCGAGTGTAATGAGCGTGATTTTGAGGTAAATTCAGTGTTTTTATCCATATAGCGTCTTTTCCTTTTGTGTAATGACCGATGACCTAGATGTTAGGCTCCTTTGTGCAAAAATCATCGATCATCATCAATTTTGTGTAAATAATAATAATATCCTTTCCAGGTATAAAACGTCCGAAATATTTGAAATAAATTTGGTGTATTTACTTAGGATTAATTGAAATAGCCTAATAATAATATTAACATTGGTAGGCTATATTGATAATGCTCCGGAAGTAAAAGCAACGGAAAAATACAGCCGTTTCTCCCGGAGACACAGCTCTCTCTGTATGACCGAACCGATCTGAAATGAAAAATTGCCGCATCATATTGAGGTGAGGAGAACTACTTGGCGAAATTTGACCAGAAAAAGAAATAGGCTTGCTATTTTACGATACTGTTAATATCGTGATCCTGATCATTTTCACTCGACCTCCACTTTTGCTTCGATTTCGAACCTATGTAGCATGACTTTCATTAAAAGAAATCCCACATGCATTTCCCGTGATTCGAACCGCGGATGCATTGATGAGCAGCCAGCAACGATGGCAGTCAGCTCTTATGCCGCATGTAAGAATAAATACATTAACAGCCCGTGTCCCGAGACACCCAGCACTTGTTCACTTAGTTTTCGGGAGAAATTATGATGATGATGACGACGCTTGTTGTTTAAAGGGGCCTAACATCTAGGTCATCGGCGATCGAGAGAAATGTGAGAGGTAAGAATGTTGGAGGATACACCAAGGCATGAAAGCAGGAAAGGGACCGAAAGCCGGGATGATTGGCTCAGACAAATGAGGGGCTGGCCTTCTGACCCCAACTTGGCAGGTTCGTTCCTGGCTCAGTTCGGTGGTATCTGAAGCTGCTCAAATACTTCAGCCTCGTGTCGGTAGATTTACTGGCACATAAAAGTACTCCTGCGGTACAACATTCCGGCAACTCGGCGTCTCCGAAAACCGTTAACAGTAGTTAGTGAGGCGTAAAATTATTACGTTATTATTTAAGGAACCGAAAAAAATGGAAAACAGTTTAGAGAAGATATACAGTAGGCTGCAGTAGTTATTCATAAATGAAAAAAAGCACGGGTTAAGGTGGCATAAAGTCTGCACCATACCAGACTACGGACTAACGACCCAAAACACAACAACATTTACTTAGAACTGACCTAAGCCAAGAATACTTAATGCTTTATTTTCAAGTTATAATTTTAGATAGTAAGTTGTATCTTTGCGAAAATTAAAGGTAACTGCTTGGAATATAGATGTATGCACTTCTGCTCCTGCTTCCTGGCCTTTAGCCCAGTTCTACGGGCAATGCCCTCCCGACGCCAACCCTATGTAGAGGAAAGTATTCACTATTAACTTGCTTGTTTGCGTGGTAGTCGATAGTGTGATGTGTTGTATGTACGAATAAAGAGAACTGTATTACGAATAACACAAGCACCCAGTCCTCAAACCAAAGGATCTAACCATACATAGTTAAAGCCCCCGGCCCGTCCGGTAATCGAACGTAGGGCCATCTGCATCGAAGGCCAGTACGCTGATCATTCGACCAAAGAACCAATCTAGATATACGTGCATGTCATTTAAAATAACGCATCCGGTTGTGAACTGCAGTACACCACAAAGTCTTTCAAGGAAGATCATTTAATCAGAGAATATTATACCACTAAACTTCATCAGTGACAAGTAACATTACCTCTTCTGTCTGAATATAATCCTCAGGGACAGTCAGTGGTCAAGTGATCACAATTGACGAGCACGTTCTTGGCGCCAAGGAAGCACAGCAGCAGAACAGCGCAGGGTGTTGGCGACAGAGACCTGGCACCTCCACCCTCTCAGTAACTAGAAGCTCTTGTGTGGGCCAGGGTGGAGGACCCATTGGCTAGCTATAGAATTCCTGTTGAAGGGTGTGTGTCTATGTGCACGTCCTCTTGCTCGTGTGTGAACTGTAAAGGGATGTACCACTCTTCCTGTCCAACTCCACTCTTAGTTCGCCTTTCGTCTTCGTCATGTGAGCACGCTTTTTAAGAAGCACTGCTTCCATTATTTTTCAAACTGTGATCAGACTGTTATTTCCGAAGTGATATTAACAGCACCTATTCTCAAGTTAATTTGGCGTCTTCATCATTCCTAAACTATACTTTGATCATAGGTCAGCTTCACGCCAAGAACTGCGTGTACTGTACATTCGACCGTCTTCCAAGATTAGTGATTTCAGGCCAATATTAATTCACAAGATGTAAGATAAAAAACAAGCCTAATATTGTTGTTCATCGTTATGTGCTAATGTGTTCTTTATGTTGAAATCTTAAATTCAGTGCCACGATGACCGGAAACTGCACGTCAGATGATGGCGTCTGTGACTTCTGAGAAGCAATTCTCAACGTGTCGGCTGTGTTACTAAGTGTACTATCTGTCGCTCAATGTATTCCACTTGCGTCATAATTGATGTGCACTGTGTTATCTCTGCGATGACCGGATGTGCAGTGACGACGATTATGCCAACGGAGTTAAGAAGTACTTACGACGCGCCTCAATGGCGAACTGCAGTCGATGCTTTTTGAATTCGTTGCGACTCCTGGTCGGAAATGCTTGTGCATCTTCATATCACAGCGTGGTCTGTTAATGGCCTAGTGAAAAGTGGTATATTTCATCTGGAGTGACATTAACATACATGCAAATTATTATTATTATTATTATTATTATTATTATTATTATTATTATTATTATTATTATTATTATTATTATTATTATTATTATTTTCCTCTTCTTCTGCCGGTTTTTTCCATACACTGGTGGCGTCACACGTACGAACTGTGTTGAACATATTGAGTAAGCCTTGTTTTACGGTCGGATGCTTTTCGAGGTGCCAACCCCGTGTGGAGAGATGCACCGTACTCGCTATTGCGTGTTTCTGTAGTAATTGATAATGTTTTTCTTGTGTATATTTGAGGAGATGAGAGGAATACAAACACCCAGTCCCCACGTTACACACGACTTGAATCATTGACTCGGCCATGAATCGAACCCAGGTCAATCTAACCCGAAGCAGATAATTCAACCGAAGAAAACGACAACAATAATATTATTGCTGTGTTGAGTGGCTGAGACGGTTAAGGCGCTGGCTTTCCGAGCCCAAGTTGGCAGGTTCGATACTGGCTCAGTGCGGTGGTATCTGACGGTGCTCAAGTACGCCAGACCCGTGTCAGTGGATTTACCGGCAGGTAAAAGAACTCGCGAGGGACAAAATGCCAGCACTTCGGCTTCTCCGAAGGCCTTATAAGTAGTTAATGAGACGTAAAACTAATAACATTATTTTATTATTATTATTATTATTATTATTATTATTATTATTATTATTATTATTATTATTATTACGATATATTTCTTTTATTTACATTTTTCTAATCTTACCACCGGTAATAGTAGTTAACAGCGACAAATTGATAGTCAAGCCATTCATTCGCGGATTGTTGCCCACAGCCGACCCGATTTTACACAGTAATAATTTTTCATCGTTCAGGTTAGTAACGTGCTGAGGCAATCACGTCCTTTTGCAGATAAGATTGCTATCGCACTACACCACCATGATTCTATACCTTGAGAGCCCATATCGTTCGGAAAGAGTGGGTGGTCGCTAGTCCGGAGGAGTGTTCCATCCTAGAAACGTTGAGGAGACCCATTAGTTCACCAGCAAGGGCTTTTTAATACGCAACAACCGTTGTAAGTAGCACGTGAGTTTAGTCTTGTAACAATAATTTCTGTCTTTGAAACTTGAGGTCACTCATACCCATATTTCATGCGATCCCATCTGTTAGTTTCTAAAGTCACTCCCACATGATTAGGAAAATTACTAGTTTAACGCTCAGACCACTAGCTTTATATTTTAAGTTTTCAGCCTTTTCTCCTCTCTTCCTTTCCTTCAAATCTTGTGGGAATGCCATCCATTTTTTGATACAATCAACTATCATGTGATATTTATTGCGCTTTATTCCTAGCATGACGGGTCAAGATTGTGTGTTTGTTTAAGAAAGATGCCTCGCAGTGCCATCGAAGTAAAATATCAAAGCAAATTGCATGTTGGGTCGGCCATCACGGACCGTTGGTTGATTACACGGCGATGACTCTGTTTATGTGGAGATAAGCAAGGCGTAACATGTGTTCTTTCTGCAAGCCGGTAGTGTCCACTGCGATGCCTGGGGCAACACACTATCGTTCAATCTAAATAGCACTGCTTCTGATTTATATTCCAAGTCTAATATTAAAGCAGATAATATTTATATTTTATTACAAATAGAAGAGAAGATTAGAGTTTAAAGTAGTCATTACAGAAATAAAAACTCTTTTCATAACGAGAACTTGCGAAATGTCATTGAAGACTGTCATTACAATTTGAATAACTGTTATATTTTAATATACATTTTAAAATGCACACTTATTTTGCAACTGCAATAATTCCATTTTTAATTAGTAAAGTTTTAAAAACATTTTCCAATTACATGGGGTAGTCACTTGATATGGATTCCACCCAGTTTTTACAGCCAAATGCCCTTCCCGACACATGCCTTATGTAGAGGGACGTATTCACTATTGTGTGTTTCTATGGTAGTTGGTAGTGTGGTGTGTCAAGTGCAAACAAAGAAAAGTGTGTTACGACGAGCACAAAACCCAGTTAACGAAAGAGAGGAATTAGCTCTACGCAGTCAATATCCTCAGTCCACCCGAAAATCGAACATTGGGCCTTCTGAACCGAAGATCAGTTCACTGATCATTCAGCTAAGGAGCCGGAATTTGAAAACATAGTTCCCTTTTGTGAAAACATCAGTATCCAAGAGATAATTGAAACGAATAATGGCCGGCTTAATGGGGTAAGAGGTAAGGAGCTCATCTTTAAGGGAGCTTAAATATGAGAGATATGGTGGTGATCATTGTTTCAAGGGCAACCATCCCCAAAAGTGAGAGATTCGTGTCCAAGCACGATGTCAATGCACCCTTTTCAGAGCAGCCTTTCGACTCTCTAGTATCTCTTAAAACCGATCACTATTATTTATTTATTTATTTATTTATTTATTTATTTATTTATTTATTTATTTATTTATTTATTTATTTACTCAGTCATCTATTGTTTTAGCGATACGTGGACCACTTTTACTTAATATACTTGTCCTTCTATCCTTCAGACCCACACATTTGCTCTTTGCACTCTCCCGAATATTCCGTAAGCATTTGACTTCGCATTTCTCACTCTTCCACGGAGATGTTTCAAGATTGATCAAGATGTTTATCGGTTGCATCCCTCTTTCTGGTGATTTTCTTCCTATTGATGACTCTTTCGGAAGTCTCTCCCTCTCAACATCCACTTCTTCGAGGTCCCTGTGGAGCCACAGTGGTTGTGTACTCTATTTCTCTCGCAGAGTGAATGCCTCGTTGCCAGGCTCCCCGGGTTCATTCTCCTCTTATCCGTATAAAAGGATATTATTATTATTATTATTATTATTATTATTATTATTAAAACGATAGTGATTTATACGTTAAATTTGGCAGTCTGAAACATTACAGGAAAGTTTATTGTATTATTGAGTTCTTTCTAAAGACAACTATACTGATTTCACTCCATATTCTTGCCATAGTATCGGCGAGTTTGTTAGCTGGTACGCGTCCAGTAGCCGTATTCTTCAATTCAGGATTTTATGACTTCAGTCCACACCTTCGGGAGCCCTCGTGGTTTCGTGTTTTTATTCCAGGCAAACTAGCCATTAATTAATCCCTTTCCTATTCTAGGCTTCTCTTTGCCCAGTGAAGCTGAAAAACTACCCGTGTGCGACGTGTGACGTAAACAGAAAGCAAAAATGAACTTGTGGTAATGGCATTCATCAAAACTGTAGAAGACGAGATTTACAATCCACTTGGCTTTCAAGTTTTAGGCAAAAATCTTCCAGTGAGAAGTCTGATTATTTCTGTGTGCATTCCTGTGGAATGGACGTAACAGTATAGTTAAATATAAAATTACTAAAGAACATTTTATTTGACAAATTATGGTTTTCTTTCGGGATACTAGGCCGCAAAGAAAAGGTAAATACGCCAACCTTTCCACTCATACACGAAATGACATTGAAATCTATAACAGTAAAATTTTCCATATCCGTGAGCAGATTGTTGTAGGTACATTTAGGCTATAAATTAAACACCATTCACAACTTAATTGAAATGCTGTGTGGTTGAACTGGAAAATTATACGACAATTCATAAACTTGGGTTTTTTGGAGTACTGAACTGTAGAAGAGAGAAAAAGTCTAGGAAAAATGGCATAAGCAGATAAGCTATTGTAAGTCACCGTACATTACGGGATGAGTGGCTCAGACGGTTGAGGCACTAGTCTTCTGACCCCAAATTAGTAGATTCTATCCCGGCTCAGTGCGGTGGTATTTGAAGGTGCTCAAATACGTCGGCTTCGTGTCGGTACACGAAGAGTAAAGTAAAATAAAGTACAACAGACGTACTTGAACTTTTATCCACAGGTAAAATAAATAAATTTAGTTGACCTCCTGAAAGAACACCGCCATCCTTCGAAATATCTCCTTCATCTGTTTATCCTCCAGGGTTGTTTTTTCCCTCGGACTCAGCGACGGATCCCACCTCATCCCACCTCTACCACCTCAAGGGCAGTGTCCTGGAGCTTCAGACTCTGGGTTGGCGGATACAACTGGGGAGGATGACCAGTACCTCGCCCAGGCCGCCTCACCTGCTATGCTGAACAGGGGCCTTGCGGAGGGGGGATGGTAAGATTGGAAAGGATAGACAAGGAAGAGGGAAGGAAGCGGCCGTGGCCATGGCCGTACCATACTGGCATTTGCCTGGAGGAGAAGTGGGAAACCACGGAAAACCACTTCCAGGATGGCTGAGGTGGGAATCGAACCTACCTCTACTCAGTTGACCTCCCGAGGCTGAGTGGAGCCCGTTCCAGCCCTCGTACCACTTTTCTAATTTCGTGGCAGAGCTGGGCCTCTGGGGGTGGCAGCTAATCACACCAACCACTACACCACGGAGGCGGACTCGAAACATCTTAAAACATTTTTATTAACATTCATATTATCCCCATTTTCATCAACAAATTATATGAAAACTGTTTTTGCCTGTTTTTGACGACATGTTTCTCTACCTTGCACATAAAATTTTATTAATAATAAGTGTTTGTTGTATAACATTATATTGCACTAATTTACTTATCAAATCCACAAAATTGTAACTTTTTAAACCTCTGCATGTTCAGCTAGACGTCCAAGCTGTTTTAGTTCTCTTGTCAATATCCAATGAGTCCTGACATATGACATGGTGTCATCAACTACAGGAACATAAAGTCATCTGCAATGTTGTAAACGTAGAGATTCGTATTAGCAATAATTTCATACAAATAATCTAATATCTCAAGATTACTCTCATAACTTCTGAATTAAAGAAAACGATTTAGATATAGGAATTATAAAAATAATTCTTCATCAAAAGAACGAAGTTATCTTTATTTCTATATAATTTACATATAAATTATAATGGTTCCATATTACCCGTGCAACCAACGACGATAAAGTCCTTGAGTTTTGCCTGTGCCTACAGCCAGTCGACCGTGTTAGATTAGTTATGAATATTTTCTAAATATTCGCCTAATGTGTATGAAAATATAAACAGACCTCGATACACACCCTATGCACAGATGCGTGAAAATAAATTTAAACATTTTTTTTTAGCATTTCACGCACTGTTACTCGACCAACTTGACTTTCATGAAGAATACAATCTAGTATATCTCAACATTAGGACCAATGGACAGCAACAAGAAATGGACGTTCATTAAATAACTGACTGTATCACTCTTAACATCATGCAGTGGTAATTTCGGTATGTAATACTTCACACGATGGCATTTTCTCGTTCCGGCCTGGGCCGGATAAACTTCAAGGACAATATCGTTCGCACCGTCGTTGACGAGCAGTTAGATCCGTAACACAATATGAATGGAAAGCAGTGGTGCTCAGAGATTCAAGATGTGATTGTAAGCATTGGCAGTGGCTATTATGAGCGTGGAGTTTCCCTTAACGTTTTATTTTCCAAGAAAAATGCTCAGATATTTCCTATACCAGGTCCTCCGGGATCTAGGCTACATACACATTTTATGATTTATGCGACACACACTACCAAAAACTTCGTCCTACTCATTGGCTGAATGATCAGCGTTAAGGTCTTCTGTTCAGAGGGTCCCGGGTTCGATTCACGGCCGGGTTGGGGATTTTAGTCACCTATAATTAACCCTTCTGGCCCGGGGACTGGGTGTTTGTGTTTGTCCCAGCACTTCCCTCCTTACATTCACACAACATACTACACTACCAACCACCGCAGAAACACGCAATAGTGATTACATCCCTCCATATAGGGTTGGCATTAAGAAGGGCATCCAGCCGTAAAACAGGGCCAAATCCACGTGTGCGATACAGTTCGCACCCGCGACCCAGCAGGTGTTGGACAAGCGGTAGAAACATAAGAAGAATAAGAATAAGAAGAAGAAGGCTGTACCAAAAAAATCAAAATAATAAAAGTCACCCAACAGATTCCACACTCAAAAGCACACGAGCCTGATGATCAGGGAGTCCCAAACTTGTCTAATATTATCCAAACAACAACAAAAGTATATAATACGAATAATGAAGATCTTTATCTCCACCTTAGTATGTCTGGGGTGACTAGGGTCGCCTTGGCTCATTTTAGGTTTAGAATTGAGATTTGAGCCCTCTAATACCACGCGATATTTCCGATGAAATTCTTACCCAACATTCTCCAGAAATCTAATCTCGGTCGACTAGACCACTGTGTTAGGTAAGCCCTCCTGCTACCACCAACATGCCTCGCCATAAGACCTAGCTATGTCGGTGCGACGTAAAGTAACTAACACTGTGCCTTTGCTGGTGACATGTAGTGTTTACAGTTCACTATGTATTCTAATATAGAACAGAACAAATTTCTTCCTTTCATTGGCCTGTCTCAGACTTATCCTTGGCTTTGACAAAATGAAAGTGACGGAGGTAAGAGCGATGTTAGTAATTCCATACCTTATGCAGCCAATCCCTGTTAAGGATGGTATGAAAATGTTGCTCACAGGGTCGGATTCCAATGGGCTTGGCAGTCAATCAGAGGAAAGTCAATTCATTTGCCAGGATATTCCGCAATTCTCCAGCCAGTAAAGTACTAGAATTTTTTTTTCTGAATTCAGCTATGGAGACATTTTACGAAGGTGTATTATGTCGGTACCGTAGGGATTTGAAGGATGGTAGTCTCTCCAGAAAATTCCAAATAGCTGAACCGAAAAGAGGCTGTTTACAAGCTTAAGGGATGATACATCTGTCAATGTCTATGCATTTCTATGTCCTAAAAATTTCATGTATCGTCGGCTTACTTCTAAAACCTCGTATGTGACAATGTTCTTAACATCCGTTAAGTTCCTTAAGACTGGTCATGCCTCCCAGCCACATATTTATATGCAATCCCTCAAACCATTTTTCGTAGTGCTTATTTTCCTGTGCAGACGTTTAAAGGAAAATGGACCTTACCATACCGTATTGTAGGGATGTTGTTTTCATGGCTAATTTAAGCATTCCTACAGTTTAATTTATTTAAGGTTCATTTTCCTTTACAGTACAGCATAGGAAAATATGCACAACGGAAATTGTTCTGATGGACTGTGCATCCGTATGTGGCTGGGAGGCGTGACCAGTCTTAAGGAAGAAAATGGATAGGAAGTGCATTGGGAGATACGAGGTTTTAGAAGTAAGCCATCGATATACTGAATCGGATTGGTGAGAGAAGATCGTTGTGGCTAAATTCGCGAGAAGAAGAGAATAGAATAATAGGACACATCTTAAGACACCCAGGCATTTTGTTTTTGAGAGAAGTGTAGGGGGTATGAACGGCAGGGGTAGACCAAGATATGAATATGACAAGCAGATTAGAGCAGATGTAGGTAGCAGCAGTTATGTAGAAATGAAAAGGTTAGCACAGGATAGGGTGGCATGGAAGGCTGCATCAAACCAGACTATGGACTGGTTACTCAAACAACTACATCGAGAAAAGAAAGGAAGTTGAATGGCGATCGCAATCGGTTGTGTTCTAGTGCCACATGTTTCCGTCCATCGGAGTAATCACCTTGTTATCACACTCTCCTCAACTTATGTCACATTAAAATACTTGGTACCATAATTCTCGAACAGCGATTTGAACGCAAAATCCGTTCTTGATTATAAGCCTATATACTGGTCAGTGGCATTCTAAAAGTACACTACTTTTATTGGTATATTCAAAACATGGTATTCTGAACTTACTCGTAATGAAGGTTTAATAACAACGTTATAGGTCCTAAGTCTCTCTAACTACTTTTGTGGTTTTCGAAGACGCCGATATGCCACAATTTTGTTCCGCAGGAGTTCATTCACTTGCCTATAAATCTACTAACATGACGCCGATGTATTTGAGCAAGAGCTGGGATTGAATCCGCCAACTTGGGGTCTGATGTCTAGCGATCTACCGTCTGAGCATATCAGCCTTGTAACAAAGGTTTGAACTGTATTTCTTCCACGTCTCTACTAGTGCTTTATAAATGTACTAGGTGTAGTGCCCGGCTCTGCTGGGGTACTTCTTACTTTTAGGATTCGTATCACCTGTTTGAAGCGAATATTTGCAGGTTTTTTATTGTGACGTTGATGGATAGTTCACAAACTCTTTTGTAGTTTTCGAAATACTGTTCTGTGTATACTTTTAACTTTTAATTTGAGATTATTTAGTTTCGCGTTAAAGCATTTCCTTGCGGCGCTCCGATATTTGATCCTTTCAAGCAACTAATAAGATTAAGTTATAACTGTGTGTATTTGGGCTTCGCGCTATAGATCTGGCATACATGATTCTAATTGTAACTTTCCCCGTAAGTTCTAATAAAGGGCATAAATCGTATTGATCCTAAAAAATTAGATATCATGAATCTCCCTGTCACCAATTAGCTTAGGCACCCCCAAAAGTATGAAATCAAAATCTCTCATCTCCCATTCTGTACATTTTCTTTTTCACCCCCTCTCAACTCCCATACCGATGTCATGAACTTCGACTTAAGCGGCACCCAGAGTGTCACAGTCCATGTCAGCGACCACAAAAACTGTGGATTCGACACTAATATCGGTAGTTTTCAGTCTTTTTTACATTTCACCCATGCCCCCTCCTTTAGGGGTACTATGGGGTGGGGGTCTTGCCCCGACAGTCCTTTTCCCATACAGTAAGTCATAAAACGAAATCAAAACAGCCCCGAAGGGCCATGGCCTACCAAGTGACCGTTGCTCAGCCCGAAGACCTGCAGATTACGAGGTGTTGTGTGGTCAGCACGACAGATCCTCTCGACCGTTAACAGTAAGTCATATGTGTACCAAATTTGATTGCGAGCTGTGCTGGAACATACACACATTCATTCGTAAATCTCGTTCTTTTTGAACATTTTCATTCTCACCCCTTTTCACGCCATGTGCATATGGATTCTACATTAATATTGGCTGTTTTCTATTTTTTTATACTTCACACCTTTTTACATCCCCGCCAAAAGGAGAGTACAATGGGTGTCTTTTCCCCACATTATTTCTTTCCAGATTATAAGTCATGTGTGTGGCTTACGTTGCCATTGTTACAAATGGTCGTTTATTTATCCGATTCCTAGACCAGAGGTAGTGTGGTGCCAATACATCCATAAGAGTTAGTTTTAGGGCCTTAAATCATCGTGTTCCGGCCCGTAGGACATTACCGATATTTTCCTCCGCGTCGTAAGTCTTAAAATGAGATTTGCCTCGTCCTTGTACGACAAATTCGATAATTCGCCTATATTAGCTACGTTAATGTGCCAAATGGCCTAAACCTAGGGAATGTTGAGGGCTGTTAAAATTTCTTACAGGTAGGGTCCTGAATGTTATGTATACAAATTTTGGTTCAGATTGATGAAACGGTATGGATTTGTATGAGGAACGGACAGACAGGCATTGTGTTTTATATATCGTCGTTCCTACGCCAAAACGTCGAAAGTGGCAATGCGCTTCCTGTCAATTATTTCCCTTAAGACTGGTCACGCTTTCCAGCTACATATTAATACTCACTCCATCAGAACAAATTACGATGAGTTCATTTTCCTATGCTAACTTGCAAAGGAAAATGAACCTTACTGCACCGTACTATACAAATCGATGGCTTTCTTTAAAAACCTCGTAAGTCCGAATACTCTTCCTATCCATTATATTCCTTAAGACTGGTCACGCCTCCCAGTCCCATATTTATATGCAGTCCAAAAGAATAATATTCGTTATGGTCATTTTCCTCTGCCAATGTGTAAAGGAAAATGAACCCTAAATACATTATACTGTAGGAGTGTGTAAATTTGCCATGCAATCAACATCCCTAAAATACGGTACGTTAAGGTCCATTTTCCTTTAGACATTAGCAAAGGAAAATGAACATAGCGAAAATTATTCTGATGGACTGCATACAAATATATAACCGGGAGGCGTGGCCAGTCTTAAGGGGTATAATAGGTAGGAAGAACATTTGGACATACGAGGTTTTAAAAGAAAGCCATCGAAATGTATGTTTGCTTGACTTATTTATCCGCTCCTACTGTGCGATGTATTTAAGGTTCATTTTCCTTTACAAACGCGCATAGGAAAATGAACTCACTAAAATTGTTCTGATCGACTGTATGTCAATAGGCTATGTGGCTGAGAGGCGTGAACAGTCTTAAGGGAAATAATGGATAGGAAGAGCATTGTCACATTCGCGGTTTTGATATAGGAGCGACGACATATCGATGCCTTACTTCTAAAACCTCGTATGTCCCAGCGCTCTTCGTATCCATTATATTCCTTAAGACGGGTCACGCCTCCCAGCCATGTATGGATATGCGGACCATGAGAACAATTTTCGGTGTGTTCATTTTCCTATGGAAAAGTGTAAAGAAAAATGAACCTTAAATATATGATACAATAGCAGTGCGTAAATTCGCTTGCAAGCAACATCCCTGCAATACAGTATGGTAACTTCTATTTTCCTTTACACATCAACACAGGAAAATGAACGCCATGGAAATTATTATGATGGACTGCATATAAATGAGTAGGAAGAGCATTGTAACATACGAGGTTTTAGAAGTAAGCTTTCGATACAGATGTGCTGTGTTCGGAAAACTGAAAATTTACGAGATTTTAATTAAATCAGCTTCCATCTTCAATAAGTTTTTTTCTAATGTAACTCTTGTTATTTCCCGATAAATACTTTTGCGTTTTCCGGAGATGCCGAGGTGCTGGAATTTAGTCCCGCAGGAGTTACTTAACGTGCCAGTAAATCTACCGACACGAGGTTGACATATCTGAGCATATTTGAGCACCTTCAAATACCACCGGACTGAGCCAGATTGAACCTGGCAAGTTGGGGTCAGAAGGGTAGAGCCTCAAGCGCCTGAGCCACACAGTTCGGCTGCTTCAATTTTCACAAATAAATAATGTTGTATACAGAATGCAAATTAGTAGTACTGAAATTCTCTTGGAACTACTGGTTGCATGACATTATTTTCAAGGATAAATTGCTGCTTAACTTGTATGCCTAATAATTCATACTGCTGCGGATAGGTGGAACACTTGGCTCCTTTTCAGTCTTGCGCAGATGTTCGTTGTTGGATGCCCTTCTTCTACCACGTGGCATTCATGTTGAAGATGTTACCAGTTGACGTCAATAGGATTTTAACTCGCGTACCACTAGCATCATCATAGGGTAGTCTCATTCCATTTCACCCTCACAGTCACCAATACTGTGTTCATAAACAAGGTGTGAAAATAAAATATATTATACCTACACTATGGTGATGCAGACAATAAATTTAACTTAATACATGTCTTCCGTAACAGTTAAACGTGTCGCTGCACTGTAACAAACCGAAGTAGTGAAGAGTCTAATAGAAAAATGTAGTGATCCCTGTAAAGCACATTTTCTTCTTAAGTGGTTAAAAAATGGAAATGTGAAAAACTTTTCATTCGGTCGAAAACAATTTTCATAAACAAACTGTTAAGAAATAGGTTATTAATAAATGACGTTATTTTAAATAGAATGATCTGTTTTCATATTTGCCAACCAACAGCCTGTTAAACTAATTTTCTTTTCCAGCACAGCAAGGAGTTTGCAATTTGTGAACATGTATAGCCTACATAAAACACCTGCATATATGTTCTCAATGTGATAATTTGTATTCTATGTGATTTGAGAAATTTGAAGATGTCGATTTGTTTGCACAAAATACGTCTTTCATTATATAATATGTTTATTTCAGTTTTATGTCTTAATTTTTGTTTGTATATTGCGATCGTCAGACTGGAAAATTTCTTACGTCCTCACTGTTAAAAGTCGACAAAGAAAAAAATTTGAGTTCTAATTAATCAGATTGACTACATGAGTACAGTCATAATAACCGCACTACGATTTAAATGGAGGGTGTTCTAATGGTAGAGATGGGAGGTAATGGAACGTTCAAAATCTGAGAGTGAATTTTTACTTGAATAATTCAGTAAACGATTTTATGTGATATTTTCTCTATTGACATTATATTTCCATATGACAACTGAATATTATGCGGCGTAATCAGATTCACATTTGATCGCAATTGAATGGATAAAATGAACATTTGGGCCATTCATCATTTAAATCTAGTTGTTTTCTGTCAAACGAAAGAATAATTCGTCCCTGTTTGGGCAAAAAGTTATATCTCACAATGCTCTTCCTATCCATTATGTTCCTTAAGACTGGACGCGCCTCCCAGCCACATATGTATATGCAGTCAATCAGAAAAATTTTCTTGTGTTCATTTCCGAATGCTGTTGTCTAAAGGAAAATGAACCTTAAGTAGGGTAAAGTTAAGTAACTCCGTGAGACTAAGCTTTCTCTGCTAGGGATTCAGAATCTTTAGACTACGGTGGTTTCATTTCTTTCATATGAAAGAGAAATGACCTACAAAGTATTTCTTACATATACATTACAAATATCGACATGTTATTTCTAGAAAATAACTTACAAATATTGGTAGTATAGGTAACTCAGTGATATTGAAGTTACTCCTTGATAGTGTTTAAGTTACTCCGTGATAGTATGCTGCTTATCATTGAGAATACTTTCTGATCATGGTAACTTCTTTTCAAGGTAATGGAAGTGTTCAATCAAGATGACTAAGTTTCTGTTATCTTTTACTGGCCATATTGAAACTTTATATCAAACAAAATAGTACTAAAGAAAAAAGAGTGAAATATATTCACAAAAAATATGCACAAACAAATTCTGCTCTAGTTTTCAGTCTGCTTGGCTGTTCTTAGTCACTATTTGACTTCTGACACCCATCACACATAAACTAGACATTATCTAACACTTTCTGGCACTTCACGTTATACTGTAAGAGTGCGTAAATAAGTCATGCAAACATACATTCGTAGAGTGCGGTACTGTAAGTAAACTAATGGATAGGAAGAGATAAGACCTCTTGCACGAACAGCGACGAATTTCCGTCAAATAAACTATAGATCACTGATACTAGGCTCCTGTTCCTAGCACTATCCTACTTATTGAAAAGGGTCCCTAATATGGCCGTTTACGTTCTATGGTGATGGAAATAGTAGCTTTGTGATTATTATTAAACTTAAGACAATTATTGCATTAAATACAATCACAGTCAAAAATTTGAAAGAAAATCAGCAGGGAAATAAACCAGTCCGATTTGTGGAAGTAATTGTGTTTTAAAGAAACATTACACCCTTTTCTAGAGATAGACGTTCTGAAAGGAGAAAATAATATACATTCCTTCCTGTCCGTGGATATTTTACCGTGTATATAACTTATTTATTCGAGTGTTTATTGAAATACTATACTTCAATTTAAAAAGGTTACATGGGTGATGAAGTGGAATAAGAAAGGTGAATCCTCTTCCTGCAGGATTGTCCTGCTAATTAGGTTTTTGCTTGCTTGTGCTTGTTATTAAGAGGGGCCTAAAATCGAAGGTCATCGGCCCAATTATGTTTTTATTACACAAACTATTATCATAAAGCCTTCTTTCAGAACCTTCATTCTTCAGTGTGTTCCTTGTTGCTATTTTGGTCTTTCTGAATTTTTGTGCACAAAACTTAATCTGATTACGCAATACGAAATTGACAAGGCCTTTTCCGTATTTACTGGAGTGCGTTTGAAAAAACACGATGTAATTAATCACATTGAAAAAGGTTGTGAAGTGCGATCATAGTCGCAGATCATTTCACTCTCTAGTCCTCTCATCTTACGTAGTTTGATGCATTTGGATATGAAAGTGTACGTTCTCAATTGCAGTATTTAATATGCGAATGGTCAAAACTATGTTAGTCACTTAAGGACTGGTACCAGATTATAGTGGAGAGTGTGTATGTTTATTTATTTAGTTAGTTAGTAATGTCGAGTCTTCATCCCGATAGCTGATTTGACCGCCTACAGCTCTACCAATAACTACGAAAGAAATTTCAGGGGTCACTGAAGGGGCGTAAGGTTAGGAACATAGCATTTTCCCGTTAGCCTACTCTCCCCTCTGAGTCACAAGGTAACATAGAGTACCAGCCTATAAGGTTCAATGATGTACACGCAAGAACTGACCCCACAAGTCTTACTTCTACATCATTCATCACGGGAGCTAGTTTTAAAAGGAACAGTACTCGTACCTCAGTTACTTTCAAATCGCCAAAGCTAAGAAGGGACCTAAGGCATGTCGATGAAGGTAACGAACTTGTTTTAGCCCAATGACTTAACAAATATTGTACAATTATAAAGTGAAATCACTGATAAATCGAAAAGTAAGAAAAATTATAATTGAGTACTTTATCTGCTCCTCTGCCAGATAAAATAAGGTAGATATTGGACCGAACATATACAAAAAACGGAATGGGAATAATATTGTTCCCAATAATGTATTATTGATAGGAGTATAAAAAATCATGCACTGAAACGATTTACGCTGAGTCCTATATAGGACTTCAAGTTTGGAATGAAATTGGAAGAAGTTTACCAAGTGGAATCAATGGAAATTTCCAAAACTGTAAATACAGTGTACTGACAAGCAATTGTACCATTTAAAGGAGGATTTGTGACCAACAGCATTCCTGAAGAAAGTTATTAAGCTAAAGTCATCAATAACATGTTGCTCTTCATTTACAGTAACCAAAACCACAGTATGTGAGGATTTTATAAGATATTTTTCATTTAGCACATTTTAGTTTAAATTCCTTTATTTACTCATTATGAAAATGAAACACTCTGAAGTTGGACATTAGATGAGCTGATATAATTGAAAGTCAACACACCGAATATCAACGGGATGTTCCTCCTTTCTAGGATGTTAGGCAATAGAGATCTTAAATTTGAACATGTTACTGTAGAAGTACCGTTCCTTATTTCATTTTATAGGTAGCATTGATCTACCAGTTATCTGGGCTTCAACTGTAAAGAAATTTGATTGCTTTAGACTATATTCAACCTCTAACTGTGATCATGGGGCTACTGTTATCAAGCCGCTCGTCTGTGGTACAATGTTTACGAAAACAACCTAACGAGAAGGTGAAAAGTTGATATCCATTTGATTGTTCTTTCATCACACATGTTTGGGTGTACCTTCTTCCTGTTTCCTATTACCTGGGGTCGGCACATTGAATGGATTCAACCTCGTTTTGCAGCCCGGTACCTTTCCAGGCGCCAACCACATGTGGAGGGATGCATTTTCTATTGCGTGTTTCTGTGGTGGTTTGTCATGCGATGTGTCATGTGTAAATAACTATATGTATTAAGACGAACACAAACACCCAGTCCCTAGCTGGTGGAATTAACCGGACGCGATTAAAATCACTAGCCCGGCCGGGAATCGAACCTGGGACCTTCTGAACTGAAGGGCAGTACGCTGACCATTCACCCAAACTGCCGGACAACCGTGTATTAGCTCAAACACTTTAAAATGAATTAATTTCTCAATTTAATCCGTAACTTTTAAAACATAGGTTTTAAGTCACTCCGACTCAGGCAGATATTATGGCGAAGACCGGGTAATATATGGCTAGGACTGAAAAGGAAGTGAACGTGACCTTAATTAATATACAGCCCCTGAATTTGCCTGATGCTAAAATCGGAAGCCAAGGAAAGTCATCCTCGGACTAGCCAACACAAGGATTCGAACCCACCATCTCTCAAATGTAAGCTTACAGCTACGTTACCCGAACCACGCAGTCAACTCACACAGTTAAACAAGAACTATTTACTATTGGCAACACTGATAACATCGAGGTAGGCAACTTAAATTGTTTGAAGGTATAATTTCACTAATGTCAACGTGTTTGTTATCCAAAAGGATACTTCGTCCACTCTACTTTATTTGTTCAAAAATATACAGTATTATCTATTCTACAACAGATGATCAATTTTCAGGTGATTATTGAATAAAACTCTAGCAATGGAGATGTTAAATATTCATGATTCCTGACATTCATGACCAAGTTGGAAAATTTCTACTATTTTATATTGGTGTATAGAAGTCATTGGTAGAGAGATCTCCAGTAACATAAATAGGAATATTTTGAACTCAATATTCAACAGAAAAACGTCCACTTCTACCATCACGCAAGATGTATTTGAAATCGATCAAAAATCGGTAATTGAAAAGGAGTAGACACACGCAAACCAGTAATGATATAAAAAAGCATATTCCTTTCCTCACCTGGCGAATGTTGCTACTCTACTTTAATTAAAGACATTGTCGCTTCCTTCCCACTCCTAGCACTTTCCTATCCTATCATCGCCATAAGAATAATTTGAGTCTGTGCGACGTAAAGCAGATAATAAATTTTAAGAATGCATATTTCTCATCACTGAATAAGACTAATATGTTTTATTTTCATTTCGAGTGCCCGCTCTAACCAGGGACTGCCTAGGTTAGGCGATAAAGAGTGTTTGGTACACCTGGAAGGATGTGGGTTCATTCCCCGTCAGGAAGTCGAAATATTTAGAAAGTAAATCTTCACATCTGTAGAAGCACATGGCCCTGAGTTTCATTCAGCCCGCACCAAAAGATACAGTAGAACCGAATTGATTCCTATGGGCGAAGGCAAGCAGGCATAGAGCCTACTATTCTATCCCAGTTAGGGCCGAGGTTGCGAATAGTAGTTTACCTTCCACTCCTAGACGGCCCCCGTAACCTGCGTGGTGGTGGCTCTGCTTTCTTCCTTGCCCGTTCTAACTGCTCATGACCTAAGTAGACGCCAGGGTGTAGAAATGTTTCATATATTTTTCTTTAACGTAGGGGTGTGATATCTGAATGATATATTCATTGACTTCTTACCAAGTTCGTCGCTGTATGAATACCGACCAAAGCATGTGAGATTTTTGAAACGAATTATTACGTCCGTATGATTCAGATTCACTTAAAACTGGAGATCAAATGGCCATTATCTCGATATCAACAGACATCTAAAACTACAAGTGTGTTTGCTTTCTCTTTTACGTGCGGGAAATGAGCGACAAGAAGCCGTCGCATCTGAAGTCACTCAAATGACATCGACTTCAGCAATGAAGACGCTAACATAGAAACTGAAGGCCGACGACAAAATAACGACTTCGTTTCTGAGGTCGGCCTCTTCTCCGGAAATATTATTCCAAAAACACCCGTTATAGCCCAATAAAATCGAGGGAATATTTCCTTTATTTCATTCTAGAACATACCCATGTCCTGAGTGGCATATAACTGAGAACCTTCGAATAAACCATTGTAACTTAGTGAGTGGCCGCGTGGATTGGGGAACATAGTTGTTAGCTTGCATTCGGGAGATAGTGGGTTCAAATCCCACTGTCGGCAGCCCTGAGGATGGTGTTCCGTGGTTTCCCATTTTCGCACCAACACTGTACCTTAATTTAGGTCACGGCCACTTCCTTCCAGCTGCTAGCCATTTCTTATCCCATCGTCGCCATAAGACATACCTGTGTCAGTGCAACGTAAAGCAACGTGAAAAAAATCGCTGTAATTAGCCTTTAGTTAAGCTAATGCTGGTGGCCTACCTGTCCTCCCACTATATTTGCCTTAGGATAGCCTATGTCAGGCTAAGGTTCAGCATCACCTGGCATCTTGGAATGGCGAAATTGTTTCCTGGAGGTAAGTTAATGTCGTTCTATAAATTTCTACCATATAAACATCTCCATACTGGTGTAATACTTTAGTTAACAACACAAACATTAATGAAATCTTAAAAATGCGGAGCTAAGATAGTAAGAAAATTTATGAATAGTCGCATCACCTACTATGTTTGAATTAGGAATTAATGGTATGGGGTTCATTCAGCCTCGCGGCATTCTAAGTCCACAATCTTAGTCCGCAATGGCTATGTTGACTATAATCTAAGGCATTTCTTGACAGTGAAATAAGGTATTCAATAAATTATCTACGGTACAACAACAAAATTGTCCGCCTCTGTGGTGTAGTGGTTAGCGTGATTAGCTGCCACCCCCGGAGGCCCGGGTTCGATTCCCGGCTCTGCCACGAAATTTGAAAAGTGGTGCGAGGGCTGGAACGGGGTCCACTCAGCCTCGGGAGGTCAACTGAGTAGAGGTGGGTTCGATTCCCACCTCAGCCAACCTGGAAGTGGTTTTCCGTGGTTTCCCACTTCTCCTCCAGGCGAATGCCGGGATGGTACCTAACTTAAGGCCACGGCCGCTTCCTTCCCTCTTCCTTGCCTACCCCTTCCAATATTCCCATCCCCACCAAGGCCCCTGTTCAGCATAGCAGGTGAGGCCGCCTGGGCGAGGTACTGGTCATACTCCCCAGTTGTATCCCCCGACCAAGAGTCTGAAGCTCCAGGACACTGCCCTTGAGGCGGTAGAGGTGGGATCCCTCGCTAAGTCCGAGGGACAAACCGAACCTGGAGGGTAAACAGATGATGATGATGATGACAACAACAAAATTACTTACGGGACACACGATCGTAAATCATCGTAGATTTCTGTCGGTTCATTTGCTGTTGTTCAGGAGTGTAACCCATCCATTATCCTCTGCCGCAGATATCACAGTCAGGGGGGAACGTGCATGAGGACTTTGCCCAGTTTTACGGCTGGATAGCCTTCCTGACGACAACCGTATGTGGAGGGTTGGCAGTGTAGTGTATTGTGTGTAAATGAAAAGAAGTTGGTCTCACACGTAGTAAATCCAGCTCCAGTCCATGTCCAGGAATAATGTCCCCGGCCCAGCTCGGAATCGAGCTCGGAAACCATGGATAATAATAATAATAATAATAATAATAATAATAATAATAATGCCAGGCTGAGTGGCTCAGATGGTTGGTGCGCTGGCCTTCTGACCCCAGCTTGGCAAGTTCGATCCTGGCTCAGTCCGGTGGTATTTGAAGGTGGACAAATACGTCAGGCTCGTTTCGGTAGATTTACTGGCACGTAAAAGAACTCCTACGGTACAAAATTTCGGCACCTCGGCGTCTCCGAAAAAGCATAAAAGTAGTTATTAGGAAGTAAAGCCAATACCATTAATAATAATAATAATAATAATACATAATAATTAATTAGGGGCCACGTCATTTATTGCCCATTCGTACAGGGGGATTTGTACATCTTGGGCAACCTCATGTTCTCAGAGCACGTTACATCGCTAAACATACCTGAGTGGTTGTGGTGTCTGTACCGATGTTTGTACTGAAATCGATTGGGGTTAAAGTTGGGAATGCATTGGCTTTGGCCTATAAAATAAAACGGGTACCATCCCGGAATTCACCAAGAGTTGAAGTGAAGAAATCATGGAAAACAGTTTGTCGGGAGTGTAAATTATAACTAATTTTCGTTTTCAGTTTTGTTGAATCCATCCGAAATCCGGTCAACCAGATAGGAAACTGTTACGCTAATCTCTAGACCACTTTGCCAGGACTCATCTGAAGAAGATACAGTTCTGGTCAAATTTTTATTACACAGCCTTTTCCTCCCTTGTGAGATTTACTGTATTTATTTATTTATTTATTGTTTGTTTGTTTGTTTGTTTGTTTGTTTGTTTGTTTGTTTGTTTGTTTGTTTGTTTGTTTGTATTTTAGGCTTGCTCTTTCTTCTCGGAGGAGAATGAGCTTCGATTACCTTAATTGGAATTTTTCACGTGTTGTCTCAGGGAAGGGACATACACACATGTAGCGTATAAAAGAGTAGTGTTAGGACTGGAAATTGTGCATCAGATCAAAGTACCTTAGGCGAATGAAATAGTAAGAAACATGTGGAAAATTTCCCTCTCAGATGCCAGCAATCGAACCAATTAACCAATGGTCCACCCGGACTTCCAATTTGGTAGAGTATTCTGCTTACTGAACTGTATCTGTAAGCCCTAAACTGTTGTCAACCGTATTCAACAAATGAATTTCCAACTAGACTACAGTGAGACGTGTCAAGTGCAGACCAGCACACACACCTGTATGCAACTCACTGTAGCGGGAGGAATACGCTTATTACAGAACAATTGGACTCTTCCGATCGTCGTCCTCACTCTGTTCTCTGTCCTCTTATTCTCCCTCTCTCTTCTGAACCTTGACGCCATTTTTAAAGCATCCTCTACTAGTCTTGTCCGTGTTATACTGAAGGCCAGGTTTCCACTACGAAACGTGTTGCAGTTTAAACATCCCATTTTGCGCTTTTCCCCTGCATGCCTAGGGAAGATGACAGTGAACATGGAATCTGTGGTGTATACTGGATGCTATAATGAGTATGTAAACGCTATTATTAACAACTTCACGACGTACCTTGTAAACTTCACGCCCTATTTATACACAGCTGAACCTGACCTAGCTGATGACGAAGATGCTTGTTGTTTAAAGGGGCCTAACATCTAGGTCACTGACCCACCTGACCTAGCGATTCTTCATGTAATAACTTTTGGTGACATCAATTTATCTGCCTTCATCTAAACAAACAAAAAATAATAGACCGAGCGAGTTAGCCGTGAGGTTAGGGGCGCACAACTGTGAGCTTGCATTCGGGAGATAGTAGGTTTGAACCCCACCATCGGCAGCCCTGAAGATGGTTTCCCGTGGTTTTTCATTTTAACTCCAGGCAAATGATGGTGCTGTACCTTAATTAAGGCCAGGGCCGTTTCCTTCCCACTCCAAGCCCTTACCTATCCCATCATCGCCGTAAGACCTATCTCTATCGGTGCGACGTAAAACAACTTCTATAATAATAATAATAATAATAATAATAATAATAATAATAATAATAATGGCGTATGGCTTGTAGAGAGGCCTGGTGCAGCCGAGTTGCGTGTCTGTGAGGATGGGGCCCTACCAAGAATGAAATATAAGGCTGAGGACAACACACACACACACATATATATATATATATATATATATATATATATATATATATATATATATATACAGTCCCCGAGCCAGGGGAATTAACCAAGAAGCCAGGGAGTCGGACATTCTCTCTAGACATAATTAGCAATCGTCATCGAAAACAACGAACGAAATATTTTATTCGCTTTAGGATATCAGCAATTTAAAAAATACCACGAAGTCTACTGCTTAATAGGAACTTCTGAATGAAATTAACTGAAGTGATTAGAAAAGGTTATCATGTACGCATTGTTCTTAAATTTGATTTAGACGTGTGTCTTACAACATCAAAATATCGATGGCTTTCTTCTAAAACCTCGTAAGTCCCAATGCTCTTCCTATACATTACATTTCTTAAGACTGGTCACGCCTCCCAGCCACATGTGGATATGAAGCCCATCAGAACGATACTCGTTGTGTTCATTTTCATGTGGTGACGTGTAAAGGAAAATGAATTAGACAGGCCCTCCTGTATATTATAATGTCGGAGTGCGCAAATTCGCTTGCAAACAACATCCCTACAATATTGTATGGTAAAGTCTATTTTACTTCACACATTCGCAAAGGAAAATGAATACAACGAAAATTATTTTTTAATGTAATATATGTATATAAATATGTGACTGCGAGGCGTGACCGGTCTTAAAGAATATAATGGGTAGGAAGAGCATTGGGACATCGAAGTTTTAGAATTAAGCCATCGGAATTCTCAGTACACTTAAAACATTGTTGCAAATTGATTTTCTGGAAGAGCATCCGTGAAGGTTTCGACAACACATTAGCTCTCTCATCGCGTTTGAAATGTGGTGTACATATTGGAAATCCTTTTGTAGTCGCATGTTGTTATTATTTTGATCATCTGTCCATGGATTTGTTTGACGCAGTTCCCCAAGTTACCCTAACCACTTCGGAAAACGAAAACAAACAAACAACATGGGGATACAGCCCGAAGACCTGCACATTATGGGGTGACGGGTGGTCAGCGCGATGAATCATCTCCGTTGTCATTCTTGGATTCCTAGATGGGGTCGCTATCTCACCGGCAGATAGCTGTCAGATAGATGTTAGTGAGCTTGCCGGTGTCCATGAGGGTCAAGTGGCCGTAGAAGGCTAGTCGACTTTTCCTTATGTACGTGATTTTGTCTTCCTAATCATCATCGATCTCAATGGTGTGCCTGGCCCTAGAGCTGCCATCCTCTTCTCTAATGCATCCTAATATTCTCCTTCAGATCTTCCCTTCTTGAGCTCTATTTTCCTCAGTGGGCCCTTGCTGGAATAAATTCATGAAATGGTATTTGTATGCGGGAATGCTCTTGCAGGAGTGAAAGACCCTCTCCAACTCGGCATATCTGGTTGTGTATTGCCAACGTTTCACTCTCTTTGTCTGATATCCTCTGTCCTAAATACTTGACATCAGGGACTTTACGAATGGTGGTGCCTTCTAGTGGTACTGTAGATGGGGCTTCCTTAATGTTAGTCACAAACTCAGTTTTTTGTATACTAACCTACGGATCATGCTTAGCTCAGATATTGTAACGGCTCCGTAGTTGGTGATTAGTCTCCTCTGTGTTGTTGGCTAACAGGGTAAGGTCGTCAGCAAAGGCTAGACAGGATACATTGGGGTTGTCTTTCCTGTATCTACTCTGTAGTCCAGTTTCTGATCGTTGTTTGGCAGACCATTTCCTGATAATCTTCTTTAGTACACAGTTGAATAGGATGCAATAGAAGCCCACACTTTGTCTTGGGGAAAGTTTCGGAGAGCTCACCTCTGAACTTGACTTTGTATGTGGTATTCCTCAGAGCAGCCTGGATTTGTCCGGAGATCTTCCCGTCAAGATCTAGTTCTCACGTGGTGGATAATAGGGTATGTCTGTCTACTGAATCATATGTCATATGGAAATCCACTAGGATGACTATCAGGGGTGTCCTCCGCGACTCCGGTATGCAGAGATTGTCTTGAGGTTTTGCATCTGCTCTCCGCAAGATCTACCAGCCTGAAAACCGGTCTGATAATCATCCAGCTGGAAGTCCAGTTAGTTAGTGATTCTAGTTTACAGGGCTGTAGAGAGGACCTTGTATGTGATAGTTATTAAGGAGATGCCTCTGTAATTGTAGAGGTCAGTCTTATTACCTTTCTTGTGAAGAGGATTTATCTATCACTCTGGAAAAGTCTGTTACCCATATGTCCCGCATGATCTGATGGATGCTCTGTAGGGATTATTCATCTGCATGTTTCCTTATCTCCACTACTATGCCGGGCACAGCTGAGGTTCACACCTTTGGTAAGGACTCTGTTACCCTTACGTCCTGTATAATCCTATGGATGCTCTGTAGGGATTGTTCAACTGCATGATTCCACATCGCCACTACTATGCCGTCTTCACCTAAGTCATTGTTGTTTTTTAGATTCTTGATAATAATCTCTATTTCTTCCCTGTTTGGTTGTATGGAGTCTAAATTCCTAGCAGGAGTTTCATGGAAAGTGAGTCTCTCTTTAAATTCTCTTGTGTTGAGGAGTTTTTGGAAGTATCCTGCAAGGGTACCGGTGCATTCCCTATCGTTGAATTGAAGATGAAGGGTGGGAGCCGCATACTGCGATGTCTGCTTCTTGAGTTCCCTGTAGAAGTCCATTAAGTTGTTCCTCTGTAAGTTCTCCTTTGCATCTTGTATCGGGGTCCTGTTGTATTTCCTCTTTGTTTTGCGGAAGGTGTTGGCAGTTATTTTTCTTTGCATAAGAAAGGCCTGGTAATTGGACACATTTTTACGCTGGTTCCACCTGACCCATGCTTTTACGCATTTGTTCTATAGCCTGTTCACATTATTATTATTATTATTATTATTATTATTATTATTATTATTATTATTATTATTATTATTATTATTATTATTATTATTACCCTAAATATTTTTCTGCAACACCAATGTGTAGGTTTCCTTTGTGGTCCATTTATTGTTTGATTTCACTTTCATACAATGCCAAGCTCTACATAAAGTTTTTCAGGCACGTCTTTCTGATGCGCTTGTCTATGTTTGAAATGAACAAATTCATTTTCGTAAAGAAAGACCTCCCCCTCTTCGGCTAGTATGTGTTTTATGACCTCCTAACTTCTGCTATAATTGGCCATTCTTCTAAACTAACTCATTATCTTCTTTCTTGAAGACTTTGTGTCGTAATCTAATATTTCCCTGACTTCATTTCACTGCAGTCTAGCTCAGGTCTGTATTAATACTGGAGAAAATAAAAGGTCGTGGTACATACAGCCCATTAGGGCCTTCATGGAATATCGCGCAGGTCTTCAGTTGGTCTCACGAGTCTGAGTGAACCCCGTACCAGTCTTCTGTCCAGAATTAGAATTTGTGGACCTGCCGAGAATCGAGCCGGATCTCCAGCTAAGCGGCAAGCATGCCACGCTGCAGTGTGGAATGACGCCGACTTTAAAAATAACACGTACAAACTACCAACTGATGCGCTTGGAGAATTTTCTTAAGCGCGATTGACGTCGTAAATGCCCTATGGACGGCTAAATTACAGAAATTTCCTGACGTGTTGAGGCTGAACATAGAATAAGGATACGGCAACAACCTTCTCAATTCTAGTCCTCTTCCATCCCAGCGCCTAAATGTTAAATCGCTTGAAAAAAAGAAAATACTATGGATCCCGTGAAAGGCAAGTCCTTAAGACAAAAATCTCTTTGTATATCTACCCCGTGTTATGGTTTGTCGTATTAAAAACATTTTTTCTTACTCTTTAATATTAATTTATCCAATACTCACTTCGCCAGTAAGCTTGTATTGTTCTATTATAACTTAGTAGGAAAGTTACAAGCATCGTTTAGGGTATTTTGTGGCAAATGTCATCATTTAAACGCATTCTAGAAGCACCGAAATACACTTTTGTTGGCTAAGTGTACATAAACTTCGATGTGCTATTCACTCTAAAAATCTCTATGACAATGTGCTCCCTTCGTACGGTCGTGCATGTAAATGGGGTTCTATTTCTTCTCAGCCGACCATTTCTGGCAACAAGAAGTGTACACTGAACTTAATTAATAACATTATTGAACCTTACGAAGAGGGTTGTCTGTGTGTTTCCTTAACGATATTTAGCAACCACGGCTTAATATTGTAGGACTGAGTAGGTACTGTATATTCTGAACTTGGACCCTTCTATGATTAGGGTTGTGTGGTCGAAACCTGGAACTGGCGATTGGCATCCCATGGATTTATAGCACGACAAAACCGCACCATCAAGTTTATTGCCAATTTATAGAACTTCATTTCAGGGGGAAATTTAGACACTCGGGCATTTATTAAGGCAGATTACAGTTTAAGTGACGTTTAGCCCATATTCTCCTTCTTCTTCTTCTTCTTCTTCTTCTTCTTCTTCTTCTTATTATTATTATTATAAACAGCCATTACTAAACTGTGTTGTAAGAAATTCTGGGAGTCTTAGACAATAATTCTAATACGACAACTGAGTAATTCGTCACTGTTCGGGCAAAAGGTCCTATCTCTTAATGCTCTTCGAATTCATTCCCTTAAGACCGGTCACTCCTCCCAGCTACGTATGGATATTTAGTCCATGATAACAATATTCGTTGTGTTCATTTTCCAATGCGCATCTGTAAAGAAAATGGACCTTACCGTAACGCATTCTAGAAATGTTTGTTTGTACGACATATCTACGCACTCTTACAGTATAATGTACTTAAGGTTCAATTTCCATTACACGTCAGCACACGAAAATTAACACAACGAAAATTGTTCTGGTGGACTGCATATCCATATGAGACTGAAAGGCGTGACCAGGCTTAAGAAAAATAATGGATAGGAAGAGCATTGTGAGATATGAACTTTGCCCGAACAGCGACGATTTATTGTTACACATTAGTGTTGTTAATTCTAAATACTGATGCTGAAAGAAAAAGGTGTTTTCATACTTCAGTAAATAGAAATATAACAGTTAGAAACTCTTTCTTTAATTCTTGCCCATACTTCGGAAATGATGTGAGGAACATGATAATGAAAGGGACGTTAAACATACAGTGTTATTGTTAATAATAATAATAATAATAATAATAATAAAATAATAATAATAATAATAATAATAATAATAATAATAATAATAATAATAATAATAATAATAATAATAATAATAATAATAATAATTTACCAATTTATTTGTTTATATCGGTTGCATACAACAATGGGCTGCGGTTACATGAAATTCTTCACCAACTTTTTTCCCCTTATTTTCTCTTTCGCCACTATTTCCTCTATTCTCCCCTTCGCTCTTGCTCGTTCTTCCTCCGAGATTACCCTAATTATTCTCCTTAGTTTCCACTCATGGACATTATTTTTGCTCCCCCCCCACCAGTTTTTATTCTGAGCATTTATTTTTCTATGTCATCTCTCTTGATCCTACACTACATTATTATTATTATTATTATTATTATTATTATTATTATTGAGAACCACAGGCTATTGAACACGCAGTGTGTTTTTAAGGTGAGGCCATTCACGGCTCCATTCTGGTTCTAACCTCGGGGAGAGGGGTTCAAGCGTCATAGCCGAGTGATATCGTCACTGGATTTTTTTTTTTTACAAAGGTGACTGTTACTCAATTATCGGATAATACGTGTGCGATATATGAATTGAAAAAAAATATGTCACGTTCCCATGGTTCGGATTCCACGTAAAACTGCAGGTCCTAGGCTATGATAATAATATCGACAGGAACGTAGGAACGTGAAACTGCAAGTTTGCTTGTTTTTCTATTTTTTAAATCCCGAGAACTCCAGGTGAAATTTCTGCTTGGCATGTGGAGGTGAGTCAGGTTTCCTTGGTACCCCTAGTTTATGCAATCAGTTTCATTCCAGTTAATTCTCTGCGATTATTTATTTGCCTCCACCTCCTTCAATCTTGCCATAACTAGAGAGGTAATACTACACTTAATGCCCTTAACTGCAATATACTGTAAGATTATATTGCCAATAGAAAAATCCAAACGAAATACAGGAACAGGAGTATTGCAGAATTTGATCTTCGTCTAGGTGCGACTTTCCTGGAACTAAACAAGTAACGGCCGGTCTCCGGGAAACAAAATTATTCCTGACATTGAACCAACAATAAATATCAAGTGAGTTTTCTTAAATATTCCAGATTCAAAATATTATTGAAGAATTATTTTTCTCTTAAAACTTCAGGCTTCTTCGTAATAACCCATTACCACGATGTTTCCAAGCTATAACAATCTACAATTACGAATGTAAAATATCTCCTTAGCTACTGGAAAAAGGAACCGTTAGTTCCGATGAATCCTAACCATCTACGACTATACGGTCTGCCAAAACTACACAAACCTGAATTCCCATCAGCGCAGTGGTATCATATTCAGGAACTCCCTCAGCAAAATTAGCTCACAGAGCGAATACTATCTTCCGAGAGAAAACTAAGTTCGGACATGTTGTTGTTTGAGTCATCAGTCCATAGACTGGTTTGATGCAGCCCTCCATGCCACCCTATCCTGTGCTAACCCTTACATTTCTACGTAACTATTGCATCCTACATCTGCTCTAATCTGCTTATCATATTCATACCTTGGTCTACCCCTACCGTTTTTACCACCTACACTTCCTTCAAAAACCATCTGAACAATTCCTGGGTGTCTTAATATGTGTCCTATCATTCTATCTCTTCTTCTAGTCAAATTTAGCCAAATCGATCTCCTCTCACCAATTCGATTCAGTATCTCTTCATTCGTGATTCGATCTATCCATCTCACCATCAGCATTCTTCTGTAACACCACATTTCAAAATCTTCTGTTCTCTTTCTTTCCGAGCTAGTTATCGTCCATGTTTCACTTCCATACAATGCCACGCTCCACACGAACGTCTTCAAAAACATCTTTCTAATTCCGATATCAATGTTTGAAGTGAGCAAATTTCTTTTCTTAAGAAAGCTCTTCCTTGCTTGTGCTAGTCGGCATTTTATGGTCCTCCTTACTTCTGCCATCGGTACTTATTTTACTACCCAAGTAACAACATTCATCTACTTCCTTTAAGACTTTATTTCCTAATCTAATATTTCCTACATCACCTGCCTTCGTTCGACTGCACTCCATTACTTTTGTTTTGGACTTATTTATTTTCATCTTGTACTCCTTACACAAGACTTCATCCATACCATTCGGCAACTTCTCGAGATCTTCTGTAGTCTCAGATAAAATAACAATATTATCGGCAAATCTCAAGGTTTTGATTTCCTCTCCTTGGACTGTGATTCCCTTTCCAAATTTCTCTTTGATTTCCTTTACTGCCTGTTCCGTGTAAACACTGAAAAGGAGAGGGGACAAACTGTAGCCTTGGCTCACCCCTTTCTGGATTACTGCTTCTTTTTCAAAGCCCTCGATTCTTATCACTGCAGACTGATTTTTATACAGATTGAAGAAAATTCTTAATAATAATAATGCTATTTGCTTTACGTCCCACTAACTACTTTTTCGGTCTTCGGAGACGCCGAGGTGCCGGTATTTAGTCACGCAGGAGTTCTCTTACGTGCCAGTAAATCTACCGACACGAGGCTGACGTATTTGAGCACCTTCAAATACCACCGGACTGAGCCAGGATCGAACCTGCCAAGTTGGGGTCAGAAGGCCAGCGCCTCAACCGTCTGAGCCACTCAGCCCGGCGAAGATAATTCTTCGTTCTCGGTATCTGATCCCTATCATCTTCAGAATCATAAATAGTTTGGTCCAATCAACATTTTCGAATGCCTTTTCTAGATCTACGAATGCCATGTCCGTGGGCTTGTCCTTCTTGATTCGATCCTCTAAGATCAGACGTAAAGTCAGGATTGCTTCACGTGTTCCTACATTTCTTTTGAAGCCAAATTGATCTTCTCCCAACTCAGCTTCAACTTGTTTTTCCATTCTTCTGTAAATAATAAGTGTTAAAGTTTTGCAGGCATGAGATACTAAACTAATCGTGCGGCAGTTTTCACACCTGTCAGCACCGGCTGTCTTGGGAATAGGTATGACAACATTATTCCGAAATCGGATGGGACTTCTCCTGTCTCATATATCTTGCACACTAAATGAAATAATCTTGCAGTGCTGGTTTCTCCTAAGGTAGTCAGTAATTCAGAGGGAATGTCATCAATTCCAGGTGCCTTGTTCCTATTGAGGTCACTCACAGCTCTGTCAAACTCTGACCTCAAAATTGGGTCTCCCATTTCATCAGCATCAACAGCCTATTCATGTTCCAGAACCAAATTATCTACATCTTTACCTTGATACAACTGTTGGATATGCTCCTGCCATCTTTCTGCTTTGTATTCTTTCCCTAGAAGTGGCTTTCCATCTGAGCTCTTAATATTCATACACCTAGATTTCCTTTCTCCAAAGGTTTCCTTGATTTTCCTGTATGCAGCATCTACCTTTCCCAGGACCATACAGCCTTCGACATCCTTGCACTTCTCCTTCAGCCATTCTTCCTTAGCTACCTTGTACTTTCTATCCACTTGATTCTTTAATCACCTGTATTCTTTTCTGCCCTCTTCATTTCAAGCATTCTTGTATTTTCGTCGTCCATCAATCAGGTCTAGTACCTCCTGAGTTATCCACTGATTCTTAGTTGATCTTTTCTTCCTTCCTAACATTTCTTCAGCAGCCCTACTGACTTCATTTTTCATGACTCTCCACTCTTCGTCTATAGTGTTTCCTTCAGTTCAGACATAACCACAGCATAAAAATGACCTTTGCGTTCATCTCTAAAATACAGAATATCCCAAAGCCATCTTCCCTTAAACTAGTGTATTTTCTCTTTAACAAGGTTTCCACGAACATTCAATTCTCCCAAACCCTCTCTCTTGCTGAAAACATCATCTATATCTATCAGAAGCCTTCCAAGGAAAAAGTGGAGTTGTGTAACCTTCTTTTTAATTGTACCAAACATATTAATTTAAAGATTTTCCAGGGATATTGCCTCTGTCACCTTTGCTTGCTGAGATAATTATGGACAGTTTCGAGATATATATTCTCTCATCAGCAGACACTCTCGTTAAAGATTTGGTTTATTGGTTTCGTTACATTGATGACATTATCTGCTTGTATAAACGTAACAAACGCCAACTTGAGAAACTACCTCAGTTACTAAATTCTTTTCACCCTTTTTGCAGTTTACTCTCGAAACTGAAAACAATTTTAAATTAAATTTTCTTGATTTAACAACTAATCACTTTAAAAATATCCATACATTCAGCATCTACAGGAAACCTACATCTGGGGATTTAAACATTCCATATGACTCTTGCCACCAAATCCAATGCAAGTTAGCTACTTTCCATAGCATTATTCATAAACGTCTTACTGTACGACAAAATCAGTCAGATTTGGTAAAAAAATCAGATTATTAAAGAAATTATTGTAATCAACGGCTACAAAACCAACCTCATTGACAATCAGTAATTCACCAAGTTCGGTAGCAGCAGTCGCTTCAGTGCGGTCAGCATCCAGTATTAGGGAGATAGTGGGTTCGAACCACACTGTGGGCAGCCCTGAGGATGGTTTCCTGTGGTTTCCCATTTTCACACCAGACAAATTCTGGGGCTGTACCTTACCTAATGCCACGGCCGCTCCCTTCCCTCTCCTAGCACATTCCTGTCCCTTCGTCCACATAAGACCTATACGTGTCGGTGTGACGTAAAGTAACTTGTAAAAAAAATAGTAATTCGAAAACAGAACAAATTAAACATTATTTCAGTGTACTTGTCACTCCGCCATGAGAATAAAAAGCGGATATTTTAATATAATACGATAGAGTTCCGGAAAAGCTAGGAAATCTTCTACAAAGGCAGAGTCATTCTGAAGCGTTTAAATGTAGTTTTTTCTCAGAAATATAGAAAACGAAGCAATTAAATCAAATTAAAGTGGTGTAGATAAATTACAGACCGGTGACTGCAACTCGGATTTCATCATTCACAGAGGACGAAAGTTAACAATCAGGACGAAAGAACACACTAGATCATAGAAATTACGTAATCCCATAGAGTCACATTTCGTCAAGCACCTTGTCACGAACAATCATTTCTTCAATCTGGCTCAGCATCTCAAAATTCTTCATAGTGAAACAAAGAGCTCGATTATATACGAGAAGTGGCCAAACGTCACGGGAAGGAGTGTCCCATTAGAAAATGTGCCCTGTGCGACCCCTGAGCATTGCGGCTATCTGCGGCGTAATTGAACAGAGAGCAGTGACGTGAAGATGGCAACACGTCGCGACTTAACCGACTTTGAACATGGGATGTTCATCGGCGCATGGGTCTTAGCATTGCAGAGCTTACACTCGAAATCGGATTTCTGAGTTCAACAGTGTCGAGGGTGCATCGTCAATATCGCAGAGGGAATGTTACCATCCGCGTAAACCGCCGCACGGGAATATCACAGGTGTTTAACGAAAGGAGATCACGTCGCCTCCGCAGAACCATACTTGGCGCTGTACGGGCTACTGTGAGTCAGATTATCGCGCAGTTGAATGTTGGGAGTCAGGAACCCATTTCTTCCAGGACTGTAAGGAGGCAGCTGCACCGCATAGGCTTCGACAGCCGACGACCAACTCGTATCCCTTTTCTGACACCTCGACTCAGAGCTCAACGACGAGCTTGGGCTCGCGAACATCGGCAACGGACCATGGAAGAGTGGCGGCGTGTGGTATGGTCCGATGAATCCCGCATCCAGTTGTATCGAGCTGAGAGAGTGGCGTATGCCCCATGAAGCCATGGATCCTGCGTATCAACAAGGTTGTGTCAAGGCGGGAGGTGTCACAGTTTTGGTCTGGCAGGCGTTCTCATGTCGCAATTAGGCCACATTGCCCGGCTGTAGGGAACGCTGACAGGTGCACGTTATGTGGACATTCTTCCAGACAATCTGCATCCCTTTCTGGTCCTAGAGTACCCTGATGGAGAAGCCATGTTTCAACAGGACAATACGCCATGTCACCGATCTACGGTGGCACGCAGGTGGTTGGAGGAGCACTCCAGTGAAGTTAGGACCATGGATTGGCCTTCCAGGTTCCCCGATCTTAATCCAATCTAGCACTTGTTGGATGCTGTCAATGCTGGTGTACGCTCTATGACTCCTGCATCAACTACACAAGACAATTGCGGGTAGTAGTGCAAGAGGCGTCGGTCCAGATCCCTCCAGAAAGTTTCCAACACCTTGTTGAATCGGTGTCTTGCAGTATTGCTGCCGCTTTGAGGGATCATGGAGGAGCAACTCGTTATTAATATCAATTAATATCACATTCAGTGTCTTCCCATTACTTTTGGCCTCTCAGTGTGCATAAATGAACAAACACCCTGTTTGAGCACTCTGTAGTTAATAAATTCTACATTTCCACAAGGTAGCTCATTTCCGCTGCCCGACTTTTCTTCGTCATACCTTGTGTTGACGTTAACTTCCACTCTACAGAAGGTATGCCAAGCAGATATTTGAGTTATAACTCTAATAGAGATTTTTGTTTCAATATTTGAATGCACCTTGGTTTCCAGGACTGTACGTATGCAACAACATCATAGCATGTATCTCTGCTGTGTCTCTAGGCTGTGGATAACTTTAAATAAAGTCGAAACTTAAGTACCTGCATAGGATTAATTTGTGGTAAAAGCTGCATATTAAATGTATAAAGATTTTTTTTTATGAATTGCTTATGTCGCACCGACACAGATAGATCCTATGGCAACGATGGGATATGTAACGGATAGGAGTGGGAAGGAAGGGACCGTGTCTTTGATTAAGGCACAACTCTTAGCATTTAGAGGGTGTGAAAACAGGAAACCACCGAAAACATCTTCAGGGCTGCCAACATTGGGTTTCGACCCACTATCTCCCAAATGCACTCTACGTGACCCAAATCGTACAGCCAGTTACTCGGTATTATTACTACTATTATATTAATTATTATTATTAGTATTATTATCAACCTAGAGTTATTATTATTCCGTTGTACACAACTAAAGATGAATACTTTATAGCCAAATAAAAGTAAAATAAATGATAATGTATCAACACAAATAGCCACTTACTTTTATTTACGTAATATGACAGAACGCACATGCCAAAATTAAGTTGTATCATTCTAGATCTCAATGATTCGCATACGGCATACGTATGTACGTTGTTGATAAAATAGTGGAAAATGCCTTCCACTGTCGGACAGTAAACATTTCCTTGGGTTTATTCCATAAATATTCACCGATATGCCAAGAGTCATGGAATAGGGTTTCGGTATTGTGTAGACCCCTCCTATAGAACTAAGTGCACAAGTAGGAGGAATACCTGTGGATATACTCTTGCCCGTGCCATTTGGATAAGTACCCACAGCTTCCTGCTATTTGTAGGTGCAGTGCCTTGGGTGTGAATGAGCAGCACCATGGCGTCCTATAAATGTTCGACAGGGTTAATTTAATATCAGACGAACGAAGTGGCTGTAGCAGTCGTTGAAGATGCCCAGAACGCTCCTATAGCCAATTATGGACAACTTAGGCCCAATAGCACAGTGCATTATCCCGCTGGAATACGTATTTCATCGTTGTAGGGGTACGTAATAACCATGAAGGGCTGCAAGTTTTCACCAAGCAGTTCAACGTGGCAGTCATTGGTCAACGGTCTGTTCAGATGGATCAGCGGATCCAGCCCTATGCCACGTAAACACACCCGACACCGGCCTGTTTGGCGCCTGGTTGACAACTGGGGTCCATGGATTCATGGGGCCTGCGCCATACCTAAATACTACCATCAACTCGAAGCTACTGGAACAGTGATTCCTCGGACCAAGCTGCATGTCGCCAGTAGTCCAGGGTCCAATTAGCAACGTCACACGCCTAGGAGAGACGCTGTTATTACCTTTAAATACTGCTATCCAAAGACTTTCATTATATCAGTGTATTTAGTTATTTCTGCATCTACCACTTCTTCCAAATTAAATATAAAAAATCTGAGAAAACCTAACACAAGGATAATCTGACGCAAGGCTTGATTCCGGCATTGTAACCGGAAATTGATGTCGCCTTTTTAAAGGGCCACATGTTCTCATCCTCTGCGCCTGCATGGTCATTAACTGAGCTCCTTACCCCCACTTTCCCCAACTTATATTTCACCCAGACTGCAAGCTTGAAACAACAGGTTTGTTCTCGATTACTTTCCCTCTCATAGGTAACGAAGGCAACAAGTACTCTTTTATTACATAGTTTCGGGCCACTCATTATAGCGTTATACCTACTTAATCTTCAGAACAAATGCTGACTGCACCAATATAATAGGAGTGAGAAATCAATCTACTTATCACATATCAACAAACCGTTTTAAAAGAAGCGAATTCCTTCCACACGAATCTTAATGAACTACTGGTAATTTTGACTGAGTAATTCTCAAGCAGACGAAGGCTACCATGTCCTAATGCTTGTTGAGTAAACCAGGAGCAGACACAATTAACCTCCTTCTGTCTCCCAACTTCCCCCCGTTTCAAGGTTCCGCCCAACATCCAGCCCACTTAAGCAATTCCAATAATTCAAATGACATCATAGCCATTGAGATGAATTGTGATGATCGATGTGAAATGATAAATGCTTCAATACAATTGTCATATGACAATCGGATTGTCATATATTGTGCTAGTTTAAATTGGGCAAACAATTGAAGACATGGTAAATAATTCCAGCCCATTTAGGTTCCACGAAAAGTCTGCTTACATGATGGCGTATTAGAATAATGGACTTCGTCGATGCTGGAACGGGGGCGTGATAGCCGAATGACATCGTCACTGGCTTCTTACAATGCAAGCCTTGGTTCGAATTCCGGCAAAATCTTCTTCGGCTTTTAAAATGAAATACCACGTTGCCGCTGATTGGTTACCACGTATAACTGTAGATCCTACAGCTATGATGATCATGATGATGATGAAGATTTTTTGTTTAAAGGAGCCTAACAGCTAGGTCGTCGGACCTGTTCAGCTATGAAAGTGATGTTTATATAAAACGGCTATAGTGCCCACGGTATTTACAAGTAGTAGGTTTATTACATTAAAAATAACTTACGTGAACAACGATGCAGTAATCAATGAAACAAACAATTGTAAAGTACAAATTTAATATCTGAAGATTGCTTTATATTTCGACAAATCAAACACAACCAATGTCTCAGCCAAGGAGAGAATGTAAATTTTTACCAAAATGACAAACGTTTAATTATTCTGAGGATATACAGTAGTAAAGTAGAAATTAAGTAGATATTTCACAGAGCAATATGGAAGAATGTAAGATTACTCTGTCCACTTTTCGACAGTGTATGAAGAGGTTACTTAACGTAATCACAGAAAATATTTTTCTTTCGCTTGATCAGAAAGGAAAAGGTTTGCTGGGTATGGTTACTGTAGTCGGTGTCGTCCCAATTGCGATCAGTCCCATTTGGAATCACTCGGGTAGAACGCAAGACTAATTCATTTTTGACATGTTAAGCATTGTCCAATTTGGCATCACTTTTATCAGTGAGAATACAATGACTTACAAACACACAGGGTTGGAAATTCCTTCCTGAAGGACTGGTACAGGGAGACAGCCCTCAAGTAACTGACGAAAATTACGTGTTAGGATTCTGATGCTGAAACATTAAATGACTTAAGTTTACCGCTTGTGTCTGATGAGTTAATATCGGGACGGACAAACAGACTAAAAATAGGACTCAAATGAACCTTTTATTTAGAGTTACTGAATGGTTGTGGGTGTAAAGATAGTCAAATTGGTTTTAAGAAGCAGGACTAAAGGAGGTCCTATTAAAAGCATTGAATTTTACACTTTTCAAATTCAAAACAAAGATGTTTGCTATGACACTCTGCATCATCGACAGTGCTATTTTTATGATGTAATTGTAGCTCATTTCCGATTTAGCAGTAAATTTACACATTATTTTCCCCAGTATACAATAGGTGACACTTATATTAATGCTTAAATAATGTTCAAACTATTCAAATATTCAAACTGACACGTTAAGTAAAGTCTCTTGATTTGGAATCGGGGATGAGGTGCGATGAATTTATACGGCATGTTTCTACGACCGGATGCCCTTCCTGGTACCAACCTCAGTTGAGGAGGTAATGAAGATCAAACGTATTATGGTGAATAAAATTGGGTAAGGAGGTGCAAGGAATCGGTTGTGGGCTATGAAAAGGAACTGTCCCGCCATTTGCCTGGAAGTGAATATATGAAACCACAGAAAACCATTCTCAGGAAGTCGATGGTGACGTTCGAACCCGCAGGTCTCCCAGATGCAGAGCTTGAATCCATAACCGTAGCGCGTTAACACGCGCGGCCAGTCAGCCTATTTCCACCTAAATAAATAAAATGATAATTTTGTCTGTACGCTCGGATTAGATGTACAAAATTCTAAAACTTATTTAAAGTAAAATAAGTTTAAGGCATAATAATTCAACAATGAGAGTGTGAAAAAGTCAACTGTCAACTGTCTTCATCAATAGGCACCTCTACTGCTTTGAAGTGAGTTTTTATTGTCGGCTCACACCAGCTTCAATAAACGGGGCTCAAGTGACCCACGGACGTCATGGAACCACACGGGTAATCATACTCGGTCTTCAACTGAAGACCTTGCTGCCCTTTTGGGATTAGTCACGTTTCAGAACGTAAGACATCGTCGTAGGAAATTTTCAACATCAGAATTTCTTCGTACATTCCAGTAATCCTTGCTATTCTACCATCCAACTCTCTATGCACTTTTTTCCTTATCTGTCATTTCAAATTCAAGTCCGTCTTCAGAATCGTACGATTAAGTTTTATATCTTCAGATTTAAAGTACCGTACTTGATGAGGTCGTTCACTCTGGAGTGTGACCTTCCAATCCGGCTGTTCTCCTTTCCATCCTTCTACTGAATTATTCGTTGTATGATGTCGCCGGTAGCAGGTCCATAATTAAGGTGGCACTTCAGGATTTTGGAGCCATTGGTCCACTAAGAAGTCAAGGACTTCGACGAGCTTTTCCTCTTCTGGTGCTTGTCCGTGGAGTTATAGCCAGCCTTCTTCAACACTTTCAGGCTTGAGAAGAGCAAGGGCAGCACACAGTCTGACGTCTTCATTTTACTTGTATGATGTAGTCATGCCAACATGCTGAACCCCAGAGATATTGCGCAAAAATAAAAATATCCGAGAAAATTAATTGAGGGAAATATCTGCTTTAAGGCCAAGATAGCCCACGTTTCAAAATCAGGATATACCGCCTCAGGCTGCCAACTATGTAATTCTCGTAGAAGCAATCGTAGCATTCGTAAATAAGTTTCTTTCTTTCTGTCAGTAAGAAGAGGAAAGACGGCTGGTGCAACGTTTGTTTCCTTCTATTCTTGAAGGTCGTCATGTATGGAATAGATTTGATTAAATTGATTACTGCAGCTTCTGAATGTCCCGTCTGTTCTCTTCTCAAAATCTCCCTTCCTTTGCCTCTACCGAATACCAATAACTTATATTTTACATCATCATCGGCCAGGAGAAAATTCTCCCCGTCAGATATTTTTAGGAGCTTCTAACTAAGAACAACCTCCTCGGAAAGTCTTGGCTATTTTTGGTATTCCTTGAGCATGGCTTCTGTTTTGGTACAGCGCACTCATTAAATTGTAGAACTGTGGCGCCCTTGTAACGAATTCGTAACTCCTGTTTAGTAAAGGCTGGATTTCTTTGTCAAATACCTGAGGAAATGCCACACTGTTGTCCTCGCGGGATTGCTTCTTCCCTCGAAATGTAGGTTTCTTTACGTCCAAGTTCGCCTCGTCAGGAACGCACTGGTGATCGATCATTAAAATTGTGCATCAAACTATCATATTATGGTTCTTACTATTATTATTATTATTATTATTATTATTATTATTATTATTATTATTATTAATATTATTATATTACTATTATATTTTTAGTCAAGTAAACATCATTGACTTGCGAATGGAATTCACACAAACACGTTGTGGCGATCATCATACAGCATATGTTCGGCCTAATGGAGAGCATTTATCTAAGAACATCGAACATTCCTCTGTCATATTCTCTTCTTATTTATCCCTTTTAAAATTAAATGTATACTGAGGACTTCTCGTCTCTATTGCTACTTATTCCACGTAGAATATCGCACTCTTTTCCAGAAGCAAATAAGTTACATACAAATCAACCCTCACGCACGGGTATACATTTTATCGCTAGGAGTCCATCATACAACACATCACCTAAATGTTATCCGGAGATACATATCACTCTCCTGCAACTCCGTCTCCAATAACTAGATCATTCTCTCTCCATAAAGGTATTCTAGCACACAACATCCGCAAAATTCTGTATCACATTCACTTATTTACATGACTCAGAAGTATTTCCTAAAATATTGTTCAAACTTCGATGCAAATTAATGTATTATTTACTTAAGCAAATATATTGTTTTATCATTATTGAATTCTATGACTCATTACTTGCGAGAAATTCGGACTAGACTATTATCCGGTTACTGTTAAATTTGTTTCCGATATTATTATTAACAAGTATCTAATGAATTTGAATAATTGACATCACTGTTCAGCCATAAAATAAAGAAATAAAAACTGACTGTAAATAACAACGGAACTTCATTGAATTCAATTTTAATAAGAATTCAGCTTAACTCGATTCTATCGTCATCTTCGGATATGAATAAATCAAAAGAAAAATTATACGAACGTGATATCTTCTAATACCATAAGTCGTGACTATATTGTTGCCAAGAAACATGATTACCATTATTATTATTATTATTATTATTATTATTATTATTATTATTATTATTATTATTATTATTATTATTATCAATCTGATGGCGCATAGCTACGGGTATTCTACATGACGTGAAATGAAGAACAACTATTGAAGCAAATATTCCTATATAATAACAATATTTATAAACAAAGTGAAAAACAGGACAATACTACAGCTTGTTTCTCAAATACATTCTTGAACCGGTCTTGTGTACGGAGTTTTCAATAATATTCACAAGTAAACAGAAAAATAGAATTTGATTCATTAATAAATATTTTGAAGGGATATTTTATGTTTTATGTTTCTATCAAAAATAATCACAAGTAAAACATGAAACTTAATTAATATATTTTCTTAATAAATGTCATATTACTGCATATTACGCATTTCATGATACGAATTGTGAAAAACTCTACCACAAGATGTAAAACCTGAATAATCTCCTTTGGGAAAAGTACGAAGGGCGTACTATATTGTTATATAGACTAATTTTTCTACCCAAATGAAGTGCAGTACACATCAGTTGTTACGTCCACCTTCTCAACATAATCTCCTTGTAACTGTATGCACTTTTGCCATCGATGTGTCAGTCTCTCCAGAACTTCCTGAAACCATTCTTTCGGAGTGCTGCGTACCCATGCCTTGACATCTTTGTCAGTTCTGTAAAAATCCGCAAAACGGTGATGACGCAGACGTTTCCTCATGTTCCCGAACAGGTGACAATGATCAATGGCAGCGGTGGAGTCATGTTTCATCACCAGCCACAAGCCTAGCCATGAGGTTGGCTGGATCTTGATCATGGCATTGCAAAAGTTCTCTGCACACATCCACATGCCTCTACTTCTCGTCTGCAGACAAGAGTCTAGGCACCCACGTGGATGACGCCTTCCCCAACTGTAAGTAGCCGTGCACGATCCGTTACAGGGTGCTTTGACTAATTCCCGTGGCTGCCTCAATTTCCGTAAATGTGATGCATTTGTTTCCTTGGATGGCCTCTTCGACCCGGCAATGTTGGCTGGTGTTGACACGGTCACACTCCTTCCAGAACTGTTTCCCTTGTCAAACGATGTGCGCCCTGTTTCCCAACCTTCCACCCAGTTGTGAACTGTTTTCCGTGACAGCGCATGTTCTCCACAGACAGCCACCAAGCGCCGATGAATTTATGCAGTGGTCTCGCTTTCTCTCCGTAGGAATCAAGTCGTATAGCGCTATCCCTGACGGTTGCTTTCCACTTTGTTTGCCCCTACGCTGACAGCGTTGTTATGAAATGGCTACGACGGGTGCATTCGTTGGCCCCTGTGATTGTGCTGCTACCAAACGTAGTTAAACGTCACCAACTTCAAAAGTGAAATGTGAACCACACCCGGACGTATAAAAAATAATGTGTACAACAATATATTACGACCCTCGTGTTTAGGTGAAGGAATGCCCGCTTTCTGACCTTATTGGTTCTTGATATAAAACCATCTACCACCTTCCCCAGATTTAACGCCTTAGCAACCTCCGAAGACTACCAAACTCCTCTTTTTAATAGTACATAACGTCTAGGAGGAGAATTATTTTGGTGGGGAGGGACAAAACGGCAGAAAACACCTTGCCCTCCCCGGCAACGTCGGCGCCACTGGAAAGAACTCTGTTCAGTGCGATGACAGCTGTCGAGAAACAAGTCTTAAGATCGAATTGCGAACTCTCTCGCAAGTGGTTTTGACAGCTGTCAGCATTCAAATCACGCGCGTTCTCGTTGAAAACATATGCTCATACTGCATCATTAGGTCGAAATGCACCTATCAGCGAAATAAAGAACACTCTCAGGGGTCAACATTCAAAACATGTGCCCTTACTGAAAAGCATAAATGTTCATACCGCGACCTTTCCATCGAACTGCACTCAATCAGCTATCTAACGAACTCTCCGCTGTCCGTATTCAGAACACGCGTGCTCCAGTTCAAACGTATGTTCATAGCACCATATTTGAATTGAACTGCACTCTATCAATTAACTACAGAACTTTCTCAGCTGTTACCATTGAAAATACGCGCACTCCTGTGTCAGAAACATACCGCTGAGCGATAGTGAAGGCCTCTATATCCCCTTCCACATTATAGTTGAGATTAACAGTATTCCGTGAGAAAGAAGCGTGTTACCGGACGAAAATCTCATTACATCGGTCTGCTTTTAGACCTAATTTGCTGTACGGGACTGAATACTTTGTTCACTCAGGATGTCTTATTCATACTCTAGATGTAACTGACATGAAAGTAGTGAGAATGATCGCTGATACAAAGAAGTGGAATAATGGCAAGACCGTACTCCTAATGAGCAGGTAAAATCTCATGTATGAATGAACTCGATGGGTGAAGTGGTATGCATGAACCTCCTTCCATGGTGAGGTCATATCGTCCACATGCAAGAATAGAGGCAGTACTCAAAAAATATAATTGCTTAGCTATGACACGCACCGTATTTCGATCTAGAAATCCGTCATAAGTGTAACACGTTTTCTCTTGTGAAAAATTACAAACGCGTTAAACCACATCAGAATACTGAATGTCGCCAGTCAACAATACTGATACTCCTTAGTTGTGATTTACTGTATTTCGTTGAAACTCTGTGAAAATGTGATGTAATATGTGCTGAATTTTATCATGTAGAACTAGTCTGACAAAGTATTAACTTAGAGTTCATATGGTGTTGTAAACTTTTTAACTTTGTTTTCTCGAAAACGTTCATTTTTGGGTTGTGGCACTATTCTCGCGGAGGTGCGATATGAGGCGAATGGAGGAGGATTTTCTTAGGAGAATAATGGATTCGGCCAGGAGTGAATGAGAAGTAGATGGTGAGCAAGACGACAAAGCTTTGACAAACTTTCTAATGATTTTAAGTTAAGAGGTATTGAACTAAACGAGGCCAGTGTGCTGCTTACAAATAGAGGATTATGGAAGAGTTTGGTTAATTCCCAGAATCCTGCAGATTGATGCTGAAAGTCATAATAGTCTGTGATGAAAACGATGGATGTATATCGTCACTGTTCGGGTCATACCGACGGGTTACTTCTGAAACCTCGTATCGCCCAATGCTCTTCCTATCCATTATTTTCCTTAAGAGTGGTCACGCCCCCCCATCTACAAATTGATATGCAGCCCATCAGAACACTTTTCGTCGTGTTCATTTTCCTATGCTAATGTGTAAAGTAAAATGGACCTTTGATACATTATACTGTAGGAACGTGTAAATTTGCCATGCGAACTATATCCCTACAATACGATGTTTTAGAAGTAAGCCATCGATATCCATGTGTGGCTGGGAGACTTGACCAGTCTAAACTAAAATAATGGATAGGAAGAACATTGTGAGATATCGATGGCTTACTTTTGTGTTTTTTTTTTGCTAGGGGCTTTACGTCGCACCGACACAGATAGGTCTTATGGCGACGATGGGATAGGAAAGGCCTAGGAGTTGGAAGGAAGCGGCCGTGGCCTTAATTAAGGTACAGCTCCAGCATTTGCCTGGTGTGAAAATGGGAAACCACGGAAAACCATCTTCAGGGCTGCCGATAGTGGGATTCGAACCTACTATCTCCCGGATGCAAGCTCACAGCCGCGCGCCTCTACACGCACGGCCAACTCGCCCGGTGATGGCTTACTTTTAAAACCTCGTATGTCCCAATGCTCTTCCTACTCATTATATTCCTTAAGACTGGTCACGCCTCTCAGCCACATACGAATATGCGGTCCATCAGAATAATTTTCGTTGTGTTCATTTTCCTATGCTGATGTGTAACGGAAAATGGACCTTATCACACCTTGTTGTATGGATATTGTTCGCATGGCAAATTTACACATTAGCATAGGAAAATGAACACAACAAAAAATGTTCTGATGGGCTGCATATCCATTTGTGGCTGGGAGGCGTGACCATTCTTAAAGAAAATATTGGATAGGAAGAGCATGGAGAGATACGAGGTTTTAGAAGTAAACCGTCGATATGCAGTCCACCTGAAAAATTTCGTATACTAACGTGTAAAGGAAAATGAACTCTAAGTACATTGTACTGAAGGAGTGTGTAAATAAGTCATGCAAACATTCATTCCTAGATTGCGGTACGGTAAGGTTCATTTTACATTACACAGACGCATACGGAAATGAACACAGTGAATATTGTTCTGATGAACTAAATATCCAAATGTGGCTGGGAGGCGCGACCAGTCTTAAACAAAGTAATGAATACGAAGAGCATTGGCCCGAACAGCGACGATATATCCTCTGCTACTGGTTTAATGTCGGAGACAGAAGTTTGGAAAAGGTATAGGGTTGCGAAGGCCGTGGCCGTGATTAAGGTACAACCTCGGAAAACCGTCTTCAGGGCTGTTATAGTTGAGATTCAAACCCACCTTCTACCGAATGCAAGCTCACAGCTGAGCGACCGTCAACGCACGGCCAACTCTCTCGGTCTATTTGTTTATTTATTTTAAATTCAGGATTCAAAGTACGTTGTTAGAAAATTCCCGTTGCAATGCTATGGGAACAAATGGAGTTTTGAACTTCTGTCTGAATCACACTTCACCGCTTCTCACTGCAGGGTAAACTGTTAAATGGTTCTTGTACTTTTGTTCACTTATGTAATGATGACCCCTCTGGATAGGCTGAGGCTATATAATTTCTACCAGGAAGTGAGGTGGTAGTATTCTGAATGCTATTGTTTCTGCATTCCTCAGGCCACATCCAGGTGCTACAACGGGCTTATCTCACTAGCTGCTGGTTATGTCATTCTCTATTGTGTCGTTTTATTTATCGCTTCTCGAGACAAATTGCCCTGCAAAATGTCGCATGTACCAATACAAAACACGTTTGTCATGTAACTCACCTTGATAGACAGAGCGGAAGACAGGGAATGCAGCTTCATTCATGGGTCACTTGCACCAAGTGATGTGACTGCTGTGAAATACTGTAATATCGAGAGCTCTATGTTTTCTGCTATTGCTGTGAAATACTGTAATATCGAGAGCTCTATGTTCTCTGCCATTGCTGTGAAATACTGTAATATCGAGAGGCTTTATATTCTCTGCCATTGCTCTTTGCGTATTTTTTCAAAGCATCCACAACGAGCTTGAAAGTGAACGTACGGTAAATACTTTATACTCCTCGAAATCAGCAGAGATAAAAATGTGTGCCCGTTTCTGCCTTCTCAAAGGATATACAGTACACACTACACCTAATTCTTAGCAGCCATAAACCAGAGGTGCAAGAGTTTATTTTATGAATAAAAAGTTAGCATAATTAGCGTGATAATAATAATAATAATGTTATTTGCTTTACGTCCCACTAACTACGTTTACTGTTTTCGGAGACGCCGCTGTGCCGCAATTTTGTCCAGCAGGAGTTCTTTTACGTGCCAGTGAATCTACCGACACGAGGTTGACGTATTTGAGCACCTTCAAATAACATCGGATTGAACCAGGATCGAACCTGCCAAGTTTGAGTCAGAAGGCCAGCACCTCAACTGTCTGAGTCACTCAGTCCGGCAATTAGCATGATCATCTTGTCTTTTAGTGTTAAATCAAAATGCATAAAATACTGGACTCTGGACATTTGCCCTGATGTGGAGTTCTTTAACATGGTCAGAAATCTACAGAAATTAGTTTCTTGCAATGAAGCAATCAATCACCACACCCAGACACCAGGTTTCCTGTCAGTTGTTTACCTAGCTTTTCTTAAATATTTTCAAAGAATTTGGAAGTTTATCGATTACCTCCCTTGGTAAATTATTCAAACCCCCAATTCCTCTTCCCATAAATGAATATTTGCCCCAATGTTTCCTCTTGAATTCTAACTTTACCATACTGCCACACAAAAGTGGATGACATAAATGCAGCTATTGAAAATATGAACCGAAACTTAGAGCAGATCAGCTGTTATGCAGCTGAGAATTCTCTCTCCATCAACCTAACGAAAACACTAGCTATCATACTAGGGCAGAGAAAACTGCTTGCCCATCTACACAGTCTACAAATTCCAGTCATTCAACTAAATGGCGTTACTATCCCATTCTGTAAATCAGTAAAAAGCCTTGGAGTCACTATAAATGAAACTTTAAACTGGGATGAGCATGTCACTAACGTATGCAGGAAAGTTCACTCATCACTTCATCCCCTTAAGATTCACCAGACCGTATTACCTTTCAACTTAAAAATAAAACTGGTTCAAACATTGATACTTCCAATTTTTAACTATTGTGATGTTGTGTTGCTGGATGCTACCAGTGAACAAAATAGGAAATTGCAGAGAGCTTTAAACTCCTGCATTAGATTTATTTTTTCATTGAATTTTGCCTCGCATGTATCCCCTTTTTATGCACAACTTTCTTGGTTAAAAGTAGAACAGCAGAGGAATCACCATGTATCAACCCTTATCTATCGACTCTTGACTGAAAATATACCTGAATATCTCTCCAGTAATTTCCGTTTTCTATCCTCCTTTCATGACCGTGACACGCGATCTGGGTCAACAATTGCAATACCTCCACATCACACATCTGCCTTCAGTAATTCTTTCCTTGTGTCGGGCGCTAGAATATGGAATGCTTTACCCCCTGAAATTAGAAATTGTTCCTCATTAATTACCTTCAAAAGACAGTCTAAAGATTTCCTCTTGAATACGTAGGCTATATCATGTAGTTATGTGTGAATGTGTGAGTGAATGTCTGGAGTAAATAGTTCCCAAAAGTTTACATAAATTACTGTTATATTTTATTATTTCCACCTAGAGTAGTTAATATTGAATTTATTTTTCTAATTTTAGACTTAGGATGTAATCTTTTAGTTTTAGACTATATTAAGTTATATTACTATTATATTATATACACTGTGTTAAGTTTGAATATTAAGTTTGGATTCAGTATTAAGCCGCATAATGTGGTTAAGTGTAAGAGAGGGCCAAGAGCCCTAACTTCGCCACAAATAAAGACATCAATAAATAAATAAATAAATAAATAAATAAATAAATAAATAAATAAATAAATAAATAAATAAATAAATAATGTTATCCTTCCTACTTAGTAGCACTCAATCTTGTTCGACTACTAGTGCCATTCCACGCCATCTCTCCACAGTTGCGGAAGATAACGGACGACAGCAGCTAAGATAAATACGTACTGGAAGATTTCCACAATTTACTAAAGTGACCGTAGGGGACTAATACATTCATTATTTGTACAAACCATTTTCATAGCATCACAGACCATAATCATTGACTAGTTTACGCAACTTATATGAATATGTACATGCACATATATGCATATGTTTTAAGGTGATTTGACAGAATATGAGGATGTACTTTTAGAACGAAATATGCCATACTTTGCTTACTAATGCACATTTTTTGCGGGCACGTTAAAGTGGTATTTATATTGCTTTTGAGCTTTTGCGTTTGACAGACTGAAAAGCTTTTATCTCCCCAGGACATAATATACAGCTTAGTCGAGCAGCTTGTCTCGTTTCTCCCAAGTCTTCCCAGCACAAACTTTGCAACATTTTCATAACACTACTCTTTTTTCGGAAATCAACCAGGAAAAATTGAGTTGCTTTTCTTTGGATCTTGTCCGGCTCTCTAACCAAGTAACCATTGTGATAGTCCCATACACAAGGACCATACTCTAATGTAGATACGTGTATGCCCCTCTTCACAAACTTACTACAATAACTAAATACCCTCATAACTATATGAAGGATATATGTTACCTTTATTTACAATCCCGTTCATATGAAAAATGAAAATGAATAACTACAACCTGTTTTCCAGTCATTGACCGGGTCAGGAATGGAATGAATGAAGCAGATATAGGCTATTAGTACGATGGGATCGCCACTCCCAAAGTGATTTATTAATGACTGATAGATGCTATGAAATGAGAATGGAGAATGTTGCTGGTATGAAAGATGACAGAGAAAACCGGAGTACTCGGAGAAAAACCTGTACCGCCTCCGCTTTGTCCAGCACAAATCTCACATGGAGTGACCGGGATTTGAACCACGGTATCCAGCGGTGAGAGGCCGACGCGCTGCCGTCTGAGCCACGGAGGCTCACCCCCCGTTCATATGATCACCCCAAAAATGACATGTCCATATACAGTATTGACACGTAGGTACTTACGGTGATCCCCAGGAGGAACTTTCACCCTATACGCGCTGTAAATGAAACTGAGAGGACTTTTCCTCTTTGCAAAACTGGCAACTTGACTTTCCACTCCGATATACCATCATGCTATTGCCTGCTGTTAATCTCACGACATTGCTGAGGTCATTTTGCAGTCGCTCCCAGTCTTGTAACACAAAAATCCTCATTTCTGAATCTAGTCCTTTTATCATGTATATATAAAAAAACATTAAGGTCCAGTAATACTGCTTTGATAAATTTTCCAATTTATGATTACAGGATCTACCTACTCTAATTCTCTGAGTTCTGTGTTCTGGAAAAATAGCCATTCATCAGTCACTTTTTTGTCTAGACCAATTGCACCTTTTTTCTTCAATAGTCTCAGAAAGCTTAGATGGGTCAATCGCGATACCGTCCTTTTGACCTCCAGAATCTAAAATATCTGCTATATCTTTCTGGAATCCTACAACTTAATCTTTAGTAGAATACTTTTTCCTAAATCCGAATTACTTTCTCTCAAAACCATTTAGTAAGATCACAAACAGGTCTAATATCATCAGATAACATAATCAGAAAGAACGCTTTCATAAAGATTACATGCAACACATGTCAATCTGACTGGCCTGTGATTATCGCCATTATGTTTATCGCCCTTTCCTTTGTACACAGGGATTACTATAGCATCTGTCTATTCATTTGGTATAGCTCCTTCATGTAAACAGAAATCAAAACAGGACTTCAGACGTAGTACTATATTCCAGCGCCTTTCCTTTATTATATTCCCAGAAATCTTACCAGTTCCAGCTGCTTTTCTCCTGTTCAGATTTGTATCTTATTGTAAACGCCTTTGTTATCGTAGGTAAATTTCAATAGTTCGTTAAATTAGTCACGTCACCTATCTTGGCATTATCCTTGTAACCAATAATGTTTACATACTGTTGACTGAATACTTCTGCCTTCTGAAGATCCTCGCATATACACTTCCCTTGTTCATTAATGATTGCTGGAATGTCCTTCATGGAACCTGTTTCTTCCTTAAAGTACATATACATACCCTTCCATTTTTCATTAAAATTTGTATGACTGTGCCCTATATTTGCCATCATCTTATCCTTAGCAGATTTCTGCGATAGATTTGATTTTCTAAAGTTCCTTCAAATTCTCCTTCCTTCCACAATCATTTCTAACTCTACTTCTTTACAACCTGCACCTCTTTCTTAGTCTCTTTACTTCTCTGTTATATGACAGTAGGTCATAACCATTCCTTATCTCCTTTAAAGGTTCTCACATTCCTCAAAATTGCTTTAAACCCATCCTTCAGGTTGTTTGCATTTTTGCTTACTTCCTCACCCCTGTCTTATGAGCCACATGTTACTGCCTAATAGTTCTACATTTGCAACTTTCTTTTCTATCGCTTATACCATCTGTTACTTCAATTTCTCTATAGGACTTACCTGGGTTTACCCACTCAACAGCCCGAATATCCCTCTATATTTGTTTACACCACTTTCTGATTCAGCTGTCCTTTCCTATTGTTCCCTGTCATCGCATTACCTTTCCTATTGACATTTTGTAAATTGAGACCATCCGCTACAATCACGAGTACCAAATACAATCCGACAGCACGAGGATGGCAGTCCAGGATCTTAAGCGTAGAAGCCGAATGCCTGATCAACTACTTCAACAAACACTTTTATAGATCTGAACATATAAGTATCCGCCTCTGTGGTGTAGTGGTTAGCGTGATTAGCTGCCACACCTGGAGGTCCGGGTTCGATTCCCGGCTCTACCACGAAATTTGAAAAGTGGTACGAGGTCTGGAACGGGGTCCACTCAGCCTCGGGAGGTCAACTGAGTAGAGGTGGGTTCGATTCCCACCTCAGCTATCCTGGAAGTGGTTTTCCGTGGTTTCCCACTTCTCCTCCAGGCAAATGCCGGGATGGTACCTAACTTAAGGCCACGGCCGCTTCCTTCCCACTTCCTTGTCTATCCCTTCCAAACTTCCCATCCCCCCGCAAGGCCCATGTTCAGCATAGCAGGTGAGGCCACCTGGGCGAGGTACTGGCCATTCTCCCCAGTTGTATCTCCGACCAAGAGTCTGAAGCTCCAGGACACTGCCCTTGAGGCGGTAGAGGTGGGATCCCTCGCTGAGTCCGAGGGAAAACCGACCCTGGAGGGTAAACAGATGATGATGATGATGATGATGATGAACATATAAGTAGAGTTAAATACCGCCTGTTAGAAATATTTTTAGCAAACGAAAGTGCCCTCTGGAAGACGGATGGTTGTAATTGAACAAAGAAGCGGTACCTTTACCTGGATATGAAAGCTGGTTTGATGTCCACTCAGTCTACAGAATTACAGTCTGGCTCCATGGCTATCTGGCTAGCGTACTGGCCTTTGGTCACATGTTTCTCGGGTTCGATTCCCAGCAGCGTCGGAAATTTTAACCATCATAGGTCAAGTTCGCTGGCATGGGAATTGAGTGTATGTGTCGTCTTCATCATCATTTCATCCTAATCACGACGCGCAGGTAGCCTACGGGAGTCAAATCAAGAAACCTGCACCTGGCTAGCCCAACATATCCTCGGACACTCCCGGCACTAAACGCCATACGCCATTTCATTTCATTACAGAATTACAATTGAGAAGTTATCTGACGGTGAGATAGCGGCCTCAGTATAGAAGGACAAGAACAGCGACCTCATAATCTGCAGGCCTTCGGTCTGAGCAGCGGTAGCATGGAAGGCTGTTTCATGGCTGCTCGCCAAGGGGTTTGGTTTGATCATTTGACACTCAGCATTCTTCTGAAACACCACATTTCAAAATATTCTATTCTCTTTCTTTTCGAGAGAGTTATCGTTCATGCTTCATATTCGTACAATGGCACACGCCAGACGTTTATTCAAGAACATCTTTCTAATTCCCATAGCAATGTTCGAAGTAAGCAAATTTCTTTTCTTAAGAAAGGCCCTCCTTGCTTATGCTAGCCTGCATTTTATGCCCTCCTTACGTCTGCCACCATTAGTTATTCAACTACACAAGTAAAGATATTTATGTACTTCCCTTAAGATTACATTACAATCTAACATTTCCTGCGTCACCCGACTTTGTTTGACTGCACTCCATTACTTTTGTTCTGGATTTATTTATTTTCATCTTGCACTCCTCTAACACGGTGTCCATAAAATTTAGCAATTTCTCCAGGTCTTCTCAGACTCAAGTAAAATAACAATGTTATCGCCAATTCTCGCGGTTTTGATTTCCTCTCCTTGGACAGGTAATTCCTTTCCAATTTACTCTTTCATTTCCTTTACAACCTGCACGATATAAACACTGAAAAGGAGAGGGGACAAACTGCAGACTTGTCTCACTCCTCTCAGAATTGCTGCTTTTTTCATAATCTTCGATTCTTATCACTGCAGACTGATTTTTGTGCAGATTGTGGACAATTCTTCTTTCACGATATCAGACCCCGACCACCTTCAGAAGTACGTGGACCAGTCAGCTTTATCGAATGCCTCTTCTAGATCTACGAATGCTATGTACGTGAGCTTGTCTTACGTAATTCGATCCTCTGAGGTCAGACGTAAAGTCAGGTGTGCTTCACGTGTTATTACCTTTTTTTTTTTTTTTTGCTATTGGCTTTACGTCGCACCGACACAGATATGTCTTATGGCGACGATGGGACAGGAAAGGGCTAGGACTGGGAAGGAAGCGGCCGTGGCCTTAATTAAGTTACAGCCCCAGCATTTGCCTGGTGTGAAAATGGGAAACATCGGAAAACCATCTTCAGGGCTGCCGACAGTGGGGTTCGAACCTACTATCTCCCGAATACTGGACGCTGGCAGCACTTAAGCGACTGCAGCTATCGAGCTCGGTGCCTACATTTCTTATGAAGCCAAACTGATCTTCTCCCAACTCAGCTTCGCCTTGTCTTTCCATTCTTCTCTAAATAATACGTGTTAGAATTGTTCAAGCTTGGAATACTAAACTAATGCTGCAGTAATTTTCACACCTCTCAGCATCTGATTTCTTGGGAATAGTAAAAGAAGTATTCTGTCTAACAATCCATCGATTTCATTCAAAAAATTAGCCTTTATCTCCTCATTCCGAGAACCCTCCTGCCATTGTTCCCACCTGTTTGTACCAGCCATCATTCTCGCTACTTTCATGTCTGTTACTCCTAACTTATGAATAAGATATCCCGAGTCAACCCAGCTTTCGCTTCCGTAAAACAAAGTTGGTCTGAAAACAGACCGATGTAAAGATAATTTCGTCTGGGAGCTGACTTCCTTCTTATAGAATACTGCAGATCGCAATTGCGAGCTCACTGCATTAGCTTTACTACCATCCTTGTAGAACACACAACGTAAATACTTGAAATTATCGACCAGTTCTAGTTTTGTATCAGCAATCTGACATTCAATTCTGTCGAATTTCTTACCTACTGACATCAATTTAGTCTTCGACAGGCTAATTTTCATACCATACCCATTGCACCTATTTTCAAGTACCAAGATATTAGACTGCAGGCTTTCGGCACAATATGCCATTAAGACCAAGTCGTCAGCATAGGCCAAACTGCTTACTACATTTCCACCTAACTGAATCCCTCCCTGCCATTTTATACCTTTCAGCAGATGATCCATGAAAACTACGAACAGCAAAGGTACAAGATTACAGCCTTGTCTAACCCTTGTCTAACTCCTTCCGATTTTCATATAACTTTAAATAGCATTTTATTTCTTATAGGTTCCGACTTGGATCAGGATCTTTCCAAATCATTTATGTATTCACAACTTACAACACAAGATCTTCAAGTACCACCTTAGCAAGAACCTCAATCACTATTTCTCTAAATAATGTAAACCATTCCAGAATACAAATCGACATATTGAACTGTTCAATGGACATTCTAACTATCAACATCAATACATAGTGATAAAATTAACTCATCTATTTCTGCTTGCATTGAACATTAATATAATTCTTCCATTCTTAAGTCCAAGTTGAAGCTCCAATCGAATTTTATTGTACATATTTTATGTGGAACACCATTCGACTAAATGTTTGTTTACCTTTTTAATGTGTCAAACATGGCTACATAACTTCAATGAATTGACTGGTCAAAAAAGTTCAAATATTACAGATTTAAGCCTACAATCAAATTTCACTATAGGCCCTAATTATATATTACAAGAACAAAATTCTTTTAACAAATTAACCTTTTAATTAGAAATATTAAGGTGTACACCTCAAAGAATAATGACCATTCCCATTTTACTTACCTTTTATTTGTGTATATATATACATACTATTTTAATCATATAATGTATATTTTTAATCCACCATTGTAATCACACCATAAGAATCATGATCTATACTTGTCTTTGTTTAATTATTCTCGGCTGATGATGACAGGGAATCTGTCGAAACCGGTACCGAATGTACAAAAGTTGTGATGTTTTAACTGTAATGTAAAACTTTCACACAATATATATTATTGAAAAGGTGGAACTTACTGTCCTTTCTTTGATGTAAATCTTGTTTCAATACGGAACCTAAATATGAAATTCTTAACGTTAAATTGTCTAACCCCTGTAAGTACCCTGAACCAAGAACTCATTCTACCATCAATTCTCACTGAAGCCCCTGTTGTCAACATAAATGCCTTTGATTGATTATAATAATTTACCTTTAATTCCATAGTCCCCCAATATGGCGAACATCTTTTCCCTCGGTACCATGTCATATGCCTCCTCTAGATCTACGGAACATAAACACAACTGCCTATTCATCTCGTAGCATTTTCCAATTACCTGCCGCATACTGAAAATCTGATCCTGACATCCCCTCTGTGGTCTGAAACCACACTGGTTTTCATCCAACTTCCTCTCAACGACTGATCGCACCCTCCCTTCCAAGATAGCCAGTATTTGCCTGGTACACTAATCAATGGGATACCTCGATAGTTGTTGCAATCCTTCCTGTTCCCTTGCCTATAGATAGGTGCAATTACTGATTTTGTCCAATCTAAAGGTACCTTAGCAACACTCCACGCTAATTTTACTACTCTATGAAGCCATTTCATCCCTGCCTTCCCACTATACTTCACCATTTCAGGTCTAATTTCATCTATTCCTGCTTCTTTATGACAATGGAGTTTATTTACCATCCTTTCCACTTCCTGAAGCGTAATTTCACCAACATCATTTTCCTCCTCCCCATGAGCTTGGCTGTTCGCAACACCACCAGGAAGATTTCCTTTTACGTTGAGAAGATGTTCAAAATATTCCCTCCACCTCTCCAGTGATTCCCTGGGATCTATTATGAGTTCACCTGAATTACTCAAAACACTGTTTTTTTTCTTTTTCCCTCCCTTCCTAAGATTCTTTATTACTGTTCAGAAAGGTTTCCCTGCTGCTTGACTTAGCCTTTCCAGGTTATTAAAAATATCTTCCCAAGACTTCTTTTAAGATTCAACAACTACATGCTTCGCTCTGTTTCTTTCACCTACGTACAATTCCCTGTCTGCCTCGGCCCTTGTTTGGAGCCATTTCTGATAAGCCTTCTTTTTACGTTTACAAGCTGCTCTCACTTCATCATTCCACCAAGATGTTATCCTTTTCCCATCTTTACACAAAGTTGTTCCTAGGCATTCTCTTGCTGTTTCTACTACACCATCCCTGTATTCCACCCATTCTCTTTCTATATCTTGAACCTGCTTACTATGTACGGTTCGAAACTTCTCACTAATCATATCCATGTACTTCTGTCTAATTTCCTCGTCCTGGAGATTTTCTACCCTTATCCGTTTGCAGACAGATTTCACTTTCTCTATCGTAGGCCTAGAGATACTTCGTTCACTACAGATCAAATAGTGGTCTGTATCATCGAAAAATCCCCGGAAAACTCGTACGTTCCTAACAGATTTCCTGAATTCGAAGTCGGTTAAGATATAGTCTAGTATGGATCTGGTACACCTAGCCTCCCATGTGTAGCGCTGAATAGCTTTCTGCTTGAAGAATGTGTTCGTAACTGCTAAACCCATATTAGCACAGAAGTCCAGCAAACAGTGAGACTTGTTAGTGCTTCAGTGAAACCATCCTCGGACATAAACATTTCATTAGTGAAATCATCATAGTTTACCTTTTAATACATTGAATTGTGGAAAAGTTTAGTATCAGTTAGTTAACACTATACAATGGCTGATCCCCTAGATACGGGGCAGTCCATTAAGTTGTCATTAGAGACATGTTATATGCACGACTCGCTACCTCAATTAGACTCAGTGAACCATAGGCCTACTCTAACGAACGGAACATCACAATTTAAACCAGCACCTGCCAGTTATGATCATCAACAGTTAGCATATTATTCTCATCAGCAACACCAACATCAACAGCAGCAGCAGGACCAGCACCCGCAACAACATCACGGCGCTCAGAACACGGGCACTCATACCCCCTCACTACAAGAGAGCATCACACCTGCAGGTAATAATGTATGTACTCCTCATCAACGAAATGACCTACTAGATAATAGTGTAGATGTACCTAATCAACCGGCTAAACGATTTTGCGGACAAATGGTAGGACTGTCAAATGGAACCCTAAAAGAAGTCGAAAATTTGATAGACATGGATATAATACCAATATAAATGGTCCGTTATTGGACATTATAAATTTTCCAGCTAGCTCATTCTTGGTTGCCAGCGTTTCGCCCTCATGTGCTAGGGTGGGCTCATCAGTTGGTACCTAGCACACTTACCAATACGCTGGCTAGTGCATACCGTGGAGGCCACTGCGTAGGCTAACTGGAGCCACCGGCAGTGCCAATGCACTAAGAGACTTTGTCTCACCACGGTATGCACTAGCCAGCGTATTGGTAAGTGTGCTAGGTACCAACTGATGAGCCCACCCTAGCACATGAGGGCGAAACGCTGGCAACCAAGAATGAGCTAGCTGGAAAATTTATAATGTCCAATAACGGACCATTTATATTGGTATTATAAATTTGCTCATTCAGGACAAATATTTCAGATTCCCTATGGGAATCAACATCTATATCATCTGATGGCCAAGCAGGCATCATTAGTGATGAGACAAAGTCTCTTAGTGCATTGGCACTGCCGGTGGCTCCAGTTAGCCTACGCAGTGGCCTCCACGGTATGCACTAGCCAGCGTATTGGTAAGTGTGCTAGGTACCAACTGATGAGCCCACCCTAGCACATGAGGGCGAAACGCTGGCAACCAAGAATGAGCTAGCTGGAAAATTTATAATGTCCAATAACGGACCATTTATATTGGTATTATAAATTTGCTCATTCAGGACAAATATTTCAGATTCCCTATGGGAATCAACATCTATATCAGACATGGATATGTCAGACGCCAGTACTTCAACATCTAGTAATCCCTCGGTCCAAGACGTGCCAGTAAATAATCACTCAAGTTCAAATAAGCTTAGTTCTGATAAGAGAGCGCCTACCTGTCAAAGTAAAGACAATAGATATAGTCGCACAGACATAGGCCCGTACTGTATTTTCGTAGAAAGTTTGGACAGTAAAGTAGGTCATCTACACCCTATGTCGATAGGTACACTGCTTTTTCAACATAACAATGCCTTTAAAAAGAAAGTGGTTGACATCCGCCCTATTGGAAAAAATCGTTTAAAAATTGTAGCTCGCACGGCAGGATCTGCAAATTTAATTGTACAATGTGATGTTTTTAAACAAAGGAATTTAGAAGCTTACATTCCCAACTTTCTGATCCATAAACAGGGTATAATCAGAAATGTCGACACCACGTTAAGCGAGCAGGAAATTTTAGAAGAAATTGACTCTCCACGTCCAGGTGTACGTATTAAGAGATATACCAAAAGTTCACATACGAACCCAGATCAAGTTATAGCAATCCCAGTATGTCTCGTAACTTTTCGATCGCAGTCCCTCCCCACTCATATAGCTATATTGGGAACTCGCTGTGCTGTGGAACAGTATGTTGCTCCAGTAGTACAGTGTGACCTATGTTTACGTCTGGGCCACAGGCAAGGACAATGTAAGTCAAGAGTAGCGCGCTGTAACAGATGTGTGGGTCCACACTTAACTGAAAACTGTGACAATACCACGGAAGTTCGTTGTGCACTCTGTCAAGGTCAACATTTTGCTTCAGATAAGAACTGTCCGGTGTACGTTAGACAGCGAGACATGAAAAGGGCAACTGCTTATAACACGCTTCCTATGCATACATCAACAGAGCAGCAAAGTCAGGGATACGCTCAGGTGGTTGCTACTGTACCACAATACAGTAGTCACGAAGAATTTCCTCCTCTACCGACACAGCCACTACAAAATTCATCTATAATAAACAATCAGTATCATACAGCTTTGCCATCAATGCAATCATCACAACAGTTATCCCATCCACAATATCAAGGTCAACAGGAACAAGGGCTACTCGCACCGCATCATGCCGCGCCTACGCAACGTCAACTTCCCTCCCTCTCCACTCTACGTCCTACTCGCCGCCAAGAAGCTCCCCCTTCTACCCCTGCTTACCCTCCCTCACACCAACGAGTGTTTCCTCCTCAACAATTACCAATTACACCTATTGGACAAAACCCATATCCTCCTCGTCCATATAACATTCCTGACCATTCCATCAATCGAAATAACTTCATCATAGAAGAATTAGTCAAACTTATCATGCAAATAATCACCTCGTCTCAGTCAACACCCATAGAAAATCCCCTTGTCATTCGGGAATTAATATCTAGCTTAATAAATAAATTCAATGGGTTTTAAGGTCCTGCAGTGGAATGCTAGATCTGCCATTGCTAATAAGGATCGTTTAGAGCACGAACTTGGTTGCAGAGATATCAAGGTGGCAGCGATTTCCGAGACGTGGTTCAACGCATCAAAACTTATAAGATTTCGAAATTATAATATTGTACGAGACGATCGGTTCGATGGGAAAGGAGGCACAGCACTTTTCATACATAACGCAGTTCCTTTTAAGGTATTGCCTGTGACAGTTGGGGTAGATCCTGGTATACAACTCGTTGCAGCACGTATCCATTCTCCTGCGCTTGAGTTCACATGTCTTTCAATATATTGTAAACCAGGCAGAATTGTAACACCGGCAGTTTGGAATCATATTTTATCTCCTTTGGGACCACCGTACCTTATATTCGAAGACCTCATCGCACACAGTACTACCTGGGGGTGTACCTTCACCGACCGACAGGGTTGCAATATTTTAGAGACAGTCGACACTTTCAATCTATCCATATTGAATGACGGCTCACCAACACTAGTTCCGTCCTTATATCACCGTCCATCGGCAGTTGATATAACAATGTGCTCTCCCGCCATTGCCACAATCACCCACTGGAATGCACTTAAAGACTCGCTTGGTCCAAATCACTATCCAATACTTATCAACATTGATATTTCTCCTACAAGTAACCCCTCACCATATCCATCAAGCAGTGGAATATGCATGGTGCAGACTGGACGCTTTTTACGGCTAAAATACTTGAGGAAACACGCTGTTTTCGGACCCAGACATCAGCCATGGACAATTATAATACCTTTGTTGAGATGATGGAACGTGTTGCTCATATATCTATCCCCCTGAGAAAACCTCCTGTTCAGAAAAACACTCCAACAGTATGGTGGAAAGCTGATTGTTCCCGTGCCATTGCCCTCTGGCGGACGGCTCTCCGGGAATTCCGAACACACCCTACCCAAGAAACATACCTACAATATCAGAAGATTTCTGCTCGAACTAAGCGATTTCCCAAGCAAACTAAGAAACAGAGTTGGCAAAAATACTGCTCCACATTGAATAAGGAAACCCCAATAGCAGAAGTTTGGCATCGCATACGACATTTGCGCTACAGAAATTATATTACTCAGGAATTGTCACCTGATACCTCTTGGTTAGAGGATTTTTCTGATAGAATTACGCCACCATCACCTAGTTATCCACTGTGTACATTTAATGAAGAGCACTCCGACCACTTTCTCTGTTCGCCATTTAAAATCAACGAGCTCCGTGTGGCCATTAAGAACTCCGCCAATACAGCACCGGGCATCGATGAAATCCGATACCCCATGTTACAACATCTTCCTGACGAAACATTGCAGCTTCTCCTCCGGATTGTCAATGAACTTTGGTTTCAAAAATGCATACCTGAGTCATGGAAGACACAAATTGTAGTACCCATCCTCAAGCCAGGAAAAGAGCCAGGAGATCCAGCAGGATATCGAGCTATTGCCCTTTCTTCCTACATTGGTAAAACGGTGGAAAGAATGATTAAAAATCGCTTGGATTGGTGGCTAGAATCACAATCTCTGCTACCTTCTACACAAAATGGATTTCGCAAGGGTCGTGGCACGTATGATAACCATGCCATATTAACGACAGCGACCCATACAGATTTTCTAAATAAACACTACCTTTGTGCTCTATTTTTGGACATATCCGCTGCGTATTACAATGTACGAAAACCAATACTAATGGACAAACTGATTGCTCTTGGATTGCCTCCAACTTTTGTGTCGGGTATATATCAATTTATACATGTTAGATGGCTTTATTTTCGTTACAACCATAGACTTCTCGGGCCACGACGATCGACCTAAGGACTCCTTCAAGGTGCAGTACTTAGTCCCCTACTGTATACTATTTATACCCGAGATTTGGAAAATATTCTGCCTCCTAGAGTTAGCCTTCTTCAGTATGCTGACGACGTATGCATGTTTACCTCAGCGACGACAGTACCTGCTGCCAAGTGTCGTCTTGCAGATGCTATGCAGCATGTAAATCAGTGGTTACATCAACATGGGTTAGACCTCTCTGCAAGTAAATCCTCGGCAGTAATATTCAAAAAAAGAAGAATTGAACCATCAATTTACAACTTCATCCTGGGATCACACAGCATCTTAGTTCACCCACAAACCAAATTCCTCGGACTTGTGTATGATTCCCGTCCCACGTGGACTGCTCATATGCAACATATTATTCCAAAATGGGAACAAGGGATCAATATCCTGCGCACGTTAACTCGAACTTGGTGGGGAGCACACACATATATACTCTTAGTGCTATATCGCACGCTGATACGATCGAAGATGGACTATGGAAGCATGTTTTATTTCAGTGGCAATAAACGCCTACGAAATAAACTAGATAGTATTCAATTTCAGTGCATTCGTATATGCCTTGGAGCTATGAAAACCATGCCAACTAATGCTCTTCTCTTAGAAGCCGCAGAGATGCCCTTAACTATCCGTGCACAGTTTCTTTCAGATAAGTTCATACTAAAGCAAACTCACACTAAAAATTCAACAGTTCTAATACCTCTTCGCAGATTACAACATTTAGCAGACGATCAAGACCGGCTTTCTTTGAATCAAAGATATCTCCTGCTGTAAAGTGTCACGTATATAGACTCATTACTGACCCAAAACTGTCAAAAGAGTGTGGCAGACATATACGATATTCCATTTGAGCACTGCGTATGCCCTATGCAACATATCTACAAACATCTACTACTACTAACATATCTACAAAAAATCACAGATTGGCGCAGTTATGTCAAGAGGATTTGACTCTCCGGTATCCTTCGTCTGTTAAAATTTATACTGATGGCTCAAAAATACCAATAAGTGGCGTAGGATGTGCATTCTATTGTCCTGATCAACATGAAACTCAAGGTTTTCGTTTGCCAGAACATATTTCTATCTATGCAGCAGAAGCTATTGCCATTATAGAAGCGCTCAAATATGCCAGACGATTCTACCGTAAGAGTATCACTATCATTACCGATTCATTGAGCGTCCTTTACACACTATCTACACCGCTTATCCTCCAGAAACCCAATATCTACCATATCAGTATTATTCAAAAAACATATGAACTCCAAAGACGCGGTTCTAGAGTAAACTTCGTATGAGTCCCAGCCCACATCGGGATACCACATGATGAATATGTAGATGACTTAGCGAAGAAAGCATGTGTCAGTGGACAGGTCCTGAACACTCCCAGCAACTTCGTGGATTATACAGTGATTATGTTCCAACGAGCATATAGTCAGTGGTCACAGAAGTGGGAGGAAACAAAGAGCCATAAAGGTAAATTTTACTCAACGATTGAACAGTATCCCCCGCGACGTCCTTGGTTTGCACAATGGAATACTCAACGACGATTCATCTCGACTATCACTTGAATGCGCTTCAATCACGGAAGTTTTAGAAGTCACCTTTATTGCATCAACGTAGTGGACACACCATACTGTTCCTGTGATGCCCAGTCGATTCAGGACATAAACCATCCCTTTTTTGCATGTGCTCATTACCACCAACAGCAAAATGTGTTTATTACAGCTCTACTTCATGCTAAGCAACAGTTACCAATCTGTGTAAATACACTACTGGCGACCAAAAACAAAAAATTGTATACTATTATTGGGAACTATTTAAAAACAACTTGTCTACAAATTTGATTGATTTTCTATGGAAATGTATATGATTTTAATGTAATGATGTGCACCATTTATGTCTTTTATATGTATATATATTTTATACTGTGACAATGACTTGTAATGAATTGTAAAGTTCTAAGTAGCGTACTGTAATATCCAGGTGGCTGTTTGGTCTGTAACTGATCTAAAGCCAAATAAATAATAAAAATAATATAAGTCCATCAAACGCTTCCCATTCCTATTAGCTTCCATATTTTCCCCACATTTACCAATCACCCTTTCGTATCCTTCAGTTCTATTTCCAACTCTCGCATTGAAATCGCCCATTAGCACTATTCTATCCTTGTTGTTGACCCTGATCACGATGTCACTCAATGCTTCATAAAACTTGTCAAATTCATCCTCATCTGCACCCTCACATGGTGAATACACGGATACAAATCTAGTCCTAATTCCTCCAACTGACAAATCTATCCACATCATTCGCTCATTTACGTGCCCAACATAAACTATGTTGCGTGCAATGGTATTCCTGATAAAGAGCCCTACCCAGTACTCTGCCCTTTCTAACACCCGTAAAATTCGCTTTATAATCTCCTATCTCTTCTTCGTTATCTCCTCTTACCCGAGTATAACTTACTCTAGCACATCCAGAGTCATCCTCTTTGCTGACTCAGCCAGTTATTTTTTTCTTTCTTCCATAAGCCCCATTAATATTGATAGCTCCCCATCTAATTCCATTTCGTTCGCCAAGTTGTTTCCAATGAGTCCCTCGCCTGTCAAATTGGAATGGGACTCCGTTACTCCCATAGATCCGAGGCTTGCTTAAAATGTTCTCAGCTCGGTAAATTCATGAAGCAGGATGCTACCCTACTTGCACATAGTCCAAGTGAGGATCTCTCCTCTAACGGGTTATGGACCACCGGTGGATTGTGTAGTCCTGGCCGCCTGAGCACAAAGAGGGCTATGACTCGGAATGTGTCCGAGATGCCCACTCGCATTACATAGCAACTGGTATCCCGACTCTCAGGACCACTTACTAGGCCACTCAACCGTTGCCCATGGTTCACGAACTAGGACCTGACTACAGTAACCCACACCATGAAACAAAATTATCATTGTTATTATTATTATTGTTGTTAATTAATTAACTAGCAAGGTATTACTTTCACTCAAAAATAACATTGAAAGTTATGGATTCAATACAACTCTCTATTTACATAGTCCATAACAATACGGCCTCCACTGTTGGTTTACGAACCTTCTGAAGTGGTAAGATTTAGGCGTCCCGTGTACTGTAACCCTTAGTAACCATGTAGCACGATGATTACCTGCTCTAGGTCGTCAGCATGTAATTGCAGACTCTTGCATCTCAGTTGTATTAAACGGTTCTTCGTCACTTGCTGGCATGACTATCGGGTAGCAAGGAAAACCTACCTACTTGAAATTAAAGGCTCAGATACTCTATGTTTATTAACTCAAAGTAATCAATTAAATATGATGACGAGTATATTTCAACCAATTTGACCATAAATAATAATTGAGGTCATTGACCTTATCACGACACTAAAGCTGGACGATTTTAGGATGAAATTAATGTTACCTACATGGAAGTGCTTGAAGAGCTATCTAGAAGAATACCACTTTTTAAATGTGCACAATAACAACAACAACATCGACCTTAAAGTCCGGATATTCGGTTCCGTAAACAACCTAGGTTAAGCTTCTGATTTTTGGATTTCTGAAACGTTTAAATATCATGAATTGATCTCCAGGCCTTCTCATAAATTAAGGCTGTCCACTAACTAGCGCAGGACGAGTCACCTTCACCCTTAATTGAATCTGAGTAACCTTCAATATTGACAGATGCGGTTCCTATCCCAACACCACCCTATCTGGTGTCCAACAGGGCGGACTGCTTTGTCCCCCTTCTTTTTGCCCTGTTTATTGGTGATCTGATCGATGCTGATTCGCATAGTTCATGCGAAATCCTCTTTGCGGATGATTATCAAGTTTTCAGGGAGATCGATTCTCCCACAGATATAACCCACTTGCAAAATGCACTTGATTCATTGTCACGTTGATGTACTACAAGGCGTCTTAAACTTTATCGCTCCAAGGGTTCCACCATTACGTTTACACTTCATAAATCCCCCGTACTTCACGAATATCACCTGCTGAATCAACCGATTTCAATTCTTGATAATCAAAAAGAGTTGGGAGTGCATTTTAACAGAAGATTTTTGTTTGTCTCACATATAAACTGGGTCACCTCTCGTGCTATGACACTCCTTGGTTCACTCTACAAATTTTATGACATTACACATCATTCTACGTTTCCTGTATCTCACCGATCATTGAACACGCCTCTCCAGTATGGTCCATTTCTTCTTCTTCAAATCCCAGCCACCTTGACCGTGTACAATCTTTCTTCTGTTCAATCGTCAGAGCCAGCTTCCCTGTCTGTCGCAAATTCAGCACTAGCCAAGTGCTTGGGAAATTAGACCTCAAAACTCTTTCGGCTCGGAGCAATGTAGCCGACCTAAAGCTGCGATACAAAGCAGTTGATGGTTTATTTAGCTCACCAGAATAAGTTTCCTTATTTGCAATCCACATCCCCTCCGTAGTACCAGTAGTACCGTAGTACCATATTCCTTACCGGGTGTATGCATACGTTTTTGCCAGATTTTGTGGTAAAGAAAACACGTAATTTTCAAGAGAAATTCAATATTTGTTTATTCAAATTATTTGCCTTCGGCTTCTACACACTTCGCCCATATTTCACGTAAGTTATGAATAACATGCAAGAAAAACTGCTTGTCTTTTGCAGCAAACCATTCGCCGAGCCATTTTCCAACTTCCTCGAAATTGCTGAAGTTCTGCTGTGCTAGTGCGTGCCCCATTGATGCGGAGAGGTGATAGTCAGATGGCGCAAGGTCGGGGAAGTACGGCGGTTGCGAAAGGATGTCCCATCCGTACGATTTCAATGTGTCTTTCACAGGTTTTGCTGTGTGAGACGGCGCATTGTCGTGTAACAAGTTTGCCATGTCTTCTGGCCCATTCCGGTCGTCGTTCGATCAATGCGTGATCTAATTTAATCATTTGTTGGCGATGGCGTTGTGCATTAACGTTTCGCCGGGCTTCATGAGTTCATAATACAAAATACCGCTCTTGTCCCACCAGAAACAAAGCATGGTCTTCTTGCCGAAACGAATTGTCGAAACCGTGTCTTATATATTCTAATCGATGGAGCGTGTTCACCACATGTTTCTACCAGCAAACGATGACTTTCGGCAGCCTTTTCCTTTTAATTAAGAAAAGCAATGCGTGCCGAAAATGGCCTTTTCCAGGCACAAACGTCGACATGATCACTGAACGATTTGGCGGACTCAGCTTGTGTGTTTTGGTAGGTTAATGTCAGACGAACAAACTGACGTGTGTGTCAAATTCATACGCTGAGTCCTGTTCGCTGGCACCATCTCTTAGTGAAACCGAAAAGATTTATGCATACACCTAGAACTCCCGGTTTTCTCTTACGCAAAGGTATTCCAGCCTTGTTTAATTTCTCATCCATCAAGAAGAACCTAGGTATCTTGCTATCGTATCCTTCCGTCATGATATTTCTCACATAACTTAATTTTCCTTCTGGATCATTCCTGTTTCATCTCAGATACTGAAGTGTATTTTCCTTTGTTTATGTTTTTGTTTATGTAAATGTGTAAAATATAGGATTGTACAATTTTTCTGTTGTATATTTGTGTCTTTTTTAAAGTCTGTATATTTTTCATTTTCATTGTACATATTTCGGATCTTTGTAATTCGGCGTTATGCTCTTGTTCGTACTAATTGAATAAATAAATAAATAAATAAATAAATAAATAACTAAATAAATAAATAAATAAATAAATAAATAAATAAATAAATAAATAAATAAATTGTGGTTTTCCATGGTGCCAAATTTTCAACCATATGTGAATACCAGTATGGTACCTTTCGTTGTTAAGTCTCCTGCCTAGTTGAATCGCGAGGTGAAATGACCAAAACCTGCAATACATTGTTGTTTAAGGTGGAAGGAGAATGGTTCTTGGCTTCGTCTGACAAAGGGAATCCACAGCTACAAGATCACTGATTTCGTTCTAACTATGGAAGTTTGGTGTACGTCAAAGGTAAACAGAGAAGTGTCCGCGGGCTTGAGTCGTTGGCCCTCCTTGAACGCAATAATGGTACTTAAATTTAACAACCTGCATTACTATTGGCGGGCTGTTGGGGTGTTAGCCTCCGTAGCACAGCTCGTCTGCGTCGCTGACTTCCTCGTGGGCGTCTATGCTTCGAGGCATGCAACTGCTTATGTTTTCCTCTTCATCACCCCTATTTCTTTCATCGTTTATCTGTTTTTTAATTTGTCCACAAGAAGATGAGCAGATTAAAAGCGGTATAATACAATTCTTTATAATAGTCTTATCTTCCCAGCCGCGGCTTGACAGATCTTCGCATTTTCTGCTATTTTGATAACCATTGCTACAGTTATAACAGATGGAGAGAGGGTGAAACTGTTGACGTTTTTACAACAAAACATAGACGACCCAGCGTGTTGGCCGAGCGATTAGTGTCGCGCAGCTGCGAGCTTGCTACTCGGGAGATATTGGGTTCGAATCCTTCCGTCGGCAGCCCTGAAGATGGTTTTCCGCAGTCTCCCATTTTCACGCCAGACAATTGATTGGGCTATACTTTAATTAAGGCTACGGCTGCTACCTTCGCAATCCTAACTCTTCCCCATTCTTCTGTCGCGAAAACCTTCGATGTGTTGGTGCGAAGTTAATCAAGTAGCAAACAAAAAACATAGACGTATTTTTTATGATATAGTTTGCACATTTCCTAACAATAAGACCACATGGACAAAAAAAATAGACGTAAGACAAAAGAATTCCATAAACACACAGTCTATATCAGCAATAAAATGCCGAGCGAGTTGGCCGTTCGGTTAGGGGCGTGCAGCAGTGAGCTTGCATTCGGGAGATTGTGGGTTCGAGCCCCACTGTCGGCAGACCTGAAGGTTGTTTTCCATGGTTTCCTATTTATTACACCAGTAAAATGCTCGGGCTGTACTTTAATTAAGGCCAAGGCTGCTTCCTTCCCACTCCTAGCCCTTTCCGATCCCATCGTTGACATAAAACCTATCTGTGTCCGTGGGACGAAAAGCCAACGGTAAAAAACCAATAAAATCTAACTGTGATTTTATTCTTTTAATGGAATTGTGAATCATCAGCAATGACTTTAATATTTATTATGAAGGTAACACTAGGAAAAAGAGAGAGGAAAATGTCAAAGTGAGGCACTGGCGCTCCTCGAACTCGAGACCTCCAGATAGAAGGCAGGACGCGGACAACTTATCAGCTGTACTGTAGGCAATAACGCCAAAATTGTCAGTAAGTATGAAAATGGTTAAATTTTAAGGGCCATTATCGCGATAAATAAAGGCCACTTGCACAAACCCTCGAACATGTACCTGTTTATATTTGGTGTAGGCCAACCTGCCGAAGTTTGAAAGAATCTGCAGACCGCATAGCTGTGGTTTCCATTTGCGCATATTAAGCCATGCTGCAGGATAAATCAAGATGTGTCAATAAGTTTCCATGGAATATTTCACTACACAGGGTGGTCGAAAACAACGTGAACTGGCTACATGAGTATAGGAGGGTTGGTAATACTGATAAATAAAACAAATAAAAGGTCATTGCCATTTTATCCCCTGTTGAAATTGGCAAATCAGATCGTTCCGAGGGTGAATTTAACTGGGCTTGGCGAGGCGGTGTTGCTAAATCTGTACGTGGCTTGAGAGCACCAATCGAAGAAGAAAACTTCGTCAGAGGAAAGATTTGAACAGGGACCTCCGAGCTGACAGTGAAATACTGTACCGGTACGCTACGTGACATCGGCTCTTTGGTGCTGATTTCTCCGCTTCGGTAGGTGCTAGGCAATCGGTCATTCACGGAAATATTCGTTAAGCAGCCATGTGGCAAGCATGCTGTGGACTTGGACTCAAATTGCAACACAAGCCTTCTTTAATACATGCTCTTAAGCCACGAGGAGGTTTAGCAAGTCCACCTCGCAAATACGCCCGCGAAGTGACCTGATTGGCTAACTTCATCAACTGATAAAATGACAACGGCGCGTGATATTGAATTATATTTTCAAATTATTTATCAGTGTGACCAACCGTCAAACGTTCATATACCCTGTTCACGTTGTTTCCAACCAGCCCGTATATAAATTAGTATTGCACCCTTCCGTCATGGCGCATTACATAGTTGAGGAGTGTCTGTTCGAAAGGTGCTATTTCCACTTCCAAAAATTAAATCAGTATTTCGTTCACATGCATCACAGTAATTGAATATTATCGAATGCCATGAACAACCCAGACCATGAAGACGTAAATCCTTAAATGTTGTACCAATTCCAATCATCGGTACGTTCCATGTGCATTTTTTATGTTTCTTCCGCTTTATCCCACAATTTTCTTAAGGTGGAAATAGCACCTTTCGAACAAGCATTCCTCATACATGGGCTCCATCAATGAAATTACCGAGCCAACGTACTAATTTAAGTACGGAATTCATAGCGGAGGACTATGTATAAACTTTTGAACAACTCCCACAACATGCATCTCAAAATAGCCTACACCGAGCTCGATAGCTGCAGTCGCTTAAGTGCGGCCAATGTCCAGTATTCGGGAGATAGTGGGTTCGAACCCCACTGTCGGCAGCCTGAAGATTGTTTTCCATGGTTCCCTATTTTCACACCAGGCAAATGCTGGGGCTGTACCTTAATTAAGGCCTAGCCCTTTTCTGTCCCATCGTCGCCATAAGACCTATCTGTGTCGGTGCGACGTAAAACCAATAGCAAAAAAATGCTGGGTCTTCGATGTATTTTTATTCGAAAATGGAACGTTGATGCAGTAGTTACAATAGAGGTAGAAAGAGAAAGAAAGATACTAGTAATTTTCCTACGCGTAATGGATTTCTAACTAGTGCTAATTCATAACATCCGTATTATACTGGACTTCCCCTAGCTGTGCTCTCCTTCTCCCTTTGTATCCAAAGACATACGATTTGAATATTTTAAGTTTCACAAAATCTAAAGGAAACTTTACTAAGAACACAGTTACATAACGTAAAATATTTCACAATTAACCTACTTGATTCCAACAAATTTATCGGTCAGGAAAAGTCTTCAGTAGTGCGAAGGTACTGGAACATGCCGGGTGGCAAGACCTGTCGCACACCTTCAAGGTGATTGTAAACCAATACTTAATATTTATCTACTGGTATAAAATTGGCAAGAGAGAACGGGAGATTCTGGAAAACTCCTAATACCCCCATTTTATCCAGAACACATTTCTAATGATTTCACCGAGGTTAGAACTCGGGAGACCCAAAATATGTACGTACATACTACTATTTTCGATGTTTTTTTGTCTAGGTTTTGCTACGTAATGCTCACTAACACATCGAAGGTTTTGGGTGACTTAAAGGACGGGGAAGTGATACGATTGGGAAGGTAGCGGCAGTGTCTTTAATTAAGGTACAGCCTCAGCATTTTGCCTGGTGCGAGAAGGGGTAACCACGATGGGAGGATTTAAACTCACCATCTCCTAAATGCACGCTCACAGCTACGCGCCGCAAACCACATGGGCAAATCGCTTGGTGAAAAAAAAAAGACCACGAGAGTCTATGAATTTCCACGAAGTTACGGTTACCGAAAATTAAAATTTACCGAGCTCGATAGCTGCAGTCGCTTAAGTGCGGCCAGTATCCAGTATTCGGGAGATAGTAGGTTCGAACCCCACTGTCGGCAGCCCTGAAAATGGTTTTCCGTGGTTTCCCATTTTCACACCAGGCAAATGCTGGGGCTGTACCTTAATTAAGGCCACGGCTGCTTCCTTCCCACTCCTAGCCCTTTCCTGTCCCGTCGTCGCCATAAGACCTATTTGTGTCGGTGCGACGTAAAGCAAATAGCAAAAAAAAAAAAAATTTCGTGAGTAGCCTCATTGCCACACCAGATCGCACGAAAAATTCGAAGATAAGAAACACTGCAGGAGGTTATGATGTTATGATTTTACCACACCAGCAGACTTCCATTTACTTAGGCCCGCTCCGCGCCATATCTCAACAAGACAATGCCAGGCCGCAAGTGGCACCAAGTTTTCAACTTCTACTGTAGCCCCATAAAACATGAAGTTTATAATCCATTGAACGATTAAACGACAGGTGCAACATTACAACCGTTAGTCAACAAGTGATGGTGGGTTTTGGACGTGACTAATAAAGCGTGGATAGCTGTATCTCAAGTGGTCTGAACAGGAGTTTAGGATGGCAGCTTAGTAGCTTAGAGAACCATGTCAACACTAATCCAAAGTGGGCACATAACGGGTAAAATTAGGGGAATTATCCATGCAATGTAGATTCGTATCATTTGTGGAGATTAAAGAAATCCTGCACTTCTTGTGTACCTATAATATAAGTTACATGCTTTATCTGTAACATTTGACTTATAATAATCAGTCACAGTTATTCTTTCTGCCTATCAAGGGAAAGGTTTATCTACCCCGGTTTTACATTTATGTTATGTTATGTTATGTTATGTTATGTTATGTTATGTTATGTTATGTTATGTTATGTTATGTTATGTTATGTTATGTTATGTTATGTTCAGCTAAATAAACTGGGGCTAGAATTTTTAAAGGTCCCCTTAAACGCAAGCGTCCGTAGCTCAGGCTTCAGCGCACCGGCCTCTCACCGCTGGGTACCGTGATTCAAATCCCGGTCACACCATGTGAGATTTGTGCTGGCCAAAGCGGAGGCGGGACAAGTTTTTCTCCGGGTACTCCGGTTTTCCCTCTCATCTTTCATTCCAGCAACACTCTCCAATATCATTTCATTTCATTTGTCAGTCATTAATCATTCCCCCATAGGAGTGCGACAGGCTTCGGCAGCCGGCACAATTCCTACACTCGCCTCTAGATGGAGCTTCATTCATTCCATTCCTAACCCGGTAAAATGACTGGAAAAAAGGCTGTGGATTTTCATTTTCATCCTTCAACGCGTGGTTTCACACCATCTACGAATTTTCCTGCAGTGAGATTTTCAAACCACTAGACCTTAGATTGGTGGGTACCACTCGTCATGGACCAAATTCAACCATCTGGCACGCCTTTCGAAACCATCATCACATGGGTAAGGTAATGCCATGTAATGAAGGCATGACTGGTGTTTAATCACACTATGTGTTACGACCGAGCCAATTGACTACACCCTTTGTCTCACGTGGCTGTCAGCTTATTTTCAAGAGAAATTGGGTTCGAACCCCACTGTCGGTTGCCCTGCATATGGTTTTCCATGGATTCCCACTTTCTCACCGGGCAAATGCTGGTGATGTACCTTAAAGCCACGGTCACTTCCAAGTTCTATCCTTTTCCTATCCCATCGTCACCATAAGGTCTGTATATGTCCGTGCGACGTAAAACAAATTGCAGCAAGCAAGGACAATTATACATGGAGCTTTTTTTATTATTTACCAGTTTTTGCTAAAATGTTAATGAAAAATTAGTTAACTGAAAAACTATTTAATATACTGATTCCAAATTTTGTATTGTAAGTAGACTAACACAACTTCAATAGTGTGCAAAGTTTCAAATGTGTACCTAATAAAGCGTAGATTTTGGTATTTTCACCATACTCTCCCCGCAAGAAAGAACGATACGTCTATATTTGCATCCCAATACTCTAAACTTTGCGATAACTCAGGGCTAGAAGCGAAATGATTTTTTTATGGCTTTGTCTTTGGAATAACTCTCATTGAAATATCCTTTATATCCAAATTAAATTACAGGTCATGTGGAATGAGACTAATGTACGTTATATATTTAAATTATACCTAAATCCATTTTAACAATGAAACTTCATTCCATTTCGTCTTCACCTGGCAGGCTCCATGGCACTCAAGATATTCTAAATATCATGGTTAATAAGTTTGGTGTTTTTCAGTTAAATGAGAAGCTCTGAAGCTATTACATATATCTTCATTAAAGACCGTTATGTCCGCCTCTGTGGTGTAGTGGTTAGCGTGATTAGCTGCCACCCCCGGAGGCCCGGGTTCGATTCCCGGCTCTGCCACGAAATTTGAAAAGTGGTACGAGGGCTGGAACGGGGTCCACTCAGCCTCGGGAGGTCAACTGAGTAGAGGTAGGTTCGATTCCCACCTCAGCCATCCTGGAAGTGGTTTTCCGTGGTTTCCCACTTCTCCTCCAGGCGAATGCCGGGATGGTACCTAACTTAAGGCCACGGCCGCTTCCTTCCCTCTTCCTTGCCTATCCCTTCCAATCTCCCCATCCCTCCACAAGGCCCCTGTTCAGCATAGCAGGTGAGGCCGCCTGGGCGAGGTACTGGTCATACTCGCCAGTTGTATCCCCGACCAAGAGTCTGAAGCTCCAGGACACTGCCCTTGAGGCGGTATAGGTGGGATCCCTCGCTAAGTCCGAGGGAAAAACCGAACCTGGAGGGTAAACAGATGATGATTATGATGAAAGACCGTTATGCGTTTCAGCGTTCAGTCTGCAAGCTTCTGTGAATTTATTAATCGCCACCACAATCCTGTATCTGTAACCGGTTCTGTGGCCTCGTTTAGTTCTCTATCTGTTATCTTTAAATCGTTTGACCCCGAGTCTAACCATCCTCGTCGGAGATTCTAATCCTAAATCCCCTTGGATCGGGGACTTGGTGCATGTACTATCCCCAACATCCCTGCAAATCACACACCACATACAACACTATCCTCCACTACAATGACACGTAACATGGCAGATGCTACCCACCCTCGTCGAAAGGTCTGCGTTACAAGGGCTGCACGGAGCTAGAAATAGCTACACCAAATTATTATCCATCATGCTACAGCAACGACCTTACTATCAGAGAACGTGCAAGTGGCTGTGCGGTTTGGGTCACGTAGCTGTTGGCTTGCAGTCAGGAGATAGTGAGGTCGAACCCCACTGAAAGCAGCCCTGAAGATGGTTTCCGTAGTTTCTCATTTTCACACCGAGCAAATGCTGGGGATATACCTTAATTAAGTCCACGGTCGCGTTTTCTCATTCATAGCCCTTTCCTATCCCATCGTCGCCATAAAACCCGTCTGTGTCGGTGCGACGTAACGAACATTGTCAAAAAGCCTATCAAAGCTATAAATTGGACTGAGGTATCAGTGAAAGTTATAATTTGGGAAGCTGAATTGGTCATTCTCACAAATGTTAAAATTGCCAAGGGTAAGTTACTACGTCACTGAAATCTTCCACGTTTAACTTCGTATCAAATGCTCCAAATTCTAAGCGTTGTAGAAGATACAGAATCAAACTTTTTGGCAAAAAAACTGGGGGCATGAGACGAATTATTGACTTTTAAAATCAGAAAATATATCGTAAGGATAAAAATTAATTATTGCTATCAATCTTCAAAACTTTCTATATTACATATTCTGTTCAACATGCCATGACGTCAGAACGCAATGTCGGTGCTGCGACAATACACAGTACGTTTTCGTTCGTATAGATCAGAGTTAAAGGGTGTATGGGACTCTAACCGAAGAGCTCGTTGCTCTGGTGCTTGCAGCTGCGTACTCTCTAGAACACATGCCTGAAGTATTTGAACATGCACGACAGGTAATGACACGTCGTTGTAGAGCATGTATTGTAGAAATAAGACGCAATTTCGAAAATATTGCAATTCAATTGACATTTATTAATTTTCATTCTCATCCACCTCAAAATATAATTCATCTATTGATTTAGTCTCCTCTGTCATCCCAAGAAGTTTGTGTATTGAATTTTTATACACCCTGTATTCGTTTTCGGCATATATTGTAGTTTGTCTGAAGCATGATGAAATGAATGTTTTTGTTGTTGTTTCAATGTGACGTGCAACAGGAAATGTAGAGAAATCATGTGCAAGGTGTGCTATATACCCATATCTATATGCAATGGCAGTGACAAGTGAGGGAAGTAAAACTGAAGTTTTTGAAACGTAATTCCTAAGAAGTTCGATTGGAAATACAAGGCCATACAGACTGAGGATTGAAGATATACAGAGTGGAATTGAGTAGTACGGAACTGCTCCGACGGTCAAAATAGTCCGAAGATATTTTTGTTCTATAACGAAAGATTGCTGTTGAACTGGTCAGACGGTAGTTGGCGGGTAGAGGATGGAATTCCCGAATGGGATACTAACCTAACCCTCCATCCCTCAAACACTACCTCATTTATCTAGCCTCAGTGGCAGTTCTCAGACAGTTTCAGCGCAGTGTAATACTAGTACAAGTGTCAAATAATTTCCATGTTAAGTGAGATGGCCTTTAAGTAAGTAGTTCTTGAGGGATTTAAATATTCAGAAGGTGACAAGACACAATCGGGTCAAAAGTGGCGATCTTAATATAACTTAACCTAAAGGCCACGACACATATGTTATTTGACACGGCCGAAAGGCCGCTACATATATTTACTATATTGTCCTGTGTCATTTTATTTGGACAGTTGGTATCATTTATGAGCGGCGATAAGGGCTTTTCCGATCCTTGATTTTGATATTTTAGCGTCGGACCAGCCCGATCACATACCCTGTGCTAACCGTCGGACCAGTTGGACCCCACTAACTGACTGATCTCCGAATTCCTATAACCATCGGGCCTATTGGACAACACCCGGTGGAATTGCAGATTTTCAGGAATACTGGAGAAATTAAATGAAATGGAATGGCTTATGGCTTTCAGTGCCGGGAGTGTCCGAGGTCATGTCCAGCTCGCCAGGTGCAGGTCTTTTTTGATTTGAATCCCGTTCCAGCCCCCGTACCAGCAAAATTAATCAATGATGGTTAAAATTCCCTAACCTGCCGGGAATCGAACCCGGAGCCCGAGTGACCAAATGCCAGCACCCTAACCATTTAGCCATGGAGCAGGACATAATGGAGAAGAACAGATGCATCAATTTGAGATAGGGGGTTTCCGGTCCGGAAATATCTCAGTCGTCGGATATAAGCAGAATTAGTTTTGGGATACCTACGCGCGTGAGAAACAAAACACCGAGCTCGATAGCTGCAGTCGCTTAAGTGCGGCCAGTATCGAGTATTCGGGAGATAGAGAGTTCGAATACCTCTGTCGGCAGCCCTGAAGATGGTTTTCCGTGGTTTCCCATTTTCACACCAGGCAAATGCTGGGGCTGTACCTTAATTAAGGCCACGGCCGCTTCCTTCCCACTCCTAGCCCTTTCCTGTCCCATCGTCGCCATAAGACCTATCTGTGTCGGTGCGACGTAAAGCCAATAACAAAAAAGAGAAACAGAACCCTTACTAATCATTGTGTGGGATTGAAATAAAATTGTATCTGCACTACATACACACAGTACGAAGCTTCTCACAATAGCTGTTCCGAATGCCGAAACCCACCTTCGATGCGAGCATGACAACGTCGCTGTACGATGTGGTGTATGCGTTCGATAACTCTGGCGGCATTCTAACAAGGATTCTTGTACGCTGCTTCTCTTCAGTCTCTACAGGTGTCTCGTATACAAGACTGTTCACATAACCCCACACAAAGCAATTAAATGCCAAATGGGGACAGATCAGGTGAAAGAGCTGACCATGCAACAGGATCTGCTCTTCTTATCCACTTGCTTGGGAACGACTAACTGAGGTGTTGACGAGCAGCATGTGAAAAGTCGGCTGCGGACCAGTCATACTGAATCCATATACGTTGCCGAACCTGCAATCTACGACAAACGGCTTTAGCGTATAAAGTACGGCTGAGCCACTTCCGGACAAGGGTTTCCTATGTAAAATTGATACATTTATCCCTGTACATCATTTCTGAAAATCTGTATAATCGTCACGAAAACACCCTGTAAAATTTGTGTAGTTAAGTTAAATCACAGAATTGAGAAAACAGGACGAAATTACGTTGAAAGTGTAAAAAGAATAGAGGAGGAACGATACCGGAAAAATCTTTGGAAGCTACGTTTAGGGAAAGAGAGCAGGAGGGAAAACCAGAGCATGTTTGATAGACTAATCAAGACCAGCATAAGAAGAAGAAACCTGGAATGGAACAGAATAAATTAAAGAAGAAGAATAGAGAAGTGAAGGTGGAGGAGTGCCATGGCTGCACAGCCTGGCTAGAGCTGGATTAGAGGAAATTATGATGATGATTTGCTTTCATTTTTACTGAAGCAATATTCGAGGGGAACCACTACTACATAAGAGTGTCTAATACAGGCAGTGAGAAAATCTAGACTATGATTTTGGTTCAGTACTTTCCGTTTATTCGTTTTAATGCCTTGATGAAAATGTGTGTATTGTCCTTTTCTGTATATTGAGAAATATAGGTATCCATTATATTAGAATATCAAGTACCAAAATTTACCATGAAAATAATACAATTAAGCACTGGATTACATAACAATCACCTCGCTCTTGGCAGTCATTTTTATAGCATTTTTATACCATCTTAAATAAAGAAGCTGTTTCTATAGATGATGGTGATGCTTGTTGTTCAAAGGGGCTTAACATCTAAGGTCATCGGTCCCTGTTTCTATAAATTATACGTAACTAAAACGTACTCTGTTGCTTGGTTTCGGAAATGTCGAGGTTTAAAGAGAAGCATGTGCAAACGGGATAATCTTAAGAATAACTTCGTAAACATCAGCGACTTGTTTTGGAACGAGTTTCTTAATCAATGTTATACGGTACCACAAAATTGAGGAAACTTAATTTATTTATGGGATGGTAATCTAAGGATGTCCGAATTCTAGGGTTCAAACTCCCCTTAGAGGACAAATACTAAAACACTGTATCTTTGAAGAGATAGCAAAACGCAGAACAACTCCCCCGAATGGATTTATAGTTCCTGTTTTCATACCGCTTTCCGCAATCATGATTCATGAGCTACAAACCTTAAGGAGTAAGGTATCGTCTAGATCTGTAATACGTACAGTATATAAGCTATATATTGCTTATGTAGAAGCATTGTTTTGTGAGTCAGCTGTGCTCGTTCGCTTTCTGCTTCACTTGGGCTCTAACAAAGGCTCATTTGCAGGAGAACTGATGCATATAAACACAACGTGATTCGCCCCATTGCTGGGGAAGCCAAGTCAAGGCCATGTTGTCAACTAACAGACAGCTTACGACTCACAATATATGTAACACTTCCGGTGGAGGTATTTCACTGGTCATTCGAATTAACCCTTCAACAAAGTTAGGATGGGTTGACTCCCAACTCCCATTTCTCTGGACGGGTGAATCGTAGAGAATGTGATTTCTCTAATGATATTATCAAGTTCGTAGAGATTAAAATACAATTTCTCTGAAGTGAACAAAGATTTTTCTTGAGAGCAAATATGCTTCTTCTATTTTAAAGTATTTTAGGAGTCAAAACGGCACACAAACCAGTTGCCGATAAATATGAGTTATGAAGCTTGCTGACTACGTACAGTAGATAGCATGTCGCTTAGTTATTAGCCTACGCGTGACTCAATTTATTATTAACGTCTTAATTTCCCTACCAGCATCAAACAATGGGATGTGAATTCTATATTTCTTAAGAATGCAATGAACATAGCATTATATGAACATTCAAATCCAGGCGCTTCAATTTCAGTAGGGAGACTGCTTTCCTAACAATTAAATATTGTTGAAATAATAAATGTGATCCAATTATCTAGAGATTTGTATAGTAACTGTAACGAGCGAGTTGGCCATGCGGTTAGGGCCGCGTATCTGTGAGCTTGCTTTCGATAGATGGCGGGTTCGAATCCCACTGTAGGCAACCCTGATGATGGTTTTCCTTGGTTTATCACTTTTACTCCAGGCTAATGCTGGGGCTGTACCTCAATTAAGCCCACAGCCGCTACCTGCGCTACCTACCTACCTGCGTAGCTGAAGACCTTCGATGTGTTAGTGCGGCGTTAAACCACTAGTACAAACAAGTCATTGCACCAGGATAGTCTAGATTCATTTCCCGACTCTGTCGTTGCTTCGGGTGGTTAGAACTGGACGTACCTATCGTCGTGAGTGCAACTATGAAGAAAAGTGTTACTCTACCGTAGGACCTACTCAGCCCGAACTTATTGACACTAAACAGAGGAGAAAAGGGTGATGTTCCGATCTATCGAGGAATGAAAGACCGAGCGAGTTGACTACACGATCAGCGTCGTGCAGCTGTGAGCAGATGGTGAGTTCAGACCCCACCGTCGGCAATCCTGAAGATGGTGTGGCTTCCGATTTTGACACTGGATATTATCTGGGGAAGTTCATTAATTCAAATCAAGGATGCTACCTTCCCGATCCCAGCCCATTCCATTCCAGCGCCACCAAAAGACTGAGTGTGTTAATAAGATGTTAAATAAATAGCAAAATTAATTAATTAATTAATTAATTAATTAAACTAATGAAGATGATTGGCGGTAAGTTATGAGCAGAATAAAGGGAAATGTACGAAGGGCGTTCATATGGAAGACTTCCTATGTCTCATAAACTTAATACCATTGGGTTCGGAGGAGAATAAGAGTTGACCAATGGAAGTTAGATTGTAAAACGGGAACCTGACACATGTGAGTAAACAATACTTGATTCAGTTGAGAGTCCCGGGGTAGTCAAACAAGCTTTCCAGTGACATTGCCACTTGTTTCTTACCAAAATGGTCATGATTGGAATCCCGGCCGATGTCAGTGATTATATCGAAATAACAGGTCAATTCCCAATTCTTCAGATTCTATGGTGTTTTTTTTTTTTTTTTTTTTTTTTTTTTTTTTTTTTTTTTTTTGCTTTACGTCGCATCTACACAGATAGGTCTTATGGCGACGATGGGATAGGACCGGCCTAGGAAGTGGAAGGAAGCGCCCGTGGCCTTAATTAAGGTACAGCCCCGGCATTTGCCTGGTGTGAAAATTGGAAACCACGGAAAACCATCTTCAGGGCTGCCGACAGTGGGGCTCGAACCCACTATCTCCCGATTACTGGACACTGGCCGCACTTAAGCTACTGCACCTATCGAGCTCGGTATGTAAAATTTTAGGTCTCCTGGATTATGACTGAAGATTAACAGCCTTGTGAAATTCAGACTTGCTTTACTATATTTTGCTATGACAGAAGTATTTTGGAAAGTCGTTTTCCATTTCAGTGAGGCAAATACTGCGACGGCACATACCATGTATTAAGCGAACTCTTCCTTGCCAAACATAGCTCCAATTAATAACAGTCACTCGACAGTACAGTTCTCACGGTCACAAAGGAGACTTAACACATACTAAGTACGTCGGATTGATAAGCTCAGACGGTAACCCACAGGCTTTCTGAGCCCAAGTTTGTGGGTCGATCATGACTCAGGGGCTCAAATACGCCAGTCTCGCATCGGTAAATTTACCAGCACGTAAAATAATTCTTGTGGGACAAATTTCCGGCATTTCGATTCCTCCGAACATCGTAAGTGGGACGTAAAACCGGAAACATTTTTGTTACGTACTAATACCTGGCCGAGGGGGTAAAGGCGTGCTCGTTTCACCCGGAAGGACCTGGGTTCCAATCCCAGTCAATAGGTCGTAAAATTTAAGGAACAATATTTCCACTTCCGGAGGTGCACATGGCCTGAGGTTCACTCAGCCTACACCAAAAATGAGTACCAGGTTAATTTCTGGTGGCAAAGGCGGCCGGGCGTAGAGCTAACCACTCAACCCCATCAAGTGCCGAGGTTGCGGATAGTGGAAGCCTTTACCTTTCACCCCTCCTAGGGCCTTCATGACCTGTACGGAGATGACTTTGCTTTGCTTTTGCTCAATATGAATCGCTAGATTTACACGGCTGTTGATCACGTGTAATTTACCAGTTACCACAGTACCACTGTTGGGTTACAATTGTAATCTACTTAAATATTTTGCCTCACGCTTGGGCGTTAATCGTAATATTAAAATATTAAATTATTTTCGTACCATAATCGAATGCAATCACTGGGCGACGTCAAACGAAATAAAATTTTAAATAAGTGAATAATGAAATAAATGACGATAGTAATAATAACATTAATGATTTATAATTTGCCAAAAATTGCAGGTACTGTAAATGAATAGTGTCCTGACAGGCCTTGAACTATGGTGAAATGAAATAACATTTAAGATTCAACCAAATGAGAGAATGGACATGAGCTACAAGAACCCGTCATCGACAAGTACCCCAAGATGTTGTCTTTCCTATATTCTATCATGTAGAATGCAGAGCAGTAGCGTAGATTCTTCTTTTGGGCGTCAGAGCTCACCATAAGACCCCTCAATTTAGAATATTAACGCCAAGGACAATAATAATAATAATAATAATAATAATAATAATAATAATAATAATAATAATAATACATGATAAAGCATAAAAGATTCTACTGAGGTCGTGTTAGAGCTGCATAACAGGCACCCTTCTGACTGGACCTTAACTACTACCCACTGCAAACGTTAGAAAATGGTAGGAGCGTGCTTACAAGGCTACCTTGTATAAATTTAATTGTTTGATTCTGATATACCTATTTATTAAAAAAGAAACAAAATCATGTAAAATTTTACAAATTAATATTTACCCTTTTCTGTAAAAATCACAATAATCCTATTCCAAAATAGTATTCTTCTCTTTCTTACCACCTTTAGAATGGATGGTTATTCACTAACATTGCTTCCTGCTTCCGTGCCTAGATTGGAAGCCTCGTGTTCTGGAACTCCAGAGCCGTCCTAAATTCGAACGTCCTGCGAAGATATGTCTCCAAAACTCGTGCAGTATTAGGCCGCTGATATAAAGTGCCATCCAACTTGATAAACTTGTTAATATTTACCAAGCTGTTCCCACACAGCGCGGTGGACTGACGATAGTTCGTGTGCGACCGAACTGTGGCAGTCTATAGTCTATCCCTCACTGTACAACACTAGCACAACAAATAAACTCTCTCAACTTCATAAATATCGGACTGGCAGCACGATACACTGATAACATTCCCGAACAAAATGAATAACGTAATGAGTCCTCTAACTCATAATCAACAGTCTCTCAATCCTCTGAATCCGAATAAGCTATATTCCCAGACTAACACTTGCTTCGTACATATTTCCTCGCTGTTCACCTGTTCTACCTCACTCAAAACGAAATCTGTTCCGTTCAAACACTTCACCTTTTAATAATCAGGTGTTCTTGAAGCCCAGCCTGCTAAATATTCCGTTCTCTATACATCATACGCACGCTTTTTTAAAGCTGTTTTTACCTTTACCGGGTGAGTTTGCCGTGCGGTTAGGGGTGCGCAGCTGTGAATTTGCACCCGGGAGATAGTGGGTTCAAACCACACTATCGGCAGCCCTGAAGATGGTGTTCCGTAATTTCCCATTTTCACACCAGGCCGTACCTCAATTATGGCAACAGGCGCTTCCTTCTCAGTCCTAGGCCTTTTCTATCCCATCGTTGCCGTAACACCTATCTGTGTCGGTGCGACGTAAAACAACTTGTAAAAGAAAGTTTTTACCTGGGTATACATGTCCATGATTTTACCCAACATATCACACGTAGATTAAGTTGAAATGCCCCAGAAATGGCTGTCTGATTCCTACCACTAATATATAGCCTATATTTTAACAAACATATTTTTGAAATGCCTAACTGAATTATAACAACCCAGATTTGTACATTACAGTATTAGGAATTAATTTTGGCATACTAATAACATGATTACCTCCATATTTAGGCGCATAATAAGCTATTACACATTAATACATTACACACATTTCACGTTAATAATAATATACAGTACATGTTACACACGATGCCTAAAGCATCTAAAATCGAGTAATGGCAATGGTAATACTGTCTTTGAAGAAAGAGGTGTGTTTCATCTTTAATGGATTATAACAGTGTTCGTTCAGTGCAAAATGGACAGGATTGTTTTCAGTCATGTAGTCGGTCAGTGTCTAGCGGAGCTGCGGTATTCCAATTGACGAGCCTGATACCACACTGGGGCGAAACATTGGTTGTTTTTATTTAAACGATTGAGTAACATGATATTTTATTTAATATTGGGACAAATGTATTTATGTTTCCAGAAATTAGGTTCCTGAGATGAGTAGACGTCGCTCATTCACCTATGCGTTGTGGATTCAAGTCTTCGACACTGCATATGAAATTTGTGCCGAGGAAAAGCGGAGACAAGACAGATTTTCTTCGGAATCTGTGGTTTTCCCAGTCAGTTTCATTCCAGCATCCCTCCACAACATTTATTATCACTGCCTCATTCTGTATGTGTGTGAAAGGTTTTACGAACCTACACTTTCCTATACCATACCTTGGTGCTAGCTGAGGCTTCTTCACCGTACACCACACTTGATTGACATCAGGTGTAGTGGGTTATTCATTTACTATCAGCAACCTATGGAAATTAATATTATTTTGATCAAAGGTAGGGAGCGATGGACCGCGCCGACTTAATCTTCCATAATTGAAATCATTCTATAGAGAGGGAAATACTTCCAGTATGCTGCTACATGTATTCAGTATATGACTAACTGAGAGAGTGAACGATCAATGCACTCAAATGAGAGAGGATATGTAGGAACACATTCGTAAGTAGATCCTGTTGATTGGTCAACTTGTCCAACTTTGAGTCAGCTTGAATATCAAAATTCTCTCACTCCGGCGTCACTTAAAATATTACATCAATTGAGGCCAACGTTATACAAATAATATTTTCTTCTTCTTCTTATTATTCTTCTTCTTATTATTATTATTATTATTATTATTATAGCCAGCCCGGTAGTGCTGAGTTAACGTGGTTGCCAGAGGTGTCCGTGTTAAATCTCCAGCCAGTCCAGAGATTTTAAATGCTGGACTGATGTCTGGAACGGAGTTACTCAGCCTTGTGAGACTATCTGAGAAGCTATTGATGTGGGAGGCATTGGATCTGGTCACCAAAGCAAAGCAACATGGCTGAGGATATTGCTAAGCTGACGCATGCCACTCCAACACTACCGAGGCTTTCTTCTTGAAAGCAATCGTCTTGAAAAGCCAAAACTCAAAATTGGATCTTACGTGCCGTGCTATCATTATTATTATTGTCATCATCATCATTTACATAGGGTATATCCTTCTTCAGGGCCGGTTAAATTAACGCCAGGCCACTGATAACATCAATCATCACACCTTTTCACTGATCTTTTGCACCTCACGACTGAGAATTGGGATTCTGCTTACAATAGAACATATCGGGCCCACCGGTCGTAGTTTACGCCAAAGAGAGTGGTCACCTATCCCCCCCTTCTATCTACAATTGAATCAGGTAGGATCGAAGTGTCTTAACAAGGCTAAGAAATACTGCTTAGACTATTTCAAGCCTTATAATTTCGGTGTGGTTCACATAATCGAACCTGAAATTTTTGGATAATTACGTTATTGCAATAGCCGTAGGCCAGGAAGTATTCTTGACTATGTTCTGTATTTCAGACAGAGTTAAGGAAGATAAATAAATAAATAAATAAATAAATAAATTTTTATTGTTGATAAGTCAATGGACTGGTTTCACTGGTTTGGTACAGATTTCTATGCCACCTTCCCTTGCGCTAACCTCTTCATTTCTACATAACTACCGTAAAATACATCTACTCTCAGTTATTTGTCACGTACATGTCTTGGTCTACTCCTATCATTCTCATACCGTTCACTTTTCCCATGAACTGAACAACAAATCCTGGATGTCTGAAGATGCGTCCGATGAATCCAACTGCCTGTATGGTCAAGATTTTCACCAAATCCTTTTCTCCCACCTACTTGACTCAGTATCTCTCATTTGTGATCCAGTCTCAATCTCACCTTCAGCATTCTCATGTAATGCCACATTTCAAAATCTTCTATTCTTTTTCCTTCTGCGCAAGTTATTGTCCATATTTTATTACCATACAATGCCATCCTCCATATAAAAGTTTTTGAAGATACCTAATAAACATATCTGTGTTTGAAATGAGGAAATTTCTGTTCCTAAAAAAGGCATTCCATTTATGCGCCAATCTGCATTTTAAGTTAAATAATTAAAACTATTCTTGGCGCATACAGGCAATTAAGGCTCTCGGCTTCCAAGGCAATTAATACCCAGCAAGTTGGCCTCAGATATTAGAATGTCACGTGGTCAATGTGACATGTTCAGCCATGATACTCCTTTGCTGCCTTTGGTATTAGACACCTTCTCAGTTAGTCTGGGTGAACCACGTTCCAGACCTCAGTCTAGAAGTGGAATATCTAAACTGGTCGGAATTCGACCAGGGTACTCAGGTACATCGTGGAGATGGCAAATAAGTAAACAAACAAATACAATCGCGAGTACTGTTATGAAGAGAAATTCTTAATTGCGTTTTGTATTTTAGGACACCCGACGTAAACTACTTCTAAATTATACGGATACTGAGGGAAATTAATTCAAATCTTCTACTCATTTAAGAGCTTGCGATGATGAATGCAAATAAGTGTGGAAGCACACAGTGAAAAGACGAGCCAGTTGGCTGGCATCATACAATACAGTTCCATGTTTGTCATTTGGACGAGGGTCAACAAGCTATTGTAATGTCCGTTGCCTTATTTGTAGCCTTCAGAGCAGCCTCATGATATGTATCAAGTTTCCTTGTATTGTATAGCGGTACATTGAGTCACTGATATAGGTCTACTGGCACTATCATGTTAGGTAGATAAAGAGTCATTTATCAACTTTTAATTTATTGAATGTCACACTGTGCTGATGTAGATGCCACTCCAGCAGAATGTCCATTGCTCAGTCTTCATACTTACTGACACACTGAAAGGTTACTACAAATCGACAAGAGCTTACTATCCGCCAGGTCCCTCACATGAAAAAAATGACGGCAGAATAAGACATTTAAAATAAGGATATATATGTGGTATTATTTCGTATATTATATGATTCACAAGGGATAATATCGTCGCCTTACTTCTAAAACCTCGTATGTTACAATGTTCTTCCTACCCATTATATTCCTTAAGAATGGTCACGCCTCCCAGCTACATATTTATATGCAATCCATCAGAATGATTTTCGTAGTGTTCATTTTCCTATGCTAAAATGTAAAGGAAAATGGACCTTACCACACTGTATTGTAGGGATGTTGTTTTCATGGCGAATTTAAGCACGCATACAGTTCAATCTATTTACGGTTCATTTTCCTTTATACACTCCCATAGGAAAATGAACAAAACGAAAATTGTTCTGATGGACTGTACATCCATATGTGGCAAGAGGGCGTGACCAGTCTTAAGGAAGAAAATGGATATGAAGTGCATGTGGAGATACGAGGTTTTAGAAGTAAGCCGTCGATATACTGTAGAACTCACCCATTTTCTTTTTCATTACTACAAATGAGGCATAAAACAATTTATCACAAATTATCTGCCCATATGTCAATATTATTTCTGATTATATAGTATTTCTACCCCTATAATAAATTGCTTTGTTTGTAAATTACATAATTCTAGCGATATGAGTTTAATTTATCTTCAACATCCACTGGTCAGAATGTCTCTGAGACGGGATTCCTTAACATGGTAGTAGATCTATTGACACGGATCTATCGCACTTATGAACTTTCAAATTGTCAACCGTCTCTACTGGAATTCCACCCCGAAAAATTAAACACAGTGTAATGATACGATATTCCACATCTGCCTTTGTACAGTATGTACATGATGTAAAGATTGTGCTAATATTCATGGCAATCATTAATATGTGTATTACTTTTCTTTCGAATGGGGCAACTAAGCACCATTAATATGTGTAATATTAATGTATATCGTCGGCTTACTTCTAAAACCTTGTATGTTACAATGTTCTTCCTACCCATTATATTCCTTAAGAATGGTCACGCCTCCCAGCCACATATTCATATGCAATCCATCAGAACCTTTTTCGGAGTGTTCGTTTTCCTACGCAAACGTGTAAAGGAAAATGGACCGTACCATACCGTATTGTAGGGATGTTGTTTTCATGGCGAATTTAAGCACTCCTACAGTTAAATGTATTTAAGGTTCATTTTCCTTTACACACTACCACAGGAAAATGAACACAACGAAAATGTTCTGATGGACTGTACATCCATATGTGGCTGGGAGGCGTGACCAGTCTTAAGGAAGAAAATGGATAGGAAGTGCATTGGGAGATACGAGGTTTTAGAAGTAAGCTATCGATATGTCATCATTTATAAAGTGCTATATAGCTGTATTATAACTTGTAACATAGGAATGTTCAATAGCTTGACCCGTTGTAAACGACAAAGACAGACAAGTGTTGAATACGGGCAATTGCTTCTATTGATGGTCTGCTAGTGCTGAAAGAATGAGTAAAAGGTAGTTAGAAGGAATAACTACCCTTCGTTATGAATAAATAGAGTACATCAGTATTTCATGGAACTGTGTTTGTAGCGTGGCTTCAGTTTGAAAACGATCTAAGAGGAGGTGGCGTCTCCTTCATATTTTAGAAGAAGCTGTCGTGAGAATACTCATCTTCAGTTGCGCCTACATTACGTAAAATTGAACATTCACAAGCATTGAAACGAGGGAGTTTGAACAGTAATGTTCCAAGGGACTGAACGTATATTCTTCTTTCCTTTCTTTCATAGAAATATACTTTTTCCTTGGTAATGCCGTTTTTCCTTAATAATTACCCCTTTCACCCTCATGCCGTAATCGCAAGGTGAAATCAGTAATAAGTGCAGACTATCCTTAATCATTACGGCATCTTATGACTCCTATCAGACTTCATCGGTACCTGAAAATATCGTCATAGTTACTTGAGTGGAGTGCAGCTCTGTAACCTGATAAGTCTAATCCGGTAAACCCTAAGTAAGTAGGTCAATCAGATCCTCTGTAGCGAGAACGAGCAGTTCTGTTCTTATTTCTGTGCTGTGTCAGAGAGTTCAAGTTCGCCCGTTGCAAGCTGTACACAATCAAAAATTATGAATGCTGAACGTATCGTATTATTCGTCATCTTCAAGACACCTAGATCGCCAAATGGAGAAGCGAAAACCAATCTGTATGTTAAGCTACAGTTCGATAGAACTAGAGATCTGGTGAGTTGGCCGTCCGGTTAGGGGCGCGCAACTGTGAGCTTGCATCCGGTAGATAGTGGGTTCGAACCCCACTGTCGGCAGCCCTGCAGATGGCTTTACGTGGTTTTCCATTTTCCCACGAGGCAAATGCTAGGACTGAACCTAAATTAAGGCCACGGCCACTTCCTTCCCACTATAGGCCTTTCCTGACCCATCGTCGCCATAAGAACTCTGTGTCGGTGCGACGTAAAGACAATTGAAAAAAATAGAACTGGAATTATTCTGAAGGAGACTTCCTATTAGAGTGGGACTAGAAAATCTATTGACAGTCATTCCTTTTTGGGGCCGGGCTGAGTGGCTCAGACGGTTGAGGCGCTGGCCTTCTGACCCCAACGTGGCAGGTTCGATCCTGGCTCAGTCCGGTGGTATTTGAAGGTGCTCAAATACGACAGCCTCGTGTCGGTAGATTTACTGGCACGTAGAAGAAATCCTGCGGGACTAAATTCCGGCACCTCGGCATCTTCGAAGACCGAAAAAAGTAGTTAGTGGGACGTAAAGCAAATAGCATTATTATTACTATTCCTTTTTAATATTTTGTAAATCTATTCATAAGTTATTCTAGTGATGTGTAAGTTAATTTCATCAACTTAATTGTATTTACTGTTATGCTATTCTGTTGTATAAACCGCAGATTAGATATTTCCTTGTCTTTATTCGACCGGGCGAGTTGGCCGTGCGCGTAGAGGCGCGCGGCTGTGAGCTTGCATCCGGGAGATAGTAGGTTCGAATCCCACTATCGGCAGCCCTGAAGATGGTTTTCCGTGGTTTCCCATTTTCACACCAGGCAAATGCTGGGGCTGTACCTTAATTAAGGCCACGGCCGCTTCCTTCCAACTCCTAGGCCTTTCCTATCCCATCGTCGCCATAAGACCTATCTGTGTCGGTACGACGTAAATCCCCTAGCAAAAAAAAAAAAATGTCTTTATTCGCGCAATTAACTATCTTAAAAGGCACGTTTTCAGGTGTGAGTGAGGTAAGACATGCGATAGTAGTTTTATTCTCGAATCAGCGGACAAGATCTGATATCTACTAGTTTTAATTGTTGACTTGTTTGATGTCCGCCTCTGTGGTGTAGTGGTTAGCGTGATTAGCTGCCACCCCCGGAGGCCCGGGTTCGATTCCCGGCTCTGCCACGAAATTTGAAAAGTGGTACGAGGGCTGGAACGGGGTCCACTCAGCCTCGGGAGGTCAACTGAGTAGAGGTGGGTTCGATTCCCACCTCAGCCATCCTGGAAGTGGTTTTCCGTGGTTTCCCATTTCTCCTCCAGGCGAATGCCGGGATGGTACCTCACTTAAGGCCACGGCCGCTTCCTTCCCTCTTCCTTGCCTATCCCTTCCAATCTTCCCATCCCTCTACAAGGCCCCTGTTCAGCATAGCAGGTGAGGCCGCCTGGGCGAGGTACTGGTCATACTCCCCAGTTGTATCCCCGACCAAGAGTATGAAGCTCCAGGACACTGCCCTTGAGGCGGTAGAGGTGGGATCCCTCGCTAAGTCCGAGGGTAAAACCGAACCTGGAGGGTAAACAGATGATGATGATGATGATGACTTGTTTGATATTTTTGTATTTATATTAGTTCGAAAGTTAGCCTTCCTGGTGCTTAACATGAATTTTACATTCAGTACGGTCAAAACAGGAGACGATCCCCTCACTTAGAAGGGGCCCTTCAGACATTCGGATCACTGATTTCTTTGAAACTTCGTATTTCAGCGGACGGCACAACGTGCATAATTTTTTTAATGTAACAAAGTGTAGTTTTCAATCATTCGTTTGGAAATCCAGTAAGTGTACTGGCCGGCCAACATATTCGGGATAATTTTAATCTAAACCAGAGGTGGCGGGATGAGTGGTCAAATTCAACATCTGGAACTAATGCTCATGAGCTAAATCCAACTCGGAAAATGAAAAGATTCGACCACCCATGAAAACTATGGTGTCGCCTCAACAGACTGAGAACAGGACATGGACGCTGAAATTTCTTGCGCTATAAGTGGGGTTGGATGGATTCTCCAATGTGTGAATGCAGTGAAGAGGAGCAGACCATGGACTATGTCATCCTGCGCTGCCCTCTTCATGCCTACTCCGGAAGCCCCAGCGACCAGTATCATGTTTCAGAAAGTGCTGTAGAGTGGCTGAAAATTTGGACCTGGACTTATGAATTTGTTGTTACATTCACTATACGATTAAATAAAATCACGATCTAAACAAATATCCGGGGCATACTGCCAATTAAGGAACTTGAGCCTGTCAAAGCAACAGCCAACTAGTCAAATGGCCTGCATATGCTAGAATGATCATGAATCCTCACTTGTTTTACTTGGATTTCACTGAGATCAATGGTATTTAGAGAATCGAATAATTTAAAATGTGTTTGTTTAAATACACTAGATTTTAGATAAGCTGTCACCAGACTGTGCTTATGGTAACCTTTTAATCAATTATTTCTTTACACCAACACATAATTATATAAAATATTTAACATAATTATGATGAAATGAATGATGATTAACGATTGTTTATATTCTTAGCAGTTACCTCAATTCAAGGTCTATAAAATGAACTTGATGGATGGCTGTTGGCACAGTTGGAGATCTTCAATTATGTTAGATATCTGAAGATCTGCTAAATATCCGCGGTCATTCTATAACTCCTTAAAGTCTCCCATAATCTCCATTTCTTAACATTCAGTGGTATGCTATCCAATTTTCATTATTTTTCGTGTAATATACAATCATTATATGCCAATAGTTTTAACCAGAAGAAGTGAATATAAGAGACACTGCTGCAGAGAATTGCGAAACATTTCGTATAGTACTGCGTCCCAAGCTCACAGTACGTCACCTACAGTTAGTGGTGAGTTTTAATACTTATTTCAGGTATGATATCATCATTATACTTGTTTTTATTATCGTTCTTCCAGAACACTTCTAGGGCTTCCAGGAAACTAAGCGATGTGTTTTATCAATTACGATGTGGAACAGTGCTCTGAAATAACCTGGAAATTTCACAACGTTCTCTGGTTTCCAACGCAGGGAATTGAACCTCGGGTTTCCAGTGACTGATGCTTGTATTTAGTAGTAGTTTAACCTTGCCCCTGGGTAGGAGATTTAAAAGATTACACCATCTGGAGTATAAAGAAAGAGTTTAAAAGAATTCATTTTTCAAACTAATTACTACCCAACCCGGGAACACTAACGAACAAGTAAATTACATATATCTCAATTCTATCTGGTCTACACCCTGGCACAATGCTCCAGGACATTTCTCGTTTATGTATAGTCGCTACACAAACAATGTAAGTGATTTGCTTTAAAGTGTGTTCAATGACAATTTCCTGTAATCATATAACTTCCTCGTTCCGCCCTGGTGCTTGCTGTTGCCGGATATCCATTTGAAAACGAGTTTAACTTCGCTTTGCTTTGGGTACAACACTCTATGCTGGATAATAAGATTTCATCATTTCACCTTGCTCTTAAACCACAATTTCAACATCACGGGTATCAATATTACTTCAGATGAACTGCCTTTCAGAACCAACGAGGCAGTCACTTTATTTCTGGTGTATTATTTCTGTATCGCTTAACGTCACAGCTTGTAATGTAATCCGATACAATCGTTTATTAAATATTTCGTTTTCAACATTCATTGCAACGTATATTAATAAAGTGAATTATTACCATGAAGAATGTAGTAGCTCTCAGCAATAAGCGGTCGACTATCATTCTTCACTGAATGGTGTCGTTGCACTCCTCATAACCACAACGTTATAGATGTATAATAAATATATCCTATTAGCGTTCTTACTATGTTTGCCTACCATTAAGTCAAACATGGTTCATTGGGTGAAAGGCAAAGTGCAAATGAATGTCTCTTATTGACAGAGATAACATCATTCAGATTGTTTATCTGTACTTTGTTAATTTTTCCGAAATCTACCGATTTTCTGTGGTATTAATACAAATTCTTTTAAATTTTGGGTCTGATTTTGCGCATATTACGGAAACACGACTAAACACATTTCAAACAAAATATCGATGGCTTACTTCTAAAACCTCGTATCTCCCAATGCACTTCCTATCCATTTTCTTCCTTAAGACTGGTCACGCCTCCCAGCCACATACGGATGTACAGTCCATCAGAACAATTTTCGTTGTGTTCGTTTTCCTATAGGAGTTTGTAAGGGAAAATGAACCTTAAATACATTTAACTGTAGGTGTGCTTAAATTCGCCATGAAAACAACATCCCTACAATACGGTGTGGTAAGGTCCATTTTCCTTTACACGTTTGCGTAGGAAAACGAACACTACGAAAAAGGTTCTGATGGATTGCATATGAATATATGTGGCTGAGAGGCGTGACCAGTCTTAAGGAATATAATGTGTAGGAAGAACATTGTAACACGAGGTTTTAGAAGTAAGCCGACGATATATATTTAGACTGTTGAGATATAATAATAGGTTAAAAATAACAACTTTTTATGAAGAAAGTCATTCGGTTAACTAACTAAGTGGAAATAATATGCTTCTTATCTTAACGATCTTACGATTGGTATTGGTCTTGCGAGATAGACGATCATGGATAATTTTAAAAGAAATCTAAATATAGAACATTTTCTCTCTGTGCCTTTTCCGATAAAAGGAATGTAAGAGGATTGTATGCATTAAAAATTCTGTGGGATATTTCCTCTGAGGAGCAAAGTTGATGAGAAGCTTACTCTAACTACAATGTTGAATTGTTCAAAAAGTACGAAGATCAATAGGTTAGTGGTGTGGACACACTGCAAGTGGTTGCCCACCTCCTTGGCCAGCCTTCGGTGCGATAGGACTCGGGTTTGATTCCCGGTCGGGCTGTCCGATTCTAACCGCGAACTGTTAAATCCAGTAACACTGAAACTGGGTGATTGAGCTGTCTGCACACCTCAACTTAGTACCTCACACGGCATGTGTCACCCATCTTCCACGGACGGTCTGCCTAGGAATGGCTGCACCCAGACAACAACAGTCTCATGAAATTAAATAACAGCAAGTGCAAGTGATAAATAATTTGCGTGGAGTGATTCATCTTAGGAGATAGATTTTGTAAAAAAAAAAAGAACAATGTCACATTGACTATACAATAATTTAGCTGGATTCGTTATTTACTAAGATGAAGATTGTATATTATTGATAGATTACCAAAATATCGATTTCCATTGACAAAATTTAGACATTAATTTTAACATTAACTCAAAAAGAAGAATGGACACGTGGTATTGTATACGTTCCTTGCAGGTACACTTTTGTCTGAAATGAAATGAAATATCGTATGGCTTTTAGTGCCGGGTTATCCCAGGACGGGTTCGGCTCGCCAAGGTGCAGGTCTTTCTATTTGACTCCCGTAGGCGACCTGCGCGTCGTGATGAGGATGAAATGATGATGAAGACAACACATACACCCAGCCCACGTGCCGTAGGAATTAACCAATTAAGGTTAAAATCCCCGGCCCGGCCGGGAATCGAATCCGGGACCCTCTGAACCGAAGGCCAGTACGCTGACCGTTCAGCCAACGAATCGGACTGCACTTTTGTCTGAAACAATTCGATGGCTTACTTCTGAAACCTCGTATGTCCCAATGCTCTTCCTACCCATTATATTCATTAAGACTGGTCACGCCTCCCAGCCACACATTTATATGCAGTCCATCAAAATAATCATCGTTGTGTTCATTTTCCTTTGCCGACGTGTAAACGAAAATAGACCTTACCATACCGTATTACAGGGATGTTGTTTGCAAGCGAATTTACGCACTCCGACAGTGTAATGTATTTAAGTTTCATTTTCCTTTACATAAAACCATAGGAAGATAAACACAACGAAAATTGTTTTGATGGGCTGAATATCCACATGCGGCTGGGAGTCGTGACCTGTCTTAAGGAATATAATGTATAGGAAAAACTTTGAGACATACGAGGTTTTAGAAGTAAGCCATTGAATTGAACCTGTAATTGTATGAACGAGCGAGTGGCTGCACGTTTGAGTCACGTAGCTGTCAGATTGTATTCGGAAGATAGTGGGTTCGAATCCCACTGTCGGCAGCCCTGAAGACGGTTTCCCGTGGTTTCCCATTTTCAAACCAGGTAAATGCTGGGGATGTATCTTAATTAAGGCAACGGTCGCTTCATTCTCGCGTTTATCTCTTTCCTTACCACAGTCGCCGTAAGATTTATCTGTGTCGGTGAGACGCAAAGTACATTGCGATAGTTGTATGATCCACGAATAAGAAGAGTTGAATTGAGGGTGAAAATGAGGAACTATGCTTGGATTAAGTGAGTGAAGGAGGAGAATGGAACATCCACAATCATTATGAGATCTCGAATCACGATATGATGCAGTCTTCCAGTCCCATCAAGGAGCAGGACGTAACCACAGTGCAAGTAAATTCCATGAAGTTTTGATATACAGGATGAACCGAAATTCGCGCATTCGGGTGTCGCAGCGCGACTCCTCACATGCCGGCAATAAAAAAATGTCTGTCACAAAAGTTTGTCCTGCGAGTATATCCGGGAGAAAAAGGACGTTGAAGAGTGGCAATCTGGCAACATTGTAACCACATGTAGAGTAACTACCTCTGTCAGGACATATTGGTCGTGCTGTACAGTTGATGCAGTGGATAAAGTTTTGGGTTAGCATGCAGGAGGTCGAGGGGGTCGATCCTGGTTTGAGGCGTATGTTTTTTATTTCGTAAATGTAGTCCAGGTGGTATGGTATCTGGCATCTTAATCGTCAACAGCGATTGCAACGGGTCCTCTAGAAACCATTTGCACTTACATACTACGATCCTAGATATGCACGAACATTCGTTTTCATTGGTTAGCTTTGAAAGGCGCCCTTTCCACGTCGTGGGCGTGAATTTATTCGCACCACTCCATCTACCAGATGCGTTACAACATGTTCAGCGTTACTAAATGTTATAAATGTAGGATACATGTGACCTAAGAAACGGTGTTTTACTGTATTACAGTATGTAATGTCCGATGGAAATTAGCAAATAAAAAAGTACGCCTAACCCAGGCTCGAACCCTCGACCTCCAGCATGCTAACCCAAAGCTCTATCCACTGTTCCAACTGCACAGCAAAATTAGCATGTGCCGACATAAGGTAGTTACCCTACATGTGGTTACAGTGTTGCTAATTTGCCACTCTTCAACGTTCTTTTTCTGCCGGATATACTCGCAGGGTCCGCCTCTGTGGTGTAGTGGTTAGCGTGATTAGCTGCCACCCCCAGAGGTCCGGATTCGATTCCCGGCTCTGCCACGAAAATTTGAAAAGTGGTACGAGGGCTGGAACGGGGTCCACTCGCCTCGGGAGGCCAACTGAGTAGAGGTGGGTTCGATTCCCACCTCAGCCATCCTCGAAGTGGTATTCCGTGGTTTCCCACTTCTCCTCCAGGCGAATGACGGGATGGTACCTAACTTAAGGCCACGGCCGCTTCCTTCCCTCTTCCTTGTCTATCCCTTCCAATCTTCCCATCCCTCCACTAGGCCCCTGTTCAGCATAGCAGGTGAGGCCGCCTGGGCGAGGTATTGGTCATTCTCCCCAGTCGTATCCCCCTACGAAGAGTCTGAAGCTCCAGGACACTGCCTTTGAGGCGGTAGAGGTGGGATCCCTCGCTGAGTCCGAGGGAAAAACCGAACCTGGAGGGTAAACAGATGATGATGATGATGATGATGATATACTCGCAGGACGAACTTTTGTGAGAGATATTTTTTTATTGCTGGCATGTGAGGTGTCGCGCTGCGACGCCCGAGTGCGCGAATTTCGCTTTACCCCGTATAATTTATACACGCACATAAAATAAAGCCGCCTCTGTGGTGTAGTGGTTAGCGTGATTAGCTGCCACCCCCGGAGGTCCGGGTTCGATTCCCGGCTCTGCCACGAAATTTGAAAAGTGGTACGTGGGCTGGAACGGGGTCCACACAGCCTCGGGAGGTCAACTGAGTAGAGGTGGGTTCGATTCCCACCTCAGCCATCGTCGAAGTGGTTTTGTGTGGTTTCCCACTTCACCTCCAGGCGAATGCCAGGATGGTACCTAACTTAAGGCCACGGCCGCTTCCTTCCCTCATCCTTGCCTATCCCTTCCAATCTTACCATCCCCCTACTAGGCCCCTGTTCACCATAGCAGGTGAGGTCGCCTGGGCGAGGTACTGGTCATACTCCCCAGTTGTATCCCCCGACCAAGAGTCTGAAGCTCCAGGACACTGCCCTTGAGGCGGTAGAGGTGGGATCCCTCGCTGAGTCCGAGGGAAAAAGCCGAACCTGGAGGGTAAACAGATGATGATGATGATGATGACATAAAATAAAATGTTTTTCTTCACCTCGGACCAAAGAGTTATTGACTATTTACAAAAAGCGGAAGAGTGACATACAGAGGAACTATTTCAGCATTATATATTGCCCAACAATACAAATAGAGCCTCTACACCAAAACAGCTTTGCTTTCTCAATTTGGTGTATTGATGCAAATAACGGGTAACAAGTCCACTTGCAATGCTGCGTCTCGGCCAACTCTTCACTTGTTCCTCAAGGTAATGTTGGTTTAAATTGTTCCTATCATCAATGGTGATTCGGAGTAGATCTTGCAAAGTAGCTGGCGTGACGTGACGTCCATACAGCACCTTAATTCATTCATCCCAGGCATGCTCGATAGGGTTCATGTCCGTGAACACTGGCGGCGGCCACCCTAGTCGAGCGACATCGTGATCACGAACGAAGCCCATTTACGGGAAACGCACGATTGATGAGCGTATTATTTTCCATAAAAGAATTCCCATCAAAAATGCTGAAGATGAGATATCACATCGAAAGATGTCGTCCCTGTATGGTACAGACCTGCATGACAAGGATTGGCGTACAAAGTGCCACCCCAAAACATCGGGCAACCACCACCTTGCTGCACGTGACAGCTCACCATAATATTGGATCCATCTCTACCTCGCCCCACGATGTCTAAGTTTGAGAGCTGGCCTTATCCATGGGCGCCAAGAGTGAAGTTATGCTCGTGCAAACTGTTTCTCACCATTTGGGTTGAAACGCAGTGACCTGTGGCCATCCAAACATCATTATATAGCATGGTGCCATTACAGTATGTTTAGGGTTCATCCGCACTGAAATTCGAAGGTAACGGTCATCGACTGCAGTAGTAGCCTACGGACGACCTGTGCAAGACTAATCATCATCAGTTTCTGTCTACCTGTACTATTTCTATGTTCAAACCACATAATTTTGATTACAGCCCATACGCCGAGCAACTGTCCTTGTTGGCAATCCTGTATGACATAATGTGCTGCTGCTGATGATGATGATGATGCTTGTTGTTTTAAGGGGCCTAACATCGAAGGTCATCGGCCCCACATAATGTGGTTATGGGTGCAAGTTCACATATCGACAATGCACGCCGCGAAAACCTAGACGCTCACTGCACTGTTTGGAACACACCTGTATTGCTTCCACTAGTGTTACAACTTCAACTGAAATACTGCCTCCGTATTGAGCGTAACGTTCTGCCTCTGGGTAGGGGTACGTGCAGTTGTGAGTATGTTTACATGCATCCTAAAGGTCATCTTTCTGGTCTGCATAGAGCAGGCCAAGATAGCGACATAATTAAATATCACACAGGGGTGATGCAAAACATTTTTGAGTGTATATAATTACTTTATTAAAATAATTTCAGGAAACATTAGTGTGAAATGCAGGTGCCAACTGACCGGATGAGAAACACCTTTACGGGGCGAGTTGGCCGTGTGGTTAGGACCGCGCAGCAGTGAGCTTGCTTCCGGGAGATAGTGGGTTCGAACCCCACTGTCGGCATCCCTGAAAGTGGTTTTCCGTGGTTTCCCATTTTCACACCAGGCAACTGCTAGGGCTGTACCTTAATTAAGGCCACGGCCGCTTCCTTCCCACTCCTAGGCATTTCCTGTCAAATCGTCGCCATAAGACCTATCTCTGTCGGTGCGACGTAAAGCCAATTGAAAAATAAAACAGAAACACCTTTACATCAATCATAACAGGGACCAGCTGCCATACGGTTAGTGACTATAGTATAGCTCATGTTTCAGTCACTTTTCTATTGCATAAATCAAAGCAGACTGAGGTATATCGACGAGAGTAGCATTGTTCTAACCCATATTAGAAGACATAGGGTACTCACTTGTGAGCACTGAATCACATCCGGGATGCATGAGGGTAGATTTAGCTCATAAATGAATTTGACTAACTACAATTCAATTTGTCTGAAATTACGCTTATATCCATGAAGAATGCACGTTTACTTACCATTTGCCAAATAATATCAATGCCATTTCTACCCATCCGAAAGATTTTAACATAAAATATTTGAAAATTGACCCTCATTACGCCACTTGAGAAATTGAGATCGTATGTTTCCAATTCTAGACCTATACTCCAGTGGGTAGTAGTGGTGAACTATGGTTGGTAAGAAATGTACTTTATTTACTTCTTGCCAACTTCATATTAAGAATTCGGATCCTAATGTATGACCACAAGTTATCCATCCACTGTGCATTGCATTCAGTTACGTATCATTTTCACCATAAATTGTAGGGAGGGGGGTAGAATGAAGTCTATAATTCAATTTTCACAAGTAATCCAAGATGATAATTGTTAGTGTAGCTAGGTTAGATCAAAGTCATGAGCCCTTTTGATAATGTGGTTTTATCTAGTGATATCTACTTACGTTTATATACCTGAACAATCCTACCTAGGTTTGGGATCTGAAGGAGTACACAAGAACGTGAAATATCATGTCGTTGCCCCCATGCCAAAACTATATAATTTCGTGTGGCTATTACTAGCCGAGTGCAGCCCTTGTAAGGCAGACCCTCTGACGAGGGTGGGCGGCATCTGCCATGTGTAGGTAACTGCGTGTTATTGTGGTGGAGGATAGTGTTACGTGTGGTGTGTAAGTTGCAGGGATGTTGGGGACAGCACGAACACCCAGCCCCCGGGCCACTGGAATTAACCAATGATGGTTAAAATTCCCGACCCGGCCGGGAATCGAACCCGGGACCCTCTGAGCCGAAGGCCAGTTCGCTGAACATTCAGCCAATGAGTCGGACATGCCAAAACTGAGAATGTGACAATGCCCTTACTATCCTTTATTTCACTCTAGGCTGGTCACACCTCCCAGCCATATATTGATGTGCAGTCCGCCAGAACAAATTTCGTTCTTATGCTGATGTGTAAAGGAAAATAAAACTTACTGTGCCGTAATGTAGGAATGTGTGCTTGCGTTATATATTTACCCGCTCCTAGAGTATGTTGTATTTAAGGTTCATTTTCCTTCATACACTCGCATAGGAAAATGAATTCAACGAAAGTTGTTCTGAAGGACTGCATATCAATATGTGGATGGGAGGCGTGAGCAGTCTTAAGGGAAATAATGGATAGGAAGAGCATTGTCACATTCGCGGTTTTGGCGTAAGAGCGACGATATAATCCCGATACTATCCAAAATAAATCAGATTAAAATTTTCTAGATCGCTGCCGAAGCCTGGTATTTAATTACTAACTTACGGCCATTCCATTGCTACCACGGTGGAAATTGAACAGAGAAGTGTGCATATCAGAGGAGGTCGTGCTTGTGTGAGGAATCTAGAAGAAGTTCTCTTTTTATTCCGGTCATAGTTCCGATCAAGATTCGGTGTATGTTGATGAATTTTGGGGCATGATAGCCAACAGGTGTTGTCACAGACTGCTTACTAAACGGAGACGGTTTGAATTCCTGCCCTAGGTATGCGACAATTTTCAAACGAATATCGTCGCTGCCGGGACAAAACCTCCTATGTGAAATATTTTAGCTTAGAACTTTGGCCGGTAATGTTCTGTCATCTAAGGTACAATATTGTGTGAATGTCGTCAAGGCATTCTCGCTCTTCCTAACGTGTGTGCTGCGGATCAGTATATTTCCAAAAATATTATCTTTTTATTCTGGTCATAGTTTCGATCAAAATTCGATGTGTGCGGATTAATTTTGGAGCATGATAGCCAAGAGGAATTGTCACGGACTGCTTACTGAACGGCCACGGTTTGAATCCCTGCCCTAAGTATGCGGCAATTTTCAAATGAATATCACACTGCTCTGTTTGTCACGTCGTTGCGATCATGAAACCTTAAATCCAGTTTTTTAATAAGGGAATTAGAAAATCCATACATTTCGGTATCTGAAATAATGAAATAGTAACAAGAAAGTAATCATGTTAGAAACATGTGGAAGTGCAGTGTACTGAACACGGTTATGTAATAGTGAATTTCTAAAGAAGGATGTAACTGCTACTTATGGATGAAGTGATGTAATCAAATGAACTGTTTAATATTTTTAAGACGTATCAACACAGTCATGTCTTTGGAACAGGAGAGGGCTAGGACTGGGAAGCATATGCGAGCATGGCCTTAATTAAGGGGCAGCCACCAGTAAAAATTTGTTTCCTAATCGCTTTCTTCGAATAAGTACCATTAATCTTATACTAGTGTGAAAGTGGGAATTCACGGGAAACCATCTTCCGGACTGTTGAGAGTTGTGTTCGAACTCACCATCTTCCGAATGCAAGTTCACAGCCTACATGACTGAAGCTTGATAGTCAACTCACTCGTTGTGAAATGAAATGAATATGTGTTGTTTGAGCCATCAGTCCATAGACTGGTTCGATGCAGCTCCCCATGCCGCCCTATCCTGTGCTAAACTTTTCATTTCTACGTAACTACTGCATCCTACATCTGCTCTAATCTGCTTGTCACATTCATACCTTGTTCTACCCCTAACGTTCTTACCACCTGCACTTCCTTCAAAAACCAACTGAACAAGTCCTGGGTGTCTTAAGATGTATCCTATCTTCTCGTCAAATTTAGCCAAATCGATATCCTCTCGTCAATTCGATTCAGTATCTCTTCATTTGTGAAATGAACATATGCGAGTAAATAGAAACTTAAATAACTTTATTAACTTGCTTAATATTAAGACACAAACAAATGAAGGAGTATATTTTATGCAATAGTCTATTAATACTATTATCATTATTATTGAAGTCCGACTCGTTGGCTGAGTGGTAAGCGTACTGGCCTTCGGTTCAGAGGGTCCCGGGTTCGATTCCCGGCCGGGTCGGGGATTTTAACCTTAATTGGTTAATTCTAATGGCCCGGGGGCTGGGTGTTTGTGCTGTCCCCAACATGCCTGCAACTCACACACCACACACAACACTATCCTCCACCACAATAACACGCAGTTACCTACACATGGCAGATGCCGCCCACCCTCATCGGAGGGTCTGCCTTACAAGGGCTGCACTCGGCTAGAAATAGCCACACGAAATTAGTATTATTATTATTGAAAATGAAAGCCTACAACCTGTTATCCAGTCTTTGATCGGGTCAGGGATGTAACGAAGGAACCATATATAGGCTATTAGTACGATGGGGTCGCCACTCCCAAGGTGATTATTAATGACTGATAAATGCTATGAAATGATAGTGGAGAGTGTTGCTGGAATGAAAGATGACAGGAAAAACCGGAGTACCCGGAGAAAAACCTGTCCCGCCTTCACTTTCTTCAGCACAAATCTCACATGGAGGGACCGGGATTTCCACGGAGGCTCCTATTATTATTATTATTATTATTATTATTATTATTATTATTATTATTATTATTATTATTATTATTATTATTTTACAAGTTGCTTTACGCCGCACCGACACAGATAGGACAGGACAGAGCTAGGAGTGGGAAGGAAGCGGCCGTGGCCGTAATTACCAGGAGTATGCATAAGATATTTGCAGTTTTTTTTTTTGTAAAGAAAACGCGTAATTTTCAAGGGAAATTCATTTCTGTTTATTCAAAATATTGGCCACCGGCTTCTACAAACTTCGCCCATCTTTCAGGTAAGTTATGAATACCGTGCCAGAAAAATTGCTTGTCTTTTGCGGCAAACCATTCGTCGAGCCATTTTCCAACTTCCTCAAAATTGCTGAAGTGCTGCTCTGCGAGCGCGTGCCCCATTGATTCGACGAGGTGATAGACGGCACCAGTTCGGGGCAGTACGGCGGGTGCGGAAGAATGTCCCATCCAAGTGATTTCAAGGTATCTTTCACGGGTTTTGCTGCGTGAGACGGCGCATTGTCGTGTAACAAGATTTCCATGTCTTCTGGCCCATTCCTGTCGTCTTTCGATCAATGCGTGATTTTAATTAATCATTTGTTCACGACAGCGTTGTGCTTTAATAGTTTCGCCGGGCTTCAAGTGTTTATAATACACAATACGGCTCTGGTCCCACCTCCCACCAGACACACAGCATGGTCTTCTTGCCGAAGCGATTTGGCCTTGGTGTTGAAGGACAGGCTTCCCCAGGTGACAGCCATGATTTTCTCCGCTTCGGGTAATCAAAATCAATCCAATTTTTGGTCATCCGTCACAATTCCGAACAGAAATGGTTTCCCTTCGTGGCATGGAAGCAGCATTTCACAAGTGATTTTTCGATTATCCATTTGCCGTTCATTCAAATCGTGTGGGATCTTCCACATTGCTCGTAAACGTCTGCTGATTGTTTCTTGTGACATATTTAATGCTTGCGCAAATGCTTGCGCATATTGCTGTTGAGTTTGAGTTTAGTCATCATCCACTAACGCCTGCAAATCGATGGCTTACTTCTAATACCTCGTATGTCCCAACGCACTTCCTATCCATTTTCTTCCTTAAGACTGGTCACGCCTGCCAGCCACATATGGATGTACAGTCCATCAGATCAATTTTCGTTGGGTTCATTTTCCTATGGTAGTGTGTAAAGGAAAATGAACCTTAAATACATTAAACTGTAGGAGTGCTTAGATTTGCCATGAAATCAACATCCCTACAATACGGTGTGGCAAGGTCCATTTTCCTATACACATTCGCATAGTAAAATGAACACTACGTAAAAGGTTCTGATGAAATGAAATGTCGTATGGCTTTTAGTGCCGGGAAATCCCAGGACGGGTTCGGCTCGCCAGGTGCAGGTCTTTCTATGTGACACCCGTAGGTGACCTGCGCGTCGTGATGAGGATGAAATGATGATGAAGACAACACATACACCCAGCCCCCGTGGCATTGGAATTAACCAATTAAGGTTAAAATCCCCGACCTGGCCGGGAATCGAACCCGGGACCCTCTGAACCGAAGGCCAGGACGCTGACCGTTCAGCCAACGAGTCGGACAAGGTTCTGATGGATTGCATATTCGTATGTGGCTGGGAGGTGTGACCAGTCTTAAGGAATATAATGGGTAGTAAGTACATTGTAACATACGAGGTTTTAGAAGTAAGCCGACGAAATGCTCGTCTCCACACTTTTTTCGTCACATTGAAGTCACCACGTTTAAATTGTCGAAACCATGTCTCAAATGTTCTAATCGATGGAGCGTGCTCATCATATTATATTTCTACCAACAAACGATGACTTTCCACAACCTTTTCCTTTTGATTGAATAAGAAAAGCAATGTATGCCGCAAATCGTCGGCTTGCTTCTAAAACCTCGAATGTTACAATGTTCTTCCTACCCATTATATTCCTTAAGACTGGTCACGCCTCCCAGCCACATATTCATATGCAATCCATCAGAACCTTTTTCGTAGTGTTCGTTTTCCTACGCAAACGTGTAAAGGAAAATGGACCTTACCACACCGTATTGTAGGGATGTTGTTTTCATGGCGAATTTAAGCACTCCTACAGTAAAATGTATTTAAGGTTCCTTTACAAACTACCATAGGAAAATGAACACAACGAAAATTGTTCTGATGGACTGTACATCCATATGTGGCTGGGGGTCGTGACCAGTCTTAAGGAAGAAAATGGATAGGAAGTGCATTGGGTGATACGAGGTTTTAGAAGTAAGCTATCGAAATGTTCTTTTTCAGGCACAGACATCAACAGGATCACTGAACGATACAACACAGATGCTTGTGTATGGCGGACTCAAATGTTGTGTGTTGGTAGGTTGTTAGACGAACAAACTGACGTATTATGTTAAATTCATACGCTGCGCACTGTTCGCTAGCGCCATCTCTTAAGGGAACCGGAAAACACTTATGCATACACCTGGTAACATACATTCCAAGCATTTGCCTGGTGTGAAAATGGAAAACCGCGAAAAGCCATCTGCAGGGCTACCGACAGTGCGCTTCGAACCCACCATCTCACGAATACTGGACACTGGCCCCAATTAAGCGACTGCAGCTATCGAGGGCGTTGAATTATTATTATTATTATTATTATTATTATTATTATTATTATTATTATTATTGATGGTGATGGTGATGATGATGATGATGATTGTTGTTTAAAGGGGCCTAACATCGAGGTTATCGGCCCTAATAATTAATAATATTATTATTAAAATGACTTCTTCACTGAATGAAACTGAATCGGTCCTACTGTCCAATGGTATTGATAAACTTTTCATTTTACCGTCTCTTTCTTCAAATAAGACTTTGGTGGTGAATATGATAGCTATTGCTAGCAGTAGTTGAATTCATGGTAGCAACCTAATGTAAGAAGTCCATCACCTCAGAATTCATTAAAAGATATAAATTGGGATATGGTCATCAAACAAGCTTGCCCCGGATTCAAGGGGTAACGAATCCGCCTCCAGCCCTGCAGTCCCGAATTCGATTCCCTGTCAGGTCTGGGGTTTATACTTGGATATGTGGACTGGTACGAAAATATTCGTCGCGCCAACCTGTTGTCACCTTGTAATCTGCAGGTCTTCGGGCTGAACAGCGGTAGATTATTAGCCCGAAGGCCCAACAGGACTGTAGCTTAATGGGGTTTTTCATACTTAATTCACTAAATTGATTAAGAAAGCGTAATTCTGTTACACATGTGTTACGGATAATAATACTCTGAATGGATTTCAAGTAAACTGAACTTAAGTAACTTAACTAACTCGAGCAAAATTAGGTAATAAACATATGTATTTACTGTCCCTTACCACCCGCCCCGGTAGCCTTCAAGGTGTGTACGGTTTGTGAGGGCACTATCTGACAAAATATACATGAAGGGAGGGCGATGGAAAGCACTAAAACTGCAACGAATGAGAAGTGAACAACAAATCAGCTAAAAGTGGTTTAATTGCATCCCTATGCGGATGCTAAATACTGTAAATGGCATAAACGTAAATCAAAATACAAAGCTGTACAGGTTGCTCAGGGTCGAACCCCTGGCCAAAACATTATTGAAATTTTCCTTTTGTGTGTTCTCATAAGTGAGGAAACTTCTCTTTAAACGATGCCAAGGCGATACTAATTATACGACATCTTTATGTACGCACTTTCATACTGAAAATCCCAACTACCCTGGGGTTATATATGAATACAAAACCCGAATGCAGTAGAAAAACCTTCCCAAACGCCTAATTCCCTCCCAGAAGGCATCAACGTGAAACAATAACAAAACGACCCTAAACGACACGGCTAGGGCTGGGGAGTCGGACAGAATAACAAAACCAAACACATAAAACCAAGAATTACCAACAACATGTCCGACTCGTTGGCTGAATGGTCAGCGTACTGGCCTTCGGTTCAGAGGGTCCCGGGTTCGATTCCCGGCCGGGTAGGGGATTTTAACCTTAATTGGTTAATTCCATTGGCTCGGGGGCTGGGTGTTTGTGCTGTCCCCAACATCCCTGCAACTCACACACCACACATAACACTATCCTCCACCACAATAACACGCAGTTGCCTACACATGGCAGATGCCGCCCACCCTCATCGGAGGGTCTGCCTGACAAGGGCTGCACTCGGCTAGAAATAGCCACACGAAATTAAATTACCAACAACATAAATTTGACAAATATCTGGAATACAACAAATCGACGACTTACTTCTAAAACCTCGTTTTTCTCAATGCTCCTCCTATCCATTATTTTCCTTAAGAGTGGTCACGCCTCCCGGCCACGAATGGATATGCAGCCCATCAGAACAATTTTCGTTGTGTTAATTTTCCTATGCTAATGTGTAAAAGAAAATGGACCTTAAATACATTATACTGTAGGAATGTGTAAATTTGCCATGCGAACAATATCCCTACAATACGGTATGATAAGGTCCATTTTTCTTTACACATTAGCATTGGAAAATGAACACATCGAAAATGATTCTGACGGACTGCATATTCGTATGTGCCGGGGCGGGGGGGGGGGGGGAGTGACCAGTCTTAAGGAATATAATAGGTAGAAAGAGCATTGAGACATACGAGGTTTTAGAAGTAAGCCATCGAAATACTATACAGCGTTTGGTGAAGATATACATCCGTCTGGAACACTGAATGCGTTACCAGCCCTTCCAAATGGAGTGGGATTAGAATACCTGACCTCCTGGTCACTCACGTTCGGGAGTACCTGAAATAACGTGACAGCAGCCGGTCAAGCTATAAAACAGCGACTGTTGTATGTTATTCAGATTGTTTGGCTGAATGCAAATGTCTCCGTAGACTTCCCTGTAGTGTGGACAAATCCGTACTCTGATTGTCACTCAGTTTTCATACGTTCGAAATAGAGTAATTTCTTTGAGGTAAGTGCTTAATACTTACGTAGGTACAAAGGTTGTAGCTATCTAAAAACAGGCAATGAAGGCCCTTGGAATAGTGGAAGGAAAAGACTTCCACTGTTTATATCCCCGGCTGTAAATGCGATAGGTTGGTTACCGGTATCTTTGTCCCCCAGGGATTAATCTGATAATCAATTTCGTTATTGGCTGAGTGAACCTCAGGACCATACATCTGTCCAAAAATGGGAAACACGTTTCCTAATTTTTCGACTTCTTGATGGGGGACCAAACACATGCCTTTCCGGTTAAACCAGGCACCAAGTTTCGGCTAGACAGCCCCTAAAATGTGAGAAGTTTTGACAATTTTATGACAACTAGAACTGAGAAAACCAACGCTTTGACGCAGGAGTGTCTGCCCCTTATCCAGTGGCTCTGGATTCGATACCCGTCTCATTCAAGATTCTAATTCTGGACTGAGGATTTGGAACGGGATTCATTCATTATCGTGAGGTGTAACTGGGCCCATGGGAGTAATACACATATATTATGTATAATAGTCCCACTGAAAAATCTAAGGATAGTTTCCCTCGAGTAGTAAAATTTATGCAGTGGAGTACCAATCAAATTAAGAATGGAGGCCGTGGACTTAGAAATCTCCAACGAGCATTGCAGAGTTACAAGACATTGGGCAAAGGGAGTATGCTACATAACCTGGAAAGTTAAAGAGAAATGTACGAAGGAATAAAGGACATAAGTGAAAATAGATCAGAAACCAGTAGAAGATTTAAAAATAGATATATATATATATTGAAACAATAAATCGAACATCTGACAATTTACATGAAATGAGAATTATATAAATATAAAATTTTCCCAACCACTTACACGGATTACAAAATCATATATCAACAACAACAACAACAACAACAACAAAAAGAGATAAGATGTGCAAGAGAAAGAAAGGAAAAAGAGAAGATGCCGCAGGAAAGGAAAAGGGCAAACAAGGAAAGAATGAATACAGCGATAAAAAGAGAAATCGAGAACGACAAGAAAGGGAAGATCTTCAGTTAGCAAATTCGAGTACACCAGCAGAAAAAATTATCTGAACAAAATGCAAATACAATATCCAGGTCACCATTACTTCAGTTATCCCACAGATTAACACTAGGTAACGTAGTTCTACAGCCGAGTAATCACCATGTAGTTTCATAGCACCAGTTTCACAATATCCTGAAGCACTGAATGAATAGAAGTACGTGTACAATAGAAGCCGCACAGTTGCCAATACACCACACGCACATTTCAAAAGAAAGTTGTTACGAAAGGTCGTGAATGAAAAGTTTTAAATCCAAAAAGGGCAAGTGAAATTTCAGCCTGGAAATGCCATGCTCCCAGCTTAATTTTGCAGGCAAAGTCTATCCCAATGCGATTAAAGGTATTTACAGTAAAGAAATCAGTTTGCCATACCTCATCTGGAACAAATTGAACTGCCCGCACATGAAGTCTTCTGGGCACATATAACTAAGGACGAAGTTGACGTAGAATGGTGCTCCCTCCACACAGGCCTAAGTCCATCTCAATGTTTCCAGAGGAAGGCCAGGTATTTATAGTGTGGAGTAGAATGAAAAATATATCTGGAAGATTCCAGAGATTAGTGAAGCATGCGCGAATAAAGCAGGCGGTCACATGACTTCAGCCGGCAAAAAGGAAGTTAGTTTATCGAAGATGGTGAAGATGAATAGAATAGAGTTCATGCAAGTTGCAGTTGGAGAAAAATGCAGTTATATCATGATGAGGGTAAGTCCATACTAATCGTAGAAAAAAGGTTATGTGCGTGGCGAGTTTCATAACAGTAGTTGCTGATGAAGTGAAGAGTCCGTTACATTATCCGCCGGGCACCAGAAAAAAATCCAAAGGTTTTTTTTTTTTTTACTTGTTGGTTGTTATTTGGTAGTTACTGTAGTTGAAGTTGAAGTAGTTGATATGATGGAAGGGTGAAGATTGCTGGGAGGAGACGAAAAGCCGAAGATACAGTTGGATGGCGACGGCGAGACGGCCCCAGGAACAGCGATGGAGGGCCCTTCCAAAAGCTGGAGCGGGGGTCGACGGCAGCCGCAACAGTATATCAAAAAGGAAAAGTACTGCAAAACAAAATAAAAGGCGGCAGAAAAAGTATCCAAACACAAAGAACATGCGTAGTCAAAAAAAATAGGAAGACACACAGAGGTAGGGGAAGAAGAAGAAAAAGGAAAGGGCTAACGCGTTAGCAAGGGGAGAAGGGAAGGAGAGGAAAGTAGTTATAAATAGAAATATATACATAGATATATAAATGTAAATATCACAAACAACAATAAAAATGAAGAACAATTTTAAAGGAGAGAAAGAAAATGGTTGGGAAGCATATTTACACTCCCATTACAACCTGTGCCGACTGGGCTGGGAGGGAGACTGGAGAGACCTGTGTGGAGGGGGAGAAAGAGAAAAAAAAACCATAAAGGGATCAAAAGGAAGTGATGAGGTAGACAAACAACAAAGAATAAGAAAGAAAACAAAGAAAAATAACACTGGGAGCAGGAGACATTTCCAGACTAGAAGCAGAAAAGAGAGAGAGAAAAAAATTTTTTAGAAAGAAGGTGTAAGAACAAGAGAAGGAAAACACAGTGCAAAGAAAAGCAAGATGTGAAAGTTCAAGAAGGATGAAATCGCTTGAGCTGACTCAGATGAAGTTTCTTAGTGTCGAACAAATCAGTCGTAGATTGCAAAAATACAGTGACCGGGGTAGGGAAAGACAAAATACGGTATGGACCAAGCCATCGAAGAGCAAGTTTAGCAGAGGTGGCATTGATTGCCGAGCTGTGCGGATGATTGGCAACGAGGACTAAATCGCCAATTTTAAAGTTTGATGGCTTATGACGAGGATTATAAACGTTTTTGTGCACTTGTTGAGCTTTTAGCAATTGATTAAAGGCGTCTTTCCAGAGTGATGAAGAGGATGGCTGATCTGAAGATTCAAAAAGTTTGTGTAAATCCCAATTTAAGGAAAGAGGAGTGTGAAGATCACGACCAAGAAAGAGCTTAGCCGGAGTTTGAGCAGTAGAACTATTGATGCTGGAATTAAAGGCCAACGCCAAAGAGGAAAGATGAGAATCCCAGTCTTTCTGAAAAGAACTATGAAATATAGATAAAGCAATTTTAAGATTACGGTGGTACCTTTCCACTGTGTTGGACTGAGGATGGTAGGGAGAAGTCAAAATACGTTTGATACCCAGTTGAAAACACATATTAAAAAAGACACCGGAAGTGAAAATAGAAGCATTATCAGAAACAATATTAGCTGGCAAACCAGTAATAGGAAAAATTTGTTCAGTGAGTAAATTGATGACAATCTTGGTAGAAATTTTACGTAAGGGTCGGAGGACTAGAAATTTTGAAAATGCATCCAACAGGGTGAAAATATACAAGTTGCCACGAGAAGACCGAACAATAGGTCCAACTAGATCAATGAAAAAGGTTTGGGCAGGGTGAGTAGGTGGAAGGGCAGAATGAAGACCAGCAGACTTTATATTTAAAGGTTTAGATTTTTGACACAATTCACAAGTGTGAACAAAGTTGCGAATAGACTTACGCATTTGAGGCCAAAAGAAAAGAGAGGCTATACGGTTGTACGTTTTGGTGATGCCGAGATGCCCACCTACAGGGGAGGAGTGATAATATTGCAAAATCATGGGTTGAAGAGCCTGTGGGAGCACCACTTTAGGAGAAGCTTTCTTGGTGGGTTTGTAGACCAAGAGGTCTTTAAAAATAGTAAACGGACCCTGGTAAGAGGGGTCAGATAAAGATTGTTTGAGTTGGATGCAGAACTGATCGGTGAGCTGATGCGACTGACAAGATTGAAATGAAAGGGGAAAATCTGTTAAGGAAAAAACAGCATTAACAGAGGAAGGTGAAGGCAACATAGAGACATTCAGGGGTAAATCATCAGTGGTACTAGGCTGAGGAGCAGAAGTGTCAAATAAACGGCCAAGAGCGTCCGCTACAGAATTTTCAGAGCTAGAAATGAATTTAAGGGAGAACTTAAATCTGGACAATCGCATGAGCCATCGGCCATTTCTACCAATCTTAGGTGCATTGTGCAATAACCATGATAGGGCCTGATTATCAGTCTTTACAAGGAATTCTTTATGCTCCAAATATTCAGCAAAGCGTTCGATAGTATTTAATAGGGCCAGGGCTTCACGTTCAAAGATAGAATATTTCCTTTCAGTAGGAGAAAGAAGTCGACTGAAATAGGCGATAGGTAGAGGGACATCATTCACAACCTGAGTTAAAACACCAGCAACAGCAAGATTAGATGCATCAGTATGAATTTCAAAAGGTAGGGAGAAATCGGGAAATTGAAGAATGGGAGCATGCATCAAAAGAGATTTAAGCTGAAGAAAGGCATCCTGTTGAGATTGAGTCCAAGTAAACGGAACATTTTTACGTTTCAGATAATTGAGAGGCTCAGCAATGTGGGAAAAGTTAGGGATGAACCGGTGATAGAAAGAAACCAGACCTAAAAAGGTGCGCAATTGCTTGAGATTTTTGGGAGGTAGAATATTAGAGATAGCAGAAGTACGTTCGGGATCGACGGCTACTCCCTGAGGTGACACAATGTGACCTAAGAACTTTATAGAAGTTTGAGCTAGGGAAATTTTAGAGGGGTTAACTGTCAGACCAATAGAACGTAATCTGGAAAGAACTTGGTGGAGATGAGACATGTGGGACTCAAAATCTGGGCTAAAGATTAAAAGGTCATCAATATAAGGATAGAGAAATTTGTACTTGAAATCTGAGAATAAAGAATCTACTAATCTCTGCATGATTTGTGACCCCAAGTTCAATCCAAAAGGAACTTTTGTGAACTGAAAAAGGCCATTTGGGGTAATGAAAGCAGTAAGCCGACTGCTCCGTGAGTCCAAGGGGATTTGGTAGTAAGCAGAATTGAGATCTAAAAGAGAAAAATATTTAGCTTTAGAAAAAAAGTGGAAAGCGTTTTGCATTTTAGGAATAGGATAGGAATCATAGAGGATTTTGGAGTTTAATTTACGGTAATCAATTACCAGGCGCGAAGAACCATCAGGCTTGTCGACAAGAAATGCCGGGGATGCGTAATTGGAAGAGGACGGAACAATAGTACCATCCTGAAGCATTTTGTGAATAATGTCATCCATTTTTGCCATCCGAGGAGGGCTGAGATGGTAAGGAGGTGAACGAACAGGAGTTTGATCAATTAAATCAATGTGAGCCTGATAAGTAACCACAGAGCCTAGTGGAGCAGTGATAACATCAGCGAATTCAGATTTTAAGGCATTAATTGCATCTAGTTGGGGAGCAGTGGCATAAATATGCTGATGACTGAAGACGTGGTTCATAGGGAAATCAAGGGGGTCCACCAAAGGAATTTGAACGTGTGGATTGAAAAAAAATGAGATAGAAGCCATAGCAGTATTATAAATAAGGCCAGTATGAGCAAAAAAATCATAACCGAGTATGACAGGGAGTGAGCAATTGCTAACCACTTGAAATTCAAATGGCCAAGAAAATTTAGAAATTTTAACACAGAGTTTTAGTTGAGCCACAATGTCAAGAGAGTGCTGAGATATGGAGAGACATTTAAGGGTAGAAGGGCATAATTGAAGATGCGGATGTATTTGTAAAAGTTGCTGGAAAAAAGAAAAACTGATTAGGGAAATGACAGAACCAGAATCTAATAAGGCTAAGGAGGGAGTGTTATGTAACTGTACAAGAGTATAGGACTGTGATTGAGTACCAGAAGAGAAAGCTGAAGAAACATGAGGCAGATTTTGCCCATGAGGTCGTGAGCTGCCTACTGACGACGGGAAGTGAAGTTTCCCAAGGAAAAATTGGTACAGTCGCGCGCTAAGTGCCCTATAGCCTGACACCGATAACAACGGAAACGAGAGATATTACCCTGCGAAGGTAGACGAGTGGTAGAAGGTGTGCGAATTGTTGAAATGTTGCACTGGGGAGGTGGAGTGGAAGAATAATAAGAAAGGTTACTATGGGTATTTAGAACATCTAGTTGAGCGATACAGTAAAGCTGAGGAACAGTAGTGGGTGGCGAAAAGGGATTAATGATTTGACGGAAGGCTGGAGAGGCATAAAATCGAATAAGAGAAATGATTTCCTGGGGATGTTGAACAATAGCTAACACGTCAGAATAGCCGATGATGGAGTCAAGATAATCATAAGCCGATTCATCGGGACGTTGATGACGTCTAATATACTTGTTACCGAGTTGTTGTCGGATCTCATAAGGCAAAAAATAAGTGTGTAAAACTGAACGAAAATGAGCCCAATCGTGAGAGGACTTCATATATTGAAGCCAAAAGTTACTAAGATGACCAGATGTTTTTGGGTAGAGCAATGAAAGCAATTGGGAAAACGGAGCTAAGTCAGTTTGTAGAAATTTGCGAACTGAAAAAAGCCATTGTGTCAAAGTATCAGGATCAGTAGACTGAATGACGGGTACCTGGTCAAGACATTTAGTGAGAATATGGAAATTAAGTGGTTGATGTGAAGAGGGGTTGTGATGATATGGAGATTCATAAAAATATTGCTGAGAAGGAGATGGTGGTGGAGTTCGCAAATCAGAAGTGTAGTGCTGTGCTGATTGAGTTTTGTCGACAGAAGGCGGAGGTGCCTGGTTAAGTGGAGGTTTCGACTCGGCAGTAAAAAGAGAAAGATTAGGATAGAGAGGGGTGTTAGGTGGAAGTGGGGGTGGTAGAGATTCAGAGCCTGCACTGGAAGAAACTGTCGTAGTAGAAGTACAAGATGTAGAAGTAACAAAAGGGTTATAAGACAGATTAGTAAAAGGATTGGGATCAGAAAAATTGAAATGAGGATCAAATGAAATATCAGAAGTATCGGAAGCATAGGGAGAAAAATTGTCGGAGAAATAAGCCATGTTGAAAAGGAGGAGAAAAAGAAAGGCAAAGTCTAGCGAGGTGAAATACTAAACCACCCAAGAAAAAATATTAAGCAACTAAGGCCGTAACAAAGTGGAGATTTGAAGTAGTGATGGACTACACAATTCGGGTTTATGCTGCGATATATACTCTGCTACCATGTGTAACTGGGCCCATGGGAGTAATACACATATATTATGTATAATAGTCCCACTGAAAAATCTAAGGATAGTTTCCCTCGAGTAGTAAAATTTATGCAGTGGAGTACCAATCAAATTAAGAATGGAGGCCGTGGACTTAGAAATCTCCAACGAGCATTGCAGAGTTACAAGACATTGGGCAAAGGGAGTATGCTACATAACCTGGAAAGTTAAAGAGAAATGTACGAAGGAATAAAGGACATAAGTGAAAATAGATCAGACACCAGTAGAAGATTTAAAAATAGATATATATATATATATTGAAACAATAAATCGAACATCTGACAATTTACATGAAATGAGAATTATATAAATATAAAATTTTCCCAACCACTTACACGGATTACAAAATCATATATCAACAACAACAACAACAACAAAAAGAGATAAGATGTGCAAGAGAAAGAAAGGAAAAAGAGAAGATGCCGCAGGAAAGGAAAAGGGCAAACAAGGAAAGAATGAATACAGCGATAAAAAGAGAAATCGAGAACGACAAGAAAGGGAAGATCTTCAGTTAGCAAATTCGAGTACACCAGCAGAAAAAATTATCTGAACAAAATGCAAATACAATATCCAGGTCACCATTACTTCAGTTATTCCACAGATTAACACTAGGTAACGTAGTTCTACAGCCGAGTAATCACCATGTAGTTTCATAGCACCAGTTTCACAATATCCTGAAGCACTGAATGAATAGAAGTACGTGTACAATAGAAGCCGCACAGTTGCCAATACACCACACGCACATTTCAAAAGAAAGTTGTTACGAAAGGTCGTGAATGAAAAGTTTAAATCCAAAAAGGGCAAGTGAAATTTCGGCCTGGAAATGCCATGCTCCCAGCTTAATTTTGCAGGCAAAGTCTATCCCAATGCGATTAAAGGTATTTACAGTAAAGAAATCAGTTTGTCATACCTCATCTGGAACAAATTGAACTGCCCGCACATGAAGTCTTCTGGGCACATATAACTAAGGACGAAGTTGACGTAGAATGGTGCTCCCTCCACACAGGCCTAAGTCCATCTCATTGTTTCCAGAGGAAGGCCAGGTATTTATAGTGTGGAGTAGAATGAAAAATATATCTGGAAGATTCCAGAGATTAGTGAAGCATGCGCGAATAAAGCAGGCGGCCACATGACTTCAGCCGGCAAAAAGGAAGTTAGTTTATCGAAGATGGTGAAGATGAATAGAGTAGAGTTCATGCAAGTTGCAGTTGGAGAAAAATGCAGTTATATCATGATGAGGGTAAGTCCATACTAATCGTAGAAAAAAGGTTATGTGCGTGGCGAGTTTCATAACAGTAGTTGCTGATGAAGTGAAGAGTCCGTTACAGAGGTCAACTGGGGAGTTGTTGATATGAAAGGCAGTGGGCTAGGATAAAGAATCTTAGCAATAGTGCTGAGGTATAGGCACGCTGACCATGTAACGCACCAATATCTGCTACCATTTAACAGGGCAGCAGTTGTCTTGGCTCTTAACGAATTGTGCAAGGCAAAGGGAAGCTGAAGAGCTGAGAACAATGACATACTTTAGCAACAGTGAAGACCGAGTGCAAAGAAGACAGCAATAAAGGTAGCGAGAACCATTAATTGCTGCGGAGCGGTAACAATGTGGATCGAGCGGACAGCAAAGAAAACAAAAGAACCGGGGAATTGTTTAGGCTCGCGATTAAGAAGCCCCTTAAAGAAGCTTGAAGCTCATTAACAATAATCTGGAATAAGAACTACTAGAGACTTCAACGGCTCTTTATAAAGAGGGCAACTGGCATATTCCTGAAAGTCTCACGTGTGTAGATCGCGAATGAAAGTAAGAAGTCCGTGACCAGTCACTCATCGGGAGTGAGTCTGTCAGACGGTTGCGCGAAGTTCAACGCGGCTTACTATTCCGAACTCTTTCGGAACGACGATGTGCTATGATAAGGCATGCGGGTAACGTGGGTTTGACGCCCTGGCGTTAGTGTGTGCTACGATCGTGATTAGAAACTGTATCGAGTGGAAAACTCAAACACGAGTGAACTTGTAATTGACTACAAATACTGGTTCAATAAATTCAGTGAATAATAAAACACACTGCCTCTGTGTGTGGTAATTATTAGTTTTAAAGGTGCTGACAATCAACCACGTTATATTCCTCTTCAAAAGAACGTTCGAACCTTTTCCTGTGACAAAGAAAATAATCTAGTCTACAACTATTTATCTCTGTATGTAATGTTCCTCTGAATTTATGAAAATCCTAGCCACAAGTAACCACAGATTTTGGGAGACATTCCGCAGGTTAGCGCAGTCTTACACATTAGTAAGGTCTGAGACTGACAGTCACATCGTCAGTGATTTCTAAATACAGCAGTACGCAAATTATCTTCTTAAATTAGCTCTTCATTGCGCCGAATGTTTTAATAAGTCAAGGCTACCGGTAATTTTATGTTTCTCTCAGTTTCTTCGACTGATTGTTAGATCACATAGCAGCGTTTGTGGGGGCTGTACCGATGTGGAATACGGCCATTGTTTGGACGACTGAAGCAATTTATCTACTGTGCATGCTTATTATCGAGAACAGCAATTTGGAAAGCAAGACAATACAATTAATGGAATGCAATTTTATTCACCTCCAAGAAACATTGCATTCTTCCTGTATTACTCTACTTATCCCAGTGTTAAATTGCACGATTTTAAGAGCAGTTAAATCTTCCCACGAAAACAAACGCCTAATGTTCATCTTCCTGTCATTTAAAATACATTCTTACTGCTATTGCCGGAGATTTGTCAACTCTTCCGTGGATCTTGGGCTGGGTTCTTAATGGGAGCATACATTTCACAATTTAGTGCGGATGTACGTAAGCAGTTCAGCGTTGGCTGAACGGTCAGCGTACTGGCCTTCGGTTCAGAGGGTCCCGGGTTCGATTCCTGGCCGGGTCGGGGATTTTAACCTTAATTGGTTAATTCCTACGGCACGGGGGCTGGGTGTGTGTGTTTTCTTCATCATCATTTCATCCTCATCACGACGCGCAGGTCGCCTACGGGAGTCAAATAGAAAGACCTGCACCTGGCGAGCCGAACCCGGCCTGGGATATCCCGGCACTAAAAGCCATACGTCATTTCATTTCAGTGCGGATAAAATAATAGTACCTCCTCTCTGTTGGTGTTTATAGTGATCTGATCATAATAATACAGTTCCTTGGCTGAATGCTCAGCGTACTGGCCTTCGGCTCAGAGGGCTCCAGGTTTGATTCCCGACCTGCTCGTGTATTTTATCTTTGTCTGATTAATTCCTATAGCTCTGGGACTCTAGTGTTTCTGTTCGTCTTACTCCACACCTTCATTTACACACAGCACACCATACAGCGCCACAGAAACATGCAATAGCGAACGCATCCCTCCACACAGAGTTAGTATCAGGAAAGGCATCTGGCCGTAAAATTAGAATAAATCCGTACAAAATGCCGACTCAGAATACTGGGAAAGGCAAGTAATAATAATAATAATAATAATAATAATAATAATAATAATAATAATAATAATAATAATAATAATAATAATTGTTACCGTGTTTTTGTGGTAGTTAAGCATGAAAGAAGGTGCTGGGTGGTGAATAGGTCTCAAGCTACTAAAGTGAAATTAATTTTAAAATTCAACAGGGTTATATTTTCTTTTCAAAATTAGGTAACAACAAATAGCACAGGTACTTAGTAGCCAAAACACGATTGAAGAAAAATACATTTACAAAGGTACCCCAGTTGGGGCTTCAAAAGTCAGAAACATAATTCTTGAGCAATGAGCCCAACCTTACAATGAACACCATACAACAAAGGGGCCGAAAACCCCCAAACATGCCAGAAACATTTGCTTCCAATTACACCCAAAAGCCTCCTTGAGGCAGAAACACAATTTTCAAGAAAGGGTAACTTCCCCCTAAAATACAAGCCTATCATAGGCCACTCCGAACTCCACCTTTAAGCTGTCCTCAAAGGACATATACACAGGGGTAAAATACCCAACCTACTGAGGTCTGTTAAATGACAAGAAGGTTAATGCGTGACCTCTAAAATACAATTTGAGAGGAGGCGAACTTGCACTCCCAATACACTTTGCTTAAGACCTACTTGGCACTAGGCCGTTAATACAAGGGCTAATCCCATACTACAGAGGTGACTTAATAGCAATTTACATTATATTACGGAAGAATTGGTTGAGAAAAATAAGTTCACCTCAAGACGATGTGAGTGGGAGCTCGAGAGGGTTAAGCACTCTCTATCCCGATATGTCGTTTGAAAATAGAATAGATACCAGTTGTTTTTACATTTTAGGAAAAGGTTACATGGTTGAACGCTTAGAACCCGCCCCGAAAGTTAAACTGCTGAGCTAGCAAAGAAAGAAGTTATTAATCGGCCATTACCTTGTTGTTGACCGCTGCCGAAGAAAGAGGCGCTTCCCGCCCCCTGCTATGTACTTAACACACTGAAAGATGGAACAAAAGTGGCCCGGAGACCCAAAAATCAGCAGTTTATAACCTCTCGTGGAAGGTTCTAGGCGTTAGGGGAATGAAAACACCCGCCCACAATTATTTTATTGGCTAGGACCCCGCAATCGATACAAGTTGGGGGAAGATACTCCAGATTGGTCAGAAATTAATAGAAGAATTCCGGGATTGGATACATTCATAACAAGGGGAAGAAAGGGGTAAATATTGCCAACTTAAACAAAGACAGAAAGAAATTTAACAAAGAACAAACTCTTGAAATTAAATTTTCTCCAACAAAATAGTTCTTTGACTCCGCACTAGGTTGCACTATTGTAGATCTTCAGTAGTGTCCTCTAGAAGAGAAAGTTCACACTTCTTACTTCAAGCGAAACAACAACACATCAAAAATGACACAGTTCTAAAACTCCAAAATTTACAGGTAGTGACATCTTCTGAGAAGGTAGAAAATTAATACCGTCAATAAAGTTCAGCCTTCCTCCAGCAGAGGAGTTTCAACAGGCGCACATTTTAAATTAGCGGAGTGGAGGTGTACCGCCCGGTACAATAATAATAATAATAATAATAATAATAATAATAATAATAATAATAATATGATCAAAATGCAGATAGTTTTTCTCAATCGTTCCAGACTCGTGTTGAACTCTTACCCCGAGGGTGTGGGTTAGATTCCTGGCATGTTCATTGATTTAAATTCTAAGCTGAGGGATGGAACGAGAGTCACTGGGTCTCTTGAGATCAGCAGAAGAGCTGCCTCTTAAGGCAGGCGGTAGACTCCGCTGTGGAAGCCAAACAATATGGCTGATGATGTCGTCACGCCATCCTAGGATCAGTCCAAAGTCTGCAGCTGGGCATCAGTCGTTTCAGTAAGTCAGTGGCCTTAATGTACTGCTGCTTCACGGGCTTATTTGTACTCCCAACCGTTTGATAGCGGGTTTGATTTAGTTCGGTGATATTTAAGGGTGTTTTACCCACCATGAAGGCATCCATAGCGAGCGCACGCATCATCCTGTGCTAGCCAGTGACCCGGTGATCGTGTCTGAACAAGAGAGTGTGAGAGCATTTTAATTCGTCATCAAGTGTTAGTACGAGGGCGAGTCAATAAATAAGTCGCAAAACTGAATTGAGGCAAAAATTATCAAAGTAAAGTTCTGACATTTATTTCACTTTTCCACATATTCATCCTGTACATTCAGGCACTTATCCCATCTCTTTACAAGTCCTTGAAAGCCAGGAGCAAAGAAGTCCTTTGGTTGCTGTCGCAGCCAACGTGTAACCTCATAGATTACGGCATCATCTGTATCAAAATGACGACCACCCAAATGAATTTTTAGAGGCCCAAAGAGATGAAAATCACTGGGGGCTAAGTCAGGATTGTAGGGTGGATGTTCCAAGCGTTGCAGTTGATACCTCCGCAGGACGACCAGGACGCTCCCCATCTCTGATGCTTTTCCTTCCATGGTTAAACTTCTGGATCTAATTGAACACAGCTTTCCGTGAGAAACAGTTTTCACCATACACGGGATGCATTTCTCGATGCACTTCTTCTGTGGACAGGCCTTTGGCCCACAAAGAACGCACAACTGCACGCTGTTCTTCTCGTGTACAGTCATACAACACATGTGCCATCGTGCACTAACAGCCTCTGACTGACTGAGTGCCTGCGAGATGTCGGACGACAAGTATACATATGCTGCCATCTGCTGGCAAAACTTGCGCGCGTAATTTCAAATGGTATAAGGCACACATATGTTTGCGACTTATTTATTGACTCACCCTCGTATAACATGTGTACTGCTATAGGGTTTTAATTCGTTTATTCACTCCACTCGAAAAATGGAAAAACCGCCTGATACCCGACAAATTTTAAACACATTACAAACAGCATCTCTTTCATTTTCAACCAATTGTCACCCCATGCACTGAACAACAGCAACAGCAGCAGGAATACCCACAGAAGCAGCTCCAAGGCAACTTGACATACGGACCAGGTTTGTGTATGACAAATTCTCTACCCCTACAGCTACCTAACAACACAGGTATTGAGAACAATCGACCTTATTTTACTATTGAATGTGATCCTCAAACTAAATTTTTTACTCAAATGAACGTAATGAAATTGAAAGTGACTTAATGTTATTCGATTCGACTTCTAGCTCTGAAACTACAGAAACCCCTGAGAGTACCACCATTTCTAATTCCAATGCCAGACCCCATAACATTACATCTCAATTGTTGAGTCATACACCCCCTCATCTCTAGAATAGCAACCCAAGAAACAATACTACCTCTTACAACCGAGTAAGATGAATTCCAGAGGAAAGATCAGGTTTATTTCCTCTCTATGGTTTAGTAATTGACAATTGCATCCTATTTCAAACATTCAAGTGACTCAACTCAATTCTGAATCTACATTCCGTCGAAATTGCTTAAAAATTCTTTCCGTGGATCTCACAAAGGGACATTTGGCATCGAGAAGTAAAATACTGACCCCACCAACAAATCTCCGAAGTCGTATTCAGTGGCTTTCTGGAAATTCTGAGGAAAGGGAAAGTACAGTTCTCAGAAAGAGTTAAGCAGGATGTGAAGACCGTGGAAGTAAAAAGGGCAAAAGAAACACAACATATTGTATAATGTGCGAAGAACGAATTTGCCGGGAACATGTGAAACCAGAGTGTAGAGAATGTGTGGGACAAGTGAATGAGCAACAAGAAGTAATTATTGTTAAATGTTTCATCCGATGTTTTAAATATCTTATCTGTTGTTCTAATTTCATTTCTGAATCCTCCAGCTCTTTATCATTTTTGCTTATATCCCAGTGTAAATCTTGCTATGTGCAACCAACGAAGTATTACCTCAATAATTATTTTCATTAGATCATTCACCTTTCCTTTTGTATGTAGGACGTATTATTCCTTCTTGCCAGTATCATAGGATATTCCTGCCATCAAAAATTTTGTTAAATATTGTATCTATCTGACTGTTATTACCTAGCTCTTCCCAGAATTCATACAGTAAGTGATTTGAATAACAGCACCTGATTTACCCCCTTTCCTTTTTTCAATGTCTCAAATACTTCTTCAGAAATTATTGGACCGTCTAGTACGGGAACAGCGCTTTTAGTATACCAGTCGCAGTTTTATTTATTTTACATTTATCATTACTCCCTGGCATCCCCCTCAAATACACTATACACTCCTCCTCGCTTATATTTGCTTGGGAACTACTTATGTTTTCTTCACAAATTATGTTCCATACTTTCTTAGTCTCTTTGCCCTCACATTACCTGTTTAATAACTGTATCTCTTTTGCCTGCCAATTCTTTCTATTATCACTCATTAAAACATTGTAGTCCTTCCTTTTATTGCAGACATCTATCCTTAGCTCCTGGGATCCCTCATTTCTGTACGCATTTAGTGCCGTTATCACTACAATTGTCTTTTCCTCATAGTCATCACTATATCACTAGTTTTGTTTATTTTCTCTTCTCTTCCTTACAACCGTTTTTCTGCCAGCTATTACTATTGATCCTTCAGCCATTATTATTTTATCACCTTTGTTATTACTGTCTACCATATTTCAGTTCCTAACTTCAAAATTGTAGGAGTCTGATAAGATAACAATTCCTAAATTAATTTATGTGTTCCTCTTTAAATCTATACCTTGCCAACAGTTTCTTATTCAACTGTTGTTATTTTTTATATTCTTTCAATTCTCGGTGATCGAATTACTGCGAAATGATGAGAAGCGGCTAATATCCCATCTTTAATATATGTAATATAATTCAGTGCCTCTCCAGATTCAATAGTTAGATATATAGTACCATCTACTAAATTGACTATATCCATTAAATACCCCGTATCGTCCCCTAACCACCCACCTTTCAGTGTGTATAATTCCTCCAAGCACACATTTCTAGTAGTTCCACTCCGTTTTGTCGCATTTATTATATTTATTTCTCCTGAAATGAAATGGCGTATGGCTTTTAGTGCCGGGAGTGTCTGAGGACATGTTCGACTCGTCAGGTGAAGGTCATTTGATTTGACGCCTGTAGGAGACCTGAGTGTCGTGATGATGATGAAATGGTGATGAAGATGACACACACACCTTGAACCGTGCCAGAGAAATTAACCAATTAACCAACCCGGGATCCCTCTGGCGAAAGACCAGCACGCTAACCATTTAGCCGTGGAGCCAGACTACTTCTCCTTACTTCTATTAATATGTTTTAACTTCTTTATCGCACACCGGATTTTCCCACCCACTCTTGCATTAAAATCTCCCATCGGAATTATTCCCACTTCTTTATTCTTAATTATTTATTCTTTAATTTAATCTGGTTTACTACTCCAATAAGGCCACAAAATACAGTTTTCTTCTCAAACGGACGCTCTGTTCTCCCTCTCCCTCACTATAGTTATCATCACCCAAATCAGTTCATCTAAGTCTGATTCTACTCGTTCTACCTGATTGCATATTTCATCCTTTATAAACACCGTTATTCCTCCAGAAAGACTCTCCTCTGTTTCCTTTTCCACCTAATGGTATAACGTAATTCGCATCCTATCGTTAGTCATGTTTCACCCATTCCCATGATCTCATTATATAGCATTACTTCCCTGGCATCACCGTTTCGCAGTTTACTGAATATGCCCTGGATATTTATTAATCCTATGTTCCAGCCTAGTTATTTTCTCGTGGGCATATCTGCAATATGCATGATCCGTGATTTCTCTAATTGTATGATAGATCCACTTATGGAACTAATTACTTCCCATTCCACACCCCGGTCTTCATCCGTACTCTTCTTCCCCTTTTAGGCCCACATTTCCTTCAAATTTAATACCAACTTACGTTTTCACTTCCTTTTGTTCCTGCGATGCCTTCCCTCCTGGAAACCGCCCCTTCTTCACGTGCAGATTGCCTGGAGTGCAGATGTCTCGAGTCCATCGCCAAGTTATGGTTCCCTCTAGTTCTTCTTTGCTCAATAACACATTCTGCAACTAATTGAGAGCTCTCCTTGTCACCAGCCGTGACCCTGACCTCTAGCATTGCTGACACATCTGGCTGGTCGTTGCTACATATCACGCAGCTAGTTAGTGGTCTACGTTCTACTCCAAGAATCATCGACCACCACCAACCTGCTACTGCTGACAAATGCATTAAAATCTTGAATTTTGTGCTCTGCCTAATTAAAAAACCATTGAATTCATATTTTTCATTTCCTTTGGATTGAGTTCTTTTTCAATCTATATTTTAGACCGTTTCAGGTACTTCACGTTATCCAAAATTTTCCTAATCTCTAGGCCTGACACCATACATACTTTAACCAGTTTTCTTCCCGTATTTTTCTTCTACTTCTTATTATGTTTAGCCTCCAGGGAAGGTTTTCCCCTCGGCCTCAGCGAGGGATCCCACCTCTACCACCTCATGGGAAGTGTCCTGGAGTGCGAGACTTTGGGTCTGGGATACAACTTGGGAGGAGGACCAGTTCCTTGTTCAGGTGGCCTCACCTGCTATGCTGAACAAGAACCTTGTGGGGGGATGGGAAGATTGGAAGGGATATACAAGGAAGAGGGAAGGAAGCGTCCGTGGCCTTAAGTTGAGTACAATCCTGACATTTGACTGGAGGAGAAGTGGGAAACCACGGAAAACAACTTCAAGCATAGCTGAGGTAGGAATCGAACCCACCTCTGCTCAGTTAACCTCCCGAGGCTGAGTGGATCCCGTTCCAGCCCTCGTACCACTTTTCAAATTTCGTGGCAGAGCCGAGAATCGAACCCGGGCCTCCGGGTGTGACAGCTAATCACGCTAACCACTACACCACAGAGGCGGACCCTGTATTTTTCCCTATTCGAAAAGCACTGTCAGTATCCCTCTCACTACATTCAACGTTCGCTTTCTCCCCTATTAATGAAGTTACTATATCCAAATATATCATTAAAATTCCCCTTATCGGAATCTGCCAGAACCATGGATGATCATATTTCTCCTCCTAACTTCCTTCATTCGTGTCCTTTATCTCAAACTTCATTACTCTTTCCGTTTTCCGCCTCCGTAGCGTAACGATCAGTGTTATTAGCTGCCGTCCTTCTGGCTCAGGGTTAGATTCCCGGTATTGCCGGAAATTTAAAATTGGCAGGAGGGATGGCATGTGGTTGAAATGGTACATGCACCTCACCTCCATTGGTGGTGTGCCTGAAAAGAGTTGCATCACTTCGGGATGTGGACACGAGTTTACTTTTACTCTTAACCCTTTCCTTTAAATCCAGAACTTTATTCTTAATTTCATCTAAGTCGAGCTTATATTGAAACAAGCTCTCCTTAATGTCACTTCGTTCTGTTTATAAGTAACTTTTCAAATCCTTGAATTCTTTATTTGGTATATTAATACTTCCCTAGTCTTATCCACTTCACATACTTCCTTCATAAACTCCTTAAAGCTCCTGCAATATCTCCCAAAAACAGTTCAGTGCCTGGGTTTAATGCAGTACCACAGACCACCAATAGAACTATCACCATAAATGATGTTAACACCATTTGCATAATATTACAGCAAGTTGCTTTACGTCGCACCGACACAGATAGGTCTTTTGGCGACGATGGGAGAGGGAAGGGCTAGGAGTGGGAAGGAAGCGGCCGTGGCCTTAATTAAGATACAGCCCCAGTATTTGCCTGGTGTGAAAATGGGAAAGCACGGAAAACCATCTTCAGGGCTGCCGATAGTGGGGTTCGAATTTACTATCTCCCGAATACTGGATACTGGCCGCACATAATATTACAGGGACTGTTGACCGTTTGTATGTATTTCGCTTTCTACTGCACTGGCACATTCCTATAGCACATCGGTATTGCTCAATTGACGCAATCGTACTCGTTCTCTCAGCGCACACTCAGCACTTGACGTCGTTTCACCTCGCAGGTTGGTTTTCAGCTGAGAACTGATTTTACTAGCCAATATAAACATAATTGGCTTATTAGGCTAGTAATACATTTCTTTGATTTATCGAGTTTCCCACTGTTTTCTTTGACAAAATTCCCATGTATGCTCATCAAACATAACCCGGTCATACTTTTTTCTTCGAAGTTGTATGAAGAACTGTTCTGCAGTCGCTGTTGTAGATGGAATAGCTCTCAAAATAGAAAATTCTTGCCTCAGAGCAGAGAAAAACTCGAATTTCTTTAAGAAATACAGTATCCTTTATTAAAATGCAGTATCTTTTAGTCTGTCCTGGGTTAAATTCTTTTTCCTCCACAAGTTGTGCTATAGGTCAGTTCTGCGGTGTTATCAGCCAGCTTGTAAAATACATATGGAGCATTTTTTTGTAAGAGGATGATATTCATTTTGAGCATGTATGAAGTATATGGTATTGTTAAGACGAATGCTGGGGCATTTCCTTGCCAAAATGAAATATTTAACGATGAGGTAAGGGAATCATTCTCCAGCATTCATTGTCATAGTTGATGGACGATTACTCCCTGATTCTGCCTTTGAGAAGAAAGAAGGTGGAAAAAAAATTTCAACCTCCACTTCGGTTGCTATTCATTTTGCTGTTTGAAGTAATTCGTCAGCGACCCGGTCTGAATCCTTGTGGTATTTTTTTAGCCCGTCAGAAATTCTAATTATGAGTTTTCTCACGATGACCAAATTACTTGTATGACATTAATTACTTTCTCCAACACTGGCAAGTATTTCGCTATTGTAAGGAGGGCAACGATGAAAGTCCAGGGGAGTTTTGTAATAAGTTCGAATATTTTGTTTTTATGACCATCTTGTCTTACAAATAGTTTGGGAGCCTAGTTCCAGTGAAAATCTACAGTATCTTTTACAGTCGCAGTAGTGTCTAATTTCAAGTGTATTGTTTGAGTAGTTCTCCACAGGATTGAGTTTGTGGTTTGAACAATGGAGAAACAGTGATAGAGAATTCGGTTGCTTCCTACTGCTGAGGGACGACCGTCAGAACCAAATTCCTCGCAATTTTCTGGTGAAAAATTATAGCTGACCAAAACGTTGTGAATTCCTTCTACGATTGATGGGCCATGTTATGCTTTCATTTCCACATAAATGTCAAATTCTTCTCGGATATTCCCTTGGCTTTCGTTATGGATGCGCAAATCAATAGAAAACTGTTCTATTCCTACTATGTCCACTATGGCTATGGCTTTGGTTAACTTCATCTATTACATTGTCACTAATAACTTCGCCACATAAACCTATTAATTCGTTTTGTATCTTTCGGGATATACAAATTGCATTTCGGAGACATTTATCCAAGTGAATCTTGAATTGTTTGCCTCTGAATTGATATTTAAATTCAATATATTGAAGAAAACCCGGTCATCCCCTTCGTTTTCTGTAGGAGGAATATTATGTGTGCAGGAGATTATACGCAAAGTAATCGATGATTATTTCCTGGTTTCTTTGACTGATTTTAGTGATACTTTTGCAGTTAGACTTTCATGGGTACATTTTCGAGAAAAGCCTTTACAGCAGCTGTTGATGTCTGTAGAATTTAGTGGCGATATTCTTGAAGTTAGTGTATGGCCTAATCGTGAGTGATCCCAAAACTCCCCTAACTGGAGCATTGACAGGAGGAAACAGAACTCAGTGCTCGCGTGAAACCTTCAGACTATTTGTATATGGATTGATCTAACTAGGCATAACTAAATTTTCTTTGCAAATGGAACAACACTACTGTAACCTCAACTTTTGCCTCACTGCGTATATATGACCCAGTAGCTTAGTGTATACTGCAAGCTTCTGAGGTGACCCTTTGACACTTCATGAAATTACATATCGATGGCTTACTTCTAAAACCTCGTATCTCCCAATGCACTTCCTAACAATTTTCTTCCTTAAGACCGGTCACGCCTCCCACCCACATATGGATGTAGAGTCCATCAGAACAATTTTCGTTGCGCTCATTTTCCTTATGCCGACGTGTAAAGGAAAATGAACCTTAAATACATTAAACTGTAGGAATGCTTAAATTCGCCACGAAAACAACATCCCTACAATACGGTATGGTAAGGTCCATTTTCCTTTACACGTCTGCACAGGAAAATGAACACTACGAAAAAGGTATTGATGGATTGCATATAAATATGTGGCTGGGAGGCGTGACCGGTCTTAAGGAACATAATGGGTAAGAAGAACATTGTAACATACGAGGTTTTAGAAGTAAGCCGACGATATTCGTCTCTCTTCTATTGTAAAATATCTTTAAAAATAAGCATTAAATGGACTGTTATGGGCCTGGCTACGCAATATTACTATTTTCAAAACATTATTAGTACTTTCCTCCCTTGTACCTGTTTTTTAAATTAAAAATTACTTGTAAAGCCACAATCGCACAAAAATGACATACAAGTGTTACAAATCATTCGTTCACTGCCCTTGGAGCAGCAGAGAACGGTAAATAATCCGTTGAATCCTTAGAAGGTACTACCATTGTTTAGTTTAATGTATATAGGCTTGTGTTATCGTTGTGTGCTTCTGCCTTTGTTCAGATATTGAAGTTAGAATTTCTGCTTTGAATAGTTATAATAGATCGAAGGCACTGCTTCTGCATTTTTTACTGCGATTTCCTTCCTACTCTTGTGGTTGAGGTGAAGAAAGTGATAAAAAGATTCTTAATAAAGTTAGTTAGCGACGTCTCGCAGCCAGGTGAGACGCTATGCCCGGTGTTGCGGTATTAACAAGGGCTCTGTGGTAGTTCTTCTGCTTCCATATTTTACTGACGTTAAAGAATGCTGCACTACCCTGCTGGATAAGAGTCTGGTGCCTTCTGCATTGTGTGTTGCACCAATTTTCATGGCACGTTATTCATTACTCGTGTTCTGGTTCGTACTCGAACCTGTATATCTGTCTTATGCTTAATTCAGTCACTCTACAAAACTCAACATTTCCGAGTTTTGTCGTTAGATGGCAGTGCTACGCCATCTTTAATTTCCAGGCCTTGCTTCCTGTCGAAATTAGATAATGATGGTTACTCCTTGCTTCTTTTAATGGGATCGCGAGGAGAAACAACAAGATGGACACCTCGCTAAACGGGACCGCTTTCCTGATCTATCAGAAGGTTTTTAGCAAATGTAAACGGCGATTATCCCTATCTGACCATTTTATTGTTCTTTTATATTTCTCAGGTACGTGCATTTTAACTTTACCCTTTGGTGCGAACTGTTCTGTCCTAGAGCGTAGGGTTGTGTGTGTGTGTGTATGTGTGTGTGTGTGTGTGTTATTTGCCTATCTGATGTACGGTCCCAGCGCTTCGTATTTATGTGCCTATCTACATTTATCCTTCGATTACATGAGTGTTGGTCATTCGTGTCAGAATCTGTAAAATTGGATCTGTACGAATTGTGACCTTGTACACCTTGTGTGTCTTAGTTTTCCTATCGCTTGAACCTTGTGTTCGATGCTTCTCGTTCCTACGGAATACTGCGTCCTTTATATCGAGGCAGTCTGATTTTGTGACCCGGCTTGGTGGGGAAACCGTTGTGAGTGAAATTACCCTTTGGACGGTCCGATGGCCTCGCGCCACATATTTATTATTATGTTCGGGTGGTTGGCGGTGCATGCGTGAGGGCTATGCGTATGGGCAGGACGAAGCAGAAAGCCGCGCCATATTATGTATATTTTGCCCTTATTAACTCATGTAATGTCTCTGTATTGCCCTTTCATTTGTGCTCGTACCTAACCGGGCCTGTATTTGACTTATTTTTGATTCCTATGGCCGTCATTTTATTTCTCATTCCCCGTTTCCCTTTTCTTTTTCTTTTGCGATACTTCACATATGGACTGCACAATCTCGTGGCTTCCATCCATGAATGTTTATAACTAATTTGCTCGGCCCCCTCGTCCGCTTTGACGCATGGTTTTTATTCCGTTCTGATGGGTCGTCTAATGAAAGGTACAATTAACTAAGAGAAAAAAGTACCTAAATGAACATTGACCGTGTGGGCGTTTTGAGATATATATATTGCACCCATAAGCGAATTTACGTAATTAATTTACAAATTAAAAGTTGAATATTTCGCATATGGGATACCACAGTTAGGCTGTGAAACTAGCAGTCACAAAGGAACTTTCTGGCGCCAGTGTGACGGCAAGGAGAATCCACAAAACTCCTCTTAGAGCACGACCAACTTGTAAACCACCCTGAGTACTCCTTCCAATAAATTTTATGACACCGCCTAGGAGTGGCGACTTTCTTCTGGTTCTCACGAGAAAATCACGCGTTGAGGCCTGACCTACTTAGCTAGGACAAAGGGGACAACGACAATAACCGCCAATCCTTGGGAGGAAATGGAAGTATCCACTTTACGAAGAGCGCGAAAGTCTCAGCCAATCACAAAATTCTAAATTTGAATGAACTGTCATAGCGGGAAATCTACAGTCAGTATTTCGCGATCTGAAGCCCGGTGTGGTGGTGAAAAACAGTGTCCTGATTTCTTTATAATATTTGGAAAATTATCAGTGCGAATCTGTGGTTAATTAGTGCCTAATTAATAAAATTTAACTTCACACGGAGGAGTAAGTGGGCCCAGCAGAATGAAGTGTCATGGCGGGATGGAGCCATTCACCGGAAGAAAATAACACCAGTGACGCGCGCCGTCGTGTGGATTATCCTGTGATCATTTCCCACGGCGCAATATTACATGTAAGTCAGACAAAAATTAGGAAGATTTGTACATAAATTTCAGAAATCTTAACCTACGGATGTACGATAAAGCGCTCCTGAGGGCTAGATCATTACGCCACATCCCTTCCACGGAACTATTTTCTAGGTGGGGGGAGAACTCTTTACAAAACCCAGCGACCAGGGGGTTGAATTCTCAGTGTGTTTTGAGTTTTCGCAGTGGTTCTTGAGTATTCTCAGTGAAACTTCAGTTTGACAGTGTGAATCAGAGCGACAGTGAGACAGAGTGCGACAGCTAATTTAGTTAGTCAGCTTTACTTTCGGCTGGTAAGAAAGTGATTGGAGACACTTGTAGGCATTTTGAGAAAGCCTTGTATTATTTTACTTGGGAGAGTAACACTGCAGAAATGAACACTTTAACAAACTCTTACTATTTATGCAGAGATAAGGGGCAGGAGCTACACCTTCAACACTTGGCTTAAATGAGCTCACATCACGAGTCGAGAGGAACAAGTCCATGTTTTCAGGATAATTACATAAAGCCTCTTTAACCCACGGGTAGTTTCACATTTTGTTATCAGCATAAATTTCTCCACAACATTGGAACTGTATTTAGCTTGTTTTTACCATTTAATAAACTGTTTGGCAAGCGAGATGTTTACGGGCAGAAACTAGTAAAGACAGACAGGGAGGAGAATGACTTTTCTTTAAGGAAGGCCGCAGTGGTAGACCTTGACAAACAGTTATGTCCCGTTGGGGTTAATGTTCGATAAGCTGTGTGTGTAAACAAAAGCTGAGAGACCGGTGTGTAGACCAACAGGTGATTTCCAGGCAGGTAGCAAGACGACCGTCTAACTTCACGACAGGAGTCTGCAGTGGAGTGCGAGAAATACGAGTGTTTTCTGTCAACGTAAGCGTGTGTTACGCCATGGCAAACATGTGTCAAATTTGCGTGTGTAAAAATTTGGAATACCACATCAGCTTGAAGATGGAATTCTAAATTCACCATGACCGAGGCCGGAGGGTGAGTCAACATGCCTCCATCACACAGGTATGAGCATCAATAAATAATGTAAATAAATATGTAGGACCGTGACTAATCGATGATCAATGTAGCTTAAAGTATTGGGTAGGATTGTAAATAGTTCACATCTTTTAAATAATCATAATTGTAAATATAATAATAATAATAATAATAATAATAATAATAATAATAATAATAATAATAATAATAATCGAGTTATGTGTGCACTTCGTTTAGGTAGATGTTGTTTGCATGTTGTTATGGATTGTTTCTGTAGTATGTCACTTTGACAGTTTAGGCAGCTATGATATTTGATCTATGAGTGTAATGCCGATTTATAAGTAATTTTTATATTTCATCATGTTATTATATCGATGGTTTAGAGTCATATTTTGTTGGAGTTTTGATCTTGTAGACGCCGCCTCGATGATTTTAATGTTCATTTTGCTATTTTGCGCTTACAGCTTGTTTTATGTTGTCGGATCATCCTTCAGATGACCGCGTCTGATAGTATTTATCCCGTGTCTTTAGCGACGATTTTTGGTTGACGCGAGTATTTATTTCTGTGTAGTTGCGGTTACACATCTTTCAACATCTGTGTTTTGAGAGGCAATCTCGCGACTTTTTTTTATATGTAGAAACAGTGAGTGCCAGGAAACCATTGATGAGTCAGCTCTGATTTTTTTGTGAGATGCGAAGCAGAGAATGATCAAGAGATCGAGCTAGATGATTAATGTCCCTGATGATCTACGTTGATAATGGAAATATGATATTTGGACCATGTCATGAACTGTCGTAAGAAGTCGTAATGTGCACGACAGATATTTTGCCCGCCGGATACGAGCGAGGCCGTGTTGTGAGAATAATGAATAATAAGACGTCGAGAATTAATGAGTAAAGAGAATTGTGAAATGAATAATTTAGCCAAGAGTGTTAAATGTGTTACGACATGGGTTATGATTGTAGGCAGAAGCCTGTATTTGTTTAAATAATTCCAGAGAAAGTAGATGCTCGACAAATATGCTAGCCATTGTACAATGTGAGCAGAGCGACGAGTCAATGTGGTTTTTTTTAATAATCATGTAGAGTCATGGATGACATGAAATAACAGTCATTGTCCACAAAGGTTAAATAGTATCATGGCCAGACATTATTCGTCTGAGGTTAGAGATTGCCGTCAAATTCACAATATTTATATTTTGCTACTCGCAGCGGGGTAAATTTTTATGGAGACTCCGAGATTATTTTGCTCATTCCATCCTTATTAATTTCCAGTAGGCCGCGATGGTGGGATCTAGCTTTGCTTATTTGTTTTTCTTTCTGAGTGTACTTTATTATCGCTCATTTGTAGGACGTAAGCGTATGTGAATTATTTATAGTTGATTTGATGTAAATAGATAGGTGTAGATAGGCTAGTTTTGATTTTTTGTATTTTCTTTGTCGGAGCAATGTTTCTCCATTTAACAGATTTAATGATGTAAATAAGATTTCAGATGTTAGGTTAATGGATCGTCGATTAAGTCATGGTCGAAACGATAGTAGTGGTATGCTCATACCAGGCATTTAAGTAATTACCAAACTTTTAAAATCCACTACATTTTATTTTAGAAATGAAGCGATCTTTAATAAACCAATTGTATAAAACTGCCGCAATGAATGAGGTAAACAAGATGGCATCTGCCTCCATCTAGTGGTGGTACCACAAATAATGCGTTGATAATGAAATGCAGTGAGCGGCAAATCCAATAGAAATTTCAATGTACAAGGATCGCTATCATTTAAAATGTTAACATCAGGCACTTGGCCTAATCTTTGGATTATTTTTAAGCAGTCCAGTCTATCACAGCTATGCAAGTGAAGTTTAAAAATTAGATGAGTGGTTGTAACACTCAGATTGATGTTTCAATAATTTATTTGTTTAATCATGAGGTGTTTGAATAAGACAATGGTTATGTAGGAAATGAAGGGTGATGTTCATGGCTGTTTTCTTCGAATTATCCCTGATGTGATACACTTGGTTAGTGCAGGCCATGATTATTTTAAAGTTGGGTATTTTTACCAAATGAGCCACATGTGATAAATATTTGATAACTCCTATGAGTCAGTGGATTGATGACGTAACTAATTATTTTATTATGATTCAACTATTTTAATTTAGTTTGGAGAGATATTTCTCTACGTAATACCATTCTGTATTTCAAGAAGGTGGTCTTTCTGACCAGAGTTTTAAATTGAGTCATGTTATTAACTTGAAGACAGTGTCAACATAGTCTGCAATATTTTAATTAATGTGTTTGACCTTCAGTCAGTTTATTAGGCAGATTATGGTGTTAGTGTAAGGCAGATCTTCAATCTTTAATTTTTCTTAGTCTCATTTATTTCATTTGTTTACATTTTTTCACCAGTCTAGTTCACTTACATTCCTTTTGGCATTTTGCATTTTATTCAATAAATTAGTCTTTTATTTAAATTTTAATTCAGTCTTTGGGTACCGTCATTTTAGTTAGTTTACCCCCATCTTTTCATTTCCTCACTCCTTGATCGTCGGGTGGCCTCTCTTCGGGGATAGCGGACGGTCACGACTGAGGAAGAAGAGTCTACATGCAGCGGTGAGTATGATTTACATGTCATTTATTACAGGAGCAGCCGGCGCACAGAAGAAGGAAGAGTTCACCGCAGTTGTTGCCTTGAAAAGGGCACAATATATATATATATATATAAAAGAGAAGGAATAGAGTATTGTGAAATTGATTTGTTTTGGTTTGAGCTCTATTACCGTTAGTAATTCGGTGGGAAGCCTGGCTGGGTAAAGGTTTAAACATTTAACTGTGAGACAGATTTACGTGATAGAAATTTGACGTCCGCCCCGTAATGAATGGACGAGCTTGTAGCTTTCCTTGGTGATAAAAAGTGGATGATCTTGCGTGCCAACATCCTCACTCTTCAAGTTTGACCCTGTGCTGTCAAACTTGGATGTTTATGCTCACTTTGTATGTATTTCCTTTTAACATTTTCCTTTCAATGTCTTTCTTCGCATGATTCATTTATTAATTTTCTCTTCTCAATTTACTTTTCAAGATACTTGAGATTTGTGTGCTGATCTGCATTTGATTCATAGTAGCGTTGGTCCTTTGGTATTATTACTATTATTAAGGGACTAATCTCCAGTTCGAGGCTTATATGATGTGGCCTTTTCCCATCGCGATCGCCAGACCTCGTGTTTTCTAGTGCACTTGTTTCCTCGCGTTTCCTGTATTATTTCTCTCTTGTCTTCCTTACCGGGTATTGGCTCAGTGTGGATGAGATTTGAGCCCGTCTGTTACGACGAACAATTCCAACTAGACGCCGCTAATCGCGAGCATTAAGCATCCGTTGTCGGCCTCAGGGCTGATCACTGTAGGTGGTAATGCCTTCCATGAGGTATTCCCTGTACAAACGTGACACCGTCAATAAAAGAATGTTAAATGTCCGTACAACTTCCACAACGAAGAAGTCCAGCACAATGTTGCGAGTGGTATTCATAATGCGTCTGTCCGTAACAATGCTTAGGTGGCAATATTTATTGTAACTTCCTTACAAGGATATAGGAGATTTCAAGGATTTCGAAGCCGATCTGAATAGCTCAGAGGGCAATCACTGGCCTTTGGAGCTCAAGCTGGTTGTCCAATCCCGGCTCAGTCCGGTGGTATTTGAGGATGCTCAAATATGTCAGCCTCGCTTCGATAGATTTACTGCCAAAAAATTCCCGGGGGACGAAATTTCGGTACTTCGGTGTCTCCGAAAACCGTAAAAGTAATAGGAAGTAGAACAGATATTATTATTATTATTATTATTATTATTATTATTATTATTATTATTATTATTATTATTATTATTACAAGCGAATGGACCACTAAGGATCACGCTACAACATTTCTTTCTCTTCGTGCGGACTTTTCTCTGTGTCCAATACTCCTTCATGCGTTCGCTGGCCTGCTTCCGTTGTTCATCTGTCCAGGCTCTTCCGGTCTTCCTAGTTCTTCCTGCGGCTTGAACACCTTCCAAATTCTTCAGTGTGTTCCTAAACGTATTCCTTTATAACAGCAGGTCTTCCAAGATGCTTAACCTTTCCATATCCTTCTTCGTTTCCTTAATACGTGCTGTAGTGGTCTCTTTTCTCCAGAAGTAATCAAATATCTGTTTGGTAAGTCTGTTTGCGTTCATTCTGTATAGATGTCCAAGAAACGCCAGCCTCCTTTTCTTCATGGTCTCTGAGATTCTTTCCACCTTCTGGTAAACTTCTTTGTTACTCCGAAGTTTCTATCCGCTTTCAGTTTGGACAGCTCCCACAATTTTTCTGAGGATTCTTCTTTCCAGGACCTCTAGCTTCTCCAGCTTGTAGTTCATGGACAGGCATTCACTGGCATACAGGCATTCTGTTTCGACCACGGTGTTGTAATGTTCTAATTTGGAATTCCAAGATAAGCACTTCTTATTGTAGATGTCTTTTGTCAAGCCATATGCTCTCTCTCCATTTTTGAGATCCGATCTTCCACTGCAGCTTTTTCTAGCCCATTCTCCTGTATCGTCTCACCAAGGTACTTGAACTTCTTGACCCGTTCTATCCGTCCTATCTATGTTTCCAGGAATTTTGGTCCCTCTTTGATGTTCGTCATGAATTTGGTCTTTTCTGCAGAGATCCTCAGTCCTGTATGGCTGGCGATCCTCTCCAAGAGGTTAATCTGGATGGTTGCGACCTCTGGACTTTCTGATAGTATAGCAAAGTCGTCAGCAAAAGGCAAGCAGTTGACTTTAATCCCACCTGATTTTCTCCCTAGACAGATCGGGATTATCCCTTGATGTTCAAGTTCTGAGTTCCATATTCTCACTATCTTTTCTAGGACACAGTTGAATAGGAGTGGGGATAGTCCATCCTCTTGCCTCACGCCTGTATTGATTTCAAATTATTGTGAGAGATGCCAGAAGAATTTTACCTTGGAGGTTGTGCCTGTTAGGGTATCTTTGATTATATTTGCCAGTTTAGTTTTGGCTCCAAATTCCCTAATGATCTTATCCAAAGTCTATCTGTCCACCGAATCGAAGGCTTTTTTGAAGTCTATAAACGACACCACAATTTTCTTACCACTCAGCATTCTGTGGCGGAGTATTGACTTCAGGTTGAATATTTGTTCGATACAGGAGCGACCTTTCCTAAATCCTGCTTGGTATTCCCCTAGTTGTTGGTCCAGATTCGCTTCTATTATTATTATTATTATTATTATTATTATTATTATTATTATTATTATTATTATTATTATTATTATTATTATTACTGATATTAGAAAATCATGTCTTCGTAGCATAACTCCTTGCAGCGACTTCAAGCGAGCTAGTACAAGCTTTATAACTCTGGATTCACTAGCAAGGCGAAAGTTCTCGCTTTGAAAAATTACTGATGAGTTATAGCATTATGGCCCGGTTTAAAGATTTTATTGACCGCTCTAGCGGTAGTAATTACATGGCGTATGCTAACACATCAGCTGTAATGCATTTACGTGTCATAGATTGTAAAATACTGTGGAAAACACGTGTCTGTCACTTTCGATGTGATGAGACTGTACAAAATGGCGGTAAATTGACTTGTCTGTAATTGGTCATAACATAGCACGCGTTCTATGGTACAGCGACTGTCCCTATCTATCAAAAGAAAACGCCTCATGGACAAGTCAGGTGTGCGAATCTCTACAGACAAGAACTGGACTTCGCTCTACATAAAATGGTACAGTGTATTTGAGATGGACGTCACTTACTGCTTCTTTTACGTTCTTCTTTTTTAATGTGCGGGGACGCCTATATCGGACCAAATGAAATTGCTGTAAGATGTTACGTAAGATACGACTAACGAGGGAAGACATACACATACATACATGAAAAGAAAAGGTGATGTTTTATTTAAAAGAGCTTGTGTTTTTACAAAACTAATTCTAAATCGTTGACAGGATTCAAAATATCGACGGCTTACTTCTAAAACCTCGTATCTCCCAATGCTCTTCCTATCCAATATTTTCCTTAAGAGTGGTCACGCCTCCCAGCCACAAATGGATATGCAGCCCATCAGAACAATTTTCGTTGTCTTAATTTTCCTATGCTAAAGTGTAAAGGAAAATGGACATTAAATACATTATACTACAGGAATGTGTAAATTTGCCATGCAAACAATATACCTACAACACGATATGATAAGGTCCATTTTCCTTTACACGCCAGCATAGGAAAATGAACACAAAGAAAATTATTCTGATGGACTGCATATTCGTTTGTGGCTGGGAGGCGTGACCAGTCTTAAGGGATATAATGGGTAGAAAGAGCATTGGGACTTACGGGGTTTTAGAAGTAAGCCATCGATAGGTTACAAAATCCATATTAATCCTATTATTGAAAATACCTCGCATTCTGTCGTGAACATCTTCATTCAGTGAATCATATAGAATTACGTCCATTGCCTGTAACGTATTTCTTTCTTTCTTTCTTTCTTTCTTTCTTTCTTTCTTTCTTTCTTTCTTTATTTATTTATTATACCGTCCAGGTTTGGTTTCACCCACGGACCCAGCGAGGGTTCCCACCTCTACCGCCTCACGGATATTGTCCAGGAGCGTGAGACATTTGGCCTGGGTAGGAGGACCAGTACCTATCCCAGGCGGCCTCACCCGCTATTCTGAATAGGGCCCTTGTGGCGGATGGGAGGATTATAAGGGATATGCAAGGAAGACGGAAGGAAGCGGCCGTGGCCTTAACTTAGGTGGGAAACTACGGAAAACCACTTCGAGAATGGCTGATGTGGGAATGGAAGCCCCTTTGAAATGACCCCGTTCCAGTCCTCGTACCACTTTTCGAATATCGTGGCAGAGCCGGGAATCGAACCCGGGCCTCTGCGGGGTGGCAGCTAATCACACTGATCACCACACCACAAGGGCGATCCTGTAACGCAAAACTGGAAAATATTCTTATTTCTGTACCCGTTCAACACTGTACCTACAAATCGTCGGCTTACTTCTAAAACCTCGTATGTTACAATGTTCTTCCTACCCATTATGTTCCTTAAGACTGGTCACGCCTCCCAGTCACATATTTATATGCAATCCATCAGAACCTTTTTCGTAGCGCTTATTTTCCTGCGCAGACGTGTAAAGGAAAATGGACCTTACCATACCGTATAGTAGGGATGTTGTTCTCATGGCGAATTTAAGCATTCCTACAGTTTAATGTATTTAAAGTTCATTTTCCTTTACACGTCAGCATAGGAAAATGAGTACAATGGAAATTGTTCTGATGGGCTGTACATGCATATGTGGCTGGGAGGCGTGACCAGCCTTAAGGAAGAAAATGGATAAGAAGTGCATTGGGAGATACGAGGTTTTAGAAGTAAGCCATCGAAATGTTGTTGTTTGAGTCATCAGTCCATAGACTGGTTTGATGCAGCTCTCCATGCCACCCTATCATGTGCTAACCTTTTCATTTCTACGTAGCTATTGCATCCTACATCTGCTCTAATCTGTTTGTCATATTCATACCTTGGTCTACCCCTACCGTTCTTGCCACCTACACTTCCTTCAAAAACCAACTGAACAAGTCCTGGGTGTCTTAAGATGTGTCCTATCATTCTATCTCTTCTTCTCGTCAAATTTAGCCAAATCGATCTCCTCTCACCAATTCGATTCAGTATCTCTTCATTCGTGATTCGATCTATCCATCTCACCTTCAGCATTCTTCTGTAACACCACATTTCAAAAGCTTCTATTCTCTTTCTTTCTGAGCTAGTTATCGTCCATGTTTCACTTCCATACAATGCCACGCTCCACACAAAAGTCTTCAAAAACATCTTTCTAATTCCGATATCAATGTTTGAAGTGAGCAAATTTCTTTTCTTAAGAAAGCTCTTCCTTGCTTGTGCTAGTCTGCATTTTATGTCCTCCTTACTTCTGCCATCGTTGGTTATTTTACTACCCAAATAACAATATTCATCTACTTCCTTTAAGACTTCGTTTCCTAATCTAATATTCCCTACATCACCTGCCTTCGTTCGACTGCACTCCATTACTTTTGTTTTGGAGTTATTTATTTTCATCTTGTACTCCTTACCTAAGACTTCATCCATACCATTCAGCAACTTCTCGAGATCTTCTGCAGTCTCAGATAAAATAACAATATCATCGGCAAATCTCAAGGTTTTGATTTCCTCTCCTTGGACTGTGATTCCCTTTCCAAATTTCTCTTTGATTTCCTTTACTGCCTGTTCTATGTAAACATTGAAAAGGAGAGGGGACAAACTGCAGCCTTGCCTCACTCCTTTCTGGATTGCTGCTTCTTTTTCAAAGCCCTCAATTCTTATCACTGCAGACTGATTTTTATACAGGTTGTAGATAATTCTTCGTTCTCGGTATCTGATCCCTATCATCTTCAGAATCATAAATAGCCTGGTCCAATCAACATTATCGAATGCCTTTTCTAGATCTACGAATGCCATGTACGTGGGCTTGTCCTTCTTGATTCGATCCTCTAAGATCAGACGTAAAGTCAGGATTGCTTCACGTGTTCCTACATTTCTTCTGAAGCCAAATTGATCTTCCCCCAACTCAGCTTCAACTTGTTTTTCCATTCTTCTGTAAATAATACGTGTTAAAATTTTGCAGGCATGAGATACTAAACTAATAGTGCGGTAGTTTTCACACCTGTCAGCACCGGCTTTCTTGGGAATAGGTATAACAACATTCTGCTGAAAATCGGATGGGACTTCTCCTGTCTCATACATCTTGCACACTAAATGAAATAACCTTACCATGCTGGTTTCTCCTAAGGCAGTCAGTAATTCAGCGGGAATATCATCAATTCCAGGTGCCTTGTTCCTATTTAGGTCACTCACAGCTCTGTCAAACTCTGACCTCAAAATTGGGTCTCCCATTTCATCAGCATCGACAGCCTCTTCATGTTCCAAAATGAAATTATCTACATCGTTACCTTGATAAAACTGTTGGATATGCTCCTGCCATCTTTCTGCTTTGTCTTCTTTCCCTAGAAGTGGCTTTCCATCTGAGCTCTTAATATTCATGCACCTAGATTTCCTTTCTCCAAAGGTTTCCTTGATTTTCCTCTATGTAATATAATATTGATCTAGACTTTATGTAGTTACAACACCGATCTGTAATACTGTACTCTCACAATCCTCTAAGCACTGGTGGAAATTGTTCAGGGTTCACAAGTAGGCCTACATATTATGTTTGTAAACTATGCTTTATGAAATGAAACAACTGATTCCTTTGCTGAATATACTTGTAATTTGTGACACTTTACTTGTGATGTTTAACTTGTGAATATTTATTTGTGAAATAGAAATTACCTTGTAAACCGCATATTTGTAACTTATGAAGTACTAGTGAGTTTTATGAAACAAGGCATCCAATGATTCCAATGTGCAGCAACTAACGCAGTGCGTTCTGATTGGTTGATTTCCTATTTCGGCATAAACGTAAGCGCAACAGCTTGGATCTTGCTAACTTCTATGCTAATGTTTAACTGAACGTTTATTTTTGCGTTTATGTGATCTATTGTGATCGGTTCCATTATAACGTATAGCATCTAGTTTTTACGTTACGTTTAAGTTTCGTTGTGAATGGGACCTATACGGGCAAGTTCGCTACGGTATAGGGACTATCTCATAAAATACGTTTTATTTACACTTCCAAAAGCCATTCTATCCTCCCACTGGAATTCTGCTGCTCACGCGTTACACAGATATTCCTTTCGCCCGGTGATTATTAAACTGAATTCGCTATGGTCTACATTTTTTATAGTGGCCATTCACCTGATTAAACCGGGATCGACTTTGTCACACATTTGACTTTTTCGGGAGTCTGGAATGAATTGTTTGTCACCCTTGAGCGAACAAGTGAGGAAATACGTGGGTCAAATTTCACTTCCAGATGTTACCATCAAGTAAGTGGGTTCCAAAAAACCAAACCACCCCCATGGCGCAACAGCCCCGAAGGACCATGGCCTACCAAGCGACCGCTGCTCAGCCCGAAGGCCTAGAGATTACGAGGTGTCGTGTGGTCAGCACGACAGATCGTCTTGGCGATTATTCTTGGCTTTATAGACCGAGGCCGCTATCTCACCATCAGATAGCTCCTCAATTGTAATCACGTAGGCTGAGTGGACCTCGAACCAGACCCCAGATGCAGGTAAAAATCCCTGACCTGGCCTGGAATCGAACGCGCGGCCTCCGGGTAAGAGATAAGCACGCTACACCTACATCGAGGGGCCGGCAAGTGGGTTCCACAACTCCTAATGATAAATATTAATGTAACAGCAAATTCATCAGTGACAACAAGACTATGGGCAGGGACCTTACAACTTTCAATATAGACGTTAATGACTTGCTTTGTTTTGCCAGTAACAATTCTATCTCTGTTGCTTCGTACGTGTCGTTGTAGAATGATTTCGTAACTGAGCAGTCTTCTGTATATTTCATTAATGTTGCTTTGTATATTAACAGTACCATCCAGATGACATAAATAAATAAATAAATAAATAAATAAATAAATAAATAAATAAATAAATAAATAAAATTTCACAACTAGGCTTACTTCTTCCGCTTCTGACCGCAGGATGGTGTGCTTCCACGCCACATCATTCCTAGCTAACGACAAGTTCACAAAGTAGCGTTTCTTTGGTAGTGGTTTAACATCTACTTGTATATAGGCCTACTAGTTTTCATAGGCGGTGAGGTGGATATATGTAGCACAAGGAACATAGCACCCTAGTCTCAAGGTTCGGGCTAAGTATAAGCCTGCGTGATCAGAAATCACGGAAAACTACTTACGTGTATTGTATCCAAGTCAATGTGCATTTTTGTTTAATATTGTATGTTGTGAGTTGTGACGTGCATATAGGTACACGAAGTGAGATCTGTTCCATTCGTTGTAAGGTACTGACCATACTTACCTAATTGTATATGAATACTATATTTGAAACTTCATGGTGGAGACCATTAAAAATAATCATACAAATACTCTCCTTCTTCTGCTCTGCTGCAGTCGCGGCTACGAGTGGATGTGGTCCTGTTTCACTGCCGGATGCCCTTCTTGATTCCAATCCTATATGTAGGGATGTATTCACTGTAGCGTGCTTCTGTGGTGGTAGGTAGTGTGATGTGCCGTGTGTACATGAAGAGTTGTGAATTAAGACCAACACAAAAATGCATTCTCCGAGTCAGAGAAATTCACGAGAAATGGAATCTCGCACCCTACCGAAATTCGAACCCAGGCCCCTCTCAACTGAGGGTCTTGACGCTGACGATTCAGCCAAATAGTTAGACTATGAAGGTAATAATAATAATAATAATAATAATAATAATAATAATAATAATAATAATAATAATAATAATTTTATTAAAAAATTGGCCAACTGTAGACAGCTAGGAACCCAAGAATATGGTACAGTATTTTCCTTTTCATTGCAGAACATCTTCATACGTCGGATGATCGCCTGCCTCTATTCCTCCGATAACGCTCTCCGTAATTGACGTCGAATTTGCGAAAGCGAAAAGTCTGTAGAAGTGATCTATCACCTGAAGTCCACCCTGTTAGTTAAGATGTAATTTGTGATCTTCAGTCTTTGTAGATCCCATCGTATATCTTCCAGCCAACCGGTGCTATGTTTTAATTTGAAGACAATAATAATAATATCCAGCTCACAATAGAACCCATAGAAACGGAGGAAGATTAATTGGCTTCTGCGAGAATTTTGATTTAAAATTAATGTCAACTCATTTCTTGGTACTGTCACGAAAGAAAATGACTTTGAAATCGATGGCTTACTTCTAAAATCTCGTATGTCCCAATGCTCTTTCTACCCATTATATTCCTTAATACTGGTCACACCTCCCAGCCACATACGAATATTCAGTTCATGAGAATAATTTTCGTTGTGTTCATTTTCTTATGTGATGTGAAAAGGAAAATGGACGTTATCATACGTGTTGTAGGGATATTGTTCGCATGGCAAATGTACACATTACTACTGTATAATGTATTTAAGGTCCATTTTCCTTTACACCTTCGCATGGGAAAATGAACGCAAGGAAATTATTCTGATGGGCTGCATATCCATTTGTGGCCGGGAGGCGTGACCACTCTTAAGGAAAATATTCGATAGGAAGAGCATTGGGAGATACGAGGTTTTAAAAGTAAGCCGCCGATATAACAAAACGCATTATTTCGGAAAACTACAACAGCATTATAATACAGTAATAAGACCTGAAGCATTATACGTAATGCAAACCTTAATGAACAGCGGTAAATCACTCATAAAGTATATAGACAAGAAAGAAGGAAATATTTCATGGGAAATTTTTGGCCCAGTCTACACGGAGGGAGTATTGATGAAAAGGAAATCTCATGAAATTTATTGCCATATTGAAAAAAAAAAATCGCAGACACTATCAGGAAAAGGAGATTGAAATTCAATGGTCACATTCTCAGAATGAACAATGATAGACTGACCAAAAGAATTCTAAATCCTGCCTTCACACTGAAAGTCAAGAACAACTGGCTAAATGAAATAGAATCAGATCTTCAGGAAATCAACATCAACCAGGAAACTGTGAAGAACCGATCTGCTTTCAGAACATTGATTAATAATCATTGTTTCGCGGGTCCAAAAGCTAGAACTAATAAACCTGACAGAAGAACGTAAGAAGAAATTCAGTGAGAGGATGAAGAGATTTTGGGAAGAGGAAAAAGCAATTTCATCAGCTAAATAAGTTCAGCGTGCTCCTCATTTGGGCATAACCATGTGATAATAATAATAATAATAATAATAATAATAATAATAATAATAATAATAATAACAATTTGCCTAGATTCACCTCTTGTGAGGTAGAGTGTTTACAGTGAACTATACATTGTTTGGTGAATAACAAGTGATTTTATATATTTTATCTGAAATTCTCTGTCACATCCTTGAATTTGTCAATACGAAGGCCGCCGAAGTATAAACGATGCTGGTAAGGTCATTCGCTATGCAGCCGGTTCCGGGCGTAAAGAGTGTGAATTTGTCACACATAATGCCAATTGAAATATCAATTTCGGCATGCTTGTCATGCTGACAAGAAACAGCACCTTATGTTTCTGTGAAAAAGCATCGTGAAATTACATCATGTTTTATTTCCCTAGTAGTACTCTTCCGTGTCGCCTAGGCTATGTATGGCAGTTAATGATGAATACAGTATGTTGTGTATCCAACCAGGCTTCGATCTGAGGACTGAAATAATAATACTAATAATAACAATTATGATTACAATAATACTATGAATTTAACGTTATTGCTGATCTTATGAGATGCATTGTGCTTGAACTTTTCCATGAAATGTTGTTCAATAAAGTGCCAGTGATTTTACTGTTGTGTCTTTCCCTCTTAAACACTCTTGCACACATCTGCAATCCTGAATGTATGGGACGAAAGTTTGACCAACTACACTACAAAACCGGCCGATTCAAAACTGTGAACTCCTTGTTAACAAGATACACATAAGAGTACTAACAATTAATGCGGGAAAAGATGAAGACGAATAAGAAGAAAAATAAAACCTATTTCATGAACTACTAGTAGCTTTTAGGGAGACATGAAGGTCGAAATATTGTCTGCGGGGTATTATTTCCCTTGTCGAAGGATTAGCCAACGAGAGACTTTTGCAGTGAAATAATATGCTCATCACGAAATAATCTATAATGACCCTACAGAAACGAGTTCTGAAATATAGCACTTTCTCAATCTACCCGCTTGATCTGACCTGTAACAAAGCCAACAAATAGTGTATTTTGTTCTCTTGGGATCGATAGTTGATGGAGGGTAGTATCTGCAAGGGCATTTTTGTTATTTGCAGCTCCTGGCTCAGTGAAGGACTCGAAATGACTCCACCATAGATTCATTTGTAATTACTTTTATTTTACACATACTTTTTTAACATGTAACCGCACTCTATTTTGTTCATAACAGCATGTTCTTCTATTTATCACCTCCTCAGTGCTACACATTGCTACTTTTCATTTCATTTCTTATATACGGACGCACTGTCATCACCGTTACGTTTTTAAATACATTAGTTGGAACAATCTATTTTGATTTCATAATGAATTTACTTTATATGTATATATATACACAGAGTATTTACAATATATTTCATGGCACATCGTGGAAATATTACGACAACGAGAAAAATATACTCATCTGTGAATACTCGGTGAACATAGACGTATTGTCGACTACATGATACCTTACATCTAAGTACCTTTTTTTTAACATTTTGATAAATTCTGTTTTTCTAAATTTCCTAAATAACTTTATCTTACATTGTGATCATTGATTAAATGTCTATTCAAAGACATAATTTGAAATATTACTCTATAGAAATGGAATATAAATATTTTTGAACTTAAAATTGTTTGACTTTATAAAAGAACATCTATGTCCATGGCTGAACTTCAGCTAGAAGTGTATAAATACTTTCAGGATAACTACATTTCTGTAACAAGTCTGCTTAAATTCTGTTATTGTTCTACCCACTTATACTATGTACACAGCACTCGGAAACGCATAATCGTCGGAAAAATATATCTGGCCTCTTTGACTAGTTTGTCCTTAGAAGTTTATTGGAGAGCGTTGACGTTGACTACATGGTGAGATGCCGCTTCATGTGCAGGGAGAGATGGTCGGAACGTGAGAAAGCCCGCTCACAGAGGCGGCATTGGAACGGTCGATCGCCTGTGTGTTTGCGGTAGTGACGAGTGAGCTCATCCGAGCGAGCGAATTTCCAGCCACATCCCTTCCAGCTGCATTGGTATGGTTTTTCACCGGTGTGAGTTCTAAGGTGGGCTTTCAAGTGAGATGACTTGGTATATGTCTTCCCACAACCCGGATGAGAACACGTGTGCACAATGACTTTCCTCCTGCTCCAATTTCTCCTTCTTCGGGGTTTGGCTGGCTGCTCCGTAACGTTTGACGGTGGTGGCGGGGCTAGGGGAAGAGGATGACGGGGATGTGGATGTTGATGAGTGCCAAGAAAGACACCTGGAGGAGCCTGTAGGTGACCATTCAAATGTGGTGAGGACGGTGGGGTTAAAATCTTGAAATGTGTTACTTGAGGATGGTGATGGGGATGACGTGGATGATACAGGTCACCATATGTAGGTCCCGTTGAATGGTGGTAGAAACCGCCACAGTTTTCTGGGGTGGAAGGTGGGGATATTTGACCGAATGGGATGTGTCCTGGAGCAGAGGGAGCACCTGCACCTCCACCTCCTGTGGGAGCATACATCTGTTGTTGTTGACTTCCATACGGAGGAGGACAGAAATGTTGTAATGTCGTATGAGGAGGACCATTTGTAGATGAATACGGGTAACTCTGTTGTCGATGTAGAAATAATTGTTCTTGGCAGCTTTGAGGCATTTCAGTTTTTATCTTTCCAGCTGCAGGTGGAAAGTAAAGTGATGGTGCATCCTGTTTGGTAGTGCTGAGATCTTCTTCTCCTGAAGATGTTGGAAGATAAAAGCTATTTGGCGACACAACGGGAACTTGCTGGTCACCTGTTCCCGGTCTACAAGGATGTTCCACACCTCCACCATAGTAGCCTGGTTCCAGTGGAGAGCAAGATGCCGCGGGGAACACACAATCAGTCTCTAGCTTCCCCACTCCTGGTGGTGGGCCTGGGCCTTTACTGCTACTGTTATTGCTACTGCCATTGTAGCCACTTATACTGCCATCAGGGGCACAAGCACCATCCATATGAGCGTGAAGCGTAGCACCAACTCCAAGAATCACCGTCTCAATATCTTGCCACATCTGAAATCAAAAGGAGAGCAGTAGCATTAGAATCTGGGTTACCAACACCAGGTAATAGTCTTAGTTCTGCCTTCGCAACCTCTTACATTACAATTACTTAACAAACACGTGTGAAATGTACACACTGTTACATTCAAAATGCTTAAGAGACTTCCTAAGTTTTCGGGGAAATACACTCCCAAGTTAAGGAAAAATTTGTTTCTGGAATTATCTACTGTATTTATTGTTTGAAATGTGAAAATAAAGGGACTAAGGGATCTCCAAAAACAACAGATTTCATTTCAAAACTCGTCATCCCACTTGACGGATAGGCTTATTCAGAAAACACGTTACGGAGGTCGTCTCATAAGTCATGGCAACCGTGCTGTATCTTCCGAATACGTGAAATCACGGGAAACCCCGTGTGTACGTTAGAAGACCTGTGCCATTCTCCCATAGGGGGAGATAGAACAGTTGCCTCGCGGCGACATAGTGGAATAGCCCAATATATCATTGAAACACGCTTATTTATTTTAAAAAATACTTTTATCTTGACCGTATCCTACGCATGCGGACACAAAGACTGATAAATATATACCGGTACCGTTCGTACACAATAAAAACTAATTACTTTGCGTATTTTCACTTAGGTTAACATACAAATTATAAGGATCCACACTTCAGTTGTCTCCAGAGGAAGTTTTCTCCACCTTTGGGGTTCTTCTTTTAAGTAATATTTCTGAGAATTTTTCTTTGCTAGGGGCTTTACGTCGCACCGACACAGATAGGTCTTATGTCGACGATGGGATAGGAAAGACCTAGGAGTTGGAAGGAAGCGGCCGTGGCCTTAATTAAGGCACAGCCCCAGCACTTGCCTGGTGTGAAAATGGGAAACCACGGAAAACCATCTTCAGGGCTGCCGATAGTGCGATTCGAACCTACTATCTCCCGGATGCAAGCTCACAGCCGCGTGCCTCTACGCGCACGGCCAACTCGCCCGGTTTGTGAGAAATTATACGGGGTACTTTGTATATATATATATATATATGTCCGCCTCTGTGGTGTAGTGGTTAGCGTGATTAGCTGCCACCCCTGGAGGTCCGGGTTCGATTTCCGGCTCTGCCACGAAATTTGAAAAGTGGTACGAGGGCTGGAACGGGGTCCACTCAGCCTCGGGAGGTCAACTGAGTAGAGGTGGGTTCGATTCCCACCTCAGCCATCCTGGAAGTGGTTTTCCGTGGTTTACCACTTCTCCTCCAGGCAAATGCCGGGATGGTACCTAACTTAAGGCCACGGCCGCTTCCTTCCCTCTTCCTTGCCTGTCCCATCCAACCTTCCCATCCCTCCACTAGGCCCCTGTTCAGCATAGCAGGTGAGGCCGCCTGGGCGAGTTACTGGTCATTCTCCCTAGTTGTATCCCCCGACCCAAAGTCTCAATCTCCAGGACACTGCCCTTGAGGCGGTAGAGGCGGGATCCCTCGCTGAGTCCGAGGGAAAACCGACCCTGGAGGGTAAACAGATTACGAACGAACTTTGTATATATATATATATATATATATACCGGGTGGTACAGCTGCCCCTATTTTTCCCAAACATATGCAGCCAGCTAGGAATTAAATGTCTCTGAGTCCTATGTTGCGCAACATCTTACAGCAATTTTGTATTCAGTTATTCCGATATAGACTTCCCCGCACAATGCAAAAACGGTACAAGAGGCTGTAAGTGAGGCCCATCTCAGAAACACTGTACCATTTTATGTAGAGCGGAGTCCAATAGACCACTCATTTTTACGAAATGTTGCGGTACTGTACAAACCATAGCCACTCCTTTAGCAGCCGGTAGAGAAATTCGCACCTGATTGGTTGAAGAGGCCATTCTCTTTTGACAAAAATGTGTGTTCATGTTATCATAGAAAATGCGATAGGTTAGGACCAATTACAGATATGACAATTCACCGCAGTTTTGTATAGTCTCATCACATCGAAATTGAGAGACGCGTTTCTCACGGTATTTTATCATCTATGGCACTCAAACACCGTACAGCAGATGTGATAGCATACGCCATGTAATTACTAGCGTTAAAGCGTTCAATAAACTCACTGAACTGGACCATAAGGCTGCAACACATCAGTAACTTTACAAAGCGAAAACTTTCGCCCTCTCGTGAATACAGAGTTGTAAGAGACAGACGTTCATTCAAAAAGTAGCTGCGAGGAATTAGGCATTTTAGACGTACCTAGCTAAGCTACAAAGAGCATTGAGCGTTTGATATATTATTGAGTCATGCTTTTAAACTTTTTTCCTGCTCTCCTAGGCATGCTTTACGAAGATTTGACTTTCCTGAAACCTCAGATATTCTTCTAAGGAAGTTACAATAACTTAAACAGACACAATAATTATCGCCATGTAAGTACGGACAACGGACACATTAATTGTGAATACCACCGGAAATATAATGCTGGAATTATTTAACCAAGTCTTAGATACACACTCGTAGGGAATGGTTGCAACTCTCTGGGCTTAAGAGAGCCATAATTCTTTAGCACGCTGTGCTGTTTGCTGCAAGATAAACCTGTCTGCACATTCGCGTTCAGAGCTTGTAACATATAAGGTCAGTTTCGAAGATATAGTGTAGATTATTCCATTAGTACAGAGATATGATACCTATTTTTCGTTGTGTGGAGTGGCTACATTCTACTAATCGCAGCCAACATGTGATTCTTCCGACGGATTCGGAGACGAATTTAGAGTTCGAAACTAACTATGAGCTTTTCATTTTTATTTTTAGTCTCTTAAGGCATTCGTAGTAAAGGTTTAACTTATTGAGTTTTAATTTTCTTAAGTCTCAAAAGTCATTTTTCACCTTTACGGATACAGCGAATGAAGCGCACTGCATTTATTGTCAGCATTATTACAAACACATTCAACCAAACAACTGTGCACGTTCGATTCGAAGAACGACTGGACTTCATACATAGGGCATAGGAAATAGCACTTAGTAATCGTTGCAGCAAAGTGCAGGCAGTTTCCACCACATACGCTGCAGCAAGCAAGAATGACTCACCTCTACAGTACTCAGATATGCATTAACGAATGAGGTGGTCATTTTGAACATTTCCTTCATTAATCGAATGGCCATACATAAGCCCATTGCACCTCTGTTGGTAATAGCTTACTATACTGCAAATAGCTTTAAGGGCTACTTAGAAATGAACATAGCACATGCAACATGAGAACCGATCATGATTTAGATTTGTCTTCATCAACGCGACTCACACGAACATTTAAAACCGAAATAGAAAAATCACCGTATATCGCACTCAAACCTCTGACTAAGGAGCACAACTTTCCTCCTAAAATTTTGAGCACGCTCGGCTATCACGAGTTCTTGTTTTGCCGACGTTATATCAATACTACTTCTAGTCATTCAGCCATCATATTCTCTGTACATGAAGTTTCTATGATACAGAATTATCACAATTCTTTGCCATCATTCTGTATTTTATCGTTAATGCTTATTTCGTTGACACGGATAAACGAATTATAGAAAGCGTTGTAAGACTAGACATAGCTGTGGGTAGCCAAGGTCGATATTTTTAAAGTTAGGCTATAATCTGCGGGTTACATAAAACTGTGTGAATCGGGACAGCTGTACCACTCGGTATATGCAACAGCTTCACTCAGCATTTAGTAATGACCACACTACCTTATGTGGCCCTTCACAAAAGTTTTAATATATATATATATATATATATATAATTCATAATGCTCAAAGTTGTTTTTGTACTATTTAGGATACTCTAATGATATTTTTCGGTTTCCTTCTTCATGTACGGTATTTATTAACGATACATATGGATGGCTTATTTCTAAAACCTCGTATGTCTCAAAGTTCTTCCTATAGGCTACATTGTATTCCTTATGACAGGTCACACCTTCCAGCCACATGCGGATATGCAGCCAATCAGAACAATTTTCATTGCGTTCATTTTACTATGTTTATATGTAAAGGAAAATGAACCTTAAATACATTATACTGTCGGAGTGCGTAAATTCGCTTACAAAGAACATCCCTACAATGCGGTGTGTTGAGGTCTATTTTCCTTTACACATTAGACAATGAAAAAGAACACAACGAAAATTATTCTGATGGACTGCATATAAATGTGTTGCTGGGAGGCGTGACAAATCTTAAGGAATATAATGGGTAGGAAGAGCATTGGGCCATACGAGGTTTTAGAAGTAAGCCATCGATATGTGAACGTACACTCCCTCGCAGAATGCTGAACGTTTGCTCTTATTTTCCCTTGTTTGTACGTTAAGTCCACGTTAACGTAAACGTTCTTAAATATATACACTCAACTCATTATAATTTTTCAACCCTGTTTTCTTCTTACGCAATGCTAGGATTAAACAGCCTATCTGTTTATCACTATTTGAGTGGCTCATACGGTTGAGGCGCTGGCTTTTTGACCCCATTTTATCAGGTTCGATCGTGGCTCGTCCGGTGGTATTTGAAGGGGCACAAATACGTTAGCATCATGTCGGTAGATTTACTAGAACGTAAAGGAACTCCTGCTGGTCTAAATTCCGACACCTCGATATCTCCAAAAAAGTATTAGAGGGACGTAAAGCCAATAACAATATTATTGTTTATCATTTTTACCGTGTGGGAGGGGGGAGAACTGCCCCTCTAGGACCCTTCCCCCTTTTCTCTGCCTGTGAACTCTACTGAATGACACCGACAAATGGCGTCTGTCTATATTAGTGGCACACGAGAAAGTTCGTGTGTTAACAGCCGTGCTCCAAGATGAATGTAAATGAAGTTCAATAGCGGTAGAACGTGAAAATTGCAGAATCGCTTTACCGTATTAAACTGTTGCCTTCAAACGTGAACGTGAAAGAGCTGTTGACTATCGCGCAGCGGACGCTCATTGTGAGGTGTCAGAGGTCGTTGTCGGACAGTTCTTAATAAAAGACAGGCGTTGCACTTCGTAGGAATTATTCACACGTGTAGGTATTTCTGTGTCTTAAGTATTCCAAATTTTACGGCAGGACTTGCAGATACGCGAGATATGTTCAAGATGGTGGCCACATCAACAATCATGAAGGAAACGAAATGATGAACCGAATTATTACAACTGACGAAATCTAGAGTTCATTTTATGCATAACGAAACAGTGATTTCCCTCTATGTGTTACTCCCTGTCGTTAGGTCCTCTACTTGGACCCAACTTTGTGCTAGTGCTTGATAGGTGCATTCCAGTGGCCTTCAAACACATAGAGTGAATTGCCATTTAAATACCTTTATTAGAAGTTATAAAACAGTTGCTATGACGTACGAAATTATCCCTGTAGTAGTATATGTCAAGTATTCATTGAATATGTTGGGTTTAACCGTGCACCCTTTCAAGAGTTACAAAACCTTATGTACGAATACGTTTTGAACTCAACTCAGTTAAGTGAGCCGTGTAAGGCGTAATATCATTCCACAACGTCCGACTCGTTGGCTGAATGGTCAGCGTACTGGCCTTCGGTTCAGAGGGTCCCGGGTTCGATTCCCGGCCGGATCGGGGATTTTAACCTTAATTGGTTAATTCGAATGGCACGGGGGCTGGGTGTATGTGTTGTATTCACATCCTTTCATCCTCATCATGACGCGCAGGTCACCTACGGGTGTCAAATAGAATGACCTGCATGTGGCGAGCCGAACCCGTCCTGGGATATCCGGGCACTAAAAGCCATACGACATTTCATTCCACAACAAGCAATAAGATTATATATAGTCACTTCTGAGCCAAAACTGCGAATGTGACAACGCTCTTCCTATCCACTATTTCCCTTACAGCTGGCCACTCCTCCAAGCCACGTATTGATATGCAGTCCATCAGGACAATTTCCGTTTGAGTTCATTTTTCTAAGCTCTTGTTTAAAGAAAATGAACCTTAACTACATCGTACTGTAATAGTGGGTAAATGTGTAGTGCAAATATACATTCCTACAGTACGGTACAGTAATGGATAGGAAGAGCATTATCACATTCGCGGTTTTGGCACAGGAGCGACGATATAACGATATATTTTAACGAACAAGCAAATTATGCTCGACCATTGCAATCACATACGAATAGATAAGTTAATCCAACTCATTTACGGGATCTTACAAAAATCCTAGAATAGAAAACATAACATTTGCTAGGGCTGTTACTTGAAATGCATGAGAGCAAGCCCGTTGTACTATGTGACTGAAAATGTTGTGATCTTAAGTCTTGGGTTTAATGAAAACACAAACCATAGTTATATGATTTTGCATTTCAAAAATGTTACATATCGATGGCTAACTTCTAAAACCTCGTATCTCTCAACGCTCTTCCTACCCATTAGAGTGGTCACGCCTCCCAGCCAAATATGGATATGCAGCCAATCAGAACAATTTTCGTTATGTTCATTTTCCTATACATGATACTGTAGGAATGTGTAAATTCACCATGAAAACAATATCACTACAACACGGTATGATAAGGTCCATTTTCCTTTACACGTCGGCATAGGAAAATTAACACAACGAAAGTTATTCGTTTGGACTGCATATTCGTATGTGGCTGGGAGGCGTGACCAGTCTTAAGGAATAAAATGGGTAGGATGAGCATTGGGACATACGAGGTTTTAGAAGTAAGCATCGATTTAATTTTTCAGAAGTGCCATTTCAAAGTTTAAAACGCAATAGAGTCTTTCGTCTTCATGGTTAATTAACGGAGATTAACTTTTCCATTGAATATACTTATTCCGTACATATAAATGATACATATTCAGAAACAGTTTGTGTGTTTGGAAAACTATCCTAATTATTTTACATTAAGATATTATGAGGGAAAGCAGGTTACACTAAGAACTATTAATTCCATAGTCTTATAAAAGAAGTGAAACCAAGACTTCCCATGAGGGCAAAATCTTTCACAGTTCACCGTTACTTTTATTTTCCAAGCATCCAGCTTACACGAATACTACAAAAGGCTATATTACTCTCCAGCCCTTGACAATTTATTTCATTATTTTCTTTTTGTTTTCTATACCACAAAATATCTTGAGATGGCGAACGTCAAGAAACACTTCATCAGATATTGTAAGTCTGTCTGAAATTTAAAAAGAAGACTTGTTTAAGGTAAAGGTCATCAAACGTAAAAGCAAAGTGCAATATTCGTGTCAAAACATCGAAGACGAGCGCTGAGAGTTGAACACAAAATTTCAAACCACTATAAATAATTGAAATTACTTGTTTATGTCCTCTTTTATTGCAAATACTGTATTTGTAGTAATCGTAAAAACCTAACAGATGACAGTTCAACCTCATTTGTCGATTTTTATAGGGTTAATGGATATTTCTTTTGGATTTTTCACATGTTATTATTAGTATTGAAAGCATTTAGTGTTATGCATTCTTTATTACTAGGTATACTTGGCCGGTGTCATTATCTAATGCTTTTCATGTCAGTTTATTTCTCCAGTCAAACATTTCACCAATTCTATGATGGAGCATTGTCAACGACAATGATGGAAATTTACAATTTAAGACCACATTTCAATCCCAATATTTGAGATTCACCTAATACTGTAGAGTTATGATTTTGAAATAATACTAGTATTATTAAAAACCAGACCAATATATAGCCATTTTAAAAATGTAAGGCATTTTATATTAATGTTATTTGATTTACGTCCAACTAACTACTTGTACGGTTTTCGGAGACGCCAAGGAGCCGGAATTTTGTGCCGCGGGAGTTATTTCAAGTGCCGATAAATCTACCGACACGGGTGTGATGTATTTGAACACCTTCAAGTACCACCGGACTGAGCCAGAATAGAACTTGGGCTCAGAAAGCCACTTCCTAAATCGTGTGAGCTACTTATCCAGGCAGTAAGTTATTTTATGCTGTAGGTTGTTGCAAGTGAAAGAAGTGAAATTAGATGAGCTTCTCTTTGAGATTAAAACATGCTCTGCCGGCTTTCTTTTGATTTTTATATAAATTTCAAACCTTTGCTGAAATGGACAAAATTTCCTCGTCTTTTTCATGTTAACCATGAAGTCACTGAGCGAGACGTCGCAGTCAGCATTTCGTCGGCTTATTTCTAAAACCTCGTATGTTACAATGTTCTTCCTACCCATTATATTCCATAACACTGGTCACGCCTCTCAGCCACATACTTATATGCAATCCATCACAACATTTTTCGTAGTGTTCATTTTCCTGTGCAAGCGTGTAAAGGAAAATGGACCTTACCGTACACTATTATAGGGATGTTGTGTTCATGGAGAATTTAAGCACTCCTAAAGTTTAACGTATTTAAGGTACATTTTCCTCTACACTTAACCATAGCAAAATGAACACAACGGAAATTGTTGTGATAGACTGTACATCCATATGGTGGCTGGGAGGCGTGACTAGTCTTAAGGAAGAAAATGAATAGGAAGTGCATTGGGAGATACGAGGTTTTAGAAGTAAGCCATCAATTTTCAGCACTGTAGGCCTAATTCTAAATTTACTCTGCAGGAAGTGCTAAAAAATAATTTCTGTAGTATTGGACTTAGCCAAGAGATTCGTTGGTTGTCAAAGGTGCGTGACAGCAAGAAAATCATTACTTCGTTTTAGGGAAAGGAGTGTGTCAATGCAAAGTGTCAAATCATTGCCGAGAGAAAGAAGTACAATAGTCTCATAGAGGGTTAAAACAACAGTGAAATGTGAATACATCATGTCAGGAGCATAATAAGCAAATAAAAACTACTTATAACAATGATTGCACAAGTCTCCCAAGAGCTCCCACACCGCTTCAAAATAGATCCCAAATCGAGAATCTTTAACGACATCACCAGCTATTTATTTATTTATGTATTTATTTATTTATTTATTTATTTATTTATTTATTTATTTATTTATTTATTTATTTATTCATTTATTTATAGATGTAATTTGTTTGGGAAATTTTATAAAGTGTCATTTTATTGGGTGGTCTTCAACTTCTGTCTGGTGTTGTACAGGACCGATGAGGAATATATCGATGGCTTACTTCTAAAACCTCGTATCTCCCAATGCTCTTCCTATACATTATATTCCTTAACACAGGTCACGCCTCCTGCACACAACATCCCTACGATGTGGTATGATAAGGTCTATTTTCCTTTACACACTGGCAAAGGAAAATGAACACAACGAATATTATTCTGATGGACTGCATATAAATGTGTGGCAGGGTGACGTGACCAGTGTTAAGGAAAATAATGGGTAGGAAGTGCATTGGGATGTACGAGGTTTTAGAAGGGGTGAAGGTGACATGTGGAATGTCACATTTGGTATTACGGTACGTGACGTCGGGTCAAGTCCAGTTGTTTTTCCCTGGTTATCAAGGGCAGTCAATTTGGAAACGTTTGCAGCTGCCACATCCTAATATACGTGAACCGTGTGATAGTGTAAATAAACTGACACTACAAGTGATGGAGCCATATTGAGATTTCGTACGAAAACGTATGAATAGCCTATGTCACGATGTAAGGTCACACCTATTTTCTCTAAATATGCCCTTGATTTCAGTATATACGGGAATTGAGAAATTCTTCTTCCTTGTCAGGTACAGTCCCGAATTTTTTCTATTTCAGTATTTTCTTTTCTCAGATACTTCTTGAAAGACACGGTATTCTCTTTCATAAGAGAGAGTTAATTTCAGGTACTGTGTGTGGTATCTGCCACCTATGACCTACTGGTTTGACTGAAATGAAGGAAAGTATTGAAGTATTTCTGATGAGTCGTAGATTATTATCCAGGTCATTATGGTACACCAAGGAAACTCAGAATTATACTGGAAATGTGGGAGCTATCTGAAGTTATTACTGAGCTGAGGACATTTCCTAAAATGTCTACGTATTCCTATAACTGCTAAAAATGTCCGACTCCTTGGTTGTATTTCAGCGTAGTCGCCTTCGGTTCAGAGCCCCGGGTTCGATTCCCGGCCGGATAGGAGATTTAAACCTTAAATTATTAATTCCCCCACAACCCTGCAACTCATACACCACACGCAACATTATCCTCCACTACAGTAACACACGGTTTCCTATATACGGCAGATTCCGCCCACCCTCCCCGGAGGGTCTGCCTTACAATGGCTGCACCAGGCTGGAAATAGTCACACGAAATTATTACTACTGCTAAACATGCAGAGTAGAGAGCAGAGAGTAAAATTAGAATCACTATTAATACCTGTTTTGGCCGTTAGCACCTATTTTTGCGATAAATATACGAGTATATTTAAACGCCTGAACGCTATTCATTTATAATTATTTTAGTTTAGTTTACTTTTCGCTTCGATATATCTTGTTGGTCTGCAAAGAGTAAACACCCAACATATCACGCAAGATTTATAAGCAACCTGACTGAAATGGGGCATAAATTTACCCCAGAAAACTTTGAAGACCAATGAGCTGTTTCAGTGGAAAATGAGTTCAATAATAAAATGACACTTTCAAAAAAAAAACCGTGTTTAAGTTTGTTCAGGAGATAATTTAAAATGTAAATATCGATGTCTTACTTCTAAAACCTCGTATGTTCCAATGGTCTTCCTACCCATTATATTCCTTGAGACTGGTCATGCCTCCCAGCCACATATTTATATGCAGTCCATCAGAATAATTTCCGTTGCGTTCATTTTTCTGTGTTAACGTGTCAAGGGTTTACACGTTAGCATAGGAAAATGAACACAACGAGAATTGTTCTGATTGGCTGTATATCCATATGTGGCTGGGAGGCGTGACCAATCTTAAGGAATATAATGGGTAGGGAGAGCATTGGGGAATACGAGGCATTAGAAGTAAGCCATCGATATTTCCATAGTTTATACCTAACAGCTAAACTCAGAGATTTGGATTTGAATATTTTTGACAATTATGTCAAATTATAACCCAAAAATAATTAAAACTGTGTCGCAATGAGCATTTTCAATGCAAAATATAAAAAATGAATATTATATTCTAAGAACTTTGCGAAAAATGTACTTATCGACTTCAGATTTTGTGTGGAGCTCTATCTTATTAACATATGCATGTGTTTTAAATTCGGTTGTCATAAGTGTTAAACTATAGAAGTTCCAAATTTCCGTCTTGACTCCCCTTAAGAACTGACAACTCTGTACCCAGTCCATGTATACAGTAGTCATAGACTACTTCCCAAATTGCTTGAGCTACACAGGGCCAGCGTTGCTGGCGGGCGATTGCCGGGCCCACTCCAACTTTCTGGCGGCGTGCTGACTCGCAAACACACAGTGGCTTGCCCCAGCTAGCTCGCTCATCGCTTACCGGGAACATTCGTTCCTCTTCCTTCCTAGTCCTAACCGTTTGCGGTGACGTACACCAGACTAAGGTATTCCAGTCTAGAGGTACAATAATAATAATAGTCAGGCTGTGTGGCACAGACGGTAGAGCGCTGTCTTTCTAAGTCTAAAATGACGGGTTCGATCCTGGCTCAATCCGATGGTATTAGAAGGTTTCAATTTACGCCACCCTCGTGTCGGTAGATTTACCGACGCGTAGAAAATCTTCTGGATAAAATTTCCGCCACCTTGGCGTCACCAAAGATCGTAAAATAGTTCATGAAAGTAGGACAACCAATAACATTAAATAATAACCAAATGATATGTTCATTATGTTCATATAAACATTCTTCAGCTTATTCCAGCTGGAGTCACACAGGTACATTTTGATTTTGGCCGGGAGTGGTGGGGGGGGGGGGGGGCTAAGACCTGTCCTACTTGACGCCACATCATTTTTCAGATGGAAATTTCTATCCAGGTTCGAACGGGATTCAAATCTCAGCCTTCCGGGTGGGAAGCCAGCAGCTAAAAACTTATTTAATCACGCCCGCCGGTTATTATAAAAAGTATTACCGGTATTGTTATTATTATTATTATTATTATTATTATTATTATTACATCACTCCTCCCACCTGCTGAAGGGTTCATCGGTGCGTGAACTGTATCGCACGTCTGGATTTGGCCCTGTTTTATGGCCTGCCACCTCTTCCCTCGGGAATTAACCTGGTAATCATTGTTGGTGTAACCTGAGTGAACCTTAGGATCATGTGTCACTCCAGATGTTGGAATCTCGTTTCTTAAATGCTTCGACTGCCTAGTCCCATCCTTCTGGGTGAACCGATCGGGTGTATCTTTGAAGTAGTCATTCCTTATTACAATTGCTGGATTTTGTATAGATTAAGTATATAATTCTCTAACGTCAGGCGGTAAAAAGGAACTTTCAGATTTAATACATGTATATACAAAAAGAGGAGTTGCCTAGCTGAGGTAGTAAAGGCGTGTTTGGTTCACCCGGAAGGAAGTGAATTGGATTACCTATGAGGAATTCGAAGGATTTAGAAAAGCGATTTCCACTTAAGGAGGAGCATATGGAACTGAGGTTCCATCAGCTGAGAGAAAATATTAGTATCCGGTTAAATAACGAGAGGTGGGGGTAAGTTTTGACCAGGATAACATTCTACCCGATCTAGCGCCGAGGTTTCCACTCATCCAAGGGCATTACTGGTCTGCAAAGAAACGGCCTTACTTTACTCTCCTTTGCATTGCTTTGCTATTCTGCAAGGAGGGAGGCGTGTTTTGAAAATAAGATGGATTGTTGTAAATACAAAACATACTCAGCAAATTTACGGCAATTCAGTTTGTTTCTAAGTCCACAGATCTTTTTCCCTTGTATTATGCACATCTAGCCTCAAACTACTTAATTCCGCGGCGATCATTAATTACTCTGACGGAAACTAACTACTGCAAGTACGAAGATCAAATTATTTCACTCGAATTGTAGCCATAGCTATTCCTAGTCGGTAATTATAGAATGAGTGTTTCAGAATGTATAGAAATTTCGTCATATGTTTTAGTGCGACTTACTGCACAATGCTGTGTTATTTGATACAGACAGTCAGCTGCAGTCTGTAGGAAGATTCGTCAGCTATTTGTTTTACATCGGTCTTATGGTGATGATGGGACAGGACAGGGCTAGGACTGGTGAGGAAGCGCTCGTGGTCTTAATTAATGTACAATACCAGCGTTTGTCTGGCGTGAAAATGGGAAATCACAGGAAACCATCTTCAGGGCTGCCGACAGTGGGGTTTTTAATCCACCATCTCCAGAATTTAAACTCATAGCTCCTTGAGCCAAACCGCGTGGCCAACTTTCTCTGTTATGGAGGAAGATATCTGGACACTAAATCACGAAGTCTTCATTCACTGTTCTGTATTCTTACAGTTGACACAGACGTTACCGTACTTTTTATATATTCACATGTAGGCTAAACCAAAATAAGCTTTTTATGCCGTACATTCTGCGTATTTCGTTATGTTCAAAATAGAATAATATACAGAAGTTTGAGCACTCAGATATTATCGAAGATAACTTGATTAGATATGTGTCTGCTGTAGTCTACGGATACCACTGAATGTGAAGAGAGCAGGGACACAAACGTATTCCTACAATAAAAAATAAATGAGTTTTTCTCATAGAATGCTGTGCTTATTAACGTGAAACTTTATTTCACGCTGAATGGTTCAAGAGAATTTAATTCTGGAATATAATAATCATCGTGAACATTTACGCTAGCAGTTTCTTTGAAAGCTGCACGTCCATTGCTGACATTGTGCCCCTTTATGCAGTACGCATATTACATACTGGGTCCTTTAAAGTTGATTAAGTTAATTATCTAAGTATATTAATGAAAATACTACACAGCTGAACAAGAAAAGTTAGCTTATTATGGCTTATTACAATAGCCTTTCTTGAAAGAGCAAGAACAAGAGTCCTAAACCTGTAGTAGCTTGTGAGAAAAATATTCTAATGCACTCTTTTTTCCTACTTTACATCCTTTCGTAAGGAGACATTTGTTTCTCCTGTCATTATGAGCATTCAATAAAGTATAAGAAAATTTTAGTCGTCATGATCATCTTTGTAGACTAATATTAGTGTAGAAAGACCGGTCAAGAAATTTCGTTGGACTGGTTTAAAAATTTAGAAATGTGTTGTCCCAGCTATACGAATGCAATTATGAAGCTAGTAAATTGAAGGTTATCTTGGTCGCATAGGTTCTTTCTGCCTCACGACATCCGGTCCTGCCCCGAGGATTTCCGAAATCTGCAGCTCGTAAGTACTTTTACTTGTAAACACTTATTTCGATTTAATCTGTTCTGTTAACTATATACCATACTAGCAAGATACCTGCGCTTCGCAACAATTTTTAAATTAATGTTATTATTAAAAGATTTGCATTTTGGAGCGTCCACTGTCATCTGATTCTGTAAAATGCGCCCACAGTTCGTACGTCAACAGACGGTTTTGGGGAAATTATAATTTATTTTCTGATCGAAAGACACTCATTTGAATCCCTCATCGAAGAATATGAATATTTAAAACCCTATCTTATTTAACGCCTAGGATACAAAAGCGACCAAACCGTGAAATTTTGATTTTGTACGTTGGACAGTAATGGAGGAATGAACACGTTTTAAGGGGTGAATGTTTTTAAATATTTATTAACATCTAGGATATAGAAGACCACCCTTCATAAAAACATTAAGGTCGTGCCCGAAACGGTTTCGGAAGGATGAATATTGTATTTTTGAGGGTCAACCAACATCTAAACACCATAGGAAAGAAATAATATGAAGTATACGATATTTTACACCTAGAACATAAAATAAGACACTTCTCGTAACATTACAACTTTGTACTTAAAACGGTTTTGGAGGGATGCATAATTTCGTTCACAGAGCTAACCTCGTTTAAAACTTTAGGGGTGGAACGATAAAAAAATATTTCCTATTTCACACCTAGGATTTAAAATATATAGGCCTAGCGCTGTTTGGAATTTTGTCTTCGTACTTTAAACCGTTTTGGACGAAGGAATGAATATATTTGTTTTCGTATTTTAACCCCCATTTAACTCCATGGGTAAAATTTGTTTCAAACCTTCTGTTATTTAACACCTTGGATACCATTTGAAATTTTAACTTCGTAATTCAAACGATTTCATATAAATGCATATTTTTGACATCATTCCTTACCCTCCAGCCAAAACCCCTAAAGGGCGTATTGTTTTAAGTCCAGTTCTACCGAGCTCGATAGCTGCAGTCGCTGAAGTGCGGACAGTATCCAGTATTCGGGAGATTGTAGGTTCGAACCCCACTGTCGGCAACCCTGAAGTTGGTTTTCCGTGGTTTCCCATTTTCACACCAGGCAAATGCTGGGGCTGTACCTTAATTAAGGCCACGGCCGCTTCCTTCCCACTCCCACTCCTTTCCTGTCCCATCGTCGCAAGAAGACCTATCTGTGTCGGTGCGACTTAAAGCAACTAGCAAAAGAAGTCTAGTTCTTATTTGTTCCCTCATAAAAATGTTTTCAACTCCCTTTACACACCCCTTAAGTTAATTCACCCTCGCCCCAAAGGCGTGTTTCTTTATTTTTAAAGGAGATTCCAAATTCCAAATTTCACGTCCGTAACATCCTTCGTTTTTAAAAAATATAAATATACTCATACAAAGGAATCAACTCATTTTTTCAATTCAATTACCCCCCTCCCCCTCGCATAATTGTTTTATGTTAAAACAAAAGAACACACATTTCTTTATTTTTAAAGTAGACTCGAAATACCAGTTTTTACGTCTGTAACATCTTATGTTTTTCAGATATAAGTATCCTCAAGAAAATTCAACCATCTTTCTGTCCTTTTTACCCCTCCACCCCAAGTGTTTTTCCGTAAGTTTTTGAGATACACTGTAGATATTCTCACTGTAAAAATTCACCCCCCTTAACACTTCCCCTTAAGTAGAATTTCAGAAAACAAATTATGCGTGGTTTTTTTACTTTTAAAGGAGATTCTAAATACCAATTTTCTTGTCTGTAACATCTTTATTTTTTATGTATATAAGTATTCTCGTAAAAGAAATTCAGCACTTTCTTGACTTCTTTTCTCCCACCTCATCCCCTTAAATGGATTTTCCAAGCAAAAAGAATAAGTGTATCTTTATTTTAGGGAGATTGCAAATGCAGATTTTCATGTCTGTACCATCTTCAGTTTTTGAGATAGCATTGAAAATGAAAACCTACGACCTGTTTTCCAGTCATTGACCTGGTCAGGGATGTAATGAATAAATCATATATAGGCTATTAGTACGATGGGGTAGCCACTCTCAGAGTGTTTTATTAATGACTGATAGATGCTACGAAATGAGAATGGAGAGTGTTGCTGGAATGAAAGATGACAGGGAAAACCGGAGTTCCCGGAGAAAACCTGTCCCGCCTCCGCTTTGTCCAGCACAAATCTCACATTGAGTGACCTGAATTTGACCATGGTATACAGCGGTAAGAGGCCGACGCGCTGCCGTCTGAGCCACGCAGGCTCCCTGAGATAGCATTATCCTAATAAAAATAATTCAACCCCATTTTTCGGCTATTTTTAGCCCATATGTGATTTTTTCTAAAACAGGAAATACGTGTTACTTTATTTGAAAGACGTTAGAATACCGATTTTCATGTCTGTAATATGTAATATTTTTTTTAAATATACTGTAAATATGCTTATTTTAAAAATTCACACCCTTTTAACACTTCCCCTTAAGTGGAGTTTCAGAAAACAAATTATGCATGTCCTTTTACTTTTACAGGAGATTCCAAATACCAGTTTTAACGTCTGTAACATGTTACGTTTTTGAGGTACAGTATACTATAGATATGCTCATTTTAAAAATTCACTCCCTTTGTCACTCCTGCAGATTTTCCAAAAACAAAAAGAACGTGTTTCTTTATTTTTAAAGGAGATTCCTAATACTAATTTTCATGACTGTAACTTCTTTAGATTTTGAGATATATATGTATTCTCATAAAAGGTATTCAACACTTTATCATCATTTTTCACGCCCTTAAGAGGATTTACCGAAAACAAAAAAAAAATGCGTGTTTACATATTTTTAAAGGAGATTCCAAATACCAATATTCACGTATTTAAACCGTTAAATGTCTTAGATATTGAACACTCATTTAAAAAATTCACGCCCCATTTTCTCCCCCTTAGCGACAATATATTACAAAAATCCTCCCTTAGTGAGTACGAGAGACATCCCATTTTGTCCTTGAACGTTTGATCCCACTTCACCTGAATGTTCTTTAATAAAGACACATTAAATTCATCGAAATAATAAGTGTTTCGATTACCTCAACATTGTCAATATTCACTTTCATAGTACTACTTTAAAGATTCACTCTAATAGTACTCAGACGATTCCTTCCGTTACTATGAAAGTATGCCTTGTAGGTGTCCAGCATTTGAGTACAGTATTTTGCTAATATCAATATTGCCAATATCCAGTACTAGCAAGGTACCCGTACCTCGCTACGCTTTCAAATGGGAGTTTTTTCAAAGTTTTACATTTTGGAGAGTCTACTGTCAGCTGAGCCTGTAAAATACGTTCTCAGTTCGTACGTCAAACGATTTGGGAGGAATAATTATTTATTTTATAATTTACCACTCACTTGAACCCCGTACGGAATAATTTGAATGTATTAAACCATATCTGATTAACATCTAGGATATCGATGGCTTACTTCTAAAACCTCGTATCTCCCAACGCACTTCCTATCCATTTTCTTCCTTAAGACTGGTGACGCCTGCCAGCCACATATGGATGTACAGTACATCAGATCAATTTTCGCTTGGTTCATTTTCCTATGGTAGTGTGTAAAGGAAAATGAACCTTAAATACATTGAAATGTAGGAGTGCTTAAATTCGCCATGAAAACAACATCCCTACAATACAGTGTGGTAAGGTCCATTTTCCTTTACACTTTAGCATAGGAAAATGAACACTACGAAAAAGTTTCTGATGGATTGCATATAAATATGTGGCTGGGAGGCGTGACCAATCTTAAGAAATATAATGGGTAGGAAAAACATTGTAACATACGAGGTTTTAGAAGTAAGGCGACGATATCGTCGGCTTACATCTACAGCCTCGTATGAAACCTCGTATGTTACAATGTTCTTCCTACCCATTATGTTCCTTAAGACCGGTAACGCCTCCCAGCCACATATTTATATGCAATCCATCAGAACCATTTTCGTAGTGCTTATTTTCCTGTGCAGACGTGTAAAGGAAAATGGACCTTATCATACCGTATTGTAGGGATGTTGTTTTCATGGCGAATTTAAGCATTCCTACAGTTTAATGTATTTAAGGTTCATTTTTCTTTACACGTTAGCATAGGAAAATGAGCACAACGAAAATTGTTCTGGTGGACTGTACATCCATATGTGGCTGGGAGGCGTGACCAGTCTTAAGAAAGAAAATGGATAGGAAGTGTATTGGAAGATACGATGTTTTAGAAGTAAGCCATCGATATATTAAGGCCGTACTCAACCTTATATTAATCTGAAATACCAAGTTTCATTAATATCCACCCATTCGCCTTCCCGTAGCAGACATAGACAAACATTAAACTGAACTCGACATAGGTCATATTAATACCATCGGTATTCTGGAACCGACTGGAATGTCACATTTAAAGGAATGGTATCATATGAAATGGTCGATAAAACGAAAAATGGCAGAGTTTCTCAATTTTCCCGAACAGTGCTATGGAATGACCAGGCCACGGACAGCACTGACCGTTGCTCCGCCATTTTCTGTTAAGTTTGCACTCTACCCATTGCTATCAGCGCCTCGTAGCAAGGATCGAATAGCCGGAAGACTACGATGATCCAGAGTGTGATGTACTAGTAGTTACCAAAATATATATGAACCAGAGGAATAGCATGCTGAAAAAGAAGTTCTCTAACTTCCCAGCTACTATTTTTTTTCGCACCAATGTTCAGTCAGGCTGTTCTAGTGGGCACGCAGCAGTAACGCCATCTATCCGAGATGACTGGTAGCAGAAGAGACAAAGCACATCATAGCAAACAATAGACAATGTAATGTTACTGTTAATCAGTTTTATGGGCTTTCGATATTGTAGGTTTTCTTCCGACTCGGTGATGTTAGGGAATCCTTTCATGTCGTTCCTTCACGATCTTTTCCAAGTTTGTTAGTGGCCTTTAACATTTTCCTGATGACTCGCTTTATCACCTTAGGATAATGACGACAGAAACTACCACCATAGTCAGATAACACGATTGAACCATATTTCCACATCGACAATGCGGGGCGTCACATGTAGCAAGCACCAAGAGTCTAAATAATGAATATCTCTGTTATCAGTCCGGCCCGGCGGTGTAGGGGGCAACGCGTCCGCCTGTTACCCGGCGGCACCGGGTTGGATTCTCGGTCTGATCAGGGGATTTTAATTGTAATGATTAATATCCCTGGCGTGGGAACTGGGTGTTAGTGACGTCCTTAATCTTCCTTTCCTCACACACAATATTCCACACTACCGCCATTCCAATTACACGCAGGTTCATACAATATGGTGCCAGTAGGGGCAAAAGATCCACATGGGTCACGCCCCGAACAAATAACATTAAAAATATCTCTGTTATCATAGCCAGTACTGTAAAACTGTATAAGACTTACAGTAAAAGATCGGAAAATGTATCATATCGATGGCTTACTTCTAAAACCTCGTATGTCCCAATGCTTTTTCTACCCATTATATTCCATAAGATTGGTCACGCCTCCCAGCCTCATACGAATATGCAGTCCATCAGAATAATTTTCACCGGGCGAGTTGGCCGTGCGCGTAGAGGCACGCGGCTGTGAGCTTGCATCCGGGAGATAGTAGGTTCGAATCCCACTATTGGCAGCCCTGAAAATGGTTTTCCGTGGTTTCCCATTTTCACACCAGGCAAATGCTGGGGCTGTACCTTAATTAAGGCCACGGCCGCTTCCTTCCAACTCCTAGACCTTCCCTATCCCATCGTCGCCATAAGACCTATCTGTGTCGGTGCGACGTAAAGCCCCTAGAAAAAGAAAAAAAAAAGAATAATTTTCGTTGTGTTAATTTTCCTTTAAGGGATATCGGAGACTTCAGAAATTCAAGTCTTCGTAACGGATGCCTATCTGAGAAAGAAATGAAACCAAACGAGACTTGAGTGAAGCAGGGTTTGAACCCTCACTGCTCGAATAGCCAGGTAAATCTATGGTGTATAATTCCCCACAGCTCCTTCAGGCTTGCAGATTCAACCATTTTACTGTAACTCTGTATTCACAAGAGGAGTTAAAGTTCGACCTTGCAAAAATGACTGATATTTTACAGATTTATGGCCCTGTTTTAAGCCGTTATTGAGCATACTAACGAAAGTAATTGCATCGCGTAAGCAATCACATCTGCTGAACAGCATTTCCGTGCCATAGATTATAAGATAGTGTAAACAACATGTTTCTATCAATTTCGACGTGATGAGACCGTACACAATGGCGGTGATTTGACACGTCTAAATCGGTCATAACCTATCACATTTCCCGTCAAAATGGCCTCTTGGACCAGTGAGGTGCGCAATTCTCTACCGACAGTTATAGGGGTGGATATAGTTACACACATCATACATACATTATCATTATAGACTGTTATGCCTTTCAGCGTTCAGTCTGCAAGCCTCTGTGAATTTACTAAACGTCGCCACAATCCTCGATTTGCAACTAGTGTTGTGGCCTCATTTAGTTCTATACCTCTTATATTTAAATCGTTAGAAACCGAGTACAACAATCGTCGTCTTGGTCTACCTCTACTTCTTTTACCCTCCATAACAGAGTCCATTATTCTCCTAGGTAACCTATCCTCCTCCATTCGCCTCACATGACCCCACCACCGAAGCCGGTTTATGCGTACAGCTTCATCCATCGAGTTCATTCCTAAATTAGCCTTTATCTCCTCATTCCGAGTACCCTCCTGCCATTGTTCCCACCTGTTTGTCCCAGCAATCATTCTTGCTACTTTCATGTCTGTTACTTCTAACTTATGAATAAGGTATCCTGAGTCCACCCAGCTTTCGCTCCCGTAAAGCAAAGTTGGTCCGAAAACAGACCGATGTAAAGATAGTTTCGTCTGGGCGCTGACTTCCTTCTTACAGAATACTGTTGACCGCAGCTGCGAGCTCACTGCATTAGCTTTACGACACCTTGATTCAATCTCACTTACTATATTACCATCCTGGGAGAACACACAACCTAAATACTTGAAATTACCGACCTGTTCTAGCTTTGTACCACCGATCTGACATTCAATTCTGTTGAATTTCTTACCTACTGACATCAATTTAGTCTTCGAGAGGATAATTTTCATACCATACTCATTGCACCTATTTTCTAGTTCCACGATATTAGACTGTAGGCTTTCGGCACAATCTGCCATTAAGACCAAATCGTCAGCATAGGCCAGACTGCTTACTACATTTCCACCTAACTGAATCCCTCCCTGCCATTTTATTCCTTTCAGCAGATGATCCATGTAAACTACGAACAGCAAAGGTGAAAGATTACAGCCTTGTCTAACCCCTGTAAGTACCCTGAACCGAGAACTCATTCTACCATCAATTCTCACTGAAGCCCAATTGTCAATATAAATGCCTTTGATTGATTTTAATAATCTGCCTTTAATTCCATAGTCCCCCAGTATGGCGAACACCTTTTCCCTCGGTACCCTGTCATATGCCTCCTCTAGATCTACGAAACATAAACACAACTGCCTATTCCTCTCGTAGCATTTTTCAATTACCTGGCGCATACTGAAAATCTGATTCTGACAGCCTCTCTGTGGTCTAAAACCACACTGGTTTTCATCCAGCTTCCTCTCAACGACTGATCGCACCCTCCCTTCCAAGATGCCAGTGAATACTTTGCCTGGTATACTAATCAATGAGATACCTCGATAGTTGTTGCAATCCTTCCTGTTCCCTTGCTTATAGATAGGTGCAATTACTGCTTTTGCCCAATCTGGAGGTACCTTACCAACACTCCATGCTAATTTTACTACTCTATGAAGCCATTTCATCCCTGCCTTCCCACTATACTTCACCATTTCAGGTCTAATTTTATCTATTCCTGCTGCCTTATGACAATGGAGTTTATTTACTATCCTTTCCACTTCCTCAAGCATAATTTCACCAACATCATTTTCCTCCTCCCCATGAGCTTGGCTGTTCACAACACCACCAGCATGATTTTCGTTTACATTGAGAAGATGTTCAAAATATTCCCTCCACCTTTCGAGTGATTCCGTGGGATCTATTATAAGTTCACCTGAATTACTCAAAACACTGTTCATTTCCTTTTTCTCTCCCTTCGTAAGATTCTTTATTACTGTCCAGACAGGTTTCCCTGATGCTTGACCTAGCCTTTCCAGGTTGTTACCAAAATCTTCCCAGGACTTCTTTTTGGATTCAACAACTATTTGTTTCGCTCTGTTTCTTTCATCTACGTACAACTCCCTGTCTGCCTCGGCCCTTGTTTGGAGCCATTTCTGATAAGCCTTCTTTTTACGTTTACAAGCTGCTCTCACTTCATCATTCCACCAAGACGTTCGCCTTTTCCCATCTTTACACACAGTTGTTCCTAGGCATTCCCTTGCTGTTTCTTTTACAGCATCCCTGTATGCCATCCATTCACTTTCTATATCCTGAACCTGCTTTTGTCTACTGTTCGAAACTCCTCACTAATCATATCCATGTACTTCTGTCTAATGTTCTCGTCAAGTACACTTTATAATCTCCTGTATCTTCCTCGTTATCTCCCCTTACCCGAATGTCACTTACTCCTAGCACATCCAGATGCATCCTCTTTGCTGACTCAGCCAGTTCTACTTTCTTTCTTCCATAAGCCCCATTAATATTGTTAGCTCCCCATCGAATTCCATTTCGTTCGCCAAGTTGTTTCCAAGGAGTCCCTCGCCTGTCAAATGGGAGTGGGACTCCCTTACTCCCATAGGTCCGAGGCTTGCTTAAAATGTTCTGAGCTCGGTAGATTCATGAAGCAGGATGCTACCCTACTTATACATAGTCCAAGTGAGTATCTCTCCTCTAACGGGTTATGGACCACCGGTGGATTGTATAGTCCTAGCCGCCTGAGCACAAGGAAGGCCAGGACTCAGAATATGTCCGAGATGCCCACTCCCATTCCATAGCAACTGGTATCCCGACTCTCAGGACCACTTACTAGGCCACTCAGCCGTTGCCCATGGCCCACAAACATGAACCACGTGGATATAGTTTGTCAAATAAAATCATATTTCGTAAAAATAATTAGAGAATTGGACTCGTCTACATAAAAGGTACAGTGATTTTGAGAAGGGCCTCGCACACACCTCTTGTACGGTTTTGCATTATTTGGGGAAGCTTAAGTGAGCATACAATTCCTGTAAATCGATGGCTTACTTGTAAAAACCTCGTATCGCCTAATGCTCTTCCTACCCATTATTTTCCTCGAGAGTGGTCACGCCTCCCAGCCAGAAATGGATATGCTGCCCATCAGAACAATTCTCGTTGTGTTCATTTTCCTATGCTAACGTGTAATGGAAAATGGACCTTAACAAAGTTATACTGTAGGAATGTGTAAATTCGCCATGCAAGCAATATCACTACAATACGGTATGATAAGGTCCATTCTCCTTTACACGTTAGCATAGGAAAATGAACACAACGAAAATTATTCTGATGGACTGCATATTCGAATGTGACTGGGAGGCGTGACTGTCTTAAGGAATATAATGGGCAGGAAGAGCATTGGGACATACGAGGTTTTAGAAGTAAGCCATCGAAATGTTACATAACCTAACGAATAAGAGACATGTAATTGCTAGGAAACTGCACACGTTCGAGAAAAAATAGGCGCAGCTGTAGCACCCGGTATGCATACATTCATGAAAAAGGTAATAATTTTCTTCCAAAGTAGAAATCTGATATCGTCGGCTTACTTCTAAAACCTCGTATGTTACAATGTTCTTCCTACCCATTATGTTCCTTAAGACCGATCACGCCTCCCAGCCAGATTTTCATATGCAATCCATCAGAACCTATTTCGTAGTGCTCATTTTCCTGTGCAGACGTGTAAAGGAAAATGGACCTTACCATACCGTATTGTAGGGATGTTGTTTTCATGGCGAATTAAAGCATTCCTACAGTTTAATGTATTTATGTCCAGTTTCCTTTACACGTCAGCGTAGAAAAATGAGCACAACGAGAATTGTGCATAAAAGCGTCATATACACAGCATAACTCGAGCGTCAAAGGATATCTAACAATGAGTAGGCCTATAGGTACGATGTTTTCCTTTGCATGTGTTTAACACTATTATTAAAAGAGTGGCAGGAATGTTGATAGGGTGTAGTAAAGATTCTGAAGAAGTAATTTCTGATTTGCAATTTTTAATTGGAAATATGTTGCGAAGAAGTCCGTTTAGGGAGTAGTTGCACCTTGTTCAAACATCACTGGTAGTTACGATAAATGATGGGGGGAGCTAAAACGGATGCAAGATAAATTGAAAAACCCACACACTCCTAAAGTTGCTCAAATGTATTACAAGACGTAATCGTGCCTTAAAACAACTGTCAGGAACTGGAGCTTAGGTCTGGCTGATGAATTATGTTCCACATATCTCGTAACATGCGTGAGATAACGTTCAGCGTACGTAAATAGTGCTGCTTCTTTTCACCACTACTTTAGAATATGTTTTCTTCTTCAGGCGTAACTTTTCGTCAAAATTAAAAGCGTCCGCTCATTTCCCTTTGATGTAAGAAAATAATAATAATAATAATAATAATAATAATAATAATAATAATAATGTTATTGCGTCCCACTAACTACTTTTGCGGTTTTCGGTGACGCACTCTGGTGTAAGACAGCTGGTGGGGCTTGGTAAGGCAGGTGTATATACTATTACTGAAGGACATAAACAAAGCACTTGACACTTACAAAAATGTACTGATCGTGAACATCAGCAATGCATTAGACTATGTTGTCAGTGATTCAGGATGGCACAAAACGTAACCAGACATAATTACTAACTCAAAGACTTTCAGAATTATTTTAATATAAACTAGGGGACGATTTATAAATATTAAACAAATCAAATCAAATGCGAGTTCACACACACACACACACACCCACCAATATATCTGCTAGTTCATCAGTCTAAAGGCTGGTTTCATCCTCAAATAGCACCACCAAAGGTTATGCGGTGATTGTGAAAACGCAAAAAAACTATATCTGCACCAAAGTGAGGAATATCTGGTACGATGGGGTATAGATCCATCACTTTCATCGCTGGTCCAGAAAGGGGTACTACAGCACTATGCTATAAATAAAATTTTTCATGACACTCAGAGGCACAATCCGTGCACCGAATCACACTGTTCATCACCACCCACATTTTAGTAGATCCCATATTGTCGCAGCTATAAATGAGGACTGGGGCTTTGGTTGAAACTGCATTTTACTTTGGCCGCTGTCAAGAGAAAGGTAAATAAAAAATACTGCATCCATCAAGAAATAGTAACATGCGGAACACATTTGAATATACCACCTCCGCAAGAATAGTGACACAAGTCAAAAGTGAACGTTTTCGAGGAAACAAAGTTAAAAAAATTAAAACACCATACCAATATTACATCAAAATTTCACAGAGTTTCTTTGAAATAAATCACAACTAAGAAGTGTCAAGCTTCTTGACTGACGGTGTTCAGTACGCTGAAGTGGTATAACGACATTCGCAGTTTTTCGCAAGAAAGAAAGATTTACACTTGCGACGGTTTTCTAGATCGAAAGAGTATTTTTCAATATGACTTCTGTCATAACTTATAAAAGATGATTTTGTTGTGCCGCTATGCTTGCGGATGTGCGATATATGTATGGCATATTTGCAACGAAATCCACGTTACAGAAATATAAAAACAACAACACCCACCAAAACACACCCACAAACAGAGTTACCTTTAAGAAGAAGATCATTTTTAGAGGCATTTAGAATGAAGAACGCTACACAGTATAATCGTTGATTTTATTCTCGATATTTAGAGAGGTGAAACACTTTGAAAATGTCTGGCAAAATACGTTTTTCTTCACTTTGAGGAGAGAAATCAAGAAAAGATCACATCATGATCAACAGTTTTAGAAATAATGCTTTCTTATCAAATTGGTATGCTGATTCATACGTCATCGACCAAGCTTTTCGAAGCCCTTAGAACAATTCTTAAACTGTCCTGTAAATTCTGTAAATTTATTAATAAATGATTTGTAATAATTTGTTTCCTGTAAGTGAGTTAGATTGAAATAATTTCGCCGTTTTACGCACTGATTTAGAAATGTCTATACGAAGCAACTGAGAAATTTACAACACTGTTTCAGCCTGAGTTTATCGCCACATCACTCATTAGTGGTCAAGGTTGCTGACTACTGTTCGATTGTTCACATTTCAATATATAGCTGTGCCGAAGGGTCTCTTCCGTCTTCGCATAATGGTCTGAAGCTGACTAACTCATTAGTGAGATTAATGAAGGAGATAGCTGATACGAAAAGTAGCGATAAGTTTCACGAAAATAGACATAAACTATACTGGAAGCCATCACAGCTATTCGTTACATATGGCATCCGGTGTCTTGGAGCAAGCTTGTAGTTATAAAAATCGTTCACATCGTTATCATAGCTTCGAGAACACTAGTTCTACGTGTAATTCCAATTACAGAGACTGATTTTTATTTCAAAAATCCCAGTTGTATTAACAGGTATTCAAAACACCAGTACTTTTTTTCAGAATTCGGTAACAATACATTTAACATATCAATGGCTTACTTCTAAAACCTCGTATGTCCCAATGCTTTTCTACCCATTATATTCCTCAAGAATGGTCACGCCTCCCAGCCACATACGAATATGCAGATCATCAGAATTATTTTCCTTGTGTTCATTTTCCTATGCTGGTGTGTAAAGGAAAATGGACCTTATCATACCGTGTTGTAGGGATATTGTTCGCATGGCAAATTTATATTCCTACAGTATAATGTATTTAAGGGCCGTCGATATTATGTATTATTTGCCTTCATCTCATAAGTCACAGTTTTCCATACCCATGAAAATGCGTGTACTGCGAGAAAGTCTGCAATTAGTTCAATATAGAATAGAGTCGGTAGTTAAATGTTACTTCTCCCTGCTTTCCTTCTTGAACTTAAAGCAGAGCGTTAGTAAGACACCACTTGTTTCAAATGCCAAATGAACTGCTTTCAGTACTATGAATTCTTTACAAACCAGGCATAAAGTCCACACAGAAATGAAATAAAGAATTTAAAAACTAGGACAAGGAACGAAAGAATTTAAAGGTCATTAACATCTTCTCAGATACCGGTACTGAACAATCAGTCGTGTTAAAATCATTGAGTATACTTTTAGTTATATTAAAAACCAATTTATTTTCAGTTTCGACTTAGTTAAGATATAAACTTTATGTTATAAAAATAAGATAAAAATAATAGAAAATACAGTACCATACCAGAAAATAACTTTATTAATAATAATATGTTTATTTTGAGAATATCGGCGGCTTACTTCTAAAACCTCGTATGTCCCAATGCTCTTTCTACCCATTATATTCCTTAAGACAGGTCACGCCCCCACAGCCACATAGGAATATGCAGTCCATCAGGATAAATACATTATACTGTAGGAATGTGTAAATTTGCCATGCGAATAATATCCATACAACATGGTATGATAAGGTCAATTTTCCTTTGCACACCAGCGTAGGAAAACGAACACAACGAAAATTATTCTGATGGACTGTAAATTCGTATGTGGCTGGGAGGCGTGACCAGTCTTAAGGAATATAATGGGTAGAAAGAGCATTGGGACATACGAGGTTTTAGAAGTAAGCCATCGATATAGGCTATCGTCGCTGCTGTGCCAAAACCCCGAATGTTAAGAGCGGTCACTTCTCCCAGCCACATATTCATATCAGAACAATTTTCAAACAATTTTCGTTCAGTTCGTTTTTCTATGCGCGCGGGTAAAGGAAAATGAAACTTAAATGCATCATACTCTAGGAGTGAAACAAACATACATTCCTACTATGCTATAGTAAGTTTCATTTTCCTTTACCCAGCCACACTGGGAAATTAAATGAAATGTCGTATGGCTTTTAGTGCCGGGATATCCCAGGACGGGTTCGGCTCGCCAGGTGCAGGTCTTTCTATTTGACTCCCGTAGGCGACCTGCGCGTCGTGATGAGGATGAAATGATGATGAGGACAACACATACACCCAGCCCCCGTGCCATTGGAATTAACCAATTAAGGTTAAAATCCCCGACCCGGCCGGGAATCGAACCCGGGACCGTCTGAACCGAAGGCCAGTAAGCTGACCGTTCAGCCAACGAGTCGGACGTTGGGAAATATACTCAACGAAAATTCTTCTGATGGACTGCATATACATATGTAGCTTGGAGGCGTGACCAGTTTTAAGGGAAATAATGGTTAGGAAGTGCATTGGTACATTCGAGGTTTTGGCTCAACAGCGGCGATACATTTAAAACACTGGATTGCGGAATTTTCAGTCAATGAAGGGTCACTTTCGGATCGCCGGGAGTCAGCGAGGGAAGCAAATATCGTGGATGTAATTGGAACTGCGTTAATAAATCGTTTTGTGAGTACTGTCCTGCTGTTCAGCACTGACGAACTGTTGCTTTTATTTGTTAACTGTGTTTGACTGTATGAATTACTGGAGTGTCTCCGACTCGTTGGCTGAACGGTCAGCGTACTGGCCTTTGGTTCAGAGGTTCCCGGATTCGATTCCCGTTCGGGTCAGGAATTTTAACCTTAATTGGTTAATTCCAATGGCACGGGGGCTGGGTGTATGCGTTGTCTTCATCATCATTTCATCTTCATCACGACGTGGTGGTCACCTACGGATGTCAAATAGAAAGACCTGCACCTGGCGAGGCGAACCCGTCCTGGGATATCCCGGCACTAAAAGCCATACGACATTTCATTTCATTACTGGACTGTCTTAGTCGAACCAAGGAACAGTCATCGCGTGTTGTGTAGCCAGTAGCACTGTGTTTGAACCCAGTGCTCTGCCCGCACCTGCTGTACGGAGTGACTTGACTGGGAGAAGTGGAAGTATTATAGCCTAATCTAGGTAATACTAATGCCCCGGACCCCCTGCTGTGTAAAAAGAATAGAGAGTTGTAAACAGTGAGTGTGGTCATTCCTGGCTGATTAGAATTGAGTGTGTATATATATATATATATGTGTGTGTGTGTGTGTGTGTGTGTAAGTGTGCATTTATTGGGTCATGCTGAAATAAATTAGAGTAATAAAACAAATGCTGGTTCATTCGTAACAATATTCTCAACTCAAATCGACACTGTCGAAGAGTGCTACTAACTTATAAGGACACTGTCGTTCGGGGGTGTCACCTCGAAGGTTCTATGGGAAGACAATTTTACATTCGATCTGACAAATTCTTTAAAAACTCTGAATTGCAGATCACCTCAAGAGGTAAGACTAACTCAGGCATGAATTTTCCTGTGAGATCCTTAGGATTTCCTCTTCTATTAAAACCAAAATACTAGACTCAGCATAAATCACGGTATGGTAAGGTCCCTTTTCCTTTACACGCCTGCACAGGAAAATAAGCACTACGAATGGCGAATTTAAGTGTTTCGACAGTTTGATGTATGTAAAGCTCATTTTCCTTTAAACGTTAGCATAGGAAAATGATCACAATCAAAACTGTTCTGAAGAACTGCGCATCAGTATGTGGCTGGGGGCGTGACGAGTCTTAAGAAAAATTATGAGTATGAATAGTATTGTCGGATACGCAATACTGTTTCTTAAAGGATGATACATAACGATGGCTTTCTTTTAAAACCTCGTATGTCCAAATGTTCTTCCTACCTATTATATCCCTTAAGACTGGCCACGCCTCCCGGTCATATATTTGAAAGCAGTCCATCAGAATAATTTTCGCTGTGTTCATTTTCCTTTGCTAATGTCTAAAGGAAAATGGACCTTAACGTACCGTATTGTAGGGATGTTGACTGCATGGCAAATTTACACACTCCTACAGTATAATGTATTTAAGGTTCATTTTCCTTTACAAATAGGCAGAGGAAAATGACCATAACGAAAATTATTCTTTTGGACTGCATATAAACATGGGCCTGGGAGGCGTGACCAGTCTTAAGGAATATAATGGATAGGAAGTGTATTCGGACTTACGAGGTTTTTAAAGAAAGCCATCGATAAATACTTCTACAAGAAATAATACTGATAGTTCCACAATTTTATTTTTTGAGCCTTCAAGGAATAAACAATTGAGTTTTTTTTTTGCTTCGAAATAGAAATGTGTGCACAAGAAGGATATGAAAGAAATTTTGCGTTATTTATTTAGTAATCGAAAAGTGCGTACCATGATGAAGGGTATTTTATAATGAATAAACTATAATAAATCGTGCGCAGTTCATTCTGACAAATACTGGTAAATATTCTGTAAAATTTGGGAGAAATTATTTTAAACCCAATGTTGAAGTACCGAACAAATAATAAGCAAAGCAAGCCAAACTGGTGGCCAGACCATTACGAGCCTAGGTCTTTAACAACGTTTTACCCAACCGGATGCCCTGGAGACATGGAACAGACCTAGGAATTTACGATACTGGTCAGGACTAGATTCAAGTAGACTGATGATGACAGCCGAACATCGTGGAAACTTCGCTGTGATTGTGGCCAACCTTCGGTAATGGAGAAGGCACTACAAGAAGAAAAACCCTCTTTTAACAGAGCCCGCGTAGCTCTTCTCAAGAATATTAGATGATGATGGAATTTCATTGATCTCAACTTCCACAATAATCTATAACGTTCACACCACCAAATAAAATATAAATTCTCTTTATTCCACAATAAAATTTCCCTTCGACATTCTTTTCCAATATTCCTTTGTTTAAACTGGCTTTAACTCGAACCGACACAGATAGGTCTTATGGAGATGATGGGATAGGAAAGGCCTATTAGTGGGAAGGAAGCGGGCTTGGCCTTATTTAAGGTACATCCCCTGCATTTGCCTGGTGTGAAAATGGGAAACCGCGGAAAACCATCTTCAGGGCTGCCGACAGTGGGATTTGAACCCACTACCTTGCGGTTGCAAGCTCACAGATTCCACTATTCAATGGATGACCAAGGTATATTAAAATTATATGACAAGCCCGTCTGTTGGCCATGATCGTTAAGGCGTGAAGTCTATATTGTCTGACACCGTAGGATCGAAATATTTTTACCATCAGAATGTTGGTTGGCAGGGTAGGAGGAGGAAGTGCTATGAAATTTCTAATCACCAGATTGCTTGCCAAAAGCCTGGATTCAGTTCCGAAACTTTCCACAGTGCCCATATGGAACGAGGGCATTTGAAGCTGTTGATGGTGATTCATCCGTCGGATGGCGACGTAAAGCCTTGAGCAGACCCGTTGGTGCTATTCGACATAAGTAGGCTATGTGCCAGCACCGGGTTTCACCATCTCCCTTTATGCTATCATACATCACGTCATTGATTTCATCTCATGAACTTATCTAATGAGGTTGACTTCAGGAATAGCAACCGGTCATAAAATTTCGCTACGAAGCCTCATCTCGCTTTACAACCTACCCAGCACAGGAAAGGGACAAGGGTTGGAAACGCATACATACATTAAAAACTGTATTATAAGTTCGGTACGTTTATTTAAAGGAATCGGCAAAGTATTCCTCGAAAAGGAACAAGGAAATTCATCCACATCATGGTCAGGCTAACGAGAAGTTGTTCTAATTCGCAATAAGGTCACTTTTGATGCTCATCCTAAACGTGAGTTGCACTCACTTCTCCCAATTCACTCCAGAAGGGAAATTGAAATAAGGTAATATTTTTAATCCTGATGTATCCCAATACTAAGATAATGAGCCTGAGTTGGTGACATATGCAGCCAGTCCATTAAATCATGGGTCAATTACCTAGATGTTAGGCCCATTTAAACAACAAGCATCATCATAATCAACAATAAATCATCAAGATCATATACGTATGGAAACTTTATTATCTTAATTATAAAATTATTATTATTATTATTATTATTATTATTATTATTATTATTATTATTATTATTATTATTATTATTGGGGTCGTAATTAGCTCTGTGGCTTTGCTGATGGATTACGACTCAGAAGACTGAGGTTCGAGTCCTGGTAGACCCTGGGAAGAGATTTTCATTTAAAAATCACGTGGCGTCAGGATCGGCATCCGGCCTTAAATCCCCGAACATACCCGACGCTAGAAGTAAATGGAATAAACTGAAGAAAAAAGAAGGAAGGAAAGATAGAAATTGTTATTGTTATTGCTATTATCAATTTACAATTTGCTTTACGTCGCACCGACACAGACACGAGGACTGTGGGATACGAAATGGCTAGGGGTGTGAAGGAAGTGCTCGAGGCCTTAATTAAGGTACAGCCCCGGCATATACCTATTGTGAAAATGGGAAACCACGGAAATCCATATTCAGGACTGCCGACGGTGGGTTCCGAACCCAGTATCTCCCGAATGCAAGTTGATATCTACGTGTCTCAAACCCCGCAGCCACTTGCTCGGTATATTATTATTCTTCATATTATTATTATTATTATTATTATTATTATTATTATTATTATTATTATTATTATTACAGTTATATGACTCGTTTTGGTTACTGATGATTTATTTTGAGAATAAACAAGGGCAGTCACATAATGTATGATTGCCCAATTAATCGATGTGTATCGTTTCGTAACTTTAAGCATCTTTGTAGAATCTTGAAATTCAGTTCGTAATGCCGTTGCGTCGTTTTTGTTTTGTATCAGTGGTAAATTCCACTTGAGCGCATATATCGTTGCTGTTCGGGCAAAACGTCATATCTGACAATGCTTCCTATCCATCATTTTCCATTAGACTGGTCACACCTCATAACCACATATGGATGCAGTCCATCACAACAATTTTCGTTGTGTTCATTTTCGTATGCTCGTGTGTAAAGGAAAATGAACCTGAAGTACATTATACTGTAGGAGTGCGTAAATAAGTCATGCAAACATACATCCTAGAGTGCGGTACAGTAAGGTTCATTTTCCTTTACACGTTAGCTTAGGAAAATGAACATAACGAATATTGTTCCGATGGACTAAATATCCATATGTGGCTGGGAGGCGAGACCAGTCTTAAGTAAATGGATAGGTAGAACATTGTGAGATATGACCTTTGGCCCGAACAGCGACAATACATAATTAAATGATCTTAATTGAATATTCAATACATACATGATTCTTCACCCTGCATAGATGTTCACTAAGAAAACAAATCATTTAATTCATCATTTGCCTTTTGCAAACATTGATTTTCATCAGATGAATCTTCAAAAACTATCATCAAAATATCTGTGATTCCAAGGTGAATATCGTTTTTAGGTGTATGAGGCATGAAACTACTGTTTATCGAATTTAGTGAAGCATCATACATGTAGTGGTATATATATTAAATGTTTGTTAAATTCAACCACTTTCAGAAATTTCGGGTTTGATAGGGAGTTAAGAACATTTATTCATATTCAGTTAGAAGGCTTATATCCTGCCAAATGTAGGAAGACTGTCTTTCAACACTCCTACAATAATTGTGTTTTAAGGTGTACTTTGTACTAAACTACAGAAAAAAATTATTCAAAATTCCTCTAGATCCACAGTTTATGAACTGTCATCGATATAATTAACTTCCATCTTACAGAACACTGCAATATTATCCTAGGTATGAATATTGAAAAGCGAGTATTTTACTCTCCGTTTCAGAATATGAAGTCAGTTTCCTACAGTAATAGTTTAACTATGTATTACGTTGCATTTTGTTAACGTTAGTCTGAATAAGATGTTTAATACCTCTACCATCCCAATTTAAATTACATGTTTGCTTGATTATACGAGGAAATGGAACTTAGAAATATACTTCCAGAATTTATCACTGCATTTTATAACACGCACAGTAGAAAATCACACCTAATACTCATGCTAGAAAAATATACAGACAACCGGATCAATAATTTGGAGGGCCGATGACCTGCGATGTTAAGCACCTTAAAACAACAAGCATCATCATCAATAAGTTGGAAGTTTCAATAAATGTTATGTGTTTTGTACAGCGAAAAAATATCAGTTTTAAATGTACAGGTTGAGGAATATGATTTAAAGTATAATCATTTATTACATTTCCTTATGTGATAAAAATATTTGAATTATTTTCTCTGTTCTTAATTTAAGATGATAATTTTGAAAACAAAATATATTCCGTCAAAACTGTAAACTTTCAGTCTTCCATTTTTGCACCTTAAAGAATATGTGCTAACGGTGTACTCTCAATAGACTGATCAATGAGAAGACTGGTCCAGTATCTCTCAAACGATGCCAAGTTGTAATATTTGATCATCTCCGTCTCCATATGCTATCTTCAAACTTCATGTAAAAATGTTCAGTGACAAAAATGCACTTTTCGTGAGATCATATTATTGAATCCGAGTATTGAAAATGAAAATTATTGTTTTCTCCTTTCAAATTCAGTGCATGTTCAAGTGAAGTTTATCAAGTCTTAATATCGTCACTCCTACGCCAAAACCACGAACGTGAAAATGCTCTTCCTATCCATTATTTCCCTAAAGACTGGTCACGCCTTCCAGCCACATATTGATATAGACTCCATCAGACCAATTTCAGATGTACCAAATTAGATTACTAAATTACTGATTTTTAATTATGTCGGCCTAAGAAGAGCGTTATCCGGCGTCAGACGTAACATCTAAATTAGCCCATATCAAATAAAATGTATAAACAGTTTTACTTTCGTTGAGGAAGAGTTATTTGTAAATAAGTTGAGCACATAATGAACTACAATATGCAGCCAGTCAATTTTTTTAATCGTGTACACCGCGTGAGAAAACGTTCGTTAAATTATGATGGACAATAATCACAAACCAAAAATCGAAACATTAGTTCCTTGTGCTGGAGCTAATCTTGGGTCTGTTCAAGTAAGGACTGTCAGATCTTAGCCTAACCACGTTCGTAAACTAATGGCCAGGTGGACTTAATTGGACAAGTATTTCGACGGCTTACTTCTAAAACCTCGTATGTCCCAATGCTCTTTCTACCCATTATATTCCTTAAGACTGGTCACGCCCCCAGCCACATACGAACATGCAGTCCATGAGAATAATTTTGGTTGTGTTCATTTTCCTATGCTGGTGTGTAAAGGAAAATGGACCTTATCATACCGTGTTGCAGGGATACTGTTTGCATGGCAACTTTACACATTCCCACAATATAATGCATTTAAGGTCCATTTTCCTTTACACGCTAGCATAGGAAAATGAACACAACGAAAACTGTTCTGATGGGCTGCATATCCATTTGTGGCAGGGAGGCGTGACCACTCTTAAGGAAAATATTGGATAGGAAGAGCATTGGGAGATAAGAGGTTTTAGAAGTAAGCCGTCGATTTACTTTTAAAAATGTTACATAACACAACAAGTTTCTAAGTAGGAAGTGGGTTTCAGAACTATAAACTCACTTAAACTTATCCGTGAATGACTTCTACACTAGAATAACTTCGTAAGTAAAATGAGTGAATCGGAAACCATCGTTTATATTATTCGAGCACAAATTGTTCTGCAGATGTTATCTGCGAATATAGGTTCTCAAACAGGGGTGTAAAGTAACTCGCAGGTGTGTGTCGATAACTTCATAAATATGAGCTCAGAGTCACTGGCAATCATGTAATTACATGTACATACTCTCGTTCTAGGCTAGTATTTCATTAATAGCCTAGTCAACAGGTCTCTATGCGAAAATGAAGTCTGCGCGATGAACTGAAGCTAACATTGGTCTGGCAATTCACATAGAAGTTCTTAAATACTGAATCTACCCGCTAACTCCTACGCGTTCCTCTACGTCTTCTAATATTCACAGGTAAATTTATTATTTTTGCAATTGATCTATCTGATGAACATGTGGTTGTAAAAGTTCGATATCTTTCCTATAACAAGGGAAAAGTTTGAGAAAGGAAGATTATTAAGTGCTCCTACAGAGAGATTTTTTATATTTAGCGTACGTTATCACGGCTCCTGATTACATTCTGTCTTAATATCGTCACTGAAGATCAAAATAAATCGATGGCTCACTTCTAAAACCTCATATATCTCCCAATGCCCTTCGTATCCATTATTTCCCTTAAGAATGGTCACGCCTCCCAGCCACAAACGGATATACAGAACATCAGATCAATTTTCGTAGCGTTCATTTTCCTATGCTGATGTCTGACTCCATGGCTAAATGGTTCGCATGCTGGCCTTTAGTCACAGGGGTCCCGGGTTCGATTCCCGGCAGGTCGGGAATTTTAACTGTAATTGGTTAATTTCGCCGGCACCGGGGCTGGGTGTATGTGTCGTCTTCATCATCATTCATCCTCATCACGACGCGCAGGTCGCCTACGGGTGTCAAATTAAAAGACCTGCACTTGACGAGCCAGACATGTCCTCGGACACGCCCGGCACTAAAGGCCATACGCCATTTCATTTTGTCCTATGCTGATGTGTAAATAAAAATGAACATTAAAAACATTATATTGTAGGAATGTGTAAATTCGCCATGCAAACAATATCCCTAAAATACGGTATGATAAAAACCATTTTCCTTCCACAACAGCATAGGAAAATGAACACAACAAAAATTATTCTGAAGGACTGCATATTCGTGTGTGGCTGGGAGGCGTGACCATTCTTAAGGAATATAATGGGCAGGAAGATCATTGGGACTTAAGAGGTTTTAGAAGTAAGCCATTGAAATGCTCTTTCTATCCATTATTTTCCTTAGGACATGCTACGCGTCCCAACTACAAATGGATACGCAGTCCATCACAACAATTTTCGTTGTGTTCATCTTCGTATGCTTACGTTAAAGGAAAATGAACCTTAAGAACATTATACTGCAGGAGTGCGTAAATGAGCCATGTAAACATAAATTCCTAGAGTGCTGTACGGTAAGGTTCATTTTCCTTTACACGTGCGCATAGAAAAATAAACACAATGAACATTGTTCTCATGGACTGGTCACGCCTCCTAGCCAAATATGTATATTTTCCTTAATGGATAGGAAGTGCATTGGGAGATATAACCGTTTGCCCGAACGACGAATTTTGTTTGGGTTCATATTTCTATGCTGACGTGTAAATGAAAATGAACCTTACCATACCGTACTGTAGGAGTGTGCATATGCTTGGCGTATTTACGCACTCCTACAGTATAATATATTTAATGTTAATTGTCCTATATAAACCAGCATAGGAAAATGAACACAACGAACATTTTTCTGATGGACTGCATAGCCATATGCGGCGGGGAGGCGTGAATAGTCCTATGGAAAATAATGGATAGGAACGGGATTGTGAAATACTAGGTACTGTTTCTTCACAAACGATATTCAAACTAACACATTTCAGGGATGAACATTTGAAGATGAAAGAATGTCATCAGTCTTATAAGTGGAGTAGACTATTGAAGAAAATGAAGTACTGATTGCATGTTAAGTTCATGACGGTTGAACGAAAGGAACAAATCGATGGCTTACTTCTAAAACCTCGTATGCCCCAATGCTCTTTCTACGCTTTATATTCCTTAAGAATGGTCACGCCTCCCAGTCACATACGAATATGCAGTCCATCAGAATAATGTTCGTTGTGCTCATTTTCCTATGCTGATGTGTAAAGGAAAATAGACCTTATCATACCGTGTTGTAGGGATATTGTTCGCATGGCAAATTTACACATTCCTACAGTATAATTTATTTAAGGCCCATTTTCCTTTACACGTGTGCATAGGAAAATGAACACAGCGAAAATTGTTCTGATGGGCTGGATATCCATTTGTGGCTGGGAGGCGTGACCACTCTTAAGGAAAATATTGGATAGGAAGGGCATTGGGAGATACGAGGTTTTAGAAGTAAGCCGTCGAAATATTGGTTGATTATGAAGGTTATGCACTTAGTAAAGGAAATCAAGTTTTAATGATCAAGGAAATGCAAAAGCGCCCAAAGTAAATTTTATTGTCAACAATAGTGAAAACTCGCGAAGAAAATTATACGATTTTAGGTTACCCTACCATACCCTGCAATGTATGAGAAAATCCATGTCTCAGTGTCACCTACAGAGAGCAGTGGGAAGTTTACATCTGAAACAAGCTTCTGGTTTTACGTGAGTGATGATGCTGTGTTCACAGCCAAGCGAGCTTGTGTTTTAAGCGCAATCCCAACCAAAAGGATGCTCGTCCTCATTTCAAAAATCCCACTTGCACTGAACCTCAGCCACCTATTTTCTGTGTTTATATGACAAAATGTTGACCTTCCACATTTTAAATCCCTATTTCTTTTAGAACTTTCTTGTTACCATTACTATACGTTGTGTAATGAGCGTTTTCCTTTGTCTTAGGGTCCGCATAGAAAGAATCCCCTCTGATTGTAGTGTGTTGGATTTCCGGCTCTGTCGTAAACTTTAGACTGCTTTGATGTCTCAATAAAAGACTAAAAGAACAACAATAAGGACTGTTTGAAGGTATATAACGATGTGTAGTCATCGTTGTAAATACAACTGGGATGAAAATTGGGTTCAATTCCCGCTGTTGGCCATCCAAGACTTAGAGTACATTAACGTAATGTATCACTTCATGTCGGTGAATGTTGTTACAATGGGCATACAGATCTACATATCTCTGCAGTTTCATTCCCGATTCTCCACTAATCCATTACAAATGCACGCATCAGAGCCACGACGTAAAATTATTATTGTTATTATTATTATTATTATTATTATTATTATTATTATCATTATTATTATTATTACTATTATTATTATTATCGTGCCGCGAGCAATACCGCGCATCTGACAATGCTCTTCCCAGGCATTGTTTTACTTTAGACTGGTAAAGCCTCCCAGCCACATATAGATATGCAGTCCATCAGAACGAGTTTCACGAGGTTTTACGACCGGATGCCCGTCCTGACATCAACCTCATCAGAGGATGAAGTGAATGTGATATACGACATTGGAAGGGAGAGGGTGAAACGCAGACTTGCACATAGCCTGCTCCTGTCGAATAGCAACATGGGGTCTACTCAAGGCTTTTCGTGTCCCTATCCGTCGGACGGATCACCATCAACAGCGTCATGTACCCTCACTTCATATACGGTTCGCCTCCGCAGCGTAACGGATAGTGTTATTAGCTGCCGTCGTCGGGTGCCCGGGCTCGATTCTCGGTACTACCAGAAATTTAAGAATGGCAGGAGTGCTGGTATGTGGTTAAAATGGTACACGCAGCTCACCTCCATTGGGGATGTGTCTGAAAAGAGTTGGGCCACCTCAGGGTGAGACCACGGGTTTTTTACGCCATATAAGCACAGCGGAGTGATTTAAAATTTCATCCAGGCTTTTGGCACGCAATCTAGTAATTATAAATTGTATACAACCACCTCTTCTACTCTGCCGGTGAATATTCTGATGACGAAAATATTTTCTGCCAGTGGAACTCAAACCGGCTAAGGGGCGGTGTCAGACCATACACACTTCACGCCTTAACGATCACGACCACCTGGCGGGCTTATCAGACATATTTCATATCCTTAAATGATATTACAATATATCCCACTACAGTACGTAAAGCCCCAGTAATATCAGCGGCATCATCACACGTTCATTTCATTGGAAGAAAGTAAAGAATGTTTAGTTAACCTTTACGGCAAAATACAATCTCAGCTACTCATATTCGAACTCTGGTAGTAATAATAATAATAATAATAATAATAATAATAATAATAATAATAATAATAATAATAATAATACGGTTATTTGTTTAAAGATCTATCAACGGGAATGCTTTTAAGTGATGGTGGTGTGTCAGAATTAGTTCCTGCAGAAGTTATTTAAAACGCTGGAAGCAAATTACAGGAAGGGATTATATTTAAACATCCTCAAATGACACCGACCTTATCTGGGATCGAACCAACAACCTTAGGGATACTAGGACAACAACATACCGACTGCAGCATTGACAGCTGCTCCATAATGTTAACAAGGAACACTTTCAAAATAAGAATATTGCATTATGTTAACAAGGAATATACTACTTTAAAAATAAGAAAATTGCATATAAGGCCTCTACTCCTTTAGAAAATCGTTGATCTTCGCCATAAGACCTACCTGTGTCGGTGCGACGTAAAGCAAAATAGCAAAAAAAAATCGTTGATATAGTTTCTACTTAAGTTTTAATGCGTTGAAGGTTCCATTGCTCTTATTTACGACCCCGAGGAAGCTAACATTGTATATTTTATAACAATGGGAATGAAACTATTTCTATGGAATTTATATCAGATTCAATGTAGCTTGACCGAGCACGATAGCTGCAGTCTCTTAAGTGCGGCCAGTATCCAGTATTCGGGAGTTAGTGGGTTCGAACCCCACAATCGGCAGCCCTGAACATGTTTTCCCGTGGTTTTCCATTTTTTAACCAGGCAAATGCTGGGGTGGTACCTTAATTAAGGCCACGGCTGCTTCCTTTCCACTCCCAGCCCTTTCCTGTCCGATCGTCGCCATAAGGCCCATCTGGGTTGGTGCGACGTAAAGCAACTTGAAGAGAAAAAATAGCTTGCTCTATGTACGTTACAGTTGTACACATGAATGAAAATTACGCTGCGTATCAACACTTTCATAGGATATAGATCTTACCAACTTATACCTAGTGCTTTGAAACCAGCAGATACGTGTTCATTTTTGTAGTAGTTACAAAATAATTTCAAAACCGTAATGTATGTGAATCTTCTTCTACTGCTTTTTCCCCACACCTGTGGGGTCGCGGGCATAAACTGTGTCGAACATGTGGATTTTGTCCTGTCTTGCGGCCGGATGCCCCTCCTGACGCAAACCCTAATTGGAGGGAAGTAATCGCATTGCGTGTTTCTGTGGTGATTAGTAATATGATGTGATGTGTGCATATGGCGAGGAGAGAGTTGAGACGAACACGAACACCCAGCTCCCAAGCCAAAAGTATTAGTCAGACACTATTAAATTCCCCGATCCTGCTGGGAATTGAACCCGGGATCCTCCGAAACGAAGGCATCAATGCTGGCCATTCAGCCAGGGAGTTGGACATTGCGATGTATGTGAATGAAAATGAAGATCCACAGGCTGTTTCCAGTCATTCGACCGGATCAGGAATGGAATGAATGAAGCCCCATCTAGCGGCGAGGATAGGAATTGTGCCACCTGCCGAAGCCTGTGGCACTCCTCTGGGGCAATGATTAATGACTGACAGATGAAATGATAGTGGAGAGTGTTGCTGGAATGAAATATGACAGGGAAAACCGGAGTACCCGGAGAAAACCTGTCCTGCCTCCACTTTGTCCAGCACAAATCTCTCATGGAGTGACCGGGATTTGAACCACGGAACCCAGTGTGGGAGGCCGGTGCGCTGCCGCCTGAGCCACGGAGGATTCTGACGTATGTGAATATCATACATTATTTAAAGTAAATATACTGTACTAGTTAGACCTAATCATCGTTTGCGGAATTTTTGAGGACACATAACTTAAATATTACTTTATTATAAATTGCGACTGTTCATAATTTACGCGCCGGAAATTTGTTTATGTAATTACGTATGTATGTATGTATGTATGTATGTATGTACAGATAAATGTATAACCAATTATGCTCTTCCTAATTTAATGTTCTTCAGACATCAGTCTTTCAATTCGATAGATTTCACTGCGTACTCCCCTAATATCAGGAACTTTCCTTCCTATATTATGAACAGTTCTCACTATGCAACCTCTAAATTTCTCGAAAGCAGAACAAGATTTTAATGTAATACATCCCCAGCTAGTTGGCTGCTGGCTTGCAATCGGGAGATGCTGGTTTCGAACCCCACAATCGGCAGTCCTGAAGATGGTTCTCCGTGGTTTCTCATTTTCTCACTAGACAAATGTTGGCACCGTAAGTTATTATAATTAAGGCCATGGTCACTCTTTCCCAGTCCTAGCCCTGTCCTATCCTTTAGTCGCTAGAAGTCGTACCTGAGTCGGTGCGACATTAAAACAAGACAGCAAAAATAAAATAATCACACGTGCCTTCTATAAAGGTACTTACGACCTGCAAAATGGGGAGACGTGCAAGATAAATCTTAAGCATCAGTTCGTCAAACTGAAAGCTTCCCAGTTATCCTGATAGAGGAGCTCTTGTTTGGAAAACTTGCATTCGCTTAACGAGATGGTACAGAGTCATGGTATATTTCATTCAAAAATAATGTTGAAATACTGGAAGTTACGAAATAGAATGTTTCGTTAACACTGAAACTCGATATACTTGCAGTTTATTTGACTTAGTAATATTAATTAAAGGAGAGTATTCGTATAATTGAATCTCTCACGTCAGTAAGGTTTTGAATTGTAGAAGTATATATTTACATGTTCTGTGGGAAAAGGTCTGGCATGTAACTGAATGACCATCGTAGTGGCTCTCGGTTCAATGGACTCTGAGATCGATACCCAGTCGGGACGAAGATTTTAATCGCGTCTAGTTAATTCCTTTAACCCGGGGACTGGGTGTTTTTGTTCGTTTATTACATCATACTAAAACACCACAGAAATATACAATAGTAAATACATCCCTCGATATAATATTGCTGTCAAGAAGGGCACCCGGCCGTGAAACTGAGCTAATTCCATACAAATTGCCGAACACAGGTGTGTGAAGAAGTCAGAAAAAAGAAGAAGCGGCTCTACGAGAAGTATTTCGAAGTTGTGACAACCTATTAACTCATGCTATAAGCCTTGTCTACAACTCAAACCTCAACAGCAATGAAGTACGTTACAGAGGTTTATTCCTTGAGAGAGGTCGGTTTAAAGTATGTTACAGCACGGGTTGTTGCAAGTTTCCTCATTTGCGTAGAGTGAGTCACTGAGACAACCCACTCACAATGAGTTTCAGAATCGTCTGTTAAGTTTCTCGCAACACTTCTTTCTCAGTCCAGCGATCTACAGTGTGCTTCTATTATATGAACACTACCAGCGAAAATATAAAGAAAATTTGATCGAATCATGGTTTAGGATTTCGGCTGATTATTTCCATCTGCTTTCCCTAAGAACTAATCACCTCATGACTTTGTAGAAACCATGTAGTACAGAAGAACAATCAAAGAATGGATTTATTTTTACACAAACCTATCTAAAATTATACAACTACATTTGCTAACGAGTGCGTAATCAGAGAAGAGAAGGGTTAGGCATACAGTAACTGAGTTTCAAGGGATACCGTCTGAATGCATTGACTTATACTCGTTTATCTACAATATGTGTCATCCATTTCTTGCGATTTCAAATTATGTTGGCTCGACAAACGAGAAGATTTCCAAAATCAATGTACGAAAATTCAGTGCCCTCTTTAATTTAGCTGAAATTCTCGAGGAGTTTTGCGATCTTTTGTCATACTCTGTCGTCATTATATTAGATATTTTATGGTTCCAGAGGACCATATTCTCACATACCTGCCTATGATGAAAAGACGAGGAAATGAAAATATATTTAATAATTTCGTGTGACTATTGTTAGCCTGGTGCCGTCCTTGTAGGGCAGGCCATCCAACGAGAGTGTGCGACAACTGCCGTTTGTAAGAAACTACATGTTATTGTGGTGAAGGGTTGTGTGATACTTTATGCGTGAGTTGTACGAATTTGAGAACAGCACAAACATCCAGTCCCCGAGGCAAAGGAATTAACCATTAAAGATTAAAATCTCCGACCCGACCGGAAATCGAACCCGGGGTACTCGGAACCGAAGGACACTACGCTGACCAATCCGTCAAGGAGCTGAACGTTTTAAAGAACGATTGACGTATTCTTTGTTGTGCTTATCCGCCTCTTCTAAGATTAGAAAATATATAATTCAATTTTAATTATTAGAATAATGCATTTAAGATCAATTAACTTATATACACAGGCTATAAAGTAAGAGGCTCTAAAACTAAACGCCTTGACGTGTAACTCAATACAACTAAGAATATAACGTTGTTATTTCAAAACATAATCTCTTCCATGGAATAAGAATTATTTTTCTGAGAATCATCGCCCTCTGCAAATATGTGGTAAGAGTACCAGAGAAAGACAAACGGCTATAGTCTGAACATGTCCTTAGTGACCAGCATAGGGTAGCTCGATCTCTCATTGTCCCCATATATGTGAGAGAATTTGGATTGAAAATATCTACCATTTCCTTGTTCTGTAATAAAATTAAGTTTCGCTACTATTGAAACTACCGACTTCCCAACACATTAATTAACTTTCTCTGAATTACTTGCGTATTTCTGAGCAAGATTTGTTTCCGCAACATATAAAATGTACATGAACTCTATAGAATATGTAAGGTACGTTATATTGTTGAACAGTGAACGACAATTTCAAGTTACTTCATCACCGACGCCTTATCAGGAAATGGGAGTAAGGGACTACGAATAAAGGCCTACAGTGAACGACTGGGAAACAAGTGGTTCAGAATAGTCAATACATTAACCATCTAATTTCTTCTTGAATTGCAGGTAGTTAGAGTGAAATTTATGTCTGAAAGTCGGGTAATAAAAGTGGAAATATCCAACCTAATGATAAGGAAAGGAAATTAAGTAAGAAACAAAATAATTATACAATATGGAAGAGATGCAGTTCACTGAAATCTCCATTATACTGTATCGTTAATTTGTGTAATACACCTTTATACATTAACAAAGAAATAAAATGTTGAAAGGTGCTTGTTTGAGACGTTTAGACGATAGTAGTCTGTTTTAGAGATCATAGAGATACTTAGATGCGTAGACAATAAATTTTTTACTATTCTCAACCTCAGCCCACAGTTGTTCGCTCTATGCTCGACAACATTTATAGTCTATTCATATTTCAAGTTTGTGAGAGTTAGGCAGCGACCAATCGGGGTTGGATGGTTCCAAGATTGAGTCTCCAAGACCTAGATTTCTGAATAAAGTTACTACATAAATACTATCGTCTGTATTAAATATTCATATTATATTAAGGTGAAATAATTCGAGTACATAAATGTGTAAGCTGAAATGTGTAGCAAAAATACTTGAACTTATTTACGAAGCCGTTATGTTTTCAAGAGAATTAATGATTGTTAAATTAAGGTGACGAGCATAAAGCCATGATTCAGAAATAATGTGCAAGTGCATATGTTATTAGAATAAAATACAAGTAATTAATATTAATGTGTAATTAATAAAAGTTTGGTAAAATTTAGAATAATATGATGAAAAATCTCAACTGATATTCCATTTACGAGTGACAGTAATCACACCAACGTTCAGTGGATGTCACGTTGGAGTCATTGAGTCAAAGGAACATTTATGTTCTACATGAAATCCAGGAAATGTAAGGTATATGTCCTGGAGCGTTATTGGTACACAATATTACACACATCAGTAACAATACAATTGCGGTTAAAAAAACTATTATTCTGGAACCCACGAAGTAAAAAAAAATCATGAACGTGAATTCGTTGGTTAGATCACTGTGTTGATGGACTTACTAGATAATGGGAGAAAATAACAACAATCTTCTTGAGTTCTAAGGTACTTTTCATAATCCTATAAAAAATGTACTTCCATGTCCTCCCCAAACAACCAGTCGAAAACTCGCGGGTTATATTGAAGAGAGATCAGTGGTGTAATACTTCCGGTTGAAAAACTTGACAAACCTGTTAGTAGCATAAGACTTCTCTTATAAGTTCTGTCATGACATTTAATTCATGAAATGCAATTTAATCGAGAATTTCTTATTTCTCTTCTTACTTCCTTCCCTTTGAATAATAAATGATTTAGCCCACTTTCATTTGGATATCTATTTTCCCATGTTACTAGAAATTAAATGTGTTAATAAAATACGGAATATTGCAGAGTGTTATAATGAGATGCATATTCTTATAGGCGGAGAAAATATTGTCAGTGGTAAAAAAGACAGTATACAGACGAAGGCTAATGACGAAGATATTCTATCAGTATTGTACATTGTGTATCACGGGTTAATAGATAAATGGTAGTTACCTCCCTTGTTTGCCAAGTTATTGAGACTGGGTGAAACATTCTCAGTTCGATTTTCTGAAACAGTTGATTCATTAGTCCAGTTTGGGAGTGTCCAGTCTCGTGAGACCGACCAGTTGGAAACCTGACTGATACTGAAGTTACTTGAGAAGTTGGAAGGAATTAGCTATCTCATCATTGGTAAACTCTTTCTCGTTACAGTAATAAATAACACCTTAAGAAACACTACAAACCGTTCCTTAACGTGTCCACATAAACTGATTTGGTGACCAACAAGTCTCCTAGCTTGAGAGAGCATCAACATCCACAATCTAAAATAATTTTTAAAATGTAAAATTCAGTCCAGAACATGTGTACGTAATGGCATCTGGTGATACTCCCAATTAACCTTTGTTACAACAGTTAAAAGTAAATGAGCCGTCGCTAATTCAAAATTTATGAATTCTAATTTTTTTGTAGGGCCTATGGTTAAACAGTTATACTTCCTCTTAAAACTAAAAACACCCCCACCTTCTAATTTACTAAGTACAACTTTACATACGTGATATTGTCAGTCATTGTCCTCATCCAATCCCCAACCTCTTATCTCCTACATTAATCAAGATGAGCAAATTCTGTCTGGAGTTTGGACAGGTCAAGGCCCGATTCTTAGGATTCTTAAAAAATCCGAGTGTGGTCACCCAATATAGAATGAAAACTTCGTTAAATTTGTCCCCTAAATTACGTTTGTCATAGGAACATAGAGCCGGCCCCATGGGGTAGGGGTAGCGACTCTGCCTCTTATCCGGAGGCCCCGGGTTCAATTCCCGGTCAGGTCAGGTCAGGGACTTTCCCATAGTTCAGAGGACTGGCTACAGGTTTACTTAGCCTATCTGAGAACAACTGAGCATCTATCCAAGAGTGAGACATAAAGCTAAGAACAACGACCGAGAGAATTCGTTGCTCTCACCACGCGTCACATCGTAATCTGCAGGAATTCCAGCTGAGCAGCGGTCGCTTAGGAGGCCAAGGCCTATCAGGACTGCAGCGAAATGGAGTTTGGATTTCTGTATACACATAGACCGAAAAAATCCCTCCACGGTTGGCGTCAGTAAAGGCATCCGGCCGTGAAACTGGACTAGATTCATACGAAGTGTCATGCCATACATGGGTAATGGGGAAAAGCAAGAGAGAATAATAATAATAAGAAGAAGAAGAAAGTATGGTCTATGAACTGGAAAATAACTGTATTTACATGCTATAATTTTGTTTGTTATAAATCTAATTTTACTGAGGCAGCGTGACTCCTAACTACAGTTCAATAAAGTACAGCCTGAAATAAATGATGAGGATAATTATTTCAGTAAGTCTATTTGCATTAAAAATTATCGTTCTTGTTGTTGCTGCTGTTGTTTTGTTTTGAAATAGATAACATTCTTGTCGATAATCTGTTTATATGTGATCCGCATTCACAATAACATTCATATTTATGAATTTACTACTACTACTACTACTACTACTACTACTACTACTACTACTAATAATAATAATAATAATAATAATAATAATAATAATAATAACAATAATAATCTAAGAAGAACAAGTAGAAAATAAGTTGACTTGAGTGCTGCAGTAGGTTATTGTCTTTCTGATCCAAAACGAGTTCGACCAAAGCTGAGGTCAGTGGCATGTGAGGGTGTTAAAATGAGACAACTCGGAGTCTTTGTTTTCCGGCATATTAAATAACTCTATCGGAACAAAATTCAGGCCTCCTGGCGTCACTCGAAGTCTATTAAGTGCGAGTGAAAAGATAAAATTTCGTGCAGCTACTTCTAGCCGGGTGCAGCCCTTGTAAGGCAGACCCTCCGATGGCGGCATCTGCCATGTGTACGTAACTGCGTGTTGTTGTGGTGGAGGATAATGTTATGTGTGGTGTGTGAGTTGCAGGGATGTTGGGGACAGCACAAACACCCAGTCACCGAGCCAAGGATATTAAGAATTTATGGTTTAAATCTCCGACCCGGTCGGGAATCGAACCCGGGATCCTCTGGACCAATGGCCAGCACGCTAACCATCAGGCATGGAGGCCGACGTGAATACATGATAAACAAAGAAATAATAATAATAATAATAATAATAATAATAATAATAATAATAATAATAATAATAATAATAATAATAAACAAGCTGACTACGTGCTACATATCGGGTAACTGTAAGCTTACATTGGGTATGTGGTGGATTCGAGTCCTATTCCTGCAGCCCGGAAGATATTTTATTCCACATTTCCTCAAGAGGCAACGACGGGGCTGTAGATGGTTAATGCCATGGCCTAACTTCCCTCCTATGCTTCTCCTTCCCTATTCCAGCGTTGTCGAAAACCTAAAAGTGTAAGTGCAATATTGTGGAATGTGTAGAACTTATAAAGGGTTAAAATGTTGTAACTTATACATTAGATACCTTCCTGGCATTCATCTGCAGATGAAAACGACGGTAAAGCACATAAGAAATGTATTACCAGTGTTTGAAAACACACACTTCCTGACCCTGAACATGAGATTAAAATTTGATTACGACGACCTGGATGTTAAGGCCCTCTAAGCAACAATCATCATCTTCATTTGTGGAAAAAACAGGACTTGGGCCCGGGCCAAACAGACGGGAAACTACCCTAGAGATCACTTCAAGTGGCTCTAAATTATGTATGTATGTATGTATGTATGTATGTATGTATGTATGTATGTACGTAGGTTTGTATGTATTTATGCTGAATTTAAGTAACTAATATGTACGATTTGCCCGGCAATTTTAAAAATGCATGGATACTTTTGAAAAATGGTATAGCAAATAACAGTTAGTACAAATAATTAAAAAAAACTCTACATTTGAATTTGAGACATGAAACTCACTCCTTGAAATACCAGTCTGTCCAATATTGCACACTGTAGCGGTGTCCTCTGGTAATATCCGATTCACGTTTACGAATAACATTCTCATTGACTCATCTTCACCTCTTGCATAGAATCCATTCGTCTATAATTTTACTGACAAAAGCATTCGTCACTGATGCACGGTAAGTTAATATAGTAACGTCACCTAAGGTTTCTTACCTCCCTTTAACAATGGCGTGAGGCCTCCGAAAAGGCCTGGTGCGGGTCTTTCGAGTTGACGCCCTGTAGGCGACCTTAGCGCCTGTGACGATGGGGCCCTAACTGTTATGAATTCTAATGCTGTTAACGACACACACACACACACATACACACACACACACACACACACACACAGCCCCTAGCCATAGAGTTTAACCAATAAAGGTTAAAATCCCCTACCCGGCCGGGAATAGAACCCGGGACCCGTTAGTACAAAAGAAAGCAAGCTAACAACTTAGCCATGGCGCAGGACGCATATTCCTTTGAGAAGACATAACTTAGTGAGGAATTTGATTGGACCCTGCTGTGTGCCACAGGATCAGATCTAAGGTTTAATGGATAGCATAGTCTATTTACATGATGTAATAGTAATATTCTAAAGAAGGCATTGGCCTCCCCTAACAACGATATATTTACAGGAATGGCTTTAAGAAATAAGCGTTGATATACGTAACTATAAAGATCGCTGTTTCCACCGCACATCGCAGAAGAGTATCTATGTTGTTCAAAATTAGAATTACCCTTAGTTACTGCCTTATACTTTCATTTAAAAAATTTTATTCTTAATCTCTTTTTACGACACATGTATGTATGTATGTATGTATGTATGTATGTATGTATGTATGTATGTATGTATGTATGTATGTATGTATGCATGTATGTATGTATGTATGTACGTATGTGTGCGGGGAAAATCTTCGCGGATGTCTTAATGTGCTAGTGCTAAACAATATTTGATGTACAGATCAAAAAGCTTCAAAATGATATAACACATAAGTTAGTGAATCAAAAGCACAGTCATTAGTAACACTTTCATTTGTGTTTAAATTAGTGTGTATTGTTTCGGTAACTTCTATAAACTGAAGCAATTTTAACTGACATGCTGAATATTTGAAAATAAATATTTGAATGTAGAATTAGCGACCTATTTTTCATGGGTATTTTATTTATTAATTGAACACTGAAATACTAGTACAGGATAATCAACGATATTTACTTTATACCGAAAACAAAATGTAAACATACTAAATATCGCATTCTGTTAGACCAATGAACGATGACTTCCTAGCTCTATTACTTGTCCAAATTCATGAATCTACGTCGCAATACAAGGTATTTTAAGTAACATCTGCTGCCTCCCGAAATGTTTACCTCACACTTTAAACTTCGTCCAGAATCTAACTTAAATACTCCGTTTGCATAAGTTCCCTTCGTACTTAGCTAACCATCTGTAGTAAGAATCCTAACTGCCGGCTTGCTGGAATTAGTAGCGCACATCTGAATGAGGCTCAATGAATACATTTCCTTACAAGATAAGCTCACAAGTTAAATGCTTTTAATTTTGTCAGATATCATTGACCTGGATTAGTGTCGGATGATACCATAAGGTAAGTCACAACCTTTATTGATTCTATGATCAGGCGCCACCTCAAAAGAAAGGCGCCCCTTTACGAGCAGACTTGCTCTAAAGGAAAGCAGAGGTAATTTGTGGTTCATCCTATGTCGTACAATAAAGTTTTATGGATCTTGCTTTCCTTGTGATGTGCCTCAGCCATAACGAAATAACCTAGGCTCATGTTTTTTGAGCTTGAATGACATAAACACAGCTCTTAAAAATAAATTAAGGAAAATATACCTTTCAGCCAGTATTCCACTTTAAGTAATATGAAGTATCCCTAAGTTGGGCTAGGAACTGTTTCACAACACGGTGTTCAATTATTTGATTAATTTTGCACATGAAGATTCGAATGTTATGAACAGTATACAAATAATATTAAATATCGCTGTTGTTACTACACGTAGGCTCTAAGTGAACGTTATCGTTGCGAGCACTAACACACATGTATACACAGCCGTGCACCTGACAAGATTACAATTGATTATTACATTAAGTTATTTGCCTACTTGATTTAGTTGACGGACGTAGTGATTTATACGAACGGAACACGCAGTTTTCTTTACCCCACTCCAGGGCTTTATTAATATTCTCCTGAGTGGGAGAGCCTCTTAGATTTTTTGTACCTACATTTATGAATCTCCTAAGAAGGAACCGCTCTCAGTCTGTGGATGCGGCTCCTTGCCTTCTGTGACTAAACATCATTTAAGAACGGCTCGTTTGAATAACCCGGTAAGCATACACAAATTAACATAAGGAACAAATGCCACATTGTGCGAGCCACAAGCTGACAATCGCTGATCTTAACCCCACTCGATTAAAGGGTTCAGGCTCATCTGTTCGAAAAAATGTTAAGAGATGCATTTCACCCTGGACTAACAAAATATTATAAACATGAAGATAAAAAATAGTAAATGATTTCGACACTAACCTCTTGGAAATCAGCCATCCCCTTGGGTTGAGCAGCCCGCCAAAATCCACCACCAACAGCTGAGTGATTTGCGTGTCTGAATACTCGTGTGGGCGTATTGCCTTCTATCTGCCAGCCACCTGTTCGCTTGCTTTCACATGCACGATTCACTTCTTGCAGGCGCTAGCCCCACGCTTAGAATGGCTTCGCGGCAACAATAGCACCTGTTCTTATTGGACTAGTTTTGAAAATCACTTCAGGAAGCCACCACGACTCACGAACTTCCATCTCTACCTGTGTGTCTCGTTCTCCGGAGCTCAACCGTGATGTCACGGTGAACCAATCACAAGACAGCTCCGTCCAGAGCCATCCAATCAGAGCGTCCCTCTTCTCACTCTACAGTTCAGCTGCTTCCCCAGGTTGATGCTAGAGGGGAGATCAAACCACGGGCATTCCTACCATCAGCTGACTTGCCATATCGAAAATCTGATGTACCGTATGGATCCCGGCTTATCACAGATAGCGGAAGATGGCTCGCTTTCCACCCGCGCGTTAAAGTCTCTCCGTCAGTCTCGTGAATGTGTAAAGACGTTCACGAACATAAAATATTTCACTCACTGATTTCGAGTGAAGATTAATTCGAACCTTTCCCAACGTTTAAGACCGTCCATCCATGGGCCTAGATCCTTTAACCAGGCAAGCAGCCAACAATGAAGTATCGAACAATAAATATATTTTGATGAAAAGGAAATGAAAAGAATGGGAAATCGGAAACGTTTAATAGGTTTACCGAACATATGCTAATGAACATTTTTACTTCCACGTCTGTAGTGTTTCTAGATAATTTTCCACTCCACAGAAGTAGGGAATCATCCAATTTATTGCGACATTTTAACATGACAGTCCAATATGGGTAACATATTGAGCTTAAAATAATAATAATAATAATAATAATAATAATAATAATAATAATAATAATAATAATAATAATAATAATAATAATAATAACAATAATCCACAGCCGGTTTCCAGTCATTCGAGCAGGTCAGGAATGGAATGAATGTAGCTCCCATCTAGAGGCGAGGATAGGAAATGTGCCGGCTGCCGAAGCCTGTCGCACTCCTGTGAGGCAACGATTAATGAATGATAGATGAAATGAAATGATACTGGCGAGTGTTGCTGGTATGAAAGATGACAGGGAAAACCGGAGTACCCGAAGAAAAACCTATCCCGCCTCCGCTTTGTCCAGCACAAATCTCTCTGGAATGACCAGGATTCGAACCACGGAACCCAGCGGTGAGAGGCCGGCGCGCTGCCACCTGAGCCGAGGAGGCTCAAATAATAATAATAATAATAATAATAATAATAATAATAATAATAATAATAATAATAATAATAATAATAATAATAATAAAGTGAGCGAATGGGCTTCGAAGTAGGTGTCGTTCAACTTTAAACTTTCATTCAGGAGGTGGCGAGTTCCAACCCCACCGTCAACAGACCAAAAAATTGTTTTTTTTAATAAATTTCTCTATTCCCATGTCAGGCTACCACCGGGGTTGTGCTTGAATTAATGCCACGACAGAAACTGTCCCATTTCCAGTCCTATCCAATCCGAATGATACCGAAAATATTTTTAGCGTTAAGGTGGCGTTAAAACAAATAACAAAAAATATGATCATGATGGTACAACATTCAAGAGAGGCCAAATTTGTCGATCAGATGGTTCCGTGATCATTAACTTTGAGATAGTATCCAAATAATAACTTCTTACTTCTATCTAACATTATTCATCCAGGACTCTGACAAATAGGCCTAGTTGGAATGGAAACTGTAAGTGCATTTATTGATCTTTGAGTAGTCTATTACATGATTTTCACATAGGCCTAATGATATCACAAGTTTGAATACAAGTGTAAAACATATCTTCAGGAGCATAACTTGTTTCCCGAGATTGATTTCAGCGCATATGTTGGACAACCCCCACGGCACTTAACGCCCTTGAAAGGGCCTTGGCCTGCCCAACGACCGCTGCTCAGCCCGAAGGCCTGCAGATTACGAGGGGTTGTGTGGTCAGCACGACGCATCCTCTCGGCCATCATTCTGGGCTTTCGAGACCGGAGCCGCCATCCCAGCATCAGATAGCTCCTCAGTTCTAATCACGTAGGCTGAGTGGACCTCGAACCAGCCCTCAGGTCGAGAAAAAATACCTGACCTGGCCGGGAATCGAACCCGGGGCCTCCGGGCTAGAGGCAGGCACGCTAACCCTACACCACGGGGCCGGCCATATCTTGGACCAGTTACATTAATTTAGAATTCATCTTGGAAGCTGCGTGAAATACTTCCCTGTATACATTTCTCTAAAGTGTAATTGGTGCTCCAAGGTATAACACTGTCAGTTCAGTTATGTAGAGAATTATTTCGGTATCTCAACCAAAAATCAGTATCATTTTATTAGCATAATCTTTTGAGAATAATTTCGATATTATTGTAGAGTAGCTTAATGCTAAACACACATGTGACTCCTACAGCCCTTTAACATGATTGCCGCCCAGTCAGATCTCTTATAGATTTGTTTGGAGTGCGACGTAGTTAGCATGGCGAATTTTTCAACCTATTTCTCAACATTCACCGGGCGAGTTGGCCGTGCGGTTAGGAGCGCACAACTGTGAGCTCGAATCCGGGAGAGAGTGGGTTCGAACCCCACTGTCGGCAGCCCTGAGGATGGTTTTCCGTGGTTTCCCATTTTCACACCAGGCAAATACTGCGGCTGTACCTTAATTAAGGCCACGGCCGCTTCCTTCCCATCCCTAGGCTTTTCCTGTCCCATCGTCACCATAAGATCTATTTGTGTCGGTGCGACGTAAAGCAAATAGCAAGAAAAGAAAACTCCCAACTTTCATGATTGCGGACACTGAATCTCATATCAGACAGCTACTCACGTAATCACATGGGGTGAACGAATCCCGTTCCAGAACTCAGTCTAGGATTAAAATCATTGGATCAGCTGAAAATCGAACCCGAGGCCTCCCAGCATTTGCCTGGTGCGAAAATTGGAAACCACGGAAAACCATCTTCAGGGCTGTCGACAGTGGGGTTCGAACCCACTATCTCCCGGATGCGAGCTCATGCATGCATGCCACCCCCAACACCAAGATGCTGGCCTAGTTTAATGCCACTACAAGCAAACAAATCCCATAGCAGCATAGTCCTAATTGGCCTTGACTTACCAAGAATCCGCTACTCAGTCTGAAGACCTGCAGATTACGAGATGGCGCGTGGTCATTGCGACGAATCTTCTCAATCGTTTTTCTTAGCTTTCTAGACCTGGGCCTCTATGTCACCGATAGATAGTTCCAGAATTATTCTCACGTAGGCTGAGTGGAACTCGAACAGGCATCATATTCCAATAATCATCCCTGACCTGACCGGTAATCAAACGCAAGGCCTTTGGATAGCAGGCGGACTCACTACGGCCTTAATGACGCAACAGTATATATAAATAACTGCAAGGAAACATTCCATACCTCTTATTACCACGGCCATCTCTCTGACTGGGGGTACTATCGAGTAAAGTGATGCCCCACTCCAGAAATAATAATTTAAGAATGGAATGCTTTTTCTAGGGATGGCCTTTTTTAAGAAGGGGTGTATTTTATTCATTTTCAAAGTTGAAAGACTTGGTTTTAAATGGAATGTGCAAGATTTGAGATATAAATAGTGTTTATGAGAATCTGATACTGATATATATTCTTGAATCTATCATCTGACTACATTCTCAATTCGAGGTGATTCATGTTCAAGAAGAAATAGAACAGATTTAGTTGATAATAGAATACATTTGTATTTCCAGAAATCCTCTTGGTCATTCATGTTGCGTGTTTCTCGTAGTAGTAGTAGTAGTAGTAGTAGTAGTAGTAATTAGAAGTTCCTTGTCATCTTGCCATGTGGAGAAATATTCAGGGGAACTTTCAACGTGTTGTAACTTAGAGGAAACGTGAATTTAATTTCTGTCTACCACAAGTACTCTTAGCAGGTACCAGGTGGTAGAAGGATGATATAATAATAATAATAATAATAATAATAATAATAATAATAATAATAATAATAATAATAATGTTATTGGGGTTATGTCTCACATTTTTATGGTTTTGTGGTTTCGAGAAACGCTATGGTGCCGGAATTTCGTCCCGCAATTATTTTACATGTAGATAAATATGCCAACACGATGCTACTGAATTTGAACACCTCAAATACTACCAGACGTAGAGGCTTTGGACCCGCCAACTTAAGCCCACTCATTCCGACCACCGAGAGAGCTGGCCGCGTGGTTAGGGGCGCGCAGTTGTGAGCTTGCATTCAGGATATGGTTGGTTCGAACCCCACTGTCAGCAGCCCTGAATATGGTTTTCCGTGGTTTCACATTTCCAAAGGTGGTCAAAGTCTTCCTAATTCAATACTGGGTGAAAACCTTCTATGAAAAAAGCACAGAAGAAGGAGATAAAGAAAAATACTTCAGGGGCTGTACCTTAATTAAGGCCACGGCCGCTTCCTTCCCACTTCTATCCCGTTCCTGTCCTGTCGTCGCCCTAAGACCTATCTTTGTCGGTGCGACGTAAAGTAACATTGTCAGCCAGGCCCAAATGAAAATTGCTTCTCTCAAGGGCAGGGCTCATACGGGTTGTGGAAATATGCGTGTTGTAATTTTGACCAGTTCCTGAAACTCTTCTAATCACACAGTTTATGACTAGGTCTTGTGCGCTACCATTATTAGGTTGAAGGATCACAATTCTTGCAGATCGCAAAAATGGAAGGAGTTTAACTAAAACAAACGAACTCCTTGGTGCTACAGCCTTGATGAGCCTTGGCCTACCAAGAGATTTCTGCTCAGCCTGAAGGCCTGTAGGTTGCGAGGTGACACGTGGTCAGTGCGACGAATCACCTTGGCACGTATCTTGGTTCCTCAACTTTTCTCACTCACGCAGGCTGAGTGAACCTTGAACCAGATTTCAAATCTAGGTAATAATCTTTGATCTGGCCTGGAACGGAACCAGAGGCCTGCAAATACGATGCAGTCTCGCTAATCCCGGTACCCGAAAGAAGTTCAACTATAGCCTACACTAAAATGTCTAGGCTGCCGGGAAAAACGCATATACTGTAAATCAGAAAAAGTCTTGTACTGATGATGATGATGATGCTTGTTGTTTAAAGGGGCCTAACATCGAGGTCATCGGCCCCTGTCAGTCTTGTACTCTTCTCTCTTAGATATATATATAAAACATGTTTACTTGTTCTGTTAGGACCAAGTGAAATATTGCACATATAGGCCTAGTTTAGTTCTGACCTATACTACTTAGACCAAAGATCGAAATCCCTTAGAGTACTCACACCGTGGAATAATCTTACTTTCAACATTTTCCAACTTATACTCGTTTTCCCTGGCAGACTAGTTAGAGTCAGTCAACTACAGAAGCTCCCGCAAAATAGTTCATGACGAGACCGGGACTAACGCCCATCAGATAATGCAGAAAACTTCAATTTCTGATGTTCATATGATAAGTTTTCAGTCAGAACCTCCCCTTTGAGTAACCGTGAGTTAGCCTTACCCTCTAAACCGCCCTGTCGTAAAATGGTTCCCAGACCTTATGAGCTGTTGAATCCAAGGTAAGAATTAGAGCTTTTCGTTCACAGGCTCACCTTCTAGCTCCTGACATTTATGTAACCTTCCATTTTAAGAGTATATTCACCAGGCCATAAACAGGGTACGTGTGCCAGTCACTCACTGTCACTTGAAGAATAATTAAAAAGACGCAGGAAGGTGCAGCAGTAGTCACTGAGGCTTACAGGAAGTACACTTTTATACGGTCAGTTGAAACAATGCGTTAGGCAGAGGGAGCACAATTCACGGGTCTTGGAGTTACCCGAGGTCTGGCATTCCTCTACTGCAGCTGGAAATTCATTATCATCATGTTTACACGTGTAATTATTCACTATATGAACGTTTTAGTTTACGGTCCGCACTTCACCTTTATAAATCAAAATGTAGAACACTCCAGTCAGGAAGGTGCTCAGATGTGTCTGGGATTCTTGGTTTTACACCGGCCTTGGCCCGTTGACAATCACTCCATCTTTATGGACATATTTAACACCTCGGCGAATGCTTGCCAAATCTTCTGCCCGGAGGCTTGATGGGTACCTAATAGCACCAACAATGGTATGCAATTAATAAACCATAAAAGGTAAACTCCGATTGTGGTGACATCCTGAAGCGCACAAGGCATAACTAGGAGTGAGGTAGTTTGTCATTGCTTTCCTCACTTGGCAAGAAAGTTCTACTGCAGCATGATCGGTCCTGTGACTATCACCTTTCATAATATCCATACGGACTAGTCTAACTATGAACACCATTAATCAGAGCCACTCATGCCGTGGTAGCTTCCACACAGTCACAGCCACGGACGAACTGAGATTTTTTGGAAGGTACAACTTGCTCAGGTCTGTGATAAGAGACAGCTGCAAGAATACTTTATCCATCAAGAAATAGCAGCTGGTGATTATGGGAACATACCTTGGGGGAAATATCCGGTAACCCTCCACATTCATGCATGATAGACGCTATATCCCTTCCGACGGGGATCTCTGCGGAAAGCCAGGGACAATAGGTTAATGGCCATGAGCTTTTAGCTGAGCATGAAGGATGCCTACACCTCAGCTAAGTCAGATCATGAACTTATTCATAGGCCAGTCAAGGAATGGTATGAAATACAAATTTCTTATCAGTATACAATTCTTAAAAGTTATAATTTATAGTCGATTTGAGGTGCCTGTGGAAACCAATCATCTCGGGTATAGACCTCTCCTGTGAACCATGTGACCTCGCCGCGGTGGAGAATCTTGCGCATCCCAGTGAAGCAGAGAGCCGAGACAGAGGTGCAATCATATCTAATGGGTATCTGTCGAGAGACCAGACTAAAGAATGGTTTCACAAGTTGCAAGGGTGGCAGTCAGGATAATTGACTGATATGGTCTTCTATCAATATGTATCATGTGTTGATACTGCTACACAGTTGAAAGCAACGGGAAACTGCAGCCGTAACTAACCCCCGAAGACATTCACCTGTCTCTGTATGAATGATTGATGTAATGAGGACCTCCCGGACAAAATATTCCGGAGTTCAAATAGTCCCACATCCGGATCTGCGGGTGGGGACTGCACGGCAGGGCGCAATCATCAGGAAGATGAATACTGACTTTCTGCTAGTCGCAGCCTGGAATGTTAGACGTTTGAATCGTTGTGGTAGGTTAGAGAATCTGAAAATGGAAATGGATAGACTAAAATTAGGTGTATTTGGTTTACCTGAAGTAAGTTGGCCGGAAGAGCGGGGATTTTTAGTCAAGCGACTACAGAATTATCAACACAAAATCAATCAGTGATTAATCTATATATATATATATATATATATATATATATATAATAACTAGCAAGATACCCATGCTTCGCTACGGTATTATACTGAAATTTATAATTGATTGCTTATTGTTTTAGATATATAATCCGCCGAAATTCGCGATCTGACTCGTTTTCTAATAGATTACGGCAAATTTACTCCCATTTTCAATCTTTCTTTCCAGCAATCGATTTTGTACTTCCCGGGCTAGCTCCAAGTATTTCACCCGGTTAGTTGGGTAGCTAAATCTTGGCCATCTTTTCCTATAAGCATTTTTAATATGGATCAAATCCTTCAGGAGATCCGGCGTGGTGTCGTCTTGGGTGCCTTGGCGGTACTGAACCCGCAGCCGCACTGCATTCCTAGTCATTATCCGTCCAGAACCCGTTTCCAGCGCAGTCCGCACATTTGACGACGGTCCAGAACATTATTATTATTATTATTATTATTATTATTATTATTATTATTATTATTATTATTATCATTATTATTAGACGTTCTGGACCCCACAGCAAGATGCAAGACCGCTACTTGGCGGTAAATTACATCTGCTGCCAATGTCATTGTTGAAAATATGACCAGCACCATTGTCGCGCCTAGGCAAGTGTGCGGGATTTCTGGCGATACGAATGACACACTTCCGTGCATTATTGACCTTATTATAGAGGTGAACAATTTGACGGTCAAACTCATTCCTATCGTTTATTTCAAACGTGTTTAAATTTTTATTTATATGCCAGGAGAATCTACTGTAATCTAAGAACATGCTCCGAAGGAAAAAATGGCTGTTGAAAACGAACCCAGGAAATATTAAAAATGTTCGGTGTATGATCAGAATAAGTACATCGAAAATCTACAGCCTGTTTCCAGTCATTCGATACGGTCAGGAATGGAATGAATAAAGCCCCATCTAGCGGCGACAAAAGGAATTTTGCCGGCTGTCGAAGCACTCCTCTGGGGCAATGATCGATGAATGACAAATTAAATATTGGACAGTGTTGCTGGAATGAATGATGACAGGGAAAACCGGATTACCCGGAGAAAAACCTATCCCGCCTCCGCTTTGTCCAGCACAAGTCTCACATGGATTGACCGGGATTTGAACCACGAAACCCGGCGGTGAGAGGCCATCGCGCTGATGCCTGAGCCACGGAGGCTCCTTATAAGTATATTAGGAATAGTAAAATCAATTGGCCTCACCTCCGTTTTCACTCCACCGCGGTTATAGTAATTGCCACGTAAGGAAATACCCCAGAAAGTAAATATCGCCACCCGATGCTCTTCTTTTCTCTTTTTTTTAATGGCTGATCACTGCTGCCAACCTGCCTGGTTACATATTAAAATCATCAGACATAACCATAACAAACTAACCTCAATGTAAACACCGATAATGAATGTTTCCCTACCCTAGTAAATGATAAAAGATAAGATGAAATAAATCAAGATAATTATGAATATCTCCTCAATGAGGAATTAAGGAAATAAACACACTTTCTCACTTAAATTATCTGTCTTTATTTTGATATACAGTAGGCGTACTATAACCATATTCTTGAAAAGAGGGGCGTGTTAAACGATGCAATGTATTTAATAAGTCTTTGCAGTGTGATTTTCGAAAGTTCCAGACATCCAATGACTTCCCTTTCTTTTGCGCGAATATTTCCTTCTCTCTTCAATACCGGTAACCAGTAAGGAGAGAGATTATTGGGCATATTTTCAGCCTGCAGGCTGGTTATATCTTCAAGCTTATCAGGAAACATATAGGAATATTAATGTGCCAAGCTCCGTGAACGGAATTTAAGTCAGCTTTCAAGTTCACTGCGGATTTGAAAATAATAATGTTATAAGTTCTACTGCCAAAATTTCGTCCCGCAAGAGTTATTTCATGTACCGGTAGATCTAGACACGAGACTGACGTATTTGAGCACTTTCATCATTTCACACAAACTATGTTATTAAATGCATTATCCGAACATGCCACAATCCTACTTACCTGGTATTAGCCAAATAGATTTACAATCCCACAGAAAAAGAAAATATGCTTTAAATATTCTCGCAAATGTATCACTAGTGGCTTTAACGGCGATGCGGTGGCAACACGCACTTCACGCTAGAGCAGTGATTGAACGTTGCCAACGTGCCAGATTAACGGTAAATGTAAGACGTCGTATCGGCAAGTAGGGTCCCTAAACTGTATGGTTACCGACACTGAAAAAGACCCAACAGCAAGAAAAGTAACCATAAATCAATATCTTAATATTACAGGGGAGAAAGGGTAAGGTTGCACCCTTAGGGTACGTCCTTACACGGAGAGGACTATAAGTTGATTTACACCCCCCCCCCCCCAATAGAAGGCGTGTTTCCTTATGTTTAAAGGAGATTCCAAATACCAATGTTCACGTGTGTTACCATCAGTTTTGAGATATAAGTATCCCCATAAAAATAATTCACTTTTTTCACTTACGTTCACACTTCCCCCCCTTAAGTGAATTTTCCGGCATAAAATACTTGTTTCTTTAATAGTAAAGGATCTTCTAAATACCAATTGAGGCAGTGAGTGAGAGAGTGGGCTATGCCGAGATTTTGTCAAAAATGAGTTATTGGTACCCTTGTGTAGGGCTTTGTCCAGCACAAGTCTCACATGGAGTGACCGGGATTTGAACCACGAAACCCAGCGGTGAGAGGCCATCGCGCTGATGCCTGAGCCACGGAGGCTCCTTATAAGTATATTAGGAACAGTAAAATCAATTGGTCTCACCAGTGTGCAAAATATCAAAGACTTCCGCAGGCTCCTTCCTTCCTTCCTTTTTTAAAGAACATTATTTTCTGTGAATTGCTTATTTCACATTTATGCTGCGAGAGAGTAAGCTATGCCAAGCAGTTAGAAGCATTCAATGTGTGCGCTGTCTGTCGGCTATGCGAGCTGGCCAATCACTGCGCTTATTCTCAAACACGTGTTAGTTGTGTACAAAATTGCGACGGTGAAAGAGAAGTAGGCTAATAGTGAGTTGCTATGAAAAACCTAAAAACGAGTTATAAATGATGATAAGTGCAAAAGAGCTTAAGTGTGTAAAAACTTCGGATTAGAGTACGCGTTAATGTTCCGGAAGGAGGTGAATCTGAACGCGAAGGATCATCATCATGTACCAGCTCGATAGTATCACCTCATGTGGATCTCAAAGGTAAGCACGGTAATTAGAAGCATAAGTTAAATGATGAAGATGAGAAATCAGTAATGTACCATTTTAAGAAAAAATCCCTTGTATGTAAGTCACTAAGTAAGAAGGTTCAAAAAAAAATCATTCGAGTTGTGACATCAGTTGCAGAGATGTACGGTATACAATGAAGAAAGAGATGATACTGGCATGAAGAGTGTTAGTTGTGGCACATACAGGACTATATTTAATACGAAATTTAATATCGGCTTCAAAATGCCTCACACACCTACATGCAAAGTGTGCTACGAATGGCAAGCTAAAGAAGAAGATATCATACATCTAGGTATACGAGCACATCAAGTAAGGGCAACTGCAGCATACAATCGTCTCTCTGCATTTCGATCGGAATGCCTCGAAGGAAACTGTGACTACTGCTTGATGAAATGAAATGGCGTATGGCTTTTAGTGCCGGGAGTGTCCGAGGACATGTTCTGCTCACCAGGTGCAGGTCCTTTGATTTGACTTCCGTAGGCGATCTGCGCGTCGTGATGAAGATGAAATGATGAAAACGACACATACAACCAGCTCTCGTGCCAGGGAATCTAACTAATGATGGTTAAAATTCCCGACCCCACCGAGAATCGAACCCGGGACCCTGTGGCCAAAGGCCAGCACGCTAACCATTTAGGCATGGAGCCGGACATTATAAAGGACTTTTCGAATAGCAACGAAGTAATTAAGGCAATTCTTGGGTATGTACTGTTAGCTAACCTATAGGTAGTAATGCAAAGTTATTTCCTTTGGTTGTTTGCAGATGGAAAGGGCCTAAGGAGCCGGTTAAATGATGGAATTACACCCTGTAAATAATTTTCCTAAAGAATTTGAAATGTATGCTTTGAAATGGTAAACAATAAATTATATGTTAATAGGAATGTTTTTCCCATTATTAGAGCAAACGCAAAACTCTAAATATCTCAGTTCCACCCAAATCTGGCATAGCCCACTCTCTCACTCACTGCCTCAATTGTCACGACTATAACTTCTTCAGTTTATGATTTATTTGTCCTCATGAAAGGCATTCAACTCCTTTTCACTCCCGACCCCAAGATGATTTCTCCCCCCCCCCCCCCTCCCCCAAAACGCGTATTTCTTTGTTTTTAAAGAGAACCAAATACCAATTTTCACGTCTGTAACAACTTTAGTTTTTATTAAATGTATGTATTCTCATATAATTAAACAATTAATTTTTCAATTCTTTCACTCGCCCCCCGCCCCCCCCCCCCCGCTTCATCGGATTTTCAGAGAATGCGTGTTTCTTTACTTTTAAAGCAGATTCCAAATATCAAATTTCACATCTGTAACATCTTCATTTTTGAGATATCAGTAGCCTAATTAAAAGAATTCAACACCATTTTCAGTCACTTTAAGCCCCCCCCCCTCAACCCAAGTGGTATTTCCGAAAACTAAAAATACACGATTCTTTATTTTTAATAGAGATAAAAAATTCACTTCAGTAACATGCTAAGTTTTTTGAGATATACTGTAGAAATTCTCATTTTAAACTTTCACCATTTGTTAGTTCCCCTTAAGTGGAGTTTCCAAAAAAAAATACCTATGTTTCTTTACATTTACAGGAGATTTCAAAAACCCAACTTTTTACGTCTGTAACATTTTACGTTTCTCAGATATTCTGTAGATATAGTCTTTCAAAATATTCACCCCAATTTCTCACTCCTTTTTAACCGCCATTAATATGATTTTCCAAAAACAAAAAATACGTGTTTCTTTATTTTTAAAGGAGATCCCATATACAAATTTTCAGTTCTGTAATATCTTCAGTTTCTGAGATATATGTATCCACATTAAAGTCATTCAACCCATTATTCACCCTTTTACACCCCTCCCATAGGGATTTACAGAAAACAAAAAAATACGCGTTCCTCAATTTTTAAAGGAGATTCTAAATACCCATTTTTACATCCGTAAAATTTTAAAGTTTTTAAGTGTAGACATACTCATTTTAAAAATTCACCCCCCTTTCCACCCCCATTATTTGGATTTTCCAAAAACGAAAAAATACTTTCTTTATTTTTACAGTAGATCGCAAATACCAATTTTCAGGTCTGTAATATCTACAGGTTCTGAAATATAAGTAGCCTCATTAAAGACATTCAACCCATTTTTCACCCTTTTCCACCCTTCCTATTGGGATTTTCCGAAAACAAAGAATACGTGCTTCTTTATTTTTAAAGAATATTCTAAATACCAATTTTTACATCTGTAAGCTTTTAAAGTTTTGAGATATAAATACACTTATTTTAAAAATTCACCCCCTTTTCAGCCCCCATTAATCGGACTTTCAAAAAAAAACGTGTTTCTTTATTTTTAAAAGAGATCCCAAACACAAATTTTCAGGTCTGTAATATCTTCAGTTTCTGAGATATAAGTATCCTCATTAAAGGCATTCAAACCCTTTTTCACCCCTTTCACCCCTCCTATTGGGATTTTCCGAAAACAAAAAACACGTGTTTTAATGAAGATTCTAAATACCAATTTTTACATCTGTAAACTTTAAATGTTTTGTGATATAGATGCACTCATTTTAAAAATTCACCCCCCTTTTCACCCTCCCATTAATTGGATTTTCCAAAAACAAAAAATACGTGTTTCTTTATTTTTAAAAGAGATCAAAAGTACCAATTTTCAGGTCTGTAATATTTTCAGTTTCTGAGATGTAAGTACCGGTATCCTGATTAAAGGCATTCAACCTTTTTCACCCTTTTTCACCCCTCCTGTTGGGATTTTCTGTAAACAAAGAAATATGTGTTTCCTTATTTTTAAAGATGATTTTAAATACCAATTTTTACATCTGTAAACTTTAAAAGTTTTGAGATATAGATACACTCATTTTGTAATTTCACCCCCCTTTTCACACCCTAAGTGAATGAATATCCGAAATTCCTCTCTTAGCGAGCACCTACATCTTAATATGAATATATCTGCAAAATTTCATTTCTTTATGTCCAGTAGGTTTGGCTCGGCGATGGTGAAATTTTAAAATCAGTGTATCTATATCCCAAAACTTTAAAAGTTTACAGATGTAAAAATTGGTATTCAGAATCTTCTTTAAAAATAAGGAAACACGTATTTCTTTGTTTTCAGAAAATCCCAATAGGAGGGGTGAAAAGGGGTGAAAAGTGGTTGAATGCCTTTAATAAGGATCCATATATCTCAGAAACTGAAGATGTTACAGACCTGAAAATAGGTATTTGGGATCTCCTTTATAAATAAAGAAACGTGTATTTTTGTTTTTAGAAAATCCAAATAGTGGAGGGTGAAAGGGAGGGGGGGCGGTGTATTTTAAAAATGTGTGTATCTATATCTCAAAACTTCAAAAGTATGCGGATGTAAACATTGACATTTAGAATCTCCTTTAAAAATAAAAGAACACGCATTTTTTTGTGTTCTGTGAATCCCAATAGGAGGGGTGAAAAGTGTGAATAAGAGGTTGAATGTCTTTAATGAGGACACTTATATCTCAGAAACTGAAGATATTTCAGACCAGACAGTTAGTATATGGAATCTCCTTTAAAAATACAGAAATATTAATTTTTTGTTTTTGGAAAATCTAATTAATGGAGTGACAAATTGGGGTGAATTTTTAGAAAGAGTATGTCTACAGTATATCTCAGAAACATAAAATGTTACAGACGTAAAAACTGGTATTTGGAATCTCCTGTTAAAGCAAAGAAACAGGTATTCTCGGAAAATCCAATGAAAGGCGGGAGGGGGGGATTTGAAAATTTTATTGAATTAATTGTATGAGGCTACTTACATCTAATAAAAATTAAAGTTGTTACAGACGTGAAAATTAGTGTTTAGATTTTTTAATAAAACGACGCGTTTGAGGGGGGGGTCCATGGAATCATCTTTGGGGGCGGGTATGAAAAGGATTTGAATTCGTTTCATGAGGACACATATCTCAAAAACTGACGATAATCGGTATTTAGAAGATCCTTTACTATTAAAGAAACAAATATTTTTTTCCGGAAAATTCACTTAAGGGGGGAAGGGTGAGTGATGGTAAGTGAAAAAAGTGAATAATTTTAATGGGAATACTTATATCTCAAAACTGAAGGTAACACACGTGAACATTGGTATTTGGAATCTCCTTTAAACATAAAGAAACACGCCTTCTTTTTTTGGGGGGGGGCGTAAATCAACTTAACCGCGGTGGGGTGAAAACGGTGGTGAGACAAATTGATTTTACTGTTCCTAATGTACTTATAAGGAGCCTCCGTTGCTCAGGAGGCAGCGCGCTGGCCTCTCACCGCTGGGTTTCGTGGTTCAAATCCCGGTCACTCCATGTGAGATTTGTGCTGCACAAAGCGGAGGCGGGACAAATTTTTCTCCGGATACTCCGGCTTTCCCCGTCATCATTCATTCCAGCAACACTCTCCAATATAATTTCATTTCATTTGTCATTCGTTAATCATTGCCCCAGAGGAGTGTTACAGGCTTCGGCAGCAGGCACAATTCCTATCCTCACCGCTAGCTGGGGGCTTATTCATTCCATTCCTGACCCGGTTGAATGACTGGAAACAGGCGGCGGATTTTCAATGTACTTATTCTGATCACAAACAGATCATTTTTAATCTTTCCTGAGTTCGTTTTCAAGAGCCATCTTTTCCCTTGGAGAACCTTCTTAGATTACAGTAGATTCTTCTGGCATATAATTAAAAATTTATACACATTTGAAATAAACGATAGGTATAAGATTGACCGTGCAATTGTTCACCTCAATAATAATGCCAATAATGCACGGAAGTATGTCATTCGTATCGCCTGAACTCCTGCGCACTTGCCTACGGGCGACAATGGTGCTGGTCATACTGTCATCAATGACAATGGCAGCAGATGTAATTTACCGCCAAGTAGAGGTCTTGAATCTTGCTGTGGGTTCCAGAACAACAACAACAACAACAACAACAACAACAACAACAATAATAATAATAATAATAATAATAATAATAATAATAATAATGTTCTGGACCGCCGTCAAAATGTGCGGACCCTGCTGGAAACGGGTCTTGGACGGGTAATGACTACGATTGCAGTCCGGCCGCTGGTTCAGTACCGCCAAGGCACCCAAGTCGACACCACGCCGGATCTTCTCAAGGATTTGATCCACATTAAAAATGGTTATAGGAAAAGATGGCAAAGATTTAGGGACCTAGCCCGGGAAGTACGAAATCGATTGCTAGAAAGGAAGATTGAAAAATAGGAGGAAACTTGCCGTAATCTATTAGAAAACGATTCAGATCGCGAATTTCGGCGGATTATACATAAAACAATAAGCATTCAATTATAAACTTGAGTGTAACACCGTAGCGAAGCACGGGTATCTTGGTAGTAATGAATAAGAAAATACGGCTGCGGGTAAGCTACTATGACCAGCATAGTGAACGAATTATTGTTGTCAAGATAGACACCAAGCCAATGCCCACCAGAGTAGTGCAAGTCTATATACCTAATAGTTCAGCAGATGATGAGGAAATCGAAAGAATGTATGACGATTTAGAAGATTCATTACAATACGTAAAATGAGAAGGGAATCTAATTGTGAATGGAGATTGAATTGTGTGGTAGGGTAAGAAAGGGAAGGAATTTCCGTAGGAAAATTCGGATGGGAGAAAAGAAATAATGAATGAAATAAAGAGAGAAAGAAAGAAAAATATATACAGAAATAAAGAGGAAGTCATCTGGTCGAATTCTGCACTGATCATAAATTATTCCTTGCTAATACTTGGTTCAAACACTATAGACGACGGGTGTATACATGGACGAGACCACTGGAAGGTATCAAATAGATTTCCTAGTGATTAGGGAGATATTCAGAAACCAAGTGCTGCACCGCAAGAACTTCCCAGAAGCAGATGTAAACACTGACTACAGCTGGTTTTCATGAAATGTCATTTGAAGTTGAAAAAATTGAAGGGAGGAAGGAATACAAGAAGAAGGGTTCTAGTAAAGTAGAAAGAAAATAGTGTGAAGGATTGTTTCAAGGACTAAACGGAAAGGCTGAAGGAAACACAATAGATGAAGAATGGACTGTCGTGGAGAATGAGATAATTAAGTCCGCTGAAAATAGGTAAAATGAACTAAGAATTAGTGGATAACTCAGGAGTTATTAGATGTGATTGATGTACGGCAGAAATAGAATAATCCAAAACATGAGGAGGGTAGAAAAGATTACAGACGATTAAGGAATGAAGTAGTTAAAACATGCAGGACAGCTAAGGAAGAATGGCTGGAAGAGAAGTGCAAGGATATTAAAAGTTGTGTGGTTGTAGGAAAGGTAGATGCTACATACAGGAAAATGATGGAAACCTGTGCAGAAAGGAAAAGTAGGTGTACTCTATGTATATTAACAGCTCAGATATAAATCAACTTCTAGGGAAGGAAGACAGGGCCGAAAGATGTCAGTAATATATTCAACAATTGTATCAAGGAAAAGAAGTAGATTATTATGTTCCCGAACCAGAAGAGGCAGTTGATGCCGACGAAATGGGAGACCCAGTTTTGAGGTCAGAATTCGGTAGAGCTTTGTAAAAGGCACCTAGAATTGATGACACCCTCCAGAATTACTGACTGCCTTAGGAGTAGCCAGCATGGCGAGGTGGTTCAATCTAGTGTGTAAGATGTAACGGTATGCCAGAAAAATTACCGTCCGATTTTAGACAAGATGTGTTTATACCTATTCACAAGAAATCAGATGCTGAGATGTGCGAGAACGAACGCAACATTAGTTTAGTATCTCACGCTTGAAATTTTTTAACACGTGTTATTTGAGGAAGAATGGAAAGGCAAGTTGAAGCTGAGTTGGGAGAAGATCATTTTGAATGCAGTAGAAATGTAGGAGCACGTGAAGCAATCCTGACTTTACGTCTGATCTTAGAGGATTGAATTAAGAAAGACAGACCCAAGTGCATGGCATTCGTAGATCTAGAAAAAGCATTCGATCGTGTTGATTGGACAAAGCTCTTTGAGATTCTGAATGCGATCGGCATCACATACCGAGAAAGAAGAAATATCCACAATCCATACAAAAATGAGCGTGCAGTTATAAGAATCGAAGAATATAAAAAAAGAAGGAGCAATCCAGGAAAGAGCGAGGCAAGGTTGCAGTTTGTCCCCTATCTTCTTCAATGTTTATATAGAAGGGGCGGTAAATGAAATCAAAGAGTAATTTCGAACAGGAATCACAATCCGAGGATAGGAAATCAAAATTGAGAAATTTTCTGATGATATTGTTATTTTACCACCGGGCCAGTTGGCTGTGCGTGTAGAGGCGCGCGGCTATGAGCTTGCATCCGGGAGATAGTGGGTTCAAATCCCACTGTCGGCAGCCCTGAAGATGGTTTTCCGTGGTTTCCCACTTTAACACCAGGCAAATGCTGGGGCTGTACCTTAATTAAGGTCACGGCCGCATCCTTCCAACTGCTAGGTCTTTCCTATCCCATCGTCACCAAAAGACCTATCTGTGTCGGTGCGACGTAAAGCCCCTAGCATAACAAAAAAATTTATTTTACATGAGTCTGCAGAAGAGCTGGAGAAATTGCTGAATGGTTTGGACACAGTCTTAGAAAAGGAGTGCGAGATGAAAATAAATAAACCCAAAACAAATGTTGTGGAGTGCAGTGGAAGGACATCAGGTGATGCAGTTAATATCAGATTAGGAAATGGAATATTAAAGGAACTAGGTGAATATTGTTACTTGGGTAGTAGAATAACTGATGATGACAGAAATAAGGAGGACCTAGATTAGGGCCTCTCAGGGTGCATGCGCTGTGCACGGTGCGAAATACGACTTCGCCTGGTTGACCAGAGTGCAGACCCCCACTCCTCGATTTGGAGCAATAGTGCTGTCTCTCTCTTTCCCCACGCCTGTCTCGCTCGCTCCCCCTGTCTCCCTCTTCCTCACTTGCTCCGTAGCGCTCCAAATCCGAACTGAGTTGAGCCGAGCTTAGCCGACTAGCCCAGAGACGAAGCGTTGGTCCGAGCCGAGCCGAGCGGGACCGCTGCACTATGCACAGGAACTCTGCGCCGCTGTTTGCACGCGTGAGATTTTGAGCATTTGAGAGGCCCTGGCCTAGATTGTAGTTTAGGGCACGCAAGGAAGGACTTCCTTAAGAAAAGAAATTTGCTCACTTCGGAATTGGAATTAGAAGGACGGTGACTCTGATAACTAGCTCAGAAAGAAAGTGGACAGGGGCTTTAGAAATGTGGTGTTGAAGAATCATGCTGAAGGGGAGATGGGAAGATCGAATTATGAATGAACGGATACTGAATTGAATTGGTAAGGGAGAGATTTTGTGAAATTTGACAAGAAGAAGAGATTGGATGATAGGACACATCTTAAGTCACCCAGTACTTGTTCAGCTGATTTTGGAGGGAAGTGTATGCGATAAAAATGACTGGGATAGACCAAGTTATGAATATGACAAACAGCTTAGAGCAGATGTAGGATGCAGTAAGTACGTAGAAATGAGACATTTAGCACAGGATAGGGTGGCATGGAGTTCTGCATCAAACCAGTCTATGGAATGATGACCCAAAATATACAGTGAATAGAACATCAGTCGCCTAGGAAAGAATATTGTAACGCATTCGATTTTTCTCAGTATTGATATCTAATTTCTTGTCTCTTCCTTCTTCTTTCTTAATCTGTTTACCCTCCAGGGTTGGTTTTTCCCTCGGACTCAGCGAGGGATCCCACCTCTACTATCTCAAGGGCAGTGTCCTGGAGTGTGAGACATTGGGTCGGGGATACAACTGGGGAGGGTGACCAGTACTTCGCCCAGGTGGCCTCACCTGCTATGCTGAATAGGGGCCTTGAGGGGGATGGGAATATTGGATGGGATAGACAAGGAAGAGGGAAGGAAGCGGTTGTGCCTTAAGTTAGGTACCATCCCGGCATTTGCCTGGAGGAGAAGTGGGAAACCACGGAAAACCACTTCCAGGATGGCTGAGGTTGGAATCGAACACACCTCCACTCAGTTGACCTCCCGAGGCTGAGTAGACCCCGTTCCAGCCCTCGTACCACTTTTCAAATTTCGTGGCAGAGCCGGGAATCGAACCCGGGCCTCCGGGTGTGGCAGCTAATCACACGAACCACTGCACCCCATAGGTCTTGTCTCTTTATTTTTCTTCTTTTTTAAATTTATTTTTTAATCGGATATCCATTATATCTGCAATGATCGATGCTATTCGATGTGAAATTTCGTGAAAAATTTGGAAAATATTGTTTTCTGATATGCTTTGTAAGGCAGCCTTTGTGTTAAGGAAGCAGTTCCAATAAAAAAAAAACAGCTACACGGTCCAATATGGGTGAAAAACGTCATATTTGTTGGATAATACAGTTTGTTCATAGCGGTTACTTTGTGCTCTTGAAGAAGCGAACTACCGGTACTGATGGGGAATGGAAAATCCTAGGCAGGTGTTTAGTAATTTTGCATGACTGTTAATATCGTGAGCCAGTCCGTGGTGTAGGCTAGGTATCATATAGTGCGCTTGTCTCTTGCCGGGAGTTTTGGGGTTTGATTCTTGGACCGTCCAGCCGGACTGAGGGCTGGAGTGGTGTTCACTAAGCCTCGTGAGACCAATTGAGGATCTATCTGATTTGTGAGGCAACGGCCTGGTCACGAAAGCCAAGTAATAAGGAGGAAAATATCGTCACGGTAACTACGTGACACTCCAAATTATGCAGGCTATCTCGCCTGGCACCATTCTTCTCTGCGGGCTAAGTCCCTTAACGCGGTGTAGTGTCTCGAGGTGGCTTGCTGTTCATACCGTGATCATAGCAGGTATACTTCCAGTTTAATGTAGAATCCGAACCACAGTCAAGTGTATTAATACTTAAACAAACACGCATGGATTCAAACCGCGGCCGCTATTAAAATAAATCTGACATGTTGTTACACACCTATCAAACGCTCACACAAATTTTGCTAAGAGGTGTCGTAATGGAGCTATAAATGGACATATTATATATTTTGCATAATATATATCGCACCTAGAAGTTGTTCGCCCATTGTATGTAGTGAATTCTTCACTTGCACTTCAGCTTCCAATCAATTATCTTCTTGATGTGCGAATATTTATCATTGTATCCGAAAGATGAAGAATAGAATGACTTGAAAGTTACTCTGAATCTATTGGAAACTAACTGTGAAGATAACTACCGACATCAGCCATCGTGGGAATGGTCTGCTCTGCTTTTCCATTTAATAATTTTCTTTTTTACAATAGGATAACGTCGCTTCAGGGAAGAGCTAATAGTGGGAAGGAAGCGGGCATGGCTTTAATTAAGGTACAGCCCTAGCAATTGCCTGGTGTGAGAATGGGAAACCACGCAAAACTATCTTCAGGGCTGCCGACAGTGGGTTTTGAACATAGTATTTCCCGAATACTGGATACTTGCCGCACTTAAGCAACTACAGCTACCGAGCTCGGTTTTCCCATTTTAAAACACTATTCCAATTCTTTGTGTGAATATCTACCTGTATTGTAATGATTAGAGACGGGAATTTGCCTATTTCCCTATTTTATTCCTGTGTTTAGGAACGTACGCTTTTGAGATATAAATCCGTTTTGGGGTCCTTTGAGCTAGATTTCGTTGGTTTTATTGTGCCTATAAATGCCTATTTCAGGGGTGTGTGCCTATTTTGAGTATATTTGCCTATTTGATGCCTTTTTAATCTATCTTAAAGAAGCCGATTTTCTTCCAGTAACTGATGTGCTCGACAGAATTACCTTCTCATTTCACAAGATCTGTTTACACCACGAACAAAAATGGAAATTCTCGGAAATTACCAGAAATAATTCTTGGGAAATTTCCGTCAGGAGAAACAAGAAACAATTTGACAACGTCGAACTACGTTGCACAACCCATACCCCTTATACCTCCTTCTCGATATGAACTGTTGTATGCGTACGCTTTATCTTCAGAACTTGTGATTTATTGTGAAGAAGTAGTGTGTCTGTGGCAATGCCCAAAGAAAAATCACCAGGCGAGTTGGCTGTGCGCTTAGGGGTGCGGAGCTGTGAGCTTGCATCCGGGAGATAGTGGGTTCCAGCCCCACTGTAGGCAGCCCTGACGAGGGTTTTCTGTGGTTTCCCATTTTCACACCAGGCAAATGCTGGGGCTGTACCTTAATTAATGGCACGGTCGCTTCCTTCCCACTCCTAGGCCTTTCCCATCCCATTGCCACCATAAGACCTATCTGTGTCGGCGTGACGCAAAAAATAAAAATGGTAACTTAATTGCAAAGAAAAATCGTCGAAGTCCTACTGTCTGAAGCGGTGGATCACAGGTGATCCCAATTTCACTACGGATGGAAGGATAGTCTTCTGCCAAACTTGCTGTAAGGAGGAAAGTTCGTTTGTTCCTTTTATCCTTTTTTGTGACTGAACTACGATCGCATTGCAATGTAGCATTTATAGGCCTATAAATTACGTATTGTGGAAAGTTGTTTTGTTGCAATGGCGTATTAGTCGTGAATTTTCAATAATTTATATTGCTAAAATTTAAATAATCATTTAATTACTGAACGAGGAGTTAGAACACCCGGTGGTCTCTTGTCACAGATTGGATGAAAATTAAAAATCGGTATTTTGAACTCTGATTCATTTCCTGTGAAAACAGAGATTCACAACTGAAATATTTTCTTTCTTTCTTTCTTTCTTTCTTTCTGTCTTTCTATCTCTCTTTCTTAATCTATTTACCTTCTAGGGTAGGTTTTTCCCTCGGGCTCAGGGAAGGATCCCACCTCTACTCTCTCAAGGGCAGTGTCCTGGAGCGTGAGACTTTGGTTGGGGATACAACTGGGGAAGAGGACTAGTACTTCGCCCAAACCTTCTGTGCTAACCAGGGGCCGTGTGAAGGCATGGGAAGATTGGAAGGGACAGGCAAAGAAGAGGGAAGGTATTGGCCGCGTTCTTATCGTAGATAACATCCCGGCATTTCTCTGGAGGAGGAGTGGGAAACCACGGAAAACCACTTCGAGGATGGTTGAGGTGGGAATCGAACCCACCTCTACTCAGTTGACCTCCCAAAGCCGAGTGGACCACGTTCTAGCCCACGTGGCACTTTTCGAATTTCGTGGCAGAGCCGGGAATCGAACCCGGGCCTCCGTGGTTGGTGGCTAATCACGCTAACTACTACACCACAGACGCGGACTACAACTGATTTTTTTAAATCGTAAGTAACTTTCACCAGAGCTATGTGTAGGCTCTAGTAAACTCTATTACGCTTCCCCTAAGTCTTCGCGAAACATAGGATGGAGATCGAATGTGGTACCGCTAGGACGATGTCACAGAGGCTAGACATACAGGATGGCATGGCTTCGACGATGTCACAGCGTGTTTTACAAGGCTGCAAAGACTATCTTTACAAGATCAGGTCAGTGAAAAGACCGTTGGTCTGGATTGGTGAGGTCCGGTTATTAACCGTTGTGCTGGCGGGGAGGGGCGAACAAAAAGAGTCTGGGGTGCGTAAGCTCTAGCATCCCATCAGAGTCTTGCTAAACTTGACAAAAAGTAAGGTTATGGGTGCATGCCACGACAGTTTTAAATCACGCGTCTTTCTAATTTTCAACGAGGGTGGCAGCCTTGTGAGCACACATGATGCAGGATCTATTGCAGGCAACAGAAAATAGTCTTCATGGCAGCTGACCCGGCTGACCGAATCCGGCGAATAGCAACATATAAAATGTTCACAAATCTGAGATTTTTAGTGCCTCCATTTTAATTCTCCTATATAAGTAAGAATACTGCTAGGGGCAGCTTGATGAGTCCCTAGCAAGAATATAGGTAGGATCTCTCCTCTACGCTACTCAAGTATCGTTTCACGTCATTTTCTTATTTTTTCACCCAGTGAACTCGACAGGAAACTGCCAGATTAAAACTGAACATTTTTAGGACATATTTCCATGTAAATTACGAATTCACTTGTTCCTACTTTAAAGTCCAGTACTTCTAGAAACATCACCTCTAATAGCCTTTTTCTTTTTTTATGTAACAAATGCATGATTATACTAAGCATTATTGCAATTAGCCCACCTGTAGAAATTTAAGATTTAGGAACATTGTAATTTAAGTCAATTTTATTATTTTTAAGATCAAATGTGAAAAGATACCATATAGATCAACATAGAAATACTGCGATGCATTTGACACGAGTACAGAAAGCGGTGTCATCGCAGCTTTTCTACCTGTTCACTGTGAACAGCGACCAACAACAATTTTCTATAGACCTGTGCACTGCAATGGTGAGAGCTAATATCCCCCTGCATAAAATGGAGCACCTTCAAACTTCAACAAGCTGCCGGGAGCAGTCACCGAGTTGGAGAAGAGTGGCTTTCGCCTGGTGGTGTCATTCAGGGTTGTGGAAGAAGTCAGGGGAAGTTTTGACCGAACCTATGGGAAGGTAGCCGCTGTCAGCAAAACGTTCCATAAGAGTCCTGCAGCAGAATCCATGATGGAAAGCGACGGTAAAAGTAGTCAGGGTGCTACGAGGGGAGGTAGATGAAGCAGTTGAACTAAAACCAGATGAAGTGGCGTCATTGAATTTTTGTCCAATCACTTCCTGTGATGTTGAGAGATCTTTCTCTCTCTGTACAAAAGAGTCTGTCCGACAGGAGAATAAGATTGTTACTGGAAAACATTGAAGAGTTGCTTGTTGTAAATTCCTTTTATAGTAATGGAGTGTGTTAATAAATTATAAGTATTCTTCATGCCTATTTTTTCCTATTTTACACGTTAGTGCCTATTTACATGCCTATTTTGGCTAATTTAAGAGCCTATATGCCAGCCTATTTTAACTGTTTTTTGTGCCTATAATTCTCGTCTCTAGTAATGATAGTCTCCCATTCGTTCAGCTCATCGATCACGTCATTGGAGACGGGAGACGGCATGAAGAAGGGAAGTGCCCGTGGGGGTGAAGTATATCAAGAACTGTTCGTGTCATGGTGCCGCTACCGTATCCGTGAAGGCCCCACAGGAACCCTGAAAATTGACGGGCTCTGGTGAAGTCGTCAGCTGTAGCAAAGGTGGAAATGTGGATCACGGTACTGCGGAGTGGGCGGAAGAGGTACCTCTGCATTCCTGGGTAAATAGGACAGCATCCGTTGCTTTGTGGCTGAGGGAAGGATCCCTAAAGTACAAGGGAGAAAATCCCTAGTCCCGTAAGACTTGGAGCGGTAAGGGTAGCCTCCCAGCAGGATTGTTGGCTTAGTCCGACAACCTAAATTAACCCGAGTATCAAAATCAACGAGACAGAAGCGAGAAATAGTCAGACTAATTCTAAAGGTAGGACATTTAGTTCGAAAAAGAACACTCGAATTGGTTTCTGAAACTTTAAGGCCATGTATCAGACTGGGAGACATGAAGAAATAAGTAGTGAAGTCATACGACATCGCCTGACAATTTTTGGGTTTAGTGAGACTAAATGGACTGGCATTGAAGAAGTTAAGACCAGAAGTGGAAAGACATTCTTATATTTTGGTCGAGACGATGGTAACCACAGTGATGTAGTAGCCTTGCTCTTGATTAACATGGTAAAGGTGAGCGTGTTAGAATGGGGTCCCGCATCATTATGGATCATCATTGCTCGGTTTGTGTCCAAAGCAAGACACTATAGTGGAACGCAAAACAACCACCGAGTAGGCTGTAGAAGAAAAAATAAAGTTCGTATGGTAAATTGAATGAAGCATTGGGCATTGTGAGGAAAGAGGATTTCTTGATGGTAATGGGAGACCTGAATGCAAAGATTGGAACTGAGAATCAAAACCTTGAACATATTATTGGAGGACATGGTATAGAGACATGAAGTGATAATTGAGACTACTTATTGATTTGATGTTTGAGTTGGTTGTGGGAGGTACGACTTTTCCTCATAGAGAATGCCATAAAGAAGGTGAGAGGTTTTGCCCTGATCATAAGACTGAATACCAGAAAGAGAGAAAGTGAGAAACAGGAGATGAGCAGATATCGATAGTGACCGCGGTCTTGTCACAGCGACTATAGGCTTTAAAAAAGCAACTATTATAAAACCAGAAAGATCCAGGAGGTTGAAGTACAACACCGACTGGTTGAAAGAAGCCACAGTTAAATAAGATAATTTGATAAAACTGGAAAACTTTTTCAGAGAGTTGGCCATATTTGGAGGAATTGAAAATATTTACCACCTGCGAAATAAGGATTAGTTAACCTTCAATACAATCTGCGAGTCAGTACTTGGCATCAAATAGAAAGGGAGACTTAAATCGGTATCACAAGAGGTATTTGCATCTTAATCCAAGAGATGAAAGTTACCAAACGTGAGAAAAATGCGGATCGAACACGAGAATCTAAAGAGAGGGAACATAAAGACTGCATTTCGAACAATCGAACAGTGAAACATATTTTCAGCAGAGTTAAAAGTTATTCGTGAACAACCTAGCCAGAGAATCTGAGCTCGCAATGGAGGCAGGGGATACTAGAACACTTTATATACAAGACAACTTGCTAAGAAAAAATCCGACAGCAGTAAGCCAATTAAGAACAAGGATGGCAACCATATTTCTTCTCCAGAAGGGCAGTTGAAGAGATGGGGAAAGCACATTCCTAATATTTTGAACAGGATCACTGAGGAATCAGAGGAGATCCAGGAACAGAATGAGCAGATGCCAAAGGATCTAGGGAACTGTGCAGATCCACAAACCAGGCAGAAGGTAATCAAAGCCCTGTAAACCCTGAAAAACAGCAGAGCTGCAGGGTTAGACAATGCAATCTCTGAAGCTCTAAAAGCAGACCCCAGTTCAACTGCAGGCGTACTGCTTCCACTGCTCACAGCCATTTGGGAAAGGGGGTAACTTCCTGAAGAATGGAATAAGAGCGTGTTAAGTAAAGCTTCCAAGGAGAGAAAACCTATCTACCTGGGAAAACTGGCGTGTCATTACACTGCCGTCAGTGCTTAGTAAGATGCTTTAACATATCATCCTTGATCGGATTAAAATTTGTGCGAACAGAAAACAGCGTAAAGAGGTGGCAGATTTTCCAAGATGGCCGTTCATGTGCTGACGTGATCAACACACTACGAATAATTGCAGAACATTAAACGGAATACCAATCATCTCTCTACATGCTGTTCGTCGATTTTGAGAAAGCTTTTGACAGCATCACTATGTCCCAGATGTGGAGAGACTTGAAGACTTTTGGCATTCCTATACAAATTATCAGTTCCATTTGGAGCATGTATGACAACTGTACATGCCAGGTTGAACACCAAGGTAACCTGACAGAACTGATTGAGGTGAACACTGGCATGAAACAAGGATGCCTGCTCTCAGCCATGTCATTCCTTATGGTTATAGACTCTGTCAGGACTACTGCAATGAACCGCCGTTTGTGTGTAAAGTGGAACCTTGAACAACGCTTTGAAGGCTTGTATTCCACCAAAGACATAGGATTGCTGGTTTGAAGCTGTAGGAATATGGAAATTGAACTTAAAGACTCAAAACGCTGAGGTACGGAGAATTGGGCTGAAGATCAACACTAAGAAGACGAAGGGTATGCGCTTGAGGAACCACAATACCATTGCAGGTTGATGGACAGGCCATAGAGAGGGTTGGTAGTTTCTGCAATCTGGGAAACATTATAAAAGCTCATGTAAGTGCAGATGAGTAAGTTGCCAGTCTTATAAAGAAACCAAGGGTGCCTTCATGATGCCTCACCCCATATGGAGGTCAAAAGGACTCCGTAATACAACCAAACTGCTGTACGCCTATGGAACTTGGAAGGTAGAAAAGCAGCTCAAAGGAATGATCCCTTAACAAATTTCTTAGGAATGTACGAGGTGTGCACTGGGCAGACATGGTGTCCAATGAGGAACTCTGGGATTGATCACGTAAATTAACGATCTACCTGTCCTCGGACACTCCAAGCACTAAAAGCCATACGCCCTTTCATTCAATGATCGACCAGCACGTTAAGAGATGTAAATGGATTGAACATACCGATGGCTTACTTCTAAAACCTCGTATGTCCCAATGCACTTCCTGTCCATTTTCTTCCTTAAGACTGGTCACGCCCCCCAGCCACATATGAAAACAACATCCCTACTATACGGTATGGAAAGGTCCATTTTCCTTTACAGTGCTGCACAGGAAAATAAGCACTACGAAAAATGTTCTGATGGATTGCATATAAATATGTGGCTGGGAGGCGTGACCAGTCTTAAGGAACATAATGGGTAGGAAGAACATTTTAACATACCACGTTTTAGAAGTAAGCCGACGATACATTCCTTGCGAAGATCTAACTACAACATCGCCAAACAAGCCCTACAGTGGAATCCGCAAGAACAGAGGAGAAGAGGATGATGTAACAGATCGTGGGGAAGATCTATTGATGAGCAGACTCTCAGCACAGAACCAGATTGCGACACGTGGTTTTGGACCTATGTTCCTCATCAGGAGTTTAAGGAAATAAGTTATTGTAATAATGCGTATGCTTTTTATCTAATAATTTTGATGATAATCACTATTAAATTTCTCATGGTCGAATGTATTATAATCTAAAATCATTACTTACTCAAATAAATAAATAAATAAATAAATAAATAAATAAATAAATAAATAAATAAATTATCAGTTAATATATCATAAGAGATTTTCATACTGTCAAATTGTGATACATGTTCAAATTAATTGGGGCAGTGTTCAATTTCCTTTAAAAACTGCAACATAAACTGTAAATTTTCAACAGGTAACAGTGAATCACGATAGTGGAGAGGTTATATTATTACTCAACCAGGATACGCCAACAAGGTGCCGCAACGGAGCCGAATTTAACAGAAGTACAGGATAAATCATCATTTATCGGAATTTGCCATTCCTGTCGTCTACTCATTAACCTTCTGTAGAAGGAAATCATTGACGGTAGTTAAGAACACTTGAGATCTACCCAACAAAATTTTCATTCCAAAACATACTAAAAATAAATATACATAACAATATGACGAGTTATTTCAGAACTAATAGAATACGTGACTTAATTTTCCCTGCGTCTGATGATAACTTCAGAATAGAGACGTGTTCCTCTAGGACTGAGGACTGTAACGGGGTTCACTCAGCAGAGCTGCCTGATAATGAGGCAGTGGATTCAGTGAAGTGAACTAACCAATACGTTGCCAGTCCCAGCTCTTTCCCATTCTAATGAAGCTGAAAACATTTTATGTGCTATTGCAAAATTAAATCGCTTCTTCTTCTTTCCTGGCCTCTTCGCAGTTATCTTGGATTGGCACGAAGTGGATTAAGCCTTGTTTTACTGCCGGATGCCCTTGCTGACACCAGAAATGTGTGTATTTTACAATTTGCTTTACGTCGCACCGACACAGATCTAATGCCGACGATGGAATAGGAAGGAACCCACCTTGGCCCTAATTAAGGTACAGCACCAGCATTTGCCTGGTGTGAAAATGGGAAGCCATTGAAAACCCTCTTCCAGGCTGCCGACAGTGTGGTTCGAACCCACTCTCCCCCGAATGCAAGCTGGTAGCTACGTGACAAAAACCGCGCGGCCACTTTCTCGGGACACTATGCGGAGGGATGTATTCACTATTGCGTGTTTCTGTGGTGGTTAGTAGTTAGATGTGTTGTGTGTGGGTGAAGATGTGTATTAAGATAATCACAAACATCCAGCCTCCGAGCTAGAGGAATTAAGCGGACGGAAATCCAACCCGGGCCCTCAAAATCGAAGATCAATACGCAGACCATTCAGCTAATGAGCCGGACTGCGATAAACCACTAGCAAACAAATATAACCAAAGAAATTGGTCAAAACTGGCTGCTAGTACTGGCCTACACGAGTCTTCTCCTTAGGTCTAGACGGCTAGCAATTAGTGGAATCTGATCCAATGTTATGTACCCAAATAACGATCTGTACCCAGTTATCAGCGTTGTGCCTTGAGTTATCTTACATCACCAGACCACCATCAAATGAGATGCATTCTGTCAATAAAATAGATGGAACTGGTAGCACGAAAGAATGCCTCAAAATACTCTCACCACACGCCTACCTGCTCTTCAAACTGTTCCAACACGAACCAACAAAATATACCTTCAGTAGCTAATTGGGCCTAATTTAACCAACTTGGTATTTAATTCTCAACTCTCAATTTGCATCCTATATTTACACAAAATATAAACTAATCAAAAAATATTCCAACATCGTAAGCAACATTTCATCTGAATAAGAGCAGGATACATTTGCTTAATAGAGTCACTTTAGGCAAGGATAAAGGAGACCGTAAATTGTAAGTAGATGAAAGAAACATATCGTCCCTGTTCTGCCAAAACGGCGAATGTAACAATGCTCTTCCTATCCATTATTTCGCTTAAAACGGGTCACGCCATCCAGCTATATATTGATATGCGATCCATCAGAACAATTTTCGTTGAGTTCATTTTCCTATGCGCGTGTGTAAAGGAAAATGAACCTTACATACATCACACTCTAGGAGTAGGTAAATGTCATGCAAACATACATTTCTTCAGTATGGTACAGTAAGGTTCATTTTCCTTTACACATGCACATAGGAAAATGAACTCAACGGAAATTGTTCTGATGGACCGAATATCAATATGTGGCTGGAAGGCGTGACCAATCTTAAGGGAAATAATGGATAGGAAGAGCGTTGTAACATTCGCCGTTTTGGCAGAACAGGGACGATATCTAAACGAATCACAATAGAGTCCAAGAAGAAATCATGGGAAGATTTCTATAATAATCTGAAAACCATAGGTCAAGTACAAGAGAAACCTTTCTGCGCTGTAGTAAAGAATCATAGAAAGGGTGGAAAAAGAAAAATGAAAAGTGCATTGGTTATATCAGGTGAATGCATTGTAGATCCTAGCGAATCACTAAACAGATGGAACTATTATTTTGAAAACGTAAAAGGGAATCTTTCTCTTTCTCTTTTCAAGTGCCAAACAATGTAGTTCATGGGGAGGAGCACAAGGATGAAATGAAAATTTGCTCGAGTGGGTGGAAAGAACGTTAACCAAAATGCATTGCCATAAATTAGCAGGATTGGCAAGGCAGAGTTTGTTGAAGGTAGTTACTGGGTTAGAGAGGGCTTTAATATTTTATCTTTTGTTGTTCATTTAATGAAGATTTCATGAAATGATCATTTAGTGACGGGTATAAAATGGCAGGGAGGGGTTGAGTTGGACAGAAATGCAGTAAGCAGTTTGACCGGTGCCAACTTCTCGGTGTTATTGGTAGACTGTGTTGAAAGCCTGCAATTTACGACCTTAGAGGTTTAAAAAAGGCGCATTGAGAATGATATGATAATTAACATTTTCAAGACGGAAATTATGTCAGTTCGTACGATACATTTGAGGAATGAATTCCAGGTAAGGAATACCGTTAGTGTCCATATCACATGTGTTCAAATCACCTAACGTCATAGTCGGATGTTAAGTACACCCGAGAGTATTGCGAAGTTACCAAAGCTTAGAGATTTGTGCATTTTATAACAATTTGAGAATAGCTATCCTTTGTGTCATTCTCTAGAGTTATTCCACACCTCTTCAGAATAGTACCTCACATTATATCAATTATCTTCACTTAGGGTTATCGTCCAGGTGGCAGACATCCCATCAGTTGTTTACCTAGCCTTCTTCAAATATTCTCAAAAAATTTTGTCATTTATCGAGCATTTCCCTTTATAAATTATTCCAATCACTTATTCCTCGTCCTATAAATTCATAGTTGCCCCAATTTGTTCTCTTGAAATCCAACATTATCTTCATATTATGGTCTTTCCTACTTTTAAAAACTGCACTCAAGCTTATTGGTCTGTTAATGGCATTCCACGCCATCCCTCCACTGACAGCTCGTAACATACCACTCAGTCGAGCAGCTCGTCTTCTTACTACCAATTTTCCCAGCCCACAGTTTGCAACAGTTTCGTAACACTATTCATGTTCGGATATCACCAAAAAAAATCGTGCTGCTTTCGTTTGGATTTTTTCCAGTTCCCGTATCAAATAAACTTGGTTTGGGTCCCATACACAGAAACTATACTTAAATAGGGTCTTACCAGAGACTTATACGCCCTCACATTTACAGCTTTACTACAACCCCTAAATACCTTCATAACCATGAGATGAGATCTGTAATCTCGTTAATGTCATTACACCAATGAAGACCGTTTCTTACATTTTGAAATGGCGCGTGGTCTCCGGGCGGGCCTGGTGCAGATCTTTCGAGTTGACAGCTGCTAAGCGACCTGCGCGTCTGTAAGAACGGGGTCCTACCTTTCATGAATTCTAATGATAAATACGACACACCCACCCAGCCCCGAACCATCGGAATTAATCAATGAAGGTTAAAATCCACGACCAGGCCGGGAATCGAACCCGGAGCCCCAGAGTCAGCACGTTAACAATTTGTACATGGAGCCGGACATTCCTTGTATAACATCTAAGTATCTACAGTGATCCCCATGAGGTAGTCTCAACCCTTCAACACATTAATTAAAACTGAGAGGACGTTTCCTCTTGGTGAGACTTACGATCTGACTCTTCATCCCGTTTACCATCATACTATTGTCTATCGTCCATCTCACAACACTGTGTAGGACGTTTCGTAGTCGCTCACAATCTTATAACCTATTTACTATATACAGTATAACATCATCCACAAGAAGCCTTATCTCCATTTTTCTCATTTCCTGTTCTATATTAACAGATGTCCGGTCACACGAAACGTAACTATGCCCGGTATCTGTGATTCCACTCCTCTATTAATTTATATAATTTATATATACGTGAAGGTCCAACAATGCTGCCCTGTGGGGCGCTCCTCTGTTTTCTAGAAATAGAGCAACCCATTCAACCACTCTTTTGTCTAGTCCAATAGCCGTCATTTTCGTTAGTACATTCCCATCACCTACCCTATCAAAAACCCTGGATAGGTCAGCAGCTTTATAGTCCATTTGTCCTCTTGAATCTAGAATATCCGCAATATCTTGCTGGAATCCTACAAGTTGCACCTCACTTGAATAATCCTTCCTAAACTCGACTGCCTGCTATCAGAGCAGTTTGTAATTTCGCAAACGTGAATAAACAATCACAAAGAATGCTTTTCCACAGCTTATTACCAGTACATGTCATTTTGACTGGCTGGTAATAACACGCTTTATGTGTATCACACTTTCCCTTGTACACTTGAGCTGCTATTGCAACTCTCCATTCATTTGGTATCGCTCCTTCATGCTTACAGTAATCAGATAAGTATTTCAGATATGGCACTACATCCCAACCCATTGTCTTTAGTAGGCTATATCCCCAGAAAACTTATCAAACTCAGCTGCTTTTCTAGCTTTCCATCTTTGTATCTTTTTGCAAATGTCTTTATTACCATAGGTAAATTGCAGTAATTCGCCAGTAGAAGTCGCCTCTTCCACTTTACATCCAACTACCTTTACATGCTGATGACTGGATACTTCTGCCTTTGTAAGTCATCACATACACTCTCCCTTTGTCCGTCAATGATCCTTGGGATGTCCTTCCTAGAAAGTGTTTTTGCCTTAAAGTATCCATACATATCCTTGCAATATTCCGTAAAATGCATATGTCTGCCAATTATGTTTGCAATCATGCTATTCTTAGTTGACGTTTTTGCCAAATCCAGTTTCCTAGGATGTTCCTTCAATTTCTCCCAACATCCGCAACCATTCTTAACTCTAATCGTTCCAACCTGCACATCCCTCTTAATGCCCCGCATCCAATCGAACCTAGATCAATAAATAACTGTTACACAAGCAATCAGAGTTCAAGAATCAAACAGGTAGTTCTAAGTAGAAATTTGAAAGGGCTGGTATCCACTTGTATCTCAAACCCTTAAAATGAATAATATGTAATTATACTAATTGCTATACGTGACACTAACAACTTTGTGGTTTTCGGAGACGTCGAGGTGCCGGAATTTAGTCTCGCAGGAGTTCTTTTACGTGCCAGTAAATCTACCGACACGAGGCTGACGTACTTGAGCACCTTCAATTACCACCGTACAGAGCCAGAATCGAACCTGCCAAGTTGGGGTTAAAATGAATTGAACCAGTTACTGATAAAATGTGGCATGTTAAAAAATCAATCAATCAATCAATCAATCAATCAATCAATCAATCAATCAATCAATCAATCAATCAATCAATCAATCAATCAATCACTACTGATCTGCACTTAAGGCAGTCGCCCAGGAGGCAGATTCCCTATCTGTTGTTTTCCTAGCCTTTCCTTAAATGACTGCAAAGAAATTGGAAATTTATTGAACATCTCCCTTGGTAAGTTACTCCAATAACTAACTCCCCTTCCTATAAACGAACATTTGCCCCAATTTGTCCTCTTGAATTCCAACTTTATCTTCATATTGACGTTTTTAGCTTATTTCATATTATTCTTTACCAGTTCCATCATCGCTGTCTTCGCTTTATACATGGACTTCTTCCGTAACTGACCTTACCCAGCACACAACTGATAGTAGAAATCGTAACCAACAACAACGTAAGAGGAAAGGATTAGTTAAAAATGGAACTGCACTTTTGTTAGCTACCAAATCGAATGTAGGGCCTATATGAAATTTAACCATTCACAAAATCACTGAAAAATAACAGTCAATGTTTGTTGAATTAGCTAACCTCAGTGAACGTTTGAGAAGAACAGCGCTCAGTACAGCGGACGTGTTCCGTACGTTCCGTGTTAGAAAGAGGCATGCCTACGACATATCACATTTTAACAATGAACCGTACTTTCAAGGCCTACTAAGTGGTTTTATATGATAATAAACCTGCATCATATCTTCACCGAGAGATGAGCCTGTTAATGCAGGTGAAGAAACCATAAATATCTCCATTTAGATAAAAGGAATGTATGTACCCTTTTAACAAGGATTGATTGAATTATCAAAATAACAACAATTTCACTTGTTTATGGTATGTTTCCAAGAAGAAACCTCTAGTCTCAGTCAGAAATTGCCAGCTCATAGTAAACAAGAATCAGTAATGTTATGAATGCTATCGACACAACCCTTTAGTTATTGTAAAATGGTTGTTCATGAATGTGTAATGGTGAAAAAAGCGATTAGCTCGGTATCCTCTTGGGTGCTCCCAGTAGGACACTGATAATATGCACTCTTGAAAACATGTCATGCTGTGAATTTTGTTATCACGCCTATTTACCATACGCTTGCTTAGTTCGGAAGTATCGAATTCATTACATTTTACCGTATGATTTCATTTAAGCCCTACATTTCATGAACGATACTTGTACAACCGAAACCCAGCACAGCAGGACATTGAAAGGAAGATACAAGTTACTAACAATGTACTGTGTATCATTAAATGTATTGGGGTCAATACCAAAGAGGGCTAAATCCTACTTCTTAACCACAATCAATATTGTTCGCCACTGTGGGGGTAGTTTTATGATAATACCCTATACACTAACCCTATTTGTTTGGACGACCAAGATATTCAAATGAGTTGCTGATAGTACCTTTTTGAATACATTTTCATACCTGAATGATAGGAAATCATCCTGTAAAATATATCGACAGACACTCAGCGTGTAACAAATAAATTAAAATTATTTGTCAGTCAAATATGTGCTAGTAAACTAATTCTAAGTTCAGATTTCGTAATGAGCATATAACACAGTTTTAGCGTATGAGGCGTCCATAAGAAAAATTGTGTGAGTGAACCAGGACATTTTTGTCACGAAACGAGAAAACATATTACTTCTTTGGTTGGCAGATATTCAAAATTCCTTTTCATTACCTACATATTTATGTTCACTTAGGGACTATTTCTCTGACAATCTTCAAAATATTCGGATTTTATTTCTTTAGTTATTACCTAAAATGGTTTAGATTCACCGACTTCTGCTCCTGTTCTCACGGATCTACATATGTTTGCATCTGTAGAGATATTTTCATAATGTTATAGGAAAGAGATGACTTAATGCTGGTACAAAGGAAAAAATAAATTATTTAATAACTACGTCCGCCTCTGTGGTGTAGTGTTTAGCGTGATTAGCTGCCACACCCGGAGGTCCGGGTTCGATTCCCGGCTCTGCCACGAAATTTGAAAAGTGGTACGAGGGCTGGAACGGGGTCCACTCAGCCTCGGGAGGTCAACTGAGTAGAGGTGGGTTCGATTCCCACCTCAGCCATCCTCGAAATGGTTTTCCGTGGTTTCCCACTTCTCCTCCAGGCGAGTGCCGGGATGGTACCTAACTTAAGGCCACGGCCGCTTCCTTCCCTCTTCCTTGCCTATCCCATCCGATCTTCCCATCCCTCCACAAGGCCCCTGTTCAGCATAGCAGGTGAGGCCGCCTGGGCGAGGTACTGGTCATTCTCCCCAGTTGTATCCCCAGACCGAGAGTCTGAAGCTCCAGGACACTGCCCTTGAGGCGGTAGAGGTGGGATCCCTCGCATAGTCCGAGGGAAAAACCGAACCTGGAGGGTAAACTGGTGATGAATGAATGAATTTAATAACTACAAGTAACTATGATTACAAAGTATATTACATCATATCAAAGCCTGAAAAAGTAAAAGGGCACTACCTTGCAAATCCTGTCCTGTCCCATCTAAATTACAGAGGCAACCCATTGTCTTCTGGATGAATTTCAAACTCTTGAGTCCTCCTCTGCATTGTTCCCGGCTGTTTGAGGATCGATTAGGTTTCTATAGAAAGCAAGATTTTCGTTTTCTTTCCAAGTCTCCCCGAAACGTTTTCTGAGTAGAAAATCAATGTCACTAAATTTCACTTCCTTTAAGGCTCTTCCAATTGGGATAACATTCGGCTTCTTGGACGAGTAGGTTTTCCTACTACTGTTTATTTCTGTTTCACTTTGTGTGCAGCTAAGAACTAACGTACATGGAGAAAAAAGCTGGGATGACAGCATTATTCAAACACAGAACACTATGTGTATTAAGCTAGTTTTGCACCTGCAAACCGCCTTAGGAGATGGGGCTTGTTCAGTATACACCAAGTTCTGCTTCTTTATGGATGAAAATTGATACACTCAGTTTAGGTTTGCAATCAGAAGAGGATACACACACTTTTGCATCTGTAGGCTGGTTTCCAGGTACAGACGGAAGCAGTTTTAATTTTGTGTTTTGAGTGCCCAATTAACTGACGATAGCATTGAGAACATAATGGTGGCAGCAAGTCATTTTCGAGAAAAAATGGATTTACTGCAGTTCGCTTCGGGTCCCTGCAGATGTCCTTCGTGATGCCATATGTTAGTCTTGGTGAAAAATCCTAAAAGAAGTTGGCGGGAATCGATCCCAGGATAGCAGATTTGGGAAGCTTATGGTTAGATCAACATGATAGCAATCTTCCCTGCAATAATAATAATAATAATAATAATAATAATAATAATAATAATAATAATAATAATTATTATTATTATTATTATTATTATTATTATTATTATTATTATTATTATTATTATTATTATTATTATTATTATTATTATTATTAAGTTTTCGTTATTGCTTAACAATAATAGTAGGCACTGTTTCCGAAGGGAACTAAAATGAAGAACAGTTACCTTGTGAATAATACAGAATAAACCGAGGCATAATTACCCATACTGCATGGTCTTAAGAGTAAAAAGTAAAGGTTGCACATAACCGGCCATTATCAAAAGGTAAGAAGGTGAAACGCCAGCACTCCTAATAGAAATTACTAAAACTCTAAAGATACAGAGGCTAATCCCATACTACAAGGGTGACTAAAGGAGGGACATAGTCCGCCTCCGTAGCGTAACGGTTAGTGTTATTAGCTGCCGTCCTCGGGGGCCCGGGTTCGATTCCCAGTACTGCCAGAAATTTAAGAATGGCAGGAGGGCTGGTATGTGGTTGAAATGGTACATGCAGCTCCAATGGGGGTGTGCCTGAAATGAGCTGCACCACCTCGGGACGAGGACACGTGTTTACTTTAAGGAGGGACATTTAAAACTAAGACAATATTTACAATTGTTAGAGGTTGAAAACTTTCACCCAATTGCAAGGTTGAATGGGAGACGACAGAGGGTCACCACTCTTCGCTCCCTTACATTACATATTTCCCAGTAGGGAATAGAAACAGAGTTCCCAATCATAGTCCACAGCCACAGAGAGAGGGAGCGTCATCCAGTAAGTGTTCCGCCTTTCCCCTTTCAGGGTAAGGAATGAAAGCGCAAAAAGAAAGTGTACACACATACAGATATAATTTCTGTAACGATTATGAAAACCGGATAATTGTCAATATACCTCCTAACAATTATTTTCATTAAGACTGGTCACGCCTCTCAGCCACGTACTGATATGCAGTCCTCAGAACAATATTATTCTTGTTTTCATATTCCTATGGCCATGTGTACAAGAAAATGAACCTTACATGCATTATACTGTAGGAGAGAATCATGCATACATTTCTGCAGCAGGCCTATACTACAAGGTATGTAAGGCTCATTTTCCTACACACATAAGAATATGAAAATGAACACGACAATTGTTCTGATGGACTGCATATCCGTAAGTGGCTGAGAGGCGTGACCAGTCTTAAGGAAAATAATTGTTAGGCGGTACATTGACAGTTATCCAGTTTTCACAATCGTTCCAGATTTAATAAAGTAACAAGCAAAGACATATTGTAGAAAACCTGAAAACTTATACATTAAATTATGATCGAACAAAAGCAGCCATATGCAACGTATGAAAATAAAAATCCACAGCATGTTTCCAGTCATTCGAACGGGTCAGGAATGGAATGAATGAAGCCCCCATGTAATGGCGAGCTTAGGAATTTTGCCGGCTGCCGAAGCGTCTCGCATTCCTCTGGGGTGATGATTAATGAATGAGAGGTGAAATGGAATGCTATTGGAGAGTGTCGCTGGAATGAAATATGACAGGGTAAAGCAGAGTACCCGGAGAGAAACCTATCCCGCCTCCGCTTTGTCACAAGAAGTGGCCGGGATTTGAATCACGGAACCCAGCGGTCAGGGGTCGGCGCGCTGCCGCCTGAGCCACGGAAGCTCTACGCATCTTATGTTCGTGTGAAAATTATGAAAAACAAGCTCGGTTCATAAACATCCTGGCGTTTAAAATAAGCCAATATTGGCCCGTTGCTCAATAATATACTATTAATGTTTTTGGTAGATTAGAAGAATGGGCACAACTTCGTTCATGGGACGAAAAAATGAATACAAGGTATTTTTGTCATTGACAGCTGACTGAGAAGACACAGAGCTGACTAGAAGTTGAGGATCAAGATGTACATGAATTTGATGCCAGAGTAAGAAGCCTTGTTCATGGGGTTTATTGGCGGTCACCGTAGCATGAGTTCGTGACAACGACTCATATGTAAATTTCAAAATCAGATAAGTTAACTACGGTACTTGAATAGCGTCAAAAGCTTTAAATTGGATTTAAATTATTCTCAGGATACTGGAGGCACAGTTCTGTATTGTCACCGCAGTTTAAAACGCTTTTTCCTTGCGCTTCAGAAACTACTTCCCATTGTCTATGGAAACTGGGCAGATCTTATATAGGTCAATATAATGTCACATAGCAACCGTGCCCCATTTTTGATTGGATACCCACATATTTTAAACCATTATAGGTGTTCATGGGAATGGGTTGAAAAGTAGGACAAGTTGGAGACAATCATAAGTAGTTCCGAAAACATTCATTAATGAGGGGAAGTCCGAGTAGAGATAGTAAGTCCTAGTGGAACAGCACGGATGCTGATGTTTCCCGTTACACCGCATGTGCCCGCCAGCCAATCTTGTGCTGTGCTCTGAACCTTACTGTCGTCCCGGAAGTGGACGTGTCACTGCACCGGATGTGAAGCCACGGCTCCATCGGCCGGAAAATAACTGGATGCTGCTGCGGAGCAATACCACGTGACACGCAATAACATCGGAAGAGTTTGTCTCAAGCACTGTGTTGCCTTGTTTTAGCTGCAAGGGACAATATTGTTATCACGCCGTCAAGCTTGCTCCGAATTATGCCAAGTCATATCCTGTGTTGCGATCATTATTATGTATAATGGTTGCTGTTGAAGAAATTGGGTCAATAGTTGCAATGATAATCTAAACAAACAAGCCTGCGGCACAACAGACCATTTGGGACTTGACCTGCCAGGATGACTGCTGTCCATCCAAATGGCCTGCAGATACTAGTGTGCACGTGGTCAGCTTTGTGAAGTCCTAGCCCTATTACATGGCTTCCTTAGACCGCACCTCTGCCAAAGCTCCTCAATTGGTCTCACGAAGCTGGGTGAACCACTTTCCAAAGCTCAGTTCAGAATTCCCTGCCAGGTCAGAGAATCGAACCACGCCTTCAAGAGAAATTAGCAACAGGTTAATTTCTGGGAACAAAGGCGGGAGGCATAGGGATAAACGCTATATCCCAACTAGTGCCGAGGTTAGTGATGGTGGAAACTTTTATCTTCTACTCCTCCGGAGGCCAGCATCCAAGAGTAGTTTGCCTTCTTTTTTTCGATTATCATTATTATTATTATTATTATTATTATTATTATTATTATTATTATTATTATTATTATTATTATTATTATTATTAAAATCGTGATGATAATTCATGTTCTTGAGGTGCAAATATCCATGTCATAGGATCCAACTGTTAAAACAATTTTCACTTGTAATTTCGGTAGCTCTGCTTGCTTTGAATGAGCAAAATGAATGTATCTTTTTAATAGTAACATACGGATGTTCTAAATTAAAATTTCAGCTAACTACATATTACTTGAAATAGTCTATTTAAAACAACCCACGATAATATTCCGCTACTTCCAAATTTCAGATGCAGCATGAAATGATAGCAGAAGGGGAAATACTCCAGTATAAGATGAAACAATTTATTGTAGAATTCACCACTACCTGTCACTTAATTTGGGTACAAATTCATAGGCATTATTTTGAACGAATGTGGGAAATTTAGTGTAGAGATGTATAGCTCCATGGCTGACTGGTAATCAAGCTGGTCTTTTGTCCCTAGGGCCCATGATTCGATTCCCGGTCGGAAGAAAGGAATTTTATCTAAATAGTGATTAATTTCCTTGGCTCGGGAACTGGGTTCTGTCCCCAACATCCCAGCAACTCACACACAGCACTATCTTCCACCACAATAATACGCAGCTTCACATTATACAACAGGTGTCATCCGCGCTCATTAGAGCGTCCACTGCACCCAGACTGCATCAGGCCAGATACGGACACACGAAATTATTATTATTATTATTATTATTATTATTATTATTATTATTATTATTATTATTATTATTATTATTATTATTATTATTATTATTATTATTGAAAGGGCTGCCCAGTCGAGAGAGGACAAGTGTGCTCAGTTCACTTGCAACGTTCCTCAGAACGCGGGGTATTTAGAAACGAGACATCCGTTTCTTGAGGGGTATAAGCCCTGGGTTCAGTCAGCTTTCGACTAACGTGAGTAGGTCAGCCTTTACCTACTGCAAAAACGGTTCTGCTCTGCTTTATTTTAAATGAATAACATTAACTTACAGCCAGGTTTAAAAGAAAACAACTATCCAGTTACATACTTCAAAAGGCAAATGTGTACATATTTGTAGTTAGGTCTTGAACAAAGCCCCTTGTTATAGCGAAGTACTCATATAGAACTGTCGAGTGCCGTGTTTTTTTTTTTTTTTTTGGCTAGGGGCTTTACGTCGCACCGACACAGATAGGTCTTATGGCGACGATGGGATAGGAAAGGCCTAGGAGTTGGAAGGAAGCGGCCGTGGCCTTAATTAAGGTACAGCCCCAGCATTTGCCTGGTGTGAAAATGGGAAACCACGGAAAACCATCTTCAGGGCTGCCGATAGTGGGATTCGAACCTACAGTACTATCTCCCGGATGCAAGCTCACAGCCGCTCGCCTCTACGCGCACGGCCAACTCGCCCGGTAAGTGCCGTGTTAGCTGGATTGCGGATTCGATGGAAATTGTGTAGTAGGCCTACCATGGCTATGGCAGTGGCAAAGTTGAACTCGGCTGACTTTCACATTACCTCACGCAAGTGATCTGCCCTGCTTGGAAAACACGTGTTTTCAGTCGTTTGTTCAGCTCTCCTCACGGATTTCAAACAGTCATACCTCTTAAAGGGTGTCACGAACGTAAGTTTGAAAAATTAGACTTGATACAGGCATCGAAGCAAACTCTATCCTGGAGACGTAATATAAAGTATACCCTGTGTTCTATGACAAATTTAATATGCAGCTGTCATATTGAATTCTATATCGGCAAATTTAACCGTACAACTCTACTAAGACTGAAACGAAACCAATGAGTTGTCGGCCCTCTATGGGTGAATATTTGGGAATTGAAGGTTAGCCACTGAATTTAACTCATACTCTTAAATTATGAATGGTCTGGAGCCTTAACTTTAAACTCCTCCTTCAGTCCTCAAAGTCTCTTTCATTTAATGCTGAAAATCCGGTCTGGAAGGCTAAGCGATATGACTGCAAATGTCATGACGCTGATCACCTGATACTCCAATAAATACAGGCCATCTGAGGGGGCAACAGTAGTCATGAAAGCCCAAGGACCTCAGTGGAAAATATTAAATTGTCTTAGCCGATGAAGTGTATTTCACTTTCTTTATAGCGTTTTGTTTGTATTTGTAGACTATTAATACATGTATCACTGCTTCCGAATAGACATTTTATTTTCTTAATAATGCCTCCCGAATAACCTCTACATCAATGTCGACGTTCCGTTTCCTTCACCTCACAACTTAGCTCTGGAGTTGAATTAGACACAATTCATTTAATTCTTCCGAGATTTTTACATTCAATTCATACATTAAAAAGATAAAAGTGACTACTTAAGTCTAGTAGCTCGGTGCTAAATGACTAACAACGCACAACGCATTTCTCCATCTTGCAAAATATCATTCGTTAAACGTTCCAATTTTTGGCACAAAAGGCTGGTAACTTCGTAAACCACTAAAACTCCGGTAAAAGTTACGCTGCCTGATGAATGATGATAATTTCCTGAGTAATGAATTTTCCACTATACATGGTAGTTTAAACCATTCAGAGGTCTATCTTATTTATTTTATAAGACTATGAGGCCTGTCACATACTCTGCAACGATGACTGACAGAGTAGATCTAAATTGTTACTGATATTTCTGCTCAATGTCACAGATTAAACGTCTTCATATTTTACCCCAAGGTATCAGGTTCGAACATCGGTAGGTCCTAGAATTTCAATCATGATCAGAGTGCTGTAACGAGGATCACCCATTCTCTTGAGAACAGCTGAGTAACGGTTTGATTTTAGAGGAAATGAAAATCTAACCCAACCTAACCCCATGGCACAACAGCCCCTGAAGTGCCCTGGTCTACCAGGTCACCGTTGCTCACCCCAAAGGCCTGCAGATTACGAGGTGTCGTGTGGTCAGCACAACAAATCCTCCAGGGCGTTATTCTTGGCTTTCTAGACCGGGATAAAAATCTAAATCGCAGGTTAAGAGACAGTGCTACGTATCTGGCAATGAATGCTCTTCCTATCAGTTATTTTCCTGATGACTGGTCGCATCTCCCAATCACATAATTTGCCATGGGGAATCCTCGATAAATGTCCATCTTCTTTGAAATCATTTTTTAAAACTTCAGGTAAACAATTGATAGCGAATGTGCCACTTGGACGACGGACCTAAATGCAGAACAGAGGTGAGTGATTGGCCGATTGTTTGATTGAGTGATTTTAATTTATTTATTTATTACAAACGTAATGCCTTTGCTGGCGAGATGAGGTGTTTACAGTGCACTGTGTCTTCTGGTATGGGCTATATCAAATTTGTTACTTTCATTGACCTGTCTCAGTCTCATCTTTGGCTTTGACAATATGAAAGTAACTGACGTATGAGTGATGCTAGTAATACCATTGCTTATGCAGCCAGTCCCTGTTATGAATGGTGTGGAAATATCGCTCATGGGGTCGGTTGGTGCATGCATTTCAGTGGGCTTGGCAGACTGATATGTAATAGCAACGGCTGGCTCGGTGAGGAAAGCAGCTGGAAACTACCTCACTCCTCATTTCCCTAGTACGCCTCTTCAGTGACGCCTAGGTATTTATGACAGCTGTTGGCACAGCTGGGGAGGATCAAACCAGCCTTCGGGCTGAATACCCAACATACATACATACATACATACATACATTACAAACGTACATACATCATCATTATAGACCATTGTGCCCTTCAGCGTTCAGTCTGCAAGCCTCTGTAAATTTATTATATGTCGCCACAATCCTCTATTTGTAACTAAAGCTGTGGCCTTATTTAGTTCTATAGGCCTACCTCTTATCTTTAAATCGTTAGAAACTGAGGTTAACCATCGTCATTTTGGTCTCCCGCTACTTATCTTACCCTCCATAACAGAGTCCATTATTCTTCCTGGTTATTTATGTGTTTATTCACTAACGTATTTAATTATTTATTTATCTGCCCGGCTGATGTCCCCGTATTTCGTCCGGAGTTTTGTGGTGCGCCTTTGATGTCGATCATTACTTATGTTTCTTCAAACGACATTTACAGGCCAAATCAAAAGACCTGCACTACGCCCCTGAGGCCACACGGCATTTCGTTCATCGTTAATATTATGAAATGAAATGGCGTATGGCTTTTAGTGCTGGAAGTGTCCGAAGACATGTTCGGCTCGCAGGTGCATGTATTTTGATTTGACGACCGTAGGCGATCTGGTCGTCGTGATGAGGATGAAATGATGACGAAGACGACACATACACCCAGGCTTCGCGCCAGGGGAAATAACCAATGATGGTTAAAATTCCTGACCCTGCAGGGAATCGAATCCGGAACCCCTGTGGCCAAAGGCCACCGCGTTAACCATTTAGCCATGGAGCCGGACATTATTATTATTATTATTATTATTATTATTATTATTATTATTATTATTATTATTATTATTATTATTATTATTATTATTATTACATCTTTATGCCCTACTCAGGAGCACGGTTGAACTTGCTTAGCTGATGTGTTGGCCTTCTTTTCCTCCCCAAATCACTTCATCCTCTCGCTGAGCTTCTTCCTTTGTTCTTCTGTCCAGGTTATAGTAGCTCCGGTGTTGCGCTTGTCTTCAAAGTGGTGATTGTCGATTTTTGGTTCTGAATTTACATCTGTCCTGTACAATGTCTTCTGAGATGTTGATTTCCTGGAGATCTGTTTCAGTTTCACGAAGCCAGCTGTTCTTGGTTGTTAATGAAAGGGCCAGGTTGAGAATTCTTTTAGTTAGCCTGTTAGTGTTCATTCTGATAATCTGTCCATAAAATTTCAATCGTCTTTTCAGAAAAGTGTGAGAAATGTTTTCACAATGACAATATATCTCCTGGGATGAATTTTTCTCCGTATTCCACCTATACAAACTGGGCCAAAAATGTTTCGTAAAATTTTCCTATCTTGTTTCTCAATGTCTTTGGTTAAAGATCCGCCACCAATGATTAAGGTTTCTGAGGCATATAATGCTTCAGGTTTGATCACTGTATTATAGTGTCTAAGTTTTGCATCCCGAGATATTGATTTTTAATTATACCTGTTCCAAGTGATTCTGTATGCTTTCTGTAATTTGGAAATTCTTTCTTTATTTGCTTCGCTGTTTAAACCAGAGGGCTGGATAATTTCTTAAATTATTATTATTATTATTATTATTATTATTATTATTATTATTATTATTATTATTATTATTATTATTATTATTATTATTATTATTATTATTATTACACTCATGTTCATAAAAACAAAACATCTTGAAAGACTAGAGATAGGAAGTTCTTATTCGCAGGACATGTTCATTAGTATGTTGTGCAGAAACGATTAGCATTTCAGTCATCTAGGTATAGCATGTGTCATGTTGCCTAGTAGGCACTGGGTCCTCCATGGACAGTGATAACTGGCTTCATGCGTGATGGCATCGACGCGTACAAGGCGCGAATAGCGTCCTGGAGTACAGCCATCCACGCTGCATTTACCTGGTTCCACAGTTCAACTTTGGTGGTTGGCATTGGGTCAGAGAGCCGCACTCATCGTTTCATCACACCCCGCACATTTTCGATTGCTGACAAGTACGGTGATCGGGCGAGCCAGGGCAACAGTCTGACATCCTGTGACAACAAGAAGGTGCGTGCTCGTGCAGCTACATGTGGTCACGCATTGTCCTGCTGAAATATGGCGTCTGGGGTGGCGTGCAGAAAGAGTTTGGCTACAGGTCCCAGGATGTCATTCACGTAGGTCAAACCTTTCATAATGCCCTGGACACGCACCAACTGTGATTTGTGGTTGTACCAAATAGCACCCCACACCATAAGGCCTTGAGTTGGCGCTGTATGTCTTGTGCGAATGCAGTCAATGTGATGCCTCTCCCCCTGTCAGCGTCGAACCAAAATGCGGCCATCATTTGCAAACAAACAGAACCTGGATTCGTCCAAAAACACTATCTGTTTCCATTCCTGTCCCCAGTGACGTAGTTCCATACACTGTTGCAGTCTAACATATTTATGCACATTCGTCAAGGTAGGCGGAGGATTGGACAACGCGCCGGTAACCCAGACCGTGACAAACGGTGACGGACTGTAACTCCTGGTAGTGTACGATGTGTTACGCTGTCCCACTGTTGCGCCAGAGACGAGGAGGACGCAGATTCGTCCTGCAATGCCATTCGAATGAGGTGTCCATCTTCTCGGCGGGGGGTGGGTGTGGTTCTGTTTGGTGCGAGAAGACCCAGCATATAGTGTTCTACGGCCTTCTGTGTACCATTCTGTACACACTCGTTGCATTGCCGACACACTTCATCCCACACGAGCGGCAATTTCTCAGATGGATGCATCACGTTCTCTCATGGCAATAATGCACCCTCTTTCAAACTCACTCATTGGACGTTAGGGTTCTCGCATACGTCTGCGAGGCATCCTGCACGTCTGCTCAAGTCACACTGATCCATTACCTTCGGTTTATAGCGACAACGAGAGCCGCAGGCACATTTTACCAGTCGGTGGTGGTGAGCCGATATATCGATGAAGACTTTGAACCTGAGGGCCGACACATTTCAAATGCTAATCATTTCTTCAGAACATACTAATGCATGTGTCCTCTGAATATGAACTTCCTACCTCTAGTCTTTCAAGGTGATCTGGTTTTTATGAGCATGAGTGTGTTATTATTATTATTATTATTATTATTATTATTATTATTATTATTATTATTATTATGTCCGACTCGTTGGCTGAATGGTCAGCGTACTGGCCTTCGGTGCAGAGGGTCCCGGGTTCGATTCCCGGTCGGGTCGGGGATTTTAACCTTAATTGGTTAATTCCAATGGCCCGAGGGCTGGGTGTTTGTGCTGTCCCCAACATCCCTGCAACTCACACACCACACATAACACTACCCTCCACCACAATAACACGCAGTTCCCTCCACATGGCAGATGCCGCCCACCCTCATCGGAGGGTCTGCCTTACAAAGGCTGCACTTGGCTAGAAATAGCCACACGAAATTATTATTATTATTATTATTATTATTATTATTATTATTATTATTATTATTATTATTATTATTATTATTATTATTATTATTATTATTATTATTATTATTATTATTATATATGATGATGTAGCCTTTGGGTTTAGTAATGACAGATTAATCTGAAAATACAAGTGATTCATTCGTCACCAGACGCCTCACTGCCGCTGGCCTTCCGAATACGAAGTGATGACGCCATCATAGCTCCAATTAAGATGTTTTCCGTTCAATACGTCCGTGCGTTGCAAAATAGACAGCAAAGACGACAGGAAAGACGATAGGGAGGTATTTGGTTGAAGAACTAAATGAAATACAGTAATAAAATGCAACGAAAGACTGATAAGGATAGAAAAATATAATAGAAATAAAGATGAAGAGAAAAGCGTGTAAAAGGAAAGAAAAGTGTGTGTGAGTGGGGGGAAGGGAGTTGGGAACTGGAGAGAGAACGTGCTGCAGCGATGTTGAAGACACGAGAATGAAAATAAGTAAGAAATAATAATATGTGCACACAGTTTATGAAAGTATGACATATAGCCTAGAGTGAAACATCTAGCGATGAGGAGAATATGGATTTTGTGAAAAACCGAAACAATATAACGAGTATGAAAGACGGGAAAGAGACCTACCTACTTAAATCGTAATGGTTGGTAACCTCGTATTGCTTAATTGTCCCTGCTGAAATGATTTTTCCGTGATTCCACAGCTTCAAGTATAATCCTAGACCTGTAAAGTTTTCTGTGGATAAGAGTTCGAAGAACTTGGAATACACCCGACGATAGCGTGTGCTCAGCTATTGCTGACTTACCTGGTTGGTTGAGAAGGCGATCCGTGAGTTTCGCTTAGTCGTCCCTCTCGGATTCAGGTCTCCGAATGTATCCCATCTCTTCCTGGATATTTAGTGCTTTACAAATTCGTTTCGCCCTCGTGGTGAGAGTGAGTTTCGTGAAAATACCCCGAGTTTGTGCCGAATCTGCATGGGGATAGCAATTTCTGTGGGTAGGCTTTCGATAGACGGTATGCCTTGAGGAGCCGTCCAGTATCTTTCTCACTAGAACATCCAAGAAAGGAAGGTATCCGTTCTACTCCACTTCGATGGTGAATTTCATTGAAGGATGCTGTTGATTTAGGTGGTCTAGAAAATGGTGAAATTTCTCAGCTCACAGTGAGCTGGTGGTGGACGAGAGTATCATTTACAATAGTATTTCCAAATCCAAACCGTCATTATTTGAGAAGTCGTGGGCAGACGTGTTTTCTCTTCTGATAACGAGAACCAAATTCTCCACCAAATATAAAGAATTTCTCCTCGCTTTCTTTGAGACTGGAAAAGCCCAAAAGCTACATTGTCAAGTCTATCAATAGGGGCCGTGAAAGCATCAACGTAGTTATTATTATTATTATTATTATTATTATTATTATTATTATTATTATTATTATTATTATTATTATTATTATTATTATTATTATTATTATTACTATTATTATTCTTTTCTTACTCTGTTTACCCTCCAGTGTTGGATTTTCCCTCGGACTCAGCGAGGGATCCCACCTCTTCCGCCTCAAGGGCAGTGTCCTGGAGAGTAAACATTGGATCAGGGGATACTACTGGGGAGGAGGACCTGTACCCGCTCTCAGGCGGTCTCACGGGCTATTCTGAACAGGGGCCTTGTGGGAGGGGGGATAGGAAGATTGGAAGGGATAGGTAAGGAAGGTGGAAAGAAGCGGGCGTGGCCTAAAGTTACGTACCATCCTAGAATTTGCCTGGAGGTGAAGTGGGAAACAACGGAAAACCACTTCGAGGATGGCTGATGAGGGAATCGAATCCCCCTCTACTCAGTTGACGTCCCGACGCTGAGTGGACCCGGTTCCATTTCTCGTACCACTTTACAAATTTCGTGGCAGAGCCGTGAATTGAACTCGGGCCTCTGGGGTGACAGCTAATAACGCTAACCACAACACCACAGAGGCAGACTTTATTATTATTATTGTTATTATTATTATTATTATTATTATTATTATTATTATTATTATTATTATTATTATTATTATTATTGTTACGGAGTTCTCCGTGGTAGTTAGAGGTGAAAGAAGGTGCTGGGATGAACAGATCTCAACTTACGAAATTAAAGTTAATTTAAAATTTTACAAGGTTATAATTTCTTTTCAAGATCAAGAAACAACAAGTATTACAGGAATTCATTTGTATATCCACAAGTTAAGAAAGTACAATTACAGTTTATTAATGGATTTTGGGCTTCGAGCCCCAGATTCACAATTCTTGAGCAATTAGCCCAACTTTACCCAAAAACAAAGTTTGACAAAGGGGCAGAAAACCCCAATCATGCCCAGGAGCACTTGCTCCCTATTACTCAGTAAAGCCTGCTCGAGGCACACAGAAACCAACATTAAGAAAGAGCAACCCGCTCTCAAAGTTCAAAGCCTATCAAAGGCCACACCAAACTCCACCTTCAAGCTGATCTCCAAACACATGAAAACAGGGGTAAAAATACCCAACCTACTGAGGCCTACTCAATAAAGAAACAGGACAATCCCAAACTACCAACTTCAGAGGAGGCGTAACTGCACTCCTAATACACTTCTTTAAAACCTATTTGGCACTAGGCCACTTATGCAAGGGCTAATCCCATACTACGGAGGTGACACGATTGAAAAATGTTATGACATTACGAGTAGAAGGGAAACTGTTATAAAAACGTAGTCACCTCAAAACAAAATGAACGGGAGCTCGAGAGGGTTAGGCACTCTCTATCCCAATTTGTAGTTAAAGAGACAGATTTTATACCAAGTGTCTTTTACATTTTAAATATAGGTTACATGAGGAGAGTTTCGAACCCGCCCCGAGGGTTAAACTGCTGAGCTGGCAAGAAAATAAGTTATAAAACGGCCATTACCTGGTGGTTGAACTGCTGCCCGAAGAAAGAGGCGCTTCCCGCCCCCTGCTACATAATAACGCAATGAGAGATGTTACTGAAGTGGCACCGAGACCAGAAAAACAGCAGTTTATATACCCTCGCAGAACATTCGAGACCTTTCATGAATGATAACACCCGCCCACAAGCTTTTTATTGGACGGCCAAAAGATTACATGTCAAAACTGAAGAAGAAAACAAGGATTGGTGGAAAATTAATTACAGAAATTTGGGATTGGTCAATTTCAAAACCTGGCGGAAAGAAAGGATTAACATTGCCAACTTAAACAATGGCTGAAAGAAATTTAATAACAAACAAACTTCTTAACACTAAATTTCTTCAAAAAAGGTTCCTTCACTTCGCACTAGGATGCACAATTGTAGTTCTTAAGTAGTGCCATCTAGAAGAGAATGTTCACACTTCTTACTACAGAGAAAACAAAATAAATCGAAAAAGACACAGTTCAGAACTCTTCAAAATTTATAGTAATGACATCTTCTGAGAAATCTTAGCATTAATGTGAAAGTTAAAGTTCAAGCTTCCTCCAGTAGAGGAGATTCAACTGGCGCAATGTTTGAATTAGCTGCGCGGAGGTGTACCGCCCGGTACAATTATTATTATTATTATTATTGCAGGCTCCACGGCTAACTGGTTAGCGTCCTGGCCTTTGGGAAGAGGGTTCCCGGGTTCGACTCCCGGCAGTGTCAGAAAATTTAAAGATAACTATTTAATTCTGCTGGCACGTGGGCTGGGTGTATGTTTTGCCTTCATCATTATTTAACCGTCATCATGACGCGCAGGTCGCCCACAGGTGTCAAATCAAAAGGCCTGCCCCTTACAAGCTGAACTTTTCCTCGGACATTCCCGGCACGAAAATCCATACGCCATTTCATTCATAATATTATTATTATTATTATTATTATTATTATTATTATTATTATTATTATTATTATTATTGTCCAACTCCTTGGTTGAATGGTCAGCGCTAAGGCATTCGGTTCAGAGAGTCCTGGTTTCGATTCCCGGCTGGGTGAAGGATTTTAATCGCGTTTGAGCCATTCTTCTGGTTCGGGGACTGTAGGTTGGTGTTTGTCCCAATTTGTCTTCATATCAAGACAACACACCATTCTACCAACCACCATAGAAACACACAATAGTGAATACCTCCCTCCACGTTTGGTTGGCGTCAGGAAAGGCATCCAGCTGTGAAACAGGGCCAAAACCACGTGTGCTATACAGTTCGCACCCACGATCCCACAGGTGTAGGAAAATTGGTAGATTATTATTATTATTATTATTATTATTATTATTATTATTATTATTATTATTATTATTATTATTATTCGTGTTTTCCTAAATTCAGTACCGCGGCGCTGAGTTAGGTTGCTGAGTTATTTATCACTATTTAGGGTGCATAAAATATAAATTTATGTTAATGCAGAATTTAATTATCTTTCTCAACATAACCGTGTATAGGCTACTACCACGTGAAATATGGAACGCTATCATTCTGCAGTTACGACGTAGACGGAAGTACACTTCCCGCCAATTAGTTAAAAGAACAGGAAACCGTCTCGTTAGCTGGCATACGACTACAGTAATTACAATGCTAGGTTTGTCGAGTGTCAGCTGTATGTACACTAGAGGTATTACCTCCACGTTATTTAAATGCTCGTGCTACACTTTCGGTCACTGGCCCAGCGGTCTTAGGCTAGCGCGCCTGCCTTACATCCGGAGGTCGCAGGGTTGCGAACTTATCAGGCTCTTTTACCTGAACCCGAGGGTTGTTTCGAGGTCCACTCAGCCTTCGTGACTACAATTGAGGAGCTATCTGACGGAAACGGTGGAGACTATCGTAAAAACAACCAACAATAACGGCCAAGAGAATTCGTCGCACTGACCATGCATCACCTCGTAATCTGCAGGCCTAGGCCCAACAGGACTGTAGCGCTTTGGGGGTGGGGTGATTTTGAAATTAGTAACAATGTTAGAGAAATTCGTCCAGAAAGACAAAAGTATTTGACTGTTACATTTCCAACCTGTACGAAGAAAAGAGGAAGTAATCCTAGTATTAATAATGTTATTTGTTTTACGTCCCACTAACTACTTTTTAAGGTCTTCGGAGACGCAATCCTAGTATTGACAATAATAGTAATAATAATAATAATAATAATAATAATAATAATAATAATAATAATAATAATAATAATAATAATAATAATAATAATGGCATATGGCCTCCGAGGAGCCCTGGTGCAGGTCTTTTTCTAGTAGACAGCCTATTAGGCGACCTGCAAGTCTGTGAAGATGAGGGCCCTGCCTAGGATGATTTCTAATGTTGAATACGCCACACACACCCAGACCCCGAGCCATTGGACTTAACCAATTACGGTTAAAATCCCCGACTCGGCCGGGAATCGAACACGGGACCCACTGAACCGAAGGCCAGTACGCTGACCATTCAGCCAACGAGTCGGATGTAATAATGGTATAAACTCTCATCAATACACTCAACCTCTTAGAGAGGCCAATTCATTTTCCATTACACTGTCGCATAGCAAAATGAACACAGCGAAAATTGTTCTGGTAGAGTGCATATCCAAATGTGGCTGGAAGGCGTGACGGGTCATAAGGAAAATAATGGGTAGGAAGTTCATCGTCAGATACGCGGTATTTTTTTCGCTGTGACAGTACCCTACCGTCAAGCAGCAGGCAGTACTTTGCACATTATGGTGTTTAATGTGGTATTGATATTGTTATTGATTTTACGTCCCACTAAATATTTTTTTACGGATTTCGAGGTGCCGGAAATGTTGTGGATCATTAACTCTCTTAGCATTCTATATATTTAACATCACGAGGCAAGCGTATTTGAGCACCTCAAATACCACCGGACTGAGCCGGGAAAGTACCCCCTACCTTGAGCGAAGAAAACTACTACTTTACCATCTGAGATACACGGCTCGGCGTTTAGTATGGTATATAGGACTGCATACAATTGCCTCCCCTATTCTCTTTACTACCTCATACTGTACCTAGTCCCTATCGGCTCCCTAATAATAATAATGGCGTATGGCCTCCGGAGAGGCCTGGTGCAGGTTTCTTCTAGTAGACGGCCTATTAGGCGACCTGCATGTCTGTGAAGATGAGGGATCTACCTAGGATGATTCTAATGTTGAATACGCCACACACACCAGCCTCCGAGCCATTTGAATTAACCAGTTAAGGTTAAAATCCCCGACCCGGCCAGGAAACGAACCCGGGACCCTCTGAACCGAAGGCCAGTACGCTGACCATTCAGCCAACGAGTCGGACGATCGGTTCCCTAACAGCCATATAATCTACAGCGTGGGTTTTTCTGAATTCAAGAATTCTTTGGGCTCAAGACCTAGCGAATATGAATTCTTATTCTTATTCTTATTCTTATTCTTATTCTTATTCTTATTCTTATTCTTATTCTTATTCTTATTCTTATTCTTATTCTTATTCTTATTCTTGATGATGCTTGTTGTTTAAAGGGGCCTAACATCTAAGGTGCCGACCCCGTGGTGTAGAGATAGCGTGCCTACCTCTCGCTCGGAGGCCCCGGGTTCGATTCCCGGTCAGGCCATGGATTTTTCTCTCAACCTGAGGGCTGGTTCGAAGTCCACTCAGCCTAGGGGATTAGAATTGAGGAGCTATCTGACGGTGAGATGGCGGCCCCGGTCTCAAAAGCCCAGAATAACGGCCGAGAGGATGCGTCGCGATGACCACACGACCCCTCGTAATCTGCAGGCCTCCGGGCTGAGCAGCGGTCGCTTGGCAGGCCACGGCCCTTTCAAGGGCGTTAAGTGCCGTGGGAATTTGGTTTAGTTTTTTAACATCTAAGGTCATCGGACCATTCTTATTCTTATTCTTATTGAGAAAAGTATCGTTTGTAGGAGGAGGAAATGGGGAATGGAAATCATTTATCAAGGGAAACGTTCAATAAATCTCCGGGCTTTTTCAAATCATTTAATGAAAGACTAGGTAGAGAGTTGATAGGGAATCTGCCACCTGGACGACAGCTCTAAATGCAGATCAATTTTGATTGATTCATTGAGTGATATTATTATTATTATTTTACGTTTATTATTATTGTTTGCTCGATGTTGCATCGACACAGATATGTCTTATGGCGAAGATGCCATAGGAGGGGACTAGGACTGGTAAGAAAGCGGCAGTGGCCTTAATTAAGGTACAGCCTTAGAGTTTGGCTGGTGTGAAAATGGTAAACCACGGAAAACCACCTTCAGGGCTGTCGACAACGGGGTTCGAACCCACCATCTCGCTAATGCAAATTCACAGCTACTCTAACCGAGCGGCCAACGCTCTCGGTATTATTATTATTATTATTATTATTATTATTATTATTATTATTATTATTATTATTATTATTATTATTAACCATCACTTCACATAGAATTGGCGACAGCAAGGGCATACAACCATGAAATTGGAAAATATCCACCTCAAGTTGACCCCAATAAATTGGAAAATAGGCCAGGAAAAATAATAATATTATTTTATCATACCCTAAAGGAGAAAAGAAGAAGAAGAATAAGAAGAAGAAAGATCGTGCTATTGTACATGAAGCTATATGCTGTGACTTGCCACCAAGAAGCGGTGAGAGGTCCGATGACCTTCGATTTTAGGCCCCTTTAAACAACAAGCATCATCATCACCATCATCATCATCATCAAGAAGCGGTGAGAGGTGTATCCAAGCATTTTAGCAGTTTCACTTTGTACAGTATTATTTGCAATGATAGTCTATGAAATGGAGCATATCTTCACACTTTTTTATTTATTTACAATTTGCATTACGTCGCACCGACGCAGGTAGGACTTATGGAGACGATGGTATAGGGAAGGCCTAGGAGTGGGAAGGAAGCGGCCGTGGCCTTAGTTAACGCACAGCCCCAGCATTTGCCCGGTGTGAAAATGGGAAGCCACTGAAAACCATCTTCAGGGCAGCCGACAGTGCAGTTCGAACCGACAGTCTCCCGGAGCATATCTTGAGAGCTGCGTTCATAAAATACGTTCGTGTCCGCTAAAGTTGTATGATACTACACTGCGCTACGGTGATCTTCTGCAGGTGCACTGAGTAACGGTAGTTTCTCAGAAATTGCTGCACAAATTTTAAGAACATCCTGGATTTTTTTATTTCAAGTCCTGGGGTAAAGCCAATAATACCGGACACAAAATACTGCAAATATATGCAATAAAGGAGATACGATAGTGACAGGGCATCAAGTAAGTTTTCTCACAGAAAAGCATACACGTATATGAAGGTGACTGTCAACCCTCAACCACATCAAAATCTCTAAAATGATTTTCCAACAGCTTAATTTTACGATTGTTCATGGTGTGGGTTACTGTAGTCACGTCCTAGTTCGTGAACCATGGGCAACGGCTGAGTGGCCTAGTAAGTGGTCCTGAGAGTCGGGATACCAGTTGTATGGAATGGGAGTGGGCATCTCGGACATATTCTGAGTCATGGCCCTCCTAGTGCTCAGGCGGCTAGGACTATACAGTTCACCGGTGGTCCATAACCCGTTAGAGGAGAGATCCTCACTTGGACTATGTGCAAGTAGTGTAGCATCCTGCTTCATGAATTTACCGAGCTCAGAACATTTTAAGCAAGCCTCGGACCTATGGGAGTAATGGAGTCCCACTCACATTTGACAGGCGAGGGACTCCTTGGAAACAACTCGGCGAACGAAATGGATTTCGATGGGGAGCTATCAATATTAATGGGGTTATGGAAGAAAGAAAGTAGAACTGACTGAGTCAGCAAAGAGGATGCATCAGGATGTGCTAGGATTAAGTGATATTCAGGTAAGGGGAGATAACAAGGAAGAGATAGGAGATTATATAGTGTAGTTGACGGGTGTTAGAAAGGGAAGGGCAGAGTCTGGTGTAAGGCTATTTATCAGGAATACCACTGCACGCAACATAGTTCCTGTTAGGCACGTAAATGAGCGAATGATGTGGATAGATTTGTCTGTTGGAGGAATTAGGACTAGAATTGTCTCCGTGTAATCACCATGTGAGGGTGCAGATGAGGATGAAGTTGACAAGTTTTATGAAGCATTGAGTGACATCATGGTCAGGGTCAACAATCAGGATAGAATAGTGCTAATGGGCGATTTCAATGCGAGAGTTGGAAATAGAACTGAAGGATACGAAAGGGTGATAGGTAAATGTGGGGAAGATATGGAAGCTAATGGGAATGGGAAGCGTTTGCTGGCCTTCTGTGCCAGTATGTGTTTAGCAGTTACGAATATATTCTTCAAGCATAAGGCTATTCACCGCTACAGATGGAAGGCTAGGGGTACCAGATCCATAACAGACAATAACCTTAACCGACTTCGAATTCAGGAAATCTGTCAGGAATGTACGAGTTTTCCGGGGATTTTTCGATGATACAGACCACTATCTGATCTGTAGTGAACTAAGTATCTCTAGGCCTAGGGTAGAGAAAGTGAAATCTGTCTGCAAACGAATAAGGGTAGAAAACCTCCAGGACGAGGAAATTAGACGTAAGTACATAGATATGATTAGTGAGAAGTTTCGAACAGTGAACTGTAAGCAGGATCAGGATATAGTAAGCGAATGGGTGGCATACAGGAATGCTGTAGTAGAAACAGCAAGGGAATGCCTGGGAACAACTGGGTGTAAAGATGGGAAAAGGTGAACATCTTGGTGGAATAATGAAGTGAGAGCAGCTTGTAAACTTGAGGTTTATCAGAAATGACTCCAAACAAGGGCCGAGGCAGACAGGGGTTTGTACGTAGATGAAAGAAACAGAGCGAAACAAATAGTTCTTGAATCCAAAAAGAAGTCATGCGAAGATTTTGGTAGTAACCTGGAAAGGCTAGGTCAAGCAGCAGGGAAACCTTTCTGGACAGTAATAAAGAATCTTAGGAAGGGAGGGAAAAAGGAAATGAACAGTGTTTTGAGTAATTCAGGTGAACTCATAATAGATAACAGGGAATCACTGAAGAGGTGGAGGGAATATTTTGAACATCTTCTCAATGTAAAAGGAAATCATCCTGGTGGTGTTGCGAACAGCCAAGCCCATGGGGAGGAGGAAAATGATGTTGGTGAAATTACGCTTGAGGAAGTGGAAAGGATGGTAAATAAACTCCATTGTCATAAAGCAGCATGGATAGATGAAATAAGACCTGAAATGGTGAAGTATAGTGGGAAGGCAGGGATGAAATGGCTGCAGTAGCATGGAGTGTTGGTAAGGTACCTTTAGATTGGACAAAAGCAGTAATTGCACCTATCAGCAGAGGAACAGGAAGGATTGCAACAACTATCAAAGTATCTCATTGATTAGTATACCAGGCGAAGTATTCACTGGCATCGTGGAAGGGAGGGTGCGATCAGTCGTTGAGAGGAAGTTGGATGAAAACCAATGTGGTTTCAGACCACGGAGAGCCTGTCAGATCAGATTTTCAGTATGCGCCTGGTAACTGAAAAATGCTACGACAGGAATAGGCAGTTGTGTTTATGTTTCGTAGATCTAGAGGAAGCATATGACAGGGTACCGAGGGAAAGATTTTCGCTATACTGGGGGACTATGGAATTAAAGGTAGATTATTAAAACCAATCAAAGGCATTTATGTTGACAATTGGGCTTCGGTGTGAATTGATGGAAGAATGAGTTCTTGGTTCAGGGTACTTACAGGGGTTAGAAAAGGCTGTAATCTTTCACCTTTGCTGTTCGTAGTTTTAATATATCATCTGCTGAAAGGTATAAAATGGCAGGGAGGGATTCAGTTAGGTGGAAATGTAGTAAGCAGTCTGGGCTATGCTGACGACTTTGTCTTAATGGCAGATTGTGCCGAAAGCCTGCAGTCTAATATCATGGAACTTGAAAATAGGTGCAATGAGTATGGTATGAAAATTAGCCTCGCGAAGACTAAATTGATGTCAGTAGGTAAGAAATTCAACAGAACTGAATATCAGATTGGTGATACAAAGCTAGAAGAGGTCGATAATTTCAAGTATTTAGGTTGTGTGTTCTTCCAGGATGGCAATATAGTAAGTGAGATTGAATCAAGGTGTCGTAAAGCTAATGCAGTGAACTCGCAGTTGCAATCAACAGTATTCTGTAGGAAGGAAGTCAGCTCCCAGACGAAACTATCTTTACATCGGTCTGTTTTCAGACCAACTTTCCTTTACGGGAACGAAAGCTGGGTAGACTCAGGATATCTTATTCATAAGTTAGAAGTAACGGACATGAAAGTAGCGAGAATGATTGTAGGTACAAACAGGTGGGAACAATGGCAGGAGGGTACTCGAAATAAGGAGATAAAGGCTAATTTAAGAATTAACTCGATGGATGAGGCTGTACGCATAAACCGACTTAGGTGGTGGGGTTATGTGAGGCGAATGGAAGAGGATAGGTTACCTGGGAGAATAATGGACCCTGTTATGGAGGGTAAGAGAAGTAGAGGTAGACCAAGACAACGATGGTTAGACTCAATTTCTAACGATTAGAAGATTAGAGGTATAGAACTAAGTGAGGCCAAAACACTAGTTGGAAATCGAGGATTGCGGCGACGTTTAGTAAATTCACAGAAGCTTGCAGACTGAACGGTGAAAGGCATAACAGTCTATAGTAAATAAATATCGTGTGGCTATTTCTAGCCGAGTGCAGCCCTTGTAAGGCAGACCCTCCGATGAGGGTGGGCGGCATCTGCCATGTGTAGGTAACTGCGTGTTATTGTGGTGGAGGATAGTGTTATGTGTGGTGTGTGAGTTGCAGGAATGTTGGGGACAGCACAAACACCCAGCCCCCGGGTCATTGGAATTAACCAATGAAGGTTAAAATCCCCGACCCGGCCGGGAATCGAACCCGGGACCCTCTGAACCGAAGGCCAGTACGCTGACCATTCAGCCAACGAGTCGGACTCAGTCTATAGTGATAATGTATGTATGTATGTACGTAGGCCTACGTTAATTTTACGGAATCCTCTTTTTCAAAATCACTGGCAGAACTTAATATACGGTACTATGGCCAGAATAATGCAAAATAATGAATTCTGACTTGTAATAGCTCGAAAATCTGAGTGTGTAGGTTTTTGCTCCAATAAATGATTTACAATTGAATTACACTATTCACTTTGTATATTCATGGAAGCATTTGTGAAGAAATGCAACTGACATATTCGTTCTGTTTTTTTTTGTTTTTTTGTTTTTTGCTGTCTGCTATACGTCGCACCGACACAGGTATGGCCTAGGTCTTAGGTTGACGATGGGACAGGAAAGGCCTAGGAATGGGAAGGAAGCGGCCGTGGCCTTTATTAAGGTACAGCCCCAGCATTTGCCTGGTGTGAAAATGGTAAACCACGGAGAACCATCTTCAGGGCTGCCGAGAGTGGGGTTCGAACCCAGTATCTCCCGGATGCGAACTCACAGCTGCGCGCTCCTAACCGCACGGCCAACTCACCCGGTCTGACATATTCCATGTTAATTTCCTTTTCGCTCATCCTAAGCATTCGACTAGTGACTTTATTTATTTACGTATTTATTTATTTACTAGTAACGCAAATATATCATTGTTGGACGAGTAATGTTATTTTACTCCCAAAAATACATTGGGTACACTGTCGTCTGGCGTTCACCACCAATCGGACACTCGCTCTGTCCGTGATTAGTTGTTCTCAGCTAGTCAATTAATGACAAAGCAAGAAGTCTTATAAACAATGATTCAATCAACTTGGTAATTGTATTTTGACGCCAAGACCAGTACTAATCGTAAAAACGAACGATAACAAGCTGTCTTCTTCTTTCTGCATCCTTTCACCTCCGTGTTGAAATCAGCAATACCGGGCGAGTTGGCCGTGCGGTTAGGAGCGCGCAGCTGTGAGCTCACATCCGGGAAATAGTGGGGTCGAACCCCACTGTCGGTAGCACTGAAGATGGTTTTCCGGGGTTTCCCATTTTCACACCAGGCAAATGCTGGGGCTGTACCTTAATTAAGGCCACGGCCGCTTCGTTCCCATTCCTAGGCCTTTCCTGTCCCATCGTCGCCATAAAACCTATCTCTGTCGGTGCGACGTACAACCACTAGCAAAAAAAATTGCGAAATCTGCAACCTCGATTTGTCACTGATTACTTTCGAAGAGACCCACATTAATAATCTAGGCAATGCATATGGAATATTTGATTTGGAATGTGAGGTCATAGGGGTTCAGAATCAAAGTAAAAGTGGATTTATTCATAACTAGCGAATGTACCCGTGCTTCGCTACGGTATTCTACATTGTATTCGAATATCGAAGTAAATAGTGTACATGCAGTAAATAAGATTGTTTTAAAAGTGCGTGTCTCTTAGCGTTATCCGAGAAAGAGCATGAGGAGGTCCCCGTACGTTGTTTCCAATGCAAAGTGTTTGTTACGGATTTGTGATATAACGGCAGGCTCACTTGCCTACTGCCATTCACATTCGAGTTGGGAAGTTTACATTATAATTGCAGGCCCCATTGCCTACAACGCGGACAGAATCGATTTGGGGAGTTTTCGTTAAAATGGCAGCCCCCCTTTCCTACTTCCAGACAGATCACAGTTGAGGAGTTTCTATTATAATGGCAGGCAATTACCCTACTATCACTCGAAATTGAGTTGTGCAGTTATCATTATAATGCCAGGCCCATTTTCCTACTGCCAGCCAGCTTACTGCCAGTCACACCAAGTTGGTGAGTTTCCATCGAAATAGCAGGCCACTATGCCTAATGCCAGTCACATTTTAGATGAGGACATTTCTTTATAATGGCAGGCACCCTTGCCTATTGAAAAACACAATCGGGTAGGGGAGTTTTAAACAAAACTGCATGCTCACTTGCCTTCTGCAAGTCAAATCGAGAAGAGAACTATTCATTACAATTGTAGGCCTTCCTTACTAATGACAGTTACACAGGAGTTGGTGAAGGAACCCTTTCCTACTGGCAGTCAAAGTCGGTGTGGGGAGTACTGATTACAATAGCAGACCCACCGTTTCTCGATCGCTAAAAATCGACATCAGTGAATATATATAGATCGACATACGAAAGTATATGCGTGTTTACAATATTGAAGACCTTCATTTACAGATTAACTGCTACTAAACGTACGTCATTTCGACAAAGGATTATACCATAAGACACGCCGGATTTAGTGGCCTAAATGGCTGGTCCTATGATATGTCATCTATTCATGGGTCAGATTGAGTTAGAAACGTGGAACAGGGTAAAGGTTTTGTAAGATTATCTCACATTACATTACTTTTCGGATAAGTATGTGACAGCTACATACATAGCATTTGGCTCACATATGGCTACTGGGTGGGCCAATTTTCGTGTGAAGAGTTTGATGATTCTGTATTTCATATAAGTAGGCTAATTGAAAGTATGAATTATGCATGTGAAAATTCCAAATTGACTTAACATCGATTAATAGAGAAAAATCAAACGTAAAAGGGATAAAAATACGGCAAAAAGTCATAAGACCAAGGTTGTAGATCATTCCAAATTGAGCGGAGATTGTGAACTCCTTTATGTGATAGGAATTTCCGAAGGTCTGCACCATCATTAAAATTGCCTGCATATTTCGATATTCTTCGCGGATAAAAAGTGAAAAATTTAATGATCTAGGATGTCTTACGTTCGTTACAGGCTAAAACGTATAATTTTGTCAAATTTCAATTATCCTCTTTTTCTTCTGGCAAATTATGCCGCAATCTGGATTTTGAGCGAGGCGGGTAAATATTAGGACTTTCAGGAAACTAAACCAAAAATTATGGAGATGGTCATTATTACCCCTTAAACGGAAAGCTGTACGAAAATTTCGCCAAAATAGTCAGTGTAGAGGCACACAGTCGTTACGATTTAGTATATATAGATAAGGAATCTGCTCCATGTAAAACACCTTTTTGGCTATGTCCGCTGGACTTAACCTGCAAAAGTGACCATTCATGATATCTCCCTTTTTAATCTTCGTGACGAAAAAATGCACATGAAAAAAAGGCTTAGAGGTGGAATTCCATCATGTTTGGTCGATTTCCAGTCAGGTTGGTCTTGTTCTGTATATATTGTGGAAGAGTAAAATCACCATTTCGGTTCCCTATAAATCGCCAGTCCATTCCGGAACATGAAATGTTATTTACTTTTAAAACCTACCTTTGGACAGGTGGATGCTAAATATAAATTTTGGTTCGAATGTCTTCAGTAGTTTTCAAGTTGTAAGGAATACGCTTTACACGCACCCGCTCGTGAGTTAAGTCCGATGGGACTTGTACAGAAAAACGGTCCGTTAATGATATCTCCTTCATTAATCCTCGTATCGAAATGATGCACATGAAAAAAAAGGTTTAGAAATTAACTTCTACCAAGGTAGGTAGATTTCCTTTAAGTTTGGTTGTGTATATTTTGTGGAAGTGCAAAATCACTGTTTCGGTTTCGTATAAACCCCCAGTCAGTTCAGGGATTTAGAAACAATATTTTCCCAAAAACCTATCAAGGACAGGTGTATTCTAAATATGAGTCTTTTGGGAAATAAATCCAGTAGTTTGTAGCACTCGCGTACATACGGCGTAATTAAGGAAGAAAATAATACAGTTAAGAAAGATGAAAGTAATAGAAAATGGATTATAACTGAGGACAGCCGGATGACGACAAATATATAAATGCCAAGTGAATGTATTGGAAAATCAAATGCCCCTCAATAAATTATGCTAGTGTGAGTTATGGATATAATAAAGCGGTAACAGGGAAGAAATTTAGGTCCAGTGATTCTTAGGTAAACAAATAATAAGAAGATGACTAATGGTGTTATTACTTAATCTATTCGAGGGCGGTTATAACATCCAACGATATTCCGCCAATATCCCGCAGATAGGCCTATTGACGCCTCTCTTGCCTTCTACCCAAGGAACAACCACGAATTTAAAAGCATGATGAGGAAAATGGCAATACGTTACTTCCCTGCTGTCATGCAGTCAGAGACGTTGCCATGGTAACCTGTAGGTTCGTTGTCGGTCTATCGGTCACTAAATGCAGAGCATGATACCAGCGGAAAATTGTAAATTTCTCCGTCATGTGAAGAGTAAGGTGAATTATGAACATAACGAAAGTTGTTTATAATGAAGAGATGTTTCACGTACGGTAAACTAAGTTTACAGAAAATCAATAGTATAAGAGAAAATGGAGGAAAACCATTCTGATTTTCCTATAAACCGCCCGTCTATTCAAAGATTTTAAAATGATATGCATATCGAAACCTTCCCCGGGATGAGTATACTCTACATATGAAGTTTGGTTGACATCTATGCAGCTGTTTCGAAGTGATGGTGGAAAAACCATTCAGGTTTTCCTATAAACCACCGTGTATTCAAAGATTTTAAAACGATATGCATACCGAAACCTTCCTCGGGATGAGTATACTCTAAATATGAAGTTTGGTTGAGATCTCTCCAGCCGTTTCGACGTGATGGTGGAACAGACAAACAGACAAACAGACACGAAACGTAAAAACCACCGATTCGGTCTTGAGTTGACCTAAAACGGATAAATATCTGAAAAATTGGCGAAACAAAAGAAATTACAGACAGCGGACCCCCTACAATTTTATTTATGTAGATGTTAAGGGTCACGGAAACATACAATCTTCCTTCCTTTTTCCTTTTCCTTCATAATTATCTAAACTAAAACGAATTAGTGTCCGATTCTTTTTCTGGAATGTTCATCGATACGGGCAATCCAAGCAACAATGGTACGATGTAATTAACACCGACATGGAAACTCAAAACCTGTGCGTAAAAGGCGGAACTTATCTATGAATGAGTAGAAGAACGCAAATCCTTGGCAACAATTTGAACAAATTCAAATGAAATCAGCAAAGACATATTGAAAATCCGTTAATACGAGCCCGAAGTCGGGGTCATGAGTTGAAAGAGTATATTCAATGCAACATATTTCAAACACACAGAACAAACTAAGAAAATTTATAAGTCTAGGTAGAACCAAGTCCAAACCAAATATTTGACAGAAAAGATTCTCGCAGCACAATTGACGGACCAGTCTATGAAGATCACAGTTAACCCTTAACTACTTTGAACTACTTTTCGATCCCACCCATCACTACTGTGAACTACTAACAGTATACTGTACACGAATATTGTGAACTATTTTTCTTGTTTGGGTCATCAGTCCATAGAGTGGTTTCATGCAGCTCTCCATGCCACCATTTCTTGTACTAGCCTTTTCATTTCTACCTAACTACTACATCCACTCTAATCTGTTTGTCATAGGCATGCTTTGGTCTACCTCTGCCGTTTTTATCACCTTCACTTCCATCAAAAACTAATTGAAGAATAATTGGGTGTCTTATGATGTGTCCTATCATTCTAACTTTTTCTGGTCTAATTTCATCAAATCGTTCTCCCCTCACCAATTCGGTTCATTACCACTTCGTTTGTGATTCGATCTACACATCTCACCTTCAGCATTCTTCTGTAACACGGCATTTTAAAAGCTTATATTCCCTTCCATTCTGAGATAGTTATCGTCCATGTTTCACTTTCATACAATACCACGCTCCAACGAATGTCTTCAAAGACATCTTTCTAATTCCTATATTGAACCCATAATTCCAAGATGAAAAAAATTAAATTTCAAATATTTATTTCACCTACAAACAACTTTTTTGAGAGTAGCCATGTTTTTATTTCAAGAGCCTCTCTGTCTCGTGGGAACGAACTCTCCGTGACAAGCGAGCCGCGAGCTCGTGAAATGCCGGGATACTTCGGTGGACCTCGAGTAATGAATCATTTGTCAATTTCGAGAAATCCTTCATAACGAGAGATTATGGCGACATGGTAAATCCAGGAATAAAGGATCTAAAGTATTTATAAACCGTTTGCCTTTGCTGGTGGGACCTAGTGTTTACAGTGCACTATGTCTTCTGGTATGGGCTAGAGCAATTTTGTTACTTTCTTTGATCTGTCTCAGCTTTATCCTTGGCTTTGACAAAATGAAAGTGGCTGAGGTATGAGTGATGCTAGTAATGCCATTCCTTCTGCAGCCAGTCTCTGCTATGAATGGTGTGAAAATATTGCTCATAGGGTCAGTTGGTGCATGCATTTCAGTGGGCTTGGCAAACTGATATGTAATAGCAACTTCTGGCTCGGTGAGGAAAGCAACGGGAAACTACATCACTCCTCATTTCCCTAGTACGCCTCTTCAGTGATGCCTAGGCCATCTACGACAGCTGATGGCGGAACTGTTGAGGATCCAACCAGCCTTCGGGCTGAGGACTAAACATACAACATACATACACATGTGAAGATAGAATCCCCAAGATACATATAAATGCAGTTAAGTCTGGAGGAGAGTGCGTCCTGCTCGCGGATTCAGTGACACGTGGCAAGGTCAATTTCCTGAAGAAAATGCCGCGAAACTCCAGGGCAGAAATAATTCATTTCGCCCGTTGCAATTACGGTAAAAATATAAAATTAACACCATAATGAATAATAAATCTGCCCGAATGTATGGAATAAATTTCAAGAAAATTGGTCCAGTGGATGTGGAACCAGCAGATTGCATAACCGATCCTCGTTGAGAGGGTGGCGTCCCTCCCAGAGGGTATAAAAGAAACCTCCCTCCACCCATTTTACACATTCTGTCTGATGGTCTGCACGGCGGAGTCCACGTCGCTCGTCTGCAAGAAAGTGCGGGGTTTTGTTTTTAAAGTACGGTGTTATATATTCGTGTCAATGGTTCCAGTAGAATATTAAGTGGAAGGTGATAGAAATTTTCCTGAACTGCCGCCGATGAACACTTTGAAGGTTTAGAGATTTCGTTAAAATACGTAGCTGACTTTCTTTCTGTATTACAATTGTGCGCGTTTGATATTTGTAAAAGGGAAGTCTGGAGGTTACCAGTGAGGTCTCATTTTCTTATCTGTTCGGAACACCTGGCCAGCAGTAGCTTGAATGCAAGCAGGGTCCTGGGAATACTGTGGGAGTCGCCATTTGAGAAGCGTGCTCGTCGTATGTTAAATGTGAAGAAAGTGCGGTATTTGAGGTGTTAATCGACACCGAGTGTACAAATCTATAGCTTAAGTTATAGATATATAAGAAGATGATGTCAAATGCAGCCATGGAAGGCTAAGCACGAGGCCAGCTGGCTAAATGCAGCCAGAAATCCAGGATGACGACTATGATTACAGGTCCGTAAATATATTTTTATCAATGTTGTAGTTAGAATTTGTTTGTCCCAATAAATTTTCAATGCGTGCGTCGAATTTATATTTAATAATGATCAGGCGAATATATTACATTTCTGTTCGTCGTGTGAAATTCTTCAGGGCTGTAAAATTCACGTCGAGAAAGTATTAAATGCGAAGTTTAAATAATGTGCTAATATTCTTTGAGATATTGTTCAAACTGAGTAAAATTAGGAAGGTGATAACGATCATGTAGTCGTGGTGAATGTCTTAATTTCGAATATCGTATGAGTTCAGAATTATTTGTCGAAATAATAATAATAATAATAATAATAATAATAATAATAATAATAATAATAATAATAATAATAATAATAATAATAATAATAATAATAATAATAATAATAATAATATTTACCGCGGGAAATTTTTTTCAGTGTTTAAAGTGTAATTAACAGTTATGTTCAATAAGGTTTGCGTGTGTCTCGAAATCCAGTGAAGTCTGATAAAGTTATATTTATTAATGGGAAGTTAAATTTTGTGACATCGTGTATATCGGTGATATAGGAAATCACGGTGTGTTGTTGTATTCCTGAGGTCTGAAAGTTGTAGTAAAAATAAATGAAAAAGTATTTTTATAAAAGTTGTTTGTCACTAGAGGATTGAGGTTTGAAAAGTCTTGAAACAAAAGAAATGGATATGTTGTGATAAGAGTTGTAATGATGTTGAAGGGAGGGGAAACCAGTATTTCATGTGTAATACCGCCGTGAGAGGCGATGAGGATGAATTTTTGTGACACGCTATATTTGCTGATGGCGAAGAATTTTTGAGACAGGCTGTATATTAAATGTGATATTTCTGAGGCAGGCTGTAGTATATTCCATTTACAATCCGGGACAGCTGACGGAGTGCAGGTTGGTTCGAGTTGAGTATTGTGTGATTCACAGTAAGATTTCAAGTTAAGGTCCCCAGTGAAACACAATTTCTGTTGAAGATGGTAGGTCTTGGCAGTAAAATCCAAGTGACTAGTTTACGTAAAGTCAGCATAATGAATATTATAGTACACGACCTCAAGGGTAGAAGAGCATTCTGAACACACGGTTGGTGTTATTTGACTGTAATGACAAATTTCCACTCAGAAAATTTCATAAATTACGAGACGATAATTTATCATTAAATCGGAAACATTGTAGGATGAGATATTGGACGTTATTAAAGCGATAGTTTGGCTGTGTAGATTCACTGAATTTCGCTTCACTGGATAGTTAATGGATATGGATATTTGGAATAGTGAGATGGTAGGAGATTTGAGGGCATCACCCTAAAATTATAGTGTAGATTTTTGCGGTGGTGATGATTACTGTTTTGGCGATATTCACGTGATGTTCGACGTATGTTGAAAGTCATTATCATTTTTCTAAACTTCATTGTGTATGTCGAGATCGTGTTTGAGTTGTAGTTGTAGATTGCTTTTCAATTTCACGTTTTATTAACAAGATAGGGACTTAGTTGCATTTCCCGACTTGCGTTCATTCTGTGGCAAGATTTGTTTCATTGTGTTCTAATAATTTCGACAAGGTTTACAGCTAAAATATCTAAGAGTATGTTTGAAGTTACGATTTTGCCTGACATTCTAGAGGAAGCGTAGACAACCCAGTTTGCGCTCGACAATAGATTTAGGACGTCACAGGTAATCCTAGGAGTATACTGATGATGAGACGTCCTATTTCACGCTCGACGATATGTTTAGGAAGGTGTGTGTATGTATATAGAGGTTAGTGTTATGGTGTGCAGACATTAGGTAGGCCCGACGATAGGTTTAGCATGTCGGCTGTATATACTCAAGTCGTAGATTAGGGGTTTTTGCGAAGTGACTTGAGTGATGGTAGTGTCTGAAGTAGTGTATGCAATGCGAAGAGTGTTAGCTAAGTAACAGTGAGGCCATGTTTTGCGCACAGCCCTTACCTAAGATTATGGAACCACTAGTGGCATGAACGTGAGGGTTGTCCAATATTGGGTACTGAGCTAACGGTGATTTGAATATTACTGCAGTTCGCCACGCGTGTTTGGGTTCATTGAACTTCAGTATTTTATTTTACTTTATTTACGGACTTAATTGCTTTTTCGTTCTGACGTCCGTTTGCTTTGCTAGTGTGCGTGTTAACAATCAGCTAATTTGTGTGAGACTTGAGTTATGAATGCGGGTTCGATTCGTCAGCCGGGAATATATTTTATTTTCAATTTATTTCGTTCTTTCAATTATATATGTAGTTGATTGTGGTCGATCAATAACTTTGTAGAGACAAACAATAAGTAGATGGATTTGTAATGGTGGTCCTTGTTATATAGGAAATAATTCCTGAATTTTTATTTTATTTTACCATGCGGACTTGTAATTTTATTAAGCGTAACGTAACCGTTTAAAACCTAAAAGTTGGTTTTGTAATAATATTTTTCAAGTGTTTTACCACTCTTTTATTTAACTTCAGTGTTTGACATTTCTTCTAAATGCGTGATGAATAAGTGTTTCCTGCATTTCGCAGTTTTGTTCCTTCAGAACGACGTAACGTAAGATCCTCTCTGATCGAATTATTGTTGGTTCCTTCTAAATAGTGTGGTGTATTCGTGTGGGTGTGACGTGTAACGGTTGGTAAGGGAAGGATAGGTCTGTGTCGTATTTAAGGTAAAGTATGTACGCTCAGAATATGATCTCGCCATGCACCAGAATGGGAATGGTAAGACAATGCACCAAGAAAAACACAAGGCATAAACCAGGATACTAATCCAACTGTCGCAGTACCAATCAACGCGCGTGATGGCGTAGCAAAAGGGATGTAACAACACTCCAAAAAAATATATATATATATATGTGTCCGTCCGTGCACAAGTTCTCCGGTAGTTTTCAATTTTCAAGGTAAAAGGTTTTCAGCAGAGCGCATAAATGGAAGCTTTTTCACTGAGTCCATATATTCAGAGGAACCGAGGTAGGTACAAATTTTTTTTGAGGGCAAGGAAAGGCGTGCGACAACCAAAAAAGGGCAAAGAAGAAATAGTTTTTTCATAATAACAATATATTAGTAAAAAACACCCAGAATAAACATTTACAAGCCAAGGAAAACAACAATCATCCAAAGGTCAGTTAGTTCTGACTTCCAAAAGAGAAAAAGCAGATGGGACAACCATGTTAATTTTCAGATCTGTTTTTCAAAGAGAACAGCTAAACTCGAAACCTTCAATAATAATACAACCTCTTTTACATGAGGAGTGTCCTACACAAGGAAAACAGAAATTTACGTATGAACACGAAAAAACATTAAAATTTGAAAGATACATGGGCCACTGTACAATAATACATGTAGAAGAGAAAAAAAAGGGGGCGGAAGGGATGCGGAATAGGAAGGTGGGGAAAGGGGAGGGACGTGAAAGAAAACGGTACCAATGGCTGCCAACAGGGATTTGGAAAATAGGACCAGCCAGTATCGATGAAATTCCAAAATAGCAAACAGAAGCTAGGTGATAGTTCAATTGATTCTATTCATGCGTTTGCTCGGGAAAACAGTTGAATTTCAATGGTTCATATCGCAGCAATCACTTGACGTATCACAAAGTCCAACTTCGGAGTGAGATGGTAATGTAATTCCAAAGTAAGGTACCGCTATCAATAGCTGCAGTTAGCTTATTATCAACATGAATTGTCATTGGTAGGCAGTAACGGCAATTTGAAAATTGAGGAAGTGCAGCATTAAAAGAAAGTTCAAAGAACAACATGGAAATGAAATAAATTAAAGTTTTCGCTCACCCGTCCAGCAGTCGTAGCTTTTCAATGGTATACAAAAGCACATTTTAAAAGAAACATTGCACACAGTCCAGCTGGTAGCAAAATAAAACCTAGTCCTCCCTCCACACAAATCGTCGTGTTCACCCCAACTCGCTGCTCAAGCCCAGAGCAGGCCAATTTATATTCAAGTAGAAGCGTCCAGAAAGGACGAGAGCATACAGTACCCAATGCGCAGCGAAGCGGTAGGGGAAGGAAAGAGGGAGGGTAAGCAGCACGAGCAGTTGAAGCTGGACGGGCGAAGAGAGCACAGGCAGGTTAGTAGCGGCATATGCAGCGTAGTAAACGTAGAATCCATAAAACAGTAGAAAAATTCGGAGCACGTTTTATACTCCCAGCAGCCGGAGAAATCCGAAGGATTGGGTGTAGAAGCGACGAAAGTCCATTGATGCTCCAGCGGGGCGCCGAACTCAGGAACACGAAGAGAGTGTCGTCGTCGAGGAGGCAAAAACAAAAGGCAAGAACAGGCATGAGTTACAAGTAAGAAGAGAAGAGAAAAAAAAAGGGAGGGGCAGAGGGGAGGGGAAAAAAGAGAAAGAACGATCCGGATCGAAAAAAAAGGGAGGGATGAGACAAGAAAAGGAGAGGGGTTACAAAAAGGTTTTACAATAAGAGTTACAATATGGATATATAAGTGGCCGTACAAAAATTTTACAAAAAAGTTAAGTAAATGAAAGTACAATGACAGAGGAGTATTTAATAAGATGGTGTCCCATAAAAAAAGAAACCCATCAGGGGAAATAATCGATTGGGGAGCCGGAGGAAGTGACGAAGTGTGTGGAGGGAGCATGACCGGGTGAGCGAAAAAAAACAAAGATATGAACCACAGAAAAAAAAGGGGAAAGAAAAAAAGGGGGGGACATGGGTGAACAAACGCAAGTAAAGAAAAAACAATAGTACACTAGAAAAAAAAGATGAAATGAAGTATAAATTGTCCATCCCTGCGGCAAGCCAAGGGGTTAAGCGGAGAACTTTTTTAAGAGGGAAAAATGAGCCTTACGAATATCATTAGGATTGTCCAAGGATTGCAACAAAGCTGTAACAGGGGACGGAAAGGAAAGAATGCGAAAGGGCCCAAGCCAACGGGGAGAAAGCTTAGCAGATAAGTGTTGAGAGGAGGAACTGATGGGATGGTTTTTGAAGAGAACTAAATCCAAAGGTTTGAAGGTGGGGAAGCGAACGCGAGAATTGTAAGTTTTTTTATGGAGGTCTCTGGCTTGAAACAACTTTTTGAGAGCATCTTGCAAATGATCAGGGGTGAGAAGATGAGATGGAGTGTTCAACAAAGAGGACAAATCCCATGTCAAAGAGAGAGGGGTGTGTAATTCACGGCCTAAAAATAATTTAGCCGGAGTATAAGAGGTTGAATTATGAACAGTAGCGTTTGATGCCAAGGCAAAATAAGGCAATTCGGCATCCCAAGTCCGGTGATCATGTGAATGAAAAATAGATAGAAGGGATTTTAGATTACGATGATAACGCTCAACGATGTTAGCTTGAGGGTGGTAGGGGGAAATATTGATTTTCTTAATCCCATGAGAAAAACAAAAATTATAGAAGAGTTTAGAGGTGAAAACAGTAGCATTATCAGACACCAACATTTTAGGAATTCCAGTGACGGGGAAAATTTGGGTAGATAGTAAGTTAATAATTATCTGGGAAGAAATAGTTCGTAAAGGACTAAGAACAATAAATTTAGAAAAACCATCGAGTAAGGTGAAAATATAAGAGTTAGATTTCGACGATTTTACAAGAGGTCCCACAATATCAACATAGAATTTCTCAGCAGGGTAAGTAGGGGGGGAGGCAGCATAATTACCATAGGGCTGATGATTGGGGGGCTTATGTTTCTGACACAGGTCACATAAGCGAACCCACGAATATACCTCTTTCCGCATCTGAGGCCAAAAGAACTGAGAAGCAAGACGAGCATAAGTTTAGACATGCCAAAATGACCGCCAAGAGGGGATCCATGGAAATACTGAAAAACCATTTGTCGGAGACTGGAAGGGAGAACGAGACGAGGAGTGGCGCGCGGAGTAGGTTTGAAAATTAAAAGCTGATTGTGGAGACGAAAGGGGCCAGAATAATCGGGAGAAGAAAGACCTTGACAAAGTTGTTGACAATAAGGATCAAGTTTTTGATGATCAAGACATGATTGAAAGGAAAGGGGAAAATTGATAAGGGAAGAAATAGAAGTAACAGAGTTAATAGGAAGTTGATTAAGCTCAGAAAGATGAGATGAAGTATCATCAAAAAGCCGAGATAGAGCGTCAGCAACAGAATTATGATACCCGGAAACGAACTTAAGAGAAAATTTGAAACGGGATAGGCGAAGCAACCATCTACCGGTACGTCCAATTTTGGGGGCATTATGTAATAACCAAGAAAGGGCCTGGTTATCAGTACTAACTAAGAATTCGCGATGGTCTAAGTACTCCGCAAAATGCTCAATGGAAAGAATGAGAGCTAAAGCCTCCCTTTCATACACAGAATATTTACGTTCAACGGGGGTAAGAAGACGACTGAAATAAGCAACAGGTAAAGTTTGATCGTTCTTCGTCTGCTGGAGAACAGCACCGGTGGCAACATCGGAGGCGTCAGTGGAAAGTTCAAATTTAAAATCAAAATCAGGGATTTGCAAAAGAGGGGCCTGAGAGAGCTTAGATTTTAACGTATCAAAGGCGGTTTGTTGAAGAGAAGACCAATGAAATTTGATACCTTTACGTTTAAGCAGATTGAGGGGTTCGGAAAGTAAAGAAAAATTGGGAATATATTTGGCATAAAAACCAATCATCCCAAGAAAAGAACGTAATTGCTTAAGATTAGAGGGAGGAGGTATTTTGTGAATGGCAGAAACTCTTTCAGGGTCGACAGCCACCCCCTGTGAACTTAAGATGTGACCCAAAAATTTAATAGTTGTCTGGGCGATAAGGACCTTAGAAGGGTTGACAGTTAAGCCGACTGAGCGGAGGCGAGTCAATACTTCACGAACATGGAGTAAATGGGTTTCAAAATCTGAAGAATAAATAAGAATATCATCAATAAAAGGAAATAAGTATTTATATTTTATATCAGCAAACAAGGAATCCACAAACCGCTGCATAATTTGTGAGCCAAGATTCAAACCGAAAGGGACTTTTTTGAATTGATATAGTCCATTCGGGGTAATAAAAGCCGTATAGCGAGAACTAACGTCATCTAAAGGAATTTGATTATAAGCCGAATTTAAATCAAAGATGGTAAAAAACTGAGCATTTGAAACATGTTGAAAAGCAGATTGCAATTTTGGCATGGGATAGGCATCATAAAGGATGCGAGAATTTAATTTTCTATAGTCCACTATAAAACGAGAGGATCCATCGGGTTTATCGACGATGAAAGCGGGAGAGGCATAATTAGAAGATGATGGAATAATAGTCTCAGTTTGAAGCATTTGGTCAACTAAGGCATTCAAAATTTTCATGCGAGGGGGACTCAAAAAATAAGGAGAAGGACGAACCGGGGTAGGATCAGTAAGATCAATGTGAGCAGAAAAATTTTTAACGGTGCCCAAAGTGGGGGTAATGACATCGGAAAATTCTTCAAGTAAGGACTGAACGCGGTCAGAATGAACAGAATTTATAGGTAAACATGTAGAGGGATGAGAAAGAGGGAAGTCAAAACTATGAACCAATGGAATAGACTTAGAGGAAAAATGAAAGGAGACCGTAGAGTTGACCGAATCCAATATAAGTCCAGTATGGGAAAAAAAATCAAAACCTAAAATAATAGGTGATGATAAGGTCTGAACAACCAAAAAGGTAAAAGGCCAAAAAAAATCTTGCTTCTTAATATTCAAAGAAATAGCACCAACGATTTCTAAAGGTTGATTGCAGGCAGAAAGACAACGTACAGTAGAGGGAGAATAGGAGAGCTGGGGACATGAAGATTGCAAAGATTGAAAAAATGGCAAACTAACAAGAGAAACAGCAGCCCCAGAATCTAACAAAGCAAGAGAGGGTAGGTTATTAACGGTGACGAGAACATAAGAGGTCGGAGGTAGGAAAAAGGTAGAACAAGGCGAAAAGGAAGAAGAGGTGAAGGGAATAGGTGAAATCATAGAGGTAGGACGAGGTGTCTGAAGAGTGTGGGAAGGCAGATTTTCCCCATGAATACGCCGACTGCCTAGCGGCGAGGGGGAAAGGCGTTTCCCACAGGCAGAGTGGTGCAAAACTTAGAAATATGACCCGGTCCTTTACAGCGAAAACAGACAATGGGGGAACGAACATTAGAAGGACGCAGAGCAGAAGATGATGTGGAGGAAAAGGAAGACGGAATAGGCGGTGGTGGAACGGAAGAATAGTAAGAAGTATCGCTTAACGCAGACAAAGCATGAGATTGAGCCAGATTATATAACTGAAGCATAGAAATTGGAGGGTTCAGTGCATTAAAAAGTTGTCGAAAGGAGGGAGTAGCATAAAACTGAACAATCGAAATTAATTCAGCAACATTATGGGCAATATTTAGTACATCACTATAAGTAGTGATAGAATCTAAATAATCATGTGCGGATTCAGTCGGAAGTTGGTGACGACGAATGAACTCGGTACTGAGTTTAAAACGTATCTCATAAGGCAAAAAATAATTATGAATAGCATTACGTAACTCATACCAGGTGGAAAAATGAGACAAGTTATCCAACCAAAATTTAGAAAAAAAACCCGTGGTCTTAGCGGATAACAAACCAAGCATTTGAGGAAAAGAGGCTAAATTGAGGTTGAGAAATTTACGAACAGAGAAAAGCCACATAGTAAGGTTACGAGGATCAGTCGCTATTAACTGCGGAGCCTGAAGTAAAGATTGTTTGATAATATGAACATTCAAGGAACTGTCAACAGCACTAAGTTGGGGAGTGGATGGAGAAGAATGGGGGCCTAGATCCGGAGCCATATTATGATGGTGAGAAAACGGGAAAGATTTGTGATCAGAAAACGGGTTAGTGGATGAAGGAGTCGAAGGATAAGAGAAGGAACTCGGAGGAGTAGAAATAGAAAAAGAAATCAAGTCATTGACGGGAGGGTTAGGCAAAGAAAGATTATGATAAGTAGGAGGGGGAGAAGAATTGTCGTCACCCAAAGGGAAATTATCAGAGAAGCATGCCATAATGGAAAATTTGCTAAAAGAAATGGAGTAATGAGAGAAAAAGGTCTGCTACCATTTGTGGTGTATTCGTGTGGGTGTGACGTGTAACGGTTGGTAAGGGAAGGATAGGTCTGTGTCGTATTTAAGGTAAAGTATGTACGCTCAGAATATGATCTCGCCATGCACCAGAATGGGAATGGTAAGACAATGCACCAAGAAAAACACAAGGCATAAACCAGGATACTAATCCAACTGTCGCAGTACCAATCAACGCGCGTGATGGCGTAGCAAAAGGGATGTAACAACACTCCAAAAAAAATATATATATATGTGTCCGTCCGTGCACAAGTTCTCCGGTAGTTTTCAATTTTCAAGGTAAAAGGTTTTCAGCAGAGCGCATAAATGGAAGCTTTTTCACTGAGTCCATATATTCAGAGGAACCGAGGTAGGTACAAATTTTTTTGAGGGCAAGGAAAGGCGTGCGACAACCAAAAAGGGCAAAGAAGAAATAGTTTTTTCATAATAACAATATATTAGTAAAAAACACCCAGAATAAACATTTACAAGCCAAGGAAAACAACAATCATCCAAAGGTCAGTTAGTTCTGACTTCCAAAAGAGAAAAAGCAGATGGGACAACCATGTTAATTTTCAGATCTGTTTTTCAAAGAGAACAGCTAAACTCGAAACCTTCAATAATAATACAACCTCTTTTACATGAGGAGTGTCCTACACAAGGAAAACAGAAATTTACGTATGAACACGAAAAAACATTAAAATTTGAAAGATACATGGGCCACTGTACAATAATACATGTAGAAGAGAAAAAAAAGGGGGCGGAAGGGATGCGGAATAGGAAGGTGGGGAAAGGGGAGGGACGTGAAAGAAAACGGTACCAATGGCTGCCAACAGGGATTTGGAAAATAGGACCAGCCAGTATCGATGAAATTCCAAAATAGCAAACAGAAGCTAGGTGATAGTTCAATTGATTCTATTCATGCGTTTGCTCGGGAAAACAGTTGAATTTCAATGGTTCATATCGCAGCAATCACTTGACGTATCACAAAGTCCAACTTCGGAGTGAGATGGTAACGTAATTCCAAAGTAAGGTACCGCTATCAATAGCTGCAGTTAGCTTATTATCAACATGAATTGTCATTGGTAGGCAGTAACGGCAATTTGAAAATTAAGGAAGTGCAGCATTAAAAGAAAGTTCAAAGAACAACATGGAAATGAAATAAATTAAAGTTTTCGCTCACCCGTCCAGCAGTCGTAGCTTTTCAATTGTATACAAAAGCACATTTTAAAAGAAACATTGCACACAGTCCAGCTGGTAGCAAAATAAAACCAAGTCCTCCCTCCACACAAATCGTCGTGTTCACCCCAACTCGCTGCTCAAGCCCAGAGCAGGCCAATTTATATTCAAGTAGAAGCGTCCAGAAAGGACGAGAGCATACAGTACCCAATGCGCAGCGAAGCGGTAGGGGAAGGAAAGAGGGAGGGTAAGCAGCACGAGCAGTTGAAGCTGGACGGGCGAAGAGAGCACAGGCAGGTTAGTAGCGGCATATGCAGCGTAGTAAACGTAGAATCCATAAAACAGTAGAAAAATTCGGAGCACGTTATAATAGCTGTTTGGGTGATGCACGTTTCAGCATCGGGATTATTTTATAACTTAAGGGTGTCACGAGATGACAATATATAGTGGAATTTTATTTTGAATTGTGAATGCTGCTGTTAACTTGCAGTGAACACCATGCTTTCCAGTAATAGTTCGCAACCTATCCAAAGTAACTGATAGTCAATTTGGTTCGATTAAGGGTCCGTTCGGCGTTGGTTGATTCATTTGATCCGAGAAGATTCAGAATCCGTAACCGGACTCCGAATTTTTCTTTCACTAATGTTATCCACAGGGTATTTGACTGGTGGATAACCTTAATTAAGAGTAAATCTCTAAATCAGTTTGTTGAAGGTCAGATTTTCCACGGATAGTGTGGGTTAATTCTCAGTTATCGTTTGGATCAATAGGTGCCCGATTTTCAGGTTACTTTTCATTTTTCTAGTTTTCGCTGTCCACTAAGCTATGACATTTCTACTTTTCTCCGAAGAAAATTTGTCGATACTGTAACTAATAAAACTAACGCCATGCAATGTGACTGCGTTTGAAACATTAAATAATTATTTTTTTCTTGATAAAGGATTTTATATAAATACATCTTTTTGTGCAGTTGATTGATTAAATAAAAGTTAGTAAGCACATATTTGCTCCTCATTTCAAGTAGTTAGGCTCTCTTCTGAACCCCATAGTTTGGTTAAGATCGTGACCGAAATATTCCCCCTACGACCCCAAGATTTAAGAGTTCGATATTGCTCTACAGCAGCAGGTGTGGCCGACCAACGATGGAATGTTAAGTTTAAGGGTTCAATATCAATGTTCGAAGTGAACAAATTTCCTTTATTAAGAAAGGCCTTCATTGCTTGTGCTAGTCTACATTTTATGTCCTCCTTACTTGTGCCATCATTAGTTTTTCTACAAGTAACAATATTTATCTACTTCATTTAAAGACTTAATTTCCTAATTTAAAATTTCCTGCATCACCGGACTTCATTCGACTGCACTCCATCACCTCAGTTTTGGATTTGCTCATTTTCAACTTTTACTCCTTTTCCAAGTCTGTGTCCACACCATTTATCCATGTCACCAGACCTTTCGCAGACTCAGACAGAATTACAGTATCATCGGTAAATCACAGAGTTTTGATTACTTCGCCTTGGATTGTGATTGATTTTCCGAATTCCTCTTTGATTTCTTTTATCGCCTGTTTCTTGTAAACATTTAAAAGGAGAGGGGACAAATTGCAGCCTTGCCTCACTTCTTTCTGGATTGCTGCGTCTATTTCATATCCTTCGATTCTTATCTCTGTGGACTGATTATTGTACAGACTGTAGACAATTCTTCCTTCTGGGTATCTAATCCCGATCACCTTCAGAAACAACATTCGGCCAATCAACATTATCGAAAGCCTTTTCTAGATCTACGAATGCCATGTACTGCACCCTTGCTTACCGATAATCAACATCTGCCTCCGGTTCTTGCAAATGTAGGTTCTTCTAATCTCAGGGGGTTCCGGACTCTTCAGTCACTTGTTGCGGGTAGCAAAAGGAAATCTAATTACTACTTGAAATAAGGTTTAAGAAATGGGCTAAAATGGGTTTATATAAAAATTAATGACTTTCGTCCCATAGGTGTGAAGCATTGAATAATGAAAGAAAGTTTGTTGTATTAATAAAACAGCTGACATAACTTTGACAATAATAAAATATGAAGATCTCAGGAATTACTTTATTGATATCTAGTTAAGTTAAACGTTAATTGTCATTCCGGAATAGAATTAAAAAATTAAAAAACAATGAAAAGAGAAAATCTGAAAATTACTATCGGATTTCAAGTAACACCCTTGGTTGATTCATTTGATCCGTGAAGATTCAGAATCCGTAACCGGACTCCGAATTTTTCTTTCACTAATGTTATCCACCGACCACAAAATACCACGGAGGATATCATCAGCCACTGAATGGACACTTAATCCAACCGAAACAACCTCATGTTTTATTTGAACCGATTAAGTATACACATGAATAAAACATTTCATTCACATGTTAACTTTAGCATGGCATGTTGCTCCAAATTTCACTGTTATCTAATCCCTAATATCTTTATAAAATTCATGATCGCACCATGTTGTGTCACAACCAGAAACCCAGAAATAAAGTTAACTTTTAATTAATTAATTGAAATTATAGAGAATATTGTTCCATCGAACTGCAATATTTAGAAAGTGTAAATAAAAGCTTGAGTTTTCAAGTTAACACGCAAATAACTTTCAGGTTATGTTACCGTAGTTTATAATAAACGAATTTAAATGAATAAACCAATAAGCACGGATTTCTGAAAATTAATCTTATTGCTTCACTGAATAATAATTAAATTGATTTAATCCGACCGTCTATGAATGGTACCAATAAACTGAACTGAAAAGAAAAACGTCGATAGACGGTGTTGTAATAGTCATCACCATGCTATTAATAGCAACTAACGTGAACTTATTCGACAAGTGGTCTTCATCAGAATGTAAGAAACATACTCATTACAACAATAATGACCACTAATTTGGTAAGGAACACGGATAAACGTTCAGTCATATAAATAACGATTTGTTATTTATTTCTGCGATCACAACCATCATCTTGACCTTTCTTAATTAACAACATTATTTAATGTTATTTTATTACATCCTACACACTTAACTACTATCTGCGAATCTTCAAGTTTATCAAACACGTTTTTTCTTAAATACTCTTACCTTTATGTAATATTTACATGAAGCACTGCATATTTACCACATATAAGTTATTATCAATATTCACTTCTTATTCATATTTCAATATTTACACCATCCGACACATTTAATAGGCAAAGGACTGTATTAATATCACCGTGCAGAGATATGCCATTAATTTATCGTTTCATCACCAAACGCGAGCAAATTTAATATTCAGACGAGTATGAGTGATTTATTTCACTCTCCACCAGTTCTTACCATACACTGGTATTTATTCATACCATTAACCAATCTTGAATGTTCAATTTGCCACTCGCACATGAATAAATGGCCCAGAGTGACACAGACCTGGACTCATGCACCATTAAAGAAGGAATGCCTTTGACTTCCCCCGTCACTCTTTGTATATCTGCGTTATGGCGCGCGAAAAGTCGTATGAAGATTGCATCACATTGCACAATTTCATCACCCCACGGGTCTCATCCCTTGTGTTAGCATCCCCATTGTTCAGGAAAATTCAAGGAATATGAATATCACGATTTTATAATTTTAATTTGCCTCTAAGTGGTCTAAAACACTGAAGCGTGGGTCGAATACATACTTTTTCCCCTCCATGACGACATACAGTACACGTGTAGCTCCGAATCTTCGCCCGGTCCAGCACAATCTTTCCATTTTTGACCAGAAGAGATTTGATTACATGACCATTCCTTTCAATTTAATGGGCTTTTCCCTGTACCAGTCCATTTTTTAATTTACCATCTGGATAATTATCGTATTTTAGAAATTATCCACGAGTATGCTCGAATCCATCCGAAATTCTCCCCTAAAATCTTATTAATCTGCATTCCTTTCCTGCCCAAATATATTACAATTCAACTTCGACGCTCTTTCCTCGTGGGTACGAAACATGAAGAGGGCACAGGGTGCTCATCAAGTTTTTTTTTGCTAGGGGCTTTACGTCGCACCGACACAGATAGGTCTTATGGCGACGATGGGATAGGAAAGGCTTAGGAGTTGGAAGGAAGCGGCCGTGGCCTTAATTAAAGTACAGTCCCAGCATTTGCCTGGTGTGAAAATGGGAAATCACGGAAAACCATTTTCAGGGCTGCCGATAGTGGGATTCGAACCTACTATCTCCCGGATGCAAGCTCACAGCCGCGCGCCTCTACGCGCACGGCCAATTCTCCCGGTAGCTCATTAAGTAACGTTGCAAAAATAGATGCTCCTGTCAGAACAACGTATTTCGCGGCTAAGTTGAGTAGTAAATTTCGGTATCCCTTTTGACGACTGTGAATAATGGGTTCACTACGGGGTTCTATCCCCCATCATAAAGACGAAAGAGATAGAAATTATATTTCTTCTTCTGGAGAGGCACGTGGCCTTGAGGTTTACTCAGTCTACACCGGAAATGAGTATTAGGGTATCACCTGGGAGCAACACTGACCGGGCATAGAGCAGATCACTCTATTCAATTTATGTCCGGCTCCATGGCTAAATGGTTAGCGTGCTGGCCTTTGGTCACTGGGGTCCCGGGTTCGATTCCCGGCAGGGTCGGTAATTTTAACCATCATTGGTTAATTTCGCTGGCACGGGGGCTGGGTGTATGTGTTGTCTTCATCATCATTTCATCCTCATCACGACGCGCAGGTTGCCTACGGGAGTCAAATCAAAAGACCTGCACCTGGCGAGCCGAACTTGTCCTCGGACACTCCCGGCACTAAAAGCCATACGCCATTTCATTTTAGTGCCGAGGTTACAAATTGTACAAGCCTTTAGCTTCCACCCCTCGAAAAGACTTCGTAGCCTGTATGGCTACGGATAATCGGTTAATCACAGCTGCATATTCCTCTCGTAGTTCTTCTGAGTTACTTATCTCGGAACTAAATTTGAAATTGTAGCATTCCTTTTGCAATCTAAGAATGAACTATATTTCATACATCCTACTATCTATCTTTCATTGATTTTACACAATCTCATAGTGCGTGTGAACATTTTAACTAGAATACTCATCAAAGAATTCCATTGTTTGTTCTTACAATTATTACCGTTCCTTTTATAATTACAATACATTTATGAATAATTTTACTGGTCTCTTGCATTTAAGCATTCTTACGTTCAAACTGGCTGTACCGAGAGACAACTTCGCATCATTGAGCATTGGGGAGGGCTGTCTGATAAACTGCACCACACAGTTGACTGGCTGATGCAGAAAAAGGCAACTCAAACCACTTTTCCCTGACCGTCTCTTGCTCCCTTGAAGCAAAATCTCACCGTATTATTCTGTTTTTCAACAGCTTGAGCCACAAGGAAAGGAGAAAGCCTGAATACTCATACATCTGAGTCATATAAATCCCGAAAGAAACGTTACATTACTGACACTTGAGCATTCATTCAGTGATCTTTCCATGTATGTGACGTGGCATTTCATTAGTCTGATAGTTTCATAAAGTTATTTGTGTACGCAAGATGCGTCCTGACATTACTCGCTTCCGCTAATGCTTTATATCGACAATTGTTCAAGGCGATTACTAATATTATATAAATGGCAATATTCGTCAGGTTGAATGTAATTTGCTTCGTCTGCCTTGGTGAACTGCAACACATTTCAAAGCAAAGCACCGCAACGGATTGCGTGGCTGAAGAATTAATGGCTGACATGGAACGTTGCATGTCTGATGCGAATAATGATTCCCTACTTCACTTCAACATGCGAACATGTAGCTTGTGTGTATCATCGGAATTCATTTTCCTTTCGAAATCGAAGACCAATGGGGCGTATAAATTGATAAGTAGCGAAGTCATTGTCACTACACATGAGGAGGCTCATTATATTGGCGAGTTGAGTGCCTCAGAAAAAAATTGTCAGTGGGAAGCAAAGAAATAAACAATGTTACAATAATAATAATAATAATAATAATAATAATAATAATAATAATAATAATAATAATAATAATAATAATAATAATAGTAATAATAATAATAATAACATATCAACAGCCTGTTTTCGGTCATGCGACGGGTTTCAGGAATTAAATGAATGAATCCCCATCTAGCGGCGAGGATAGGAGGTGTGCCGTCTGCCGAGGGTGTCGCACTCCTCTGGGGCAATGATAAATGACTGACAATTGAAACGGAAAGATATTGGAGAGTGTTGCTGGAATGAGAGGCGACAGGGGGAAAATGGATTACCCGAGGAAAACCTGACCACCACCGCTTTGCCGCTTTGTTGGCAAAAGTCTTGCCTCGAGACTTCATGCTATTCTCAGCGATATCTGGATCACGGAAAAGATTCCTGAGGACTGGAAATATGCAGTAATTCACTCATTGCACAAAAAGGTGATAAAACTGACAACAACTATAGAGGTATCTCCTTGGTATCAGCTACCTAGAAATTATTCTCCAAAGTTCTACTGAGAAGACTTGAAAGACAAACAGATCACCTCAATGGAGAATACCAGGCAGGTTTCAGAAAGGGCAGATCATGTACAGAATAAATACTCAATCTCCAAACTATCTTACAAATGCGTGAAACTAGACAAACAGTGATCACCTTCGTAGACCTTAGAGAAGCATATGACTCCATAGACCGACAGACACTTTTCAAAGTATTCGAAGAATTCAAAGTAGACAGAAAAACAAGAGAATTGACCAGACAAATATTAACTGACACTACTTCCAAAGTTAAATTCTTATGAGAAATATCTGAGCCTTTTGATGTCAACACAGGGGTTCGACGAGGATATGGACTGTCACCTCTCTTGTTCAATCTTGTTCTAGAAAAAGAAAAAGAAGTTAGAAGTTGAAGGAAAAACTCTTGGTAGACAACTGAAAAACAGAATTCACGTGTTGTGTTAAGCTTTTGCAGATGACCTGGCAATTCTTTCTAGTAATAGGCAAGAAGCAATCCACTCCCTCGAAAACGTATATGAAATTGCATCCAAACCATGACTTCAAATATCGTATGAAATAACCCGGTACATTGAAGGAGCCTCTCGGTTTCTAGATGGGCATGCTATAATGACTAAATCTGGACCAATTTCCCAAGTAAATAAATTCAAATACCTTGGAGAAATCATTCAACCTTCTGGATAATAATAATAATAATAATAATAATAATAATAATAATAATAATAATAATAATAATAATAATAATAATAATAATAATAATATGCCGAGATTCACCTCTTCTGAGGTATGGCGTTTACAGTGAACTATTTATTGTTTGGTGAAGAACAAGTGATTTTATATATTTTTTCTGAAATTCCCTGTCACATCCTTGATTTTGTGAATATGAAGGCCGCCGAAGTACGAACGATGCTGTAAGGTCATTCGCTATGCAGCCTGTTCCGGACGTAAATAGTGTGAATTTGTCATACATAAGAACAATTGAAATATCAATTTCTATTATTATTATTGTTACGGAGATATCCGTGGCAGGTAGAGGTGAAAGAAGGTGCGGGTGTGAATGGGTTTCAAGCTACGAATTTAACGTGCAATGTAAAATTAATTTAAAATTTAACTAGGTTATATTTTCTTTTCAAAAACAAGAGATAACAATCATAACAGGTACAGAGTAGCAAAAATGTAGGTACAATATTACTGGATTCGGGCTCAGTGCCCTTACTTCATAACTCTTGGGCCATCAGCCCCGCCTTACTCCAAAAAAATTTTAGCCAAGGGGCAGAAAACCCCATTCATGCCCAGGAGCACTGGCTCCAAACATTACACATAAAGCCTGCACGAGGCATACAGAAACAAATTTCAAAGAGCGATCCGCTCTCAAAATTGTAAGCCTATCACAAGGCCACACCAAACTCTACCTTCAAGCTGTCCTTCTAAGGACGTATTCACAGGGGTAAAATACCCAACCTACGGAGGTCTATTACATGAAAAGAAGGTTGATTACATGACCTCTAAAATAACAATTTGAGAGGAGGCGAACTTGCACTCCTAATACACTTTGTTTTTTAAACTTAATCTGGCTCTGGGCCACTAACGCAAGGGCTAATCCCATACTACAGAGGTGACTTAGAGAAGAACACTTTACATTACATAAACGAAGAATAGTTTGAAAAAAATAAGTTCACCTCAAAACAAATGTGAGTGGGAGCTCGAGAGGGTTAGCACTCTCTATCCCAATATGTAGCTTTACAAGAAAAAGATGAAAAGAGTAATTACATTTTAGGAAAAGGTTACATGATGGAAATGCTTCGAACCCGCCGCGAGTGTTAAACTGCCGACCTAGCAAGAAAATAAGTTATTAATAGGCCATTACCTGGTGTTGAACGGCTGAAGAAGAAAGAGGCGCTTCCCGCCTCCTGCTATGTACTTAATACACTGAAAGATGGAACAGAAGTGGCCCGGAGACCCCAAAATCAGCAGTTTATATACTCTCGCGGAAGTTTCTAGGCGTTAGGGAAATGAAAACACCCGCCCACAATGTTTTTATTGGATAGGACCCCGCAATCGATTCAAGTTGGGGGAAGATACATCTGATTGGATAGAAATTAATTTAAGAAATTCGGGATTGGCTACATGCAAAACAAGGGGAAAGAGAGGGGTATACAGCCAACTTAAACAATAACAGAAAGAAATTTAGCAAAGAACAAACATTTGAAATAAAAATTTCTTCAACAAAATAGTTCTTTGACTCCGCACTAGGTTGCACTATTGTTGATCTTCAGTAGTGTCCTCTAGAAGAGAAAGTTCACACTTCTTACTTCAAGCTAAACAAAAACACATCAAAAGTGACACAGTTCAAAAACTCAAAATTTTCCACGTGGTGACATCTTCTGAGAAAGTAGAGAATTAATAGAATAGATAAAGTTCAACCTTCCTCCAGAAGAGGAGTTTCAACTGGCGCGACTTTTAAATAAACGGTGTAGAGGTGTACCGCCCGGTACAGACCTCCCCCCCCAAAAGTTCCTCCAGGGGTGACACATGAAATCAGTTTGAAACAAAGTCCAAGTAATGATGTTGATACGAAGATAGATAGCAGAAGCATTTACAAGATTTCTTAATTCAGTTTCAAAATGTTGTTGTTGCAGGTGAATGAAAGTCTTTATGTTTGTAGAATTTGAATTTCAGAAGATAAACTTTTAATACTTAAAGGTGAAGAAAAATTTTGCAATGTCCACCAAATATTGTTGTTGAATTCCCAAGTGTAGTTATTGCTTATGGTGACTGTCCATGTAGTTGATGTAGATTGAGTCGGATGGCCAGACCGGCCGTTGCAGCTTGCGTCCAACGGAGGCCGCTCGGACCCCTCAAGTACCCTGAGATACCGCTCGCCCGCACTATGAGGGGAGCAGAGGTGTTGAAGTACGCCGCGCCCGCGGTGAACAGATACAGGCTGCGGGCATGTAGCAGGTCGTGCGCCGCACATCAGCCTTGGCCGGGAGGAGAGCTCCGGCTCGCCGTTCACATGTCGTCCTCGCTGGAGAGGAGGGGGCCCATCCCCCTCCCCAGTCGCTGCACGGCGCTGCGCGGCTGCGGGGGCGCTGAAACATTAAAGCTAGGCGGCAGAATTGTGTTGGACTATCATCTTCTTTGAGGGTACAGGCTTGTGGAGAGGTTGAGGGGCCAGCGGCGTGTAGATATCCATGGCATTTACTATTATGAAGCCACAGTGTAAGGTGGAGCCGGAGACGGGAGCGTGGTAATGGCCGTGGCAAGAACAGGATGGCAGTTTAACGGGTCGGGGCAGGTTTTACACACGGCTTACATCTAAAACCACAATATTACAGAAGGGGCAGAATGCCTTAAAAATGAAACTCAAAAAAAATATAACCTTCATATCCTTTCAAAATAATATGAAGCAAGTTAACACAGAAATTACACCGGTTTCACCTGGGACAGGTGAACTCTAAATATCCTCTCGGTGGCTGGATTACTTAGCAATAAGGTAACCGGCGTAAGAAAATCGAGAATGATACAAGGCCCATGAAATCTGGGGGCAAGCTTGCCCGCGGGAACAAAATTTTTGACCATAACCTGGTCACCTACCTTCAAAGTGGTGGGTCTCCGTCCACGATCATACCTTTCCCTAACCTTTTCATGAGACACTTTAAGATTGGCTTTAGCCTTCTTCCAAAGATCTTTAATGTTATCCGGATCTATTGTCTCGGGTAGAATGTCATTCAAAGACCAGAGGTTAGAGAGCGGCGAGTTGGGAACAAACTTGAACATCAAAGAAGCTGGAGTAAATTTGTGTGATTCATGGACCGCCGAATTCAAAGCAAAAGCTAACCAATGCAGGGACGTGTCCCACCTAGAATGATCTTCATGATGATAGGCAATGAGTGCGGACCTGAGATTACGGTTAACCCGTTCAGCCAGAGATGGTTGAGGGTAATAAGCAGAAGTAGTTACATGAGAGATGGACAAGTCAAAACAGAATTTACGAAATAAATTTGATGTGAACGCCTTAGCATTATCAGATACAATATACTGGCACGGACCAAAAGAAGCAAAAATAGAATTTAGGCAAGTAATGGTGGACTGAGCGGTAGCCAGCTTAGTCGGAAATAACCAAGAAAATCTAGTAAAGCCATCTACGCACACAAAGATGAACTTGTTGGCATTACCCTTTGACTGGGGGAAGGGTCCCACATAATCAATATACAGGCGTTCCATGGGGCGCGACGCTTGATGAGAAGACAAAAGGCCTACCTTGGTGGACATGGTGGGTTTACTGATCAAACAAGATTTACAAGCTTTTACAAGTTCCCGAATTTCACCGTCCATACCTTTCCATATGAACATTTCACGAATCTTTTCACGAGTTTTAAAGATTCCAAGATGCCCCCCCAATGGGGTCTCATGATAGTATTTGAAGATCATAGGTACAAGAACCGCTGGAACAACAACTTTCATCAACTTATCATGCCTCGAAGGGCAACATAAAACACCATTCCTCAGAACATAAGGGACGACATGTTCCCCAGAAGAAAGGGTTTCCATTATCGGAGCCAGCGTAGGATCTTCACGTTGGTATTTCTCAATATCCCTAAAAAGCATGGGAGCATCTGTTAAGATGGCATTAACACCAGATAGTATGGACTCAGAAGGTGATGAACTGTCGACCGGTTCGTGGGTCTCGACGTCGTTAGAAAACATACGGCTGAGTCCATCAGCAACAACATTTTCAGTACCTCTGATATGTCGTACATCGAATTGGAAGGCAGAAATACGGATGGCCCAACGGGCTATACGACCAGTACGACGCGGCCTACCTAAGACCCAGCTTAAGGCTTGATTATCTGTCTCCAGGTCGAATTTAACGTGTTCCAGATAGAGACGGAACTTTTCTAAGGCAAATAAGACTGCCAAACCTTCAAGCTCATATATGGAGTACTTTGCTTCTTGAGCCGAGAGAGTCCTAGATGCATAGGCGATGGGGCGCCTCCCTAGTTCAGTCTCTTGAAGAAGGACTGCAGCTACCGCCGACGACGACGCGTCGGTTTGGACGATGAATTACTTCGAGAAATCAGGCATAGCAAGTACAGGGGCATTACAGAGAGCTAATTTAAGGTCTTCAAAAGCGGCTTGTTGAGACGGTCCCCACTCGAATTTGATGCCTTTCCTACGGAGAAGGTTTAAGGGCGCCGCTCTATTAGCAAAATTAGGAATGAACTTCCTGAAGAAATTCATCATGCCAATGAACCTGGCGATACCTTTGATGTCCTTATGAGGTTTAAAATCACGGATGGCCTGTGTTCTAGAATGATCGACAGCTACCCCATCGGGTGACACAATATGCCCTAGGAATGACATAGAGGGCTTAGCAAAGGCAACCTTGGACAACTTGACAGTTAACCCAGCCTTACGAAGGCGATTCAGAACTTCTCGCAGATGATCTAGATGTTCTTCAAAAAGTCTCGGAAAATACGACGACATCATCCAAGTAGTGATATAAGTACTCAAATTTGATGTCGGAAAAGACCCTATCTAGTAGCCTAGTGAGCACAGCTGCCCCCGTGGGGAGCCCGAAAGGCACGCGGTTGTATTCGTATAAATTCCAGTCCGTGGCAAACGCTGTAAGATGTTTAGACTCTTCGGCAAGGGGAATTTGGTTGTAGGCCTGATTCAAATCCAAGATCGTGAAGAACTTGGCCTTACGAAACCATGAAAAACAAGAATGAAGGTCGGGAAGGGGCACAGATTGCAACACCACCTTCCGATTGAGAGCCCTGTAATCAATGACAGGCCTGAAGCCTCCTTGGGGTTTCGGGACTAGAAAAATAGGCGAAGAATACGCTGACTTAGAGGGCCTAATAATACCATCCTTCAACATCTGATCGATGATTTCTTTCAGAGCCTTCATTTTAGGTGGAGATAGCCTATACGGTGGAAAACGGACAGGAATCGAATCCGTGACCTCAATTTTGTATTCAATAAGGTCAGTAACACCAAGAGTATCAGAGAACACCTCGGGAAACGACTGACACAGTTTCCGAATACTATCAGCCTGCTCCTCAGGTAGATGTCTAAGGTCTAACAACATCTCATCCTGGGTAGGCGAAATAGATGAACATGATACAGAATTACACTTTAACAAGGGAATTCTACAATTGGACGCAAATTTGAATGTGCACGACCTACTCTGGAGATCGAGCACCAGACCAGTGTGAGAAATGAAGTCCGCTCCCAATATGATGGGGCAAGACAAGTGCTTAGCCACAAACAGTTTGATTTTCCATGTAAATTTAAAAATACGAATTTTGACCAGTACGGAACCTAGAATTTCTAATGGCGATGAATTAGCCGAAACATATTGAATAAGAACTGAGACATGGTCAGGTAGTTTACAAACAGATTTCAATTTAGAATACCATTCAGCCGAAATAATCGAACAAACACTGCCTGAATCTAAAAGAGCTGTTATAGGCTCGTTATTTAACTCAATCTTAAGAAAAGGAACAGGTGCGGGGGTATCCGCCGCAATCCTAAGACATTCTTTAGGGCATTCAAAAGATGAATTTGAAGGCTGATTGTTCTCTGCATTTACAACCTGTTTACTAGGGGCTGAGTCTCGGGAAGATGGATTAGTCGACTCAACCGATGCCACTAGTCACTTTTTATTATTGGCATAGGTGGAATTTGCACCAGAAGTTGAGCAGGAGGGGGTGCTATTTGAGTTTGGGCAATTTTTGGCGATATGTGAGAAGGCCCCACACTTAAAACAGCCTTGTGATGAACCAGCTCCATTATTTGCCCTACTAGACTTGATCAGAGGACACTTATTGCGCAGATGGTCAGGCGACCCGCAAGCATAACATTTACGAGGGGTGACTGATCGGCGAGGTGGAAGCCGAGTATTACTAAAAGAAGGCGGGGGTTCTTTTGCCACACGCAAGGAATCGGCATACCTAACTCCTTCCGCAGAGACGGCTAATGCTTCCAGTTCAGAGAAGGTTTGCGGGCACGCCGCGAAACACAAATATGACCTGTAGGGTGGTGAAATCCCTTCGATAATAGCTTGCACGATCTGATCCTCAGGGAAGTGGAGAGCAAACACCCTAGTATAAAACCTAATATCTTGGATGAAGTCTGCCAGGTTTTCATCCAAGCGCTGTACCCGATAATAGTATTTCTGAATAAGAGATGACCTCGCGCGGGCAGGAATAAAATTTGCAAGCAGATGTGCATGGAAATCTTCGATAGATGACTGTTCAGCTATGGCTCTTACTATTTTATCTGAGAGAACCCCAATAGCATAAGGATAGATAATTTGCAAAATTTGACATGGGGAAAGAGAAAACACAAGGGCATGATCCTGAAATTCCACTAGAAATCTTAAAAATGAAATTACATCACTGGTGGTATTAACGGAAAACTTGGATATACCTCTGAGCAACATTGCCAATGGATGAGGCAAGCTGCTAAACCCGGGCGACATAGTAGGTAAAGGTTTCAATGGCAAGGAAGTTAATTCAGCACGTACATTGTTCAACGATGTGCGGCGTTCAGACTCGTTGTCCAATGGGGCAGAGATAGTTTGAGCAGCAACGGTTATCCTATTGCCTTCTCCCTTAGCAGGTTCTTCCTCACTACTTACATTCACTATGGTGGGCTGATCAGATTTGGGAGGAACTTCCCCAGTTAACAATTGAGTGACTTTACTAGACAATTCAGAGATAGTTTCAAGGAGCGTATTAGCTTGCTTCCTCTGAACGTCATTCACCTTCAGAGACAACAGATCATTAACTCTATTTGAAAAGTGATATAATCTGCCTGGCACACGCTTAATTTGGTTAGGAGACGGATCATTTTCATAAAAAAAACTAACTACGGAAGCTAGCCCAGTAATATTCTCCGTGATCGTGGAAAGAGAGTCGTCAATTTCTTTCTCTCCCAAATTGGGGATGGAAATGGGCAAATCAAGGGACTCTCTAAGCTTGTTAGTGTCTATTGCAACCGTGCCTCCAGATTGAACGTTTCTGATAGTTAACTCGTATATCAACTCCTCTTTGCGCAAATAGTTAAGGAGGAGCACATCGCGAGGGCCGGACATGATGACAGAACAATTTAAAAAAAAACTCAAAAAATTCCAGCAACTGAGAAAATTGTTAGAGTTCGAATTAAAGCAATGTTTAGCCGTCAAAAGGGGCTAAATTGAGACCCATTCAACCACGCTCTGCTACCACTTGTTACGGAGATATCCGTGGTAGGTAGAGGTGAAAGAAGGTGCGGGTGTGAATGGGTTTCAAGCTACGAATTTAACGTGCAATGTAAAATTAATTTAAAATTTAACTAGGTTATATTTTCTTTTCAAAAACAAGAGATAACAATCATAACAGGTACAGAGTAGCAAAAATGTAGGTACAATATTACTGGATTCGGGCTCAGTGCCCTTACTTCATAACTCTTGGGCCATCAGCCCCGCCTTACTCCAAAAAAATTTTAGCCAAGGGGCAGAAAACCCCATTCATGCCCAGGAGCACTGGCTCCAAACATTACACATAAAGCCTGCACGAGGCATACAGAAACAAATTTCAAAGAGCGATCCGCTCTCAAAATTGTAAGCCTATCACAAGGCCACACCAAACTCTACCTTCAAGCTGTCCTTCTAAGGACGTATTCACAGGGGTAAAATACCCAACCTACGGAGGTCTATTACATGAAAAGAAGGTTGATTACATGACCTCTAAAATAACAATTTGAGAGGAGGCGAACTTGCACTCCTAATACACTTTGTTTTTAAAACTTAATCTGGCTCTGGGCCACTAACGCAAGGGCTAATCCCATACTACAGAGGTGACTTAGAGAAGAACACTTTACATTACATAAACGAAGAATAGTTTGAAAAAAATAAGTTCACCTCAAAACAAATGTGAGTGGGAGCTCGAGAGGGTTAGCACTCTCTATCCCAATATGTAGCTTTACAAGAAAAAGATGAAAAGAGTAATTACATTTTAGGAAAAGGTTACATGATGGAAATGCTTCGAACCCGCCGCGAGTGTTAAACTGCCGACCTAGCAAGAAAATAAGTTATTAATAGGCCATTACCTGGTGTTGAACGGCTGAAGAAGAAAGAGGCGCTTCCCGCCTCCTGCTATGTACTTAATACACTGAAAGATGGAACAGAAGTGGCCCGGAGACCCCAAAATCAGCAGTTTATATACTCTCGCGGAAGTTTCTAGGCGTTAGGGAAATGAAAACACCCGCCCACAATGTTTTTATTGGATAGGACCCCGCAATCGATTCAAGTTGGGGGAAGATACATCTGATTGGATAGAAATTAATTTAAGAAATTCGGGATTGGCTACATGCAAAACAAGGTGAAAGAGAGGGGTATACAGCCAACTTAAACAATAACAGAAAGAAATTTAGCAAAGAACAAACATTTGAAATAAAAATTTCTTCAACAAAATAGTTCTTTGACTCCGCACTAGGTTGCACTATTGTTGATCTTCAGTAGTGTCCTCTAGAAGAGAAAGTTCACACTTCTTACTTCAAGCTAAACAAAAACACATCAAAAGTGACACAGTTCAAAAACTCAAAATTTTCCACGTGGTGACATCTTCTGAGAAAGTAGAGAATTAATAGAATAGATAAAGTTCAACCTTCCTCCAGAAGAGGAGTTTCAACTGGCGCGACTTTTAAATAAACGGTGTAGAGGTGTACCGCCCGGTACAATTATTATTATTATTATTATTATTACTATTATACAGGTGCGTTACAGTGTTACATTTCGTTTTAACCACAGACCGCATAACCTTAAGTTTTATTAACTGAGTCTGCACCGAAACAGAATGATTTCCTTCTTAACAAAAAAGGAATATTACATCGATATTCATATTTCGAAGAAATATATCACAGTTAAAGCCTTCCATACGAAAAACCAACACTTGAAATATTAATTCAAACAGTATTGGGAACTGCGAATTCAGTGTGACAGAAATTAAGAAACATGGTATTTGGTAAGATAAAACGGTTGGCCAAATATCTCTAGTACAAGCATTGTTATTTGAGGAGAAAGAACACTAGTTATGCGTAGTTGCATGGCTAAGTTTTATCAGAAGTAGTGTGGTATCGTCGGAAAAAGTGAGTGTACTGTTTGTACGTGGGGAAGCAACGTGACTAGGTACGATTTTGTCATGAATTCGTCCGCAATTACCCAGCGTCGGTTATCCAGTTTGTGGTTGGCAATTGTGTTAGCGGAGTCGACATTTAACGTCGTATAAAAGGTATGTAAAGGAATGAGTGTGTATAACGCTGTACAGTGTTCAGGTGATGTTGGGAATTTCCATTTCATCACAGACGAGTTAGTACGTGCTAAAACCAGATCAAGCACAGTGGGTAGCCGGCTGAAAAAAAAAACTGAAGCTATCAAGGGATGGCGGTTCATCAGCAATGGTGAGTCTGAGACGCCTTCGAAGAATGACCCCGCCGCCAACAACTGCTCGGGATGTCCGTCATCAAAATAAACCGCTCAGAAATTTGCTTGAACCAACAATTTGACTATATTTATGCAGGTATAACACCCATACATCACAATTTAAGTCCTGTTATGTTCAAGTATTTGAAAAAATAAACTATTGGGCCTCCAGAAACAAAGTAAAGGCTTAATTTAATTTTGGAGACCCTTATGTTTACGGACTGGATGAAAGTCGGAACTGTACCAGTCAACCAAAAACCATCAGTTAGCCTATTCCCGGCAAAATGTTTGTAACCAATTCAGGAAAACAGCACAATCGCTAATGGAGGATAAGATAGATAAGTTGCATCGGGAAATAGTGGGTTCGAATCCCACTGTCGTCAGCCCTGAAGATGGTTTTCCGTGGTTTCCCATTTTCAGACCAGGCAAATGCTGGGGCTGTACCTTAATTAAGGCCACGGCCGCTTCCTTCCAACTCCTAGGCCTTTCCTATCCCATCGTCGCCGTAAGAACTATCTGTGTCGGTGCGACGTAAAGCCATTAGCAAAAAAAAAAGGAAGGTGGATGAGAACCACTGGGATTTCAGACCTCAAAGACGACCAGGTTTACAATATTAATGAAGTAAAGGCGAAGTGCTATAGGAAAAATGTAGTGTTATCACAACTGCTAAGGCTCTCATGGTGAATATCACGTCGATAATCGAAGTTTTCTGGGCATGAGGGCATGGCCTAGTAGGGTCCCGAGCTCAATATGACGAGTTCGATCCGGGCTCAGTTCGGTGGTATTTGAAGCTGATCAAATATGCCAGCCTTGTGTCAATAGATTTATTGGTGAGTATTGGAACTCCTGCGGGACTAAATTTCGGCACCTCAGCTCTCCGTAAACAGTAAACATAGTTAGTGGAACGTAAAATCAATAACATTGTATTGTTATTATTATCATCGTACGTCAGGTGCTTGCACTAGTAACCTCTTATGTGAAAGCATTCTACTTTCGATACGTAAACACTGTAGCCTACATTAAAATCGTCGACCATATCATATGGGATATGATCACCTTCAACACCAACTCGTTAACTATCTTGAACTAATTGAAGAGCGTCTCTTAAAAAGGTGCTATTTCCACTTCCAAAAAATTAAATCAGTATTTCGTTTACATACATTACAGTAGTTGAATATTATCAAATGCCATGAGCAATCCAGACAAGGAAGATGTAATTCCTTAAAATTTGTGCCAAACCCGATCATGGGTACGTTCCAGATGCCTTTTATTTTACGTTTCTTCCGATTTTCCCACAACTCACTTAAGGTGGAAATAGCACCTTTGGAATAGGCACTCCTCAACTCTTCACGACAATTCGATTGCAGAACTGATTGACAAATTGCCCCTGACGATGTCGATTAATAATCGTGCGATAATTCACTGCTAATCACCGATTGTCATACGTGCACGATTATACCTATTAATTGTTGTAATTGTCAAACTAATGTTGATATCTGTATTCACATGTACGGGTCTCCGTTACAGACATTGCGCCAGCAACTGATTGATAGTTAATTAATAAAGAATTCGGGCATATCTATTTTGAAGCGTGACTACTGATAAGGTATGAGACCTACTTGCATAAAAAATCCGTACTTGGTAACGAACGTTACAGTCCAACTGTCCAAGCGTTCTGAACTGCTGTAATGAATGACTGCTATTTCCTAATATCCCAATTTCTTATTCAATAACATCATATAAACTAGGTGACATTCGATTTACTTTATTCGAGTATTTGGTGTGGTGTTGTTCTGATGCCGTGTTGCACTCTATGTTGGCCATTTCCAATGTAGAGGAATGTAAATATCTATTATATGATGAGCAATATGCCTGCTCCGTGGTGTGCGGGTAGCCTGGCTGTCTCCTACCTGGAGGTCTTGGGTTTGGTTCCTGGCCAGTTTAAGCATTTTAATTCCTGACTGAGGTCTGGAATGGGGTTCACTCAGGCTCTTGAGACCGACTAAGGAGCTGTTGATACGAGAGGCAGTGGACCAGGTTACGGATGACAAGCAATATATCTACAGATGTCGTTAGCTGACCACGTGACATTCCAGGACATGTGCAAAGGAGTCGTCTTCGCAGGCTATGGGCCTAAATAGATTCTATGCGTCACGGATGAAAGTGTTGAAATTTATCCACTTAGTCCTTAATTTATTACAGGCTTACGGATCTTTTGTAAGAATGGTGATCTGTTTATTCATAGTTAAGTTTCACTCAATAATGGTATAGTATTAATTTAACAGCTAAGTTTACTTTATTCAAAGATTTATGTCATCATTAAGTAAGTTCTTATACCAGTTAGAAAGTGTATACAGTTTTATATAAATCCAATAGATGTATGCTTAGTGAAAAAAAACGAAGAAACAAGGATAAGATATTAAGAGATCATAGAGAATTTTCCGAAACAAAATATGGTCATATTCCGTAAGATTCATTAAGTTCGGTTGAAATCTCTTACTTATAACGATTCCTTAAGAAAGAGTGAACTCTGCTCTAACAATGATCCACTATAGATAACGAAATTTGCATTAGACCATGCTATACAGGGTGTAACAAAAATGTACGAAGCAAGTTGCAGGACACATTTCTTATGCATAGATGAAGAAATTATGTTATATGAACATGGGTTTGGTAACACCTTGTTTCCATGTTAGACGTCATTGTCTACAACTCATTAATCATGGGAAACACACAAGAACAGAACGTACCAGCATATCACATGCAACTCTTTCTCACAGGAGATGTTCAATATGCCCTCCGCGAGCTTCGATATATGCTTGTCAAGGTCGTATTGATCACTGGAACAGTTGATGCTACTTGTAAACAAGCAATGACGTAAATCGCATGGCAACACGGACATGTAAAACGAAACAAAACACTGGCAGTGCACTTAGGATAATGACACCGTTACCAGACGTAACCAAGAGTGCAGGTTTCCCATGATTAATGAGTTGAAGAAAATGAAGTGTAACATGGAAACAAAGCTTTTCCGGCCCTCCCATGTTCATACAACATAATTTCTTCGTCTACGTGCCTGGAATGTGTCCTGCAAATTTGTGCTGTACATTTTTGTTACACCCTGCATTTTCTTATCTCATATTTTGAGCGTTGCCTTGATGGGAATGATGTGAACACGTACACTTTCAGCAAGAAGGCATCAGCAGTACCCAATAGCCCGAAAATATTTAATAGGTTCATCATGGATTCTGAGAAATATTTCCAGAAAATGTAAATGATCTAGCTACTAACGATATGTCAAGATGTGATTTGCAATTTGTTAATGGGTGCTGTTCATTTTATTCACACACTGTATAAAGATGGATGGTTAGTAATTTAGACAAAATATCATTCTTCTGTTTTGAAACGTATGCTAAGATCTAGATGATGTGAGTAATAATGTTATTTCACCATTGGAAAATCGTTTCCCATTCAAATACTAATGCTTATAGGTTGTGTGTCTTATATGGATGCTCCTTCCGGCAGTGACATGTCACTCAAAAATGCAGTCATTGTCACTCAGGAGGGACGTCTCCTTGCTGTTTCCCTCTTCCTAATTTACAATATATCAGTAGCAAGAACTTTGCTTAACGTGTCAGAGAACAAGGTAATTTTATGAACATCATTCAGTTTGCTTTTAACAATAATAATAATAATAATAATAATAATAATAATAATAATAATAATATTTGAACTATAATTATCCAAAATATTTGATTCATGGATGGAATAAAATATTGGCTTTTAGTAATTAAAAGAGGAGATTTTAAAGGAAACGATGGTGAGTTCGAATTAACCAATATTTTGGTCTGACGAATCTTGAATTATTCAAATCGTCCTCTATATGCTTATGTATGTATGTTCAGTCCTCAGCCTTAAGGCTGGTTAGATCCTCAACAGCTCCGCCATCATCTGTCATAGATAGCCTAGGCATCACCGAAGAAGCATTCTATGGAAATGGGGAGTGTGGTAGTTTTCCGTTGCTTTCCTCACAAAGTCAGAGGTTGCAATTACATATCTGTCTGCCATGCCCACTGAAATGCATGCACCAACCGACCCTACGAGCAACATTTCCATACCATTCATAGCAGGGACTGTCTTCATAAGGAACGGCATTATGAGCATCGCTCATGCCTGAGTCACTTTCATATTGTCAAAGCCAAGGATAAGGCAGAGACAGATCAATGAAAGTAACTAAATTGCTCTAACCTATACAAGGAGACATAGTGCGCTGTAAACACCAGGACCCGCCAGAAAAGTCATGAAGAAATGAAAATCCACAGCCTGTTTCAAGTCATTTACCGAGTCAGGAATGGAATGAATGAAGCCCCCATCTATCGGCGAGGATAGGAAATGTGCCGACTGCCGAAGTCTGTCGCACTCCTCTGGGGCAATGATAAGTGACTGACAGATGAAATGAAATCTTAATGGAGAGTGCTGCTGGAATGAAAGATGACAGTACGCGGAGTAAAACCTGTCCTGCCTCCGCTTTGTCCAGCACAAATTTCACATTGAGTGACCGGGATTTGAACCACAGTATCCAGCAGTGAGAGGCCGCCGCGCTGCCGCCTGAGCCACAGAGGCTTCTAGAAAAGGCATATACTTATGAAATATAATTCTACCCAGAACAGTGTTCATAATCATAGTGATTTTGTGTGTTGCTAGATCTGTCCTTCGTTGCAGCTGAGTCACTTGAGAACTACGATCCGTATCAAATAAACAAATCATGAATAGTAAATTTTAGGATTAGATTTACACTTCACATCGTATTAAATATATTAGGAGTCAGTAATAAGAGGGATTGTGCAGCATACAATTACATCTCTTCAGCACACTATACCCTATAATTATGTCCCGAGTTTTCCAGGTATACTGGTGTTCAGATGAGCGCTCCAGACGTTGCCAGGTCAGGAATACTGAATGACGGGATTTGCAAACAATGGAGGGCTCTTGTTCTTGAATATGATCTGAGAAAGATGGCCCTTGCCACACGAGCACTGAGAGCTCTAAGGCCTGTAATTTCACGGGGAGGGCGGAATTCTTAATGGTTATAGATGATCTTGGGCAAAGTTTTTTTTATTTCGTCTCAAGGGTCGATTATATATTTTAAAAGTTTAAGGTGTTTTGTTGTTGATAATATCATAATCGAGTGATATGAATACAGACGCAGTGTTTCCTGACATGCGATGTGTGTTTTTCATCACTGATGCTTACATGTTGTACGGCAAAGCTATGTTTAAACGTAATCTGTTCAAATCTCAGATTTGTTGTGACAAATTAGATTTTGTACGCATGCATTATTTTCAATATCATTAACTGGAGTTTCGTGTTGTATTGTAATAGCATGTAATTTGAGCAATTAGGTACTTTTCACGTTATAGATCTCCATTACGGCCGAGACAATGTACACAAACACTGCGTGGTGGTCTCCACAGGCCTGGCTTTGAGTCTCTCAGTTTAGCTGGAGTGCGCAACTGTTAGAAGAGATGTTTTGAGATATTCTAGGAGATTTAAGAAGAAATGTAAAGACTTTTATTATTAGTAGTAGTTTTAACAAAAGCACCTAGTATCCAGCTGTAAAGTAAAAAAGCCGGTTGGCCGAGAGTTCCAAATTCGATTCCTGAGTTTTCTGTGAATTGAATAATAATTTGAGGTTGTAGGACGGGATATTTGCAAACTCTTGAAGATTTCTTATGTACGATGCAATGTCAAATAATATACAACTTGCAACTAATTTATCAAATGTCCGACTCATTGGCTGAATGGTCAGCGTTGAGGCCTTACGTCCAGAGGGCCCCGAGTTCGATTCCCGGCCGGATCGGTTATCTTAATCGCGTCTGATTAATTCTTCTGGCTCGGGAACTGGGTATTTGTGTTTGTCCCAACATTTTCCTCTTGACATTCAAACACAATATTAATTTACAAACCACCACAGAAACACGCAATAGTGATTACATCCTTCCATATAAGGTTGGCGTCAGGTAGGTCATCTGGCCGTAAAACAGGGCCAAATCCACGTGTGCGACGCAGGTGTGGGAAAAGCGGTAGAAGAAGGTGAAGAACGAATTTGCCAAATGTTCGAGACAGCCGCATCCGCAGCTGTTTATTGTGCTATCACAAGACAAGTAATCATTAGAAGCTCTTCCTTAGGACCGTAGTACTTACGAAATTATTATTATTATTATTATTATTATTATTATTATTATTATTATTATTATTATTATTATTATTATTAGGTTGCTTTCATGAATGATGTTACAAGAAATGTCATGGCATACATTTTCACAACTCCTATATGAATGGATGAAAACCATAACGGTATAAGTAGCATTTTGGTCATTCAGAGAAAAAGGCATTTAAACCGTCACCACTCATATAAAGCATGCTATTTGTAGTTATACTACCCATCACTAGAGCACAGAATATTACCGCTATCACTTGTATCTCTTTGCTGGTGAAAAGATACATCCTCCCGGAGTTACATCCTGCACTTAACTCATTTTTTTTTTAAATGTCACTTGTACCGTTATGGTTTTCATCCATTCATATGGAGTATGGATAGTACGGCATGGATTGTTTCTCAGGACTGTCCTCATACTTATCTAAGCACTTGCAGCTCTACATTTGGGAGACGGATGGGCATTTCCTCACTGTCGTCTAACCTGAGAATGGTTTTCTGTATTTTTACATTCTCCTGCACAAAGGCAAATGCCGAGATATTTATGAATACATCACCGATACAAAACTCCCTGGCCTGAGAGGGAGGTTGCCGTATAGGAGGCCCACTATCCCAATCAGAGACGGAATAAAAAGTGAGTAGCTTAGTAGTAGTACTTGCTAAAATGACCAAGGCGTATGGTACTTCGGCGTAGAGAAAACTGAGTCAACCGCCTGAATTGACGGCTCGCTGAAATACACCGCCAGTTCCCGGCCATCCCCTCCCAGATTTTCCTATAATTTTAAAATAAACGATGAATACCAGACGGTGCCAGGTTAGGAAAGGATAGTCCACTACCTCGCATTGGTAACACCGAAGCAACTGCCGGGCTGGTTGTCCTACCCAGAGAGCAGAGCGCGGTCTATCAGAGCCAAACATAGCCAGTTCGATACCGGCCCAGTCGAGTGGTATTTGAAGGTCCTGAAATACGCCGGCCGGCAGGTTTACCGGCATGTATAGAAACTCCTGTGGAACAAAATTCCGGCACATCGCTGTCTCCGAAAACCTTAAGAAAGGCTAGTTAGTGGGACGTAAAGCCAATCATTGTTATTTTTACTCTTATTCTTACGCACTTCCAATTGGTTTGGTTTTTTTTGCTAGGGGCTATAAGTCGCACCGACACAGATAGGTCTTATGGCGACGACGGGATAGGAAAGGCCTAGGAGTTGGAAGGAAGCGGCCGTGGCCTTAATTAAGGTACAGCCCCAGCATTTGCCTGGTGTGAAAATGGGAAACCACGGAAAACCATCTTCAGGGCTGCCGATAGTGGGATTCGAACCTACTATCTCCCGCATGCAAGCTCACAGCCGCGCGCCTCTACGCGCACGGCCAACTCGCCCGGTGGTTTGGTTTTTAGATGTGTCGGAGTGTTGGAATTTTCTCTCCCAAAAAAATCGTTACGAGTTAGGGCCCAGCGGCAGTGAATCATCAAATGCCAATGACCTCAATCGAAAACGAACCTACCATGTAATGAATGTAGTACAGGTCTCCATGTATTTGATAACTTGAAGCCGTCTTCCCTGTTGATGTAATTTGGACGCAGCTCTATCTCTACGGATACTGCAGAAATACATGCATAACACCTTGAGACCTATTAGTGGGGTAGGCCGTGGATAGTACGGCCATGACTTCCACGTTTCTTTGAATTTCTTTTCTCACTGTCGGAAGCAGAATTTAACTTGCCCTGATGAAGGCCAATGCAATTTAGCTGAAAGCTCGGCTTCATTAAATAAACATAGTAGCTTTAATCCAGTAATCATTTATTTATTTACGAACCTACCATCTTTGTCATGACGGTCAAGATGCTGGCTCTCTGGGTCCGAGTTAGCAAGTTCGATCCTGGCTCAGACAAGTGGTATTTGAAGGTGCAAAAAACACGTCAGGGGGCGCGTACAGAAAAGTGCAAAATTAGGTGAAGGAGGTAGAATAAATTTGGCAGGGGGCGAGATAGAAGACGGATGGATCGTGGTGTCGGTGGATAACTGGATTATACAACCAGAAGATTTGATTGATGAAAATATTAAATTAAAACCCAGTAAACGATTTCCCATTCTTTACGTAAGAAGTGAGAACCTTCTAATTCGTACTGTGATTGGCACAGGTGCGACAATTAGTGTTGTTTCACAGAAGTTAATAAATGAACCAAAGTCTCGAATGCGTATTCCGATTACTCCCATCGCTATACTGAAAGCAAAAGGAATAATTCCTAACAGAACAGCTATGTGTTAAGAACAAGTCTTGTCGCTTAAGTGCGGCCAGTATCCAGTATTCGGGAGATAGTAGGTTCGAACCCCACTGTCGGCAGCCCTGAAAATGGTTTTCCGTGGTTTCCCATTTTCACACCAGGCAAATGCTGGGGCTGTACCTTAATTAAGGCCACGGCCACTTCCTTCCTACTCCTAGCCCTTTCCTGTCCCATCGTCGCCGTAAGACCTATCTGTTTCGGTGCGACGTAAAACAACTAGCAGAGAAGAAGTCTTGTTAGTGAACCATCCTGTTCATTGGGGCAATTGGATTAATTTTAGTATTGGATATTGGAATCACACAAGGCCACCCACGAAGCCAGTGTATTACTGTAAATGTCATAAAGAAGTCCAGAAGAAGCGTTCTTGTGTGAAGTGTGTGCGAGCGTCATGATGAGAAATCTCCAGAAACCCATTAAAAGGAGTTATGTCCCAAGCCAAGCCTCTTGATGAAGATTGGGGACGCTTCCCAGATCCCGGCAAAACGTATATGAGGAGGGAAGAAAGAATTAAATTAATATCTTTGGTTACGGAGGAGTTGCATTGGATTTGAGACCTGAATTGCAACCTGTATAATTTCTGCTTTATGTTGATATGCATTAGGGCTGCATTCATTAATGCATTCGTTAATTAGAGCTCATGATAGACTTAGAGCGGGAAAAGACTTTCGCGGGCGCGCGCGGATTGCACGCGACCAAGCGGCTTGATGACGCCATCCGGGATTATAAAATAAGGCAGCCTGGCATATCAGGGTCATTCGTGGACAAGAAGACTGCTTGAACGAGTCGTCATACTGCGTGTCGGTACTGAGAACAACGCTTTGTCTTCGAGCAGCACAGACGAAGAGTACAGCTAGATCTGCGAGGAATTACCCCAGCATCAAGTCAGAACGAGTGTTTGACATCATCATTGCGAAGAAGCCACAACCAGGAGCTGAAGCCAACACGACAACGGGCATCGATCCAGGAACATTGGGAGCACCTGATCAGCACGACATCGAAGGGGACACCTTCCAACTACAGAGGGAGCTGTACGAAGACGCCACACAAGCAAGAATGTCTCCAAGTGGTCAACAGTATCTGCTGCCAGCTCCGCAGTCTATCATGATGTGGTAGATCCAGTGGTCCACAGGGATGGCCGCTCCGTTATGTCCCAATAAATAAGGTCAGAGCTTTCCAATTCTGTTTCAAGCATGTCATTTAAATTTAGATAGGAATAGGGCGTCAGTCCACAGATTTGTTGTGGTAGGAAAATTTTCCTTGTAATTTAGAGCTAGGCCTCAAACTCGAACCCCGTACTTTAAGATAGATGTTATTTGTAGAGTCATTGTTAGCGTGTTCATATTTCATTTTGATTGTGTTATTATAACGTACGTGTATTTGTAAGGGTCTGATCGAACTCATTTGGTCATAGGAGGTTAGTCTATCAGAGAGGTACTTTTATTAGATCGCATTTAGGCATTTGTTTCTGCAGACGTAGATGTGTATAGTTGTGACCAAGACGTGACCAGTAATTCACCCAGATTCACTGATAGAGCGAGCGAGTCCGAATATTTAAGAGATTTGAGCCCATGAGAGGCAGAAGTAAGATTTGCAGTTGACATGAGAGAGCCCAACAATTGAGAGTTTATTGAATATATTTTGGAAGTGCCTAGTATGGCCATGTGATGATCGCTTAACGATTAGTGTTTTTGTAGCACCAGGATTTAGCCCATGAGAGGCATAAGTAAGAGTAGCGAGATTGCTGGAGATATTGAGACGAGGGCAGATAGCCCAGGTATATTTAAAAGAGGGCTTTAGCAGCTGATTACGTGAGGTGTTCTTTTGAAAGGTGAGAATTTAGCCTGTCGCCCATTTGAGCTCATAAATTAGGGGGCTGCCCCAAGTAAAGTGGTGAGGGTGGAGGTCGTTGAGCTTGACGTCACAGGCTTGTGAGTTGGTTATTGTCGTCTGCAGTTTGTCATGTGTGCCTGGGGGGAAGAAACGACCTTCATGTCTTGAAAGCAGGGAGAGATTTTTTTATGTCCTATTTGTTCTACGTAATATTTTAACACTGACCCGTTTTATACTGACACCCATGTATATGTTGATTGTGTCCTTTTATATTGTTTGCATAGGTATCTTTGACGCCTTACACATCATGGGACTAGGGTTCGTGACCGAGTCAGGTCATTGTAAATTTTGTGGTGATTTTTGTTTGCACCGGGGTTCGACGGCGCGAGGCATTGTAAATTTTATGGGAATTATTGTTTATGAGTAGTTAAACAGATATCCATCTTTCTATACTTCGTTACTTACACTATTGTAACATGCTTGTTGCAGTACAGCTGTTTCGTGAAGGCAGTGAACTGGTTGTCATCGGCTCAGCGTCATTTTACCCTATCATATTGAAAAGCTCTTTCATTTGTAAATAATTCAATTTTGTGTAATAAATCCCTATTTGTTAAACTTTGAAGGCAGCGGTGTTTTCTGTTAGATATTTTATTTTATTTGATTTAGCGAATTCTTACCTGAGTAGGCACATGTCCTAGTGTTTTTATCTTTATATTGCCCCGTTATACCCATGTTATCCCTGAGAAGAGCGCTTACCGGCTGAATGAAGAGGACTGTGTTCAGGTAAGACTATGTGCACCAGCTCACGTCTGTGAGAGTTCTTTCACTACTGTACTCTGGGTTCGAGACCGGCTTTCGCCTGGACGGAACTTTAAAGTGCAGTAGGGCACATTAGACATTGAATTTCGGAGCTCAGTTATGTCGCATCAATGCGTAATTTTACAGAAGTTTTGATATAAATTGATAAAAGGGCAGATTTTCTGGGAAAGTATAATGCAGTAATTAACATGGAAACTACACTACCGCTCATTAATTTCAATACACCCTGGCATTTCAGATTTACAACACAACTCAAACGTTATTTTTCACAAAAGATAATTATATTAACTTACACATATATAACACAACCAGAATCATTGTATTTCACTTTCATCAAAGTATTTTGTTTCAGTTTTAATGACTCACAATCTCGAGGCATGCAGTCAATCCGTTTTTGTAGGTATCGTGAATTTATATGATTCCGCACATTCTTAACAATATTCCAGAAATGTTCCTTGCTGGATATATTAACTTCCCTGATACGTCTGTCCACTTCATTTCAGATCATTTCAATGGGATTACAATCGGGGCTTTGGGACGGTCATACCATATCTTTCAGTACTTTATGTTTTTCCTTTACCGAGATCGATAGCTGCAGTCGCTTAAGTGCGGCCAGTATCCAGTATTCGGGAGATAGTAGGTTCGAACCCCACTGTCGGCAGCCGTGAAAATGGTTTTCAGCGGTTTCCCATTTCCACACCAGGCAAATGCTGGGGCTGTACCTTAATAAAGGCCACGGCCGCTTCCTTCCCACTCCTAGCCCTTTCCTGTCCCATCGTCGCATAAGACCTGTATGTGTTGGTGCGACGTAAAGCAACTAGCAAAAAAAAATGTTTTTCCTTTCATGCAATGTAGCTCGTACAGTACGCCGACCGATATTTTGGGCCATTATCCTGTTGTAAGGTGAACCCTTTCCCTATTAAGCGCAATCCAGTTGGTATTGCACGATACTGAAGTATGCGGTGGTACTGCTTCTGATCCATGCATCCTTCTATTTTCACAATGTTGCCAACTCTATCTCCGGCGAAACGTACCCATACCATAATAGAACCTCCACCGAGTTTAACTGTAGGTAGAACACACTGCTGGGCTACCCTTTCCCCTACAAATCGGCGAACAAATATTCTCCTTCTGGTTCCAAAAATCTCGAATTTCGATTTATCGGTGAATAATACCTTCCGATGTCCAATTACGATGATTTCTAGCCCATTCAAGTCTCTTCTGTTTATGTATGAGCCTTAGAAGGGGTTTTCTTGCTGTGACACACCCTTTCAAGCCAGCTTCGATCAGTCTCCTTTTTACTGTTGTAACAGATATTGTTGTCGTGTTCATTTCTACCAATTCTGCAGCAATTTGGAGCGCTGTTTTCAATCCATTTCCCTTACTGGCAATTCTCATATATATGTTTATCACCACTTTTAGTTGTTTTACGAGCTCGTCCTGGTCGTGGTATGTTCTTATTGCTACCTGTTGTCTTCTGGCGGTGAAGGGTGTATTGCACTACCCCTATAGACACACTACAATGTTTCGCAATTTGGCGAATAGATAAACCTGCTTGGCTAAGTGCTACAATTGCAGCACGTTTTTCTATGGATATCTCTACTCGTGGAGCCATACTAGCGATGTGTACACTTCAACTGTCACGAAGGAACTGACATGCAGTAACCACATGTTATGTATCGCAGCAATGCTCGCCGTTCGCTGCAGATATCACATCACTACAGGGAACAACACAGGTGCGTCAAATGCGGCGTCCGTCAGCAAATAGGTGAACAAACATATCCGATAGGCACATAACGTTTATGTACACAACATTGTGTGTTTGACACTATTGTATCTCGATGGCCACAAACAAAAATCTTGACATGTGTACAACTGTTGTACTATTCCTTTGTTTCCTCAACCGTACCCACGGTATTAGACATTATCTACAGAGAACTAGATGTCAACTATTGGGTGTATTGAAATTAATGAGCGGTAGTGTAACAGCGTGATATTTCGGACTGAAAATACCCAAGAGGAGATGAAATTAGACCAGGCAGACAACGAGTTGGATGAAGAAAGAATTTGGACATCTACAGCAGAGTAAGGGGAAAAGAAGTCTACCTATTTTCCGCCCTGCTGGGTGGAAAATTGCCCTGAACATCGTGAAGATTTTGAGGCCATGATAGCAAATCTCGAAGAAGAAAATGAGGAAGAGAAATTTAGAAGATTACTGCCGGAAAAGATAACTGAAGCTCCAGTGAACGATGAAGGTCGTGAAAAGTTTAGGAAAACATCAGTCAGTCCTTAGATCAAAACCAGGAAAGATCCCAAACTACGAGTAAAAGATTGTATAATTGAATAATTGGGAACCTTTCAATCAGAGACCATACCCGTTACCAGAAAAGCTATTTCCCAAGGTTAAAGAAATTATTGAGGAGATGGAGCGGAACGAAATTATTGTCAAGTCACCTACACCATTCGTAAATCCTATTTCAGCTGTTCCTAAACCAAATGGATCTATCAGAGTATGCTGAGATGCAAGAGCCATTATTAAATGCGTTGTACCAGAGTATGAACAGGCGCCTGTCAATAAGGGCATAGTAAAGAAGTTTGGAGGCATGGAATCCATTGGGACTGTGGACTTGACCTCATTATTTTATCATATACTATTACATGCTAGGTCATGTACGCTAACTGGGTTCATGTTCGATAACCAGACAAAGACTTCCATTCGGTTTGATTAACTCTAGCTCTGTGCTCATCCGAGCATTGGAACAAAACCTTAGTCAGGAAGTAAAAGACTTCACGATACGCTATATCGATGCCATCATTTTCTGTTCTAAGACATTAGAAGAACACCTCAGGAAGATCGATTTATTGTTGACAGATCTAAACCGATGCAATTTCAAAGTGAACTGGGAGAAATCCCACTTTTGCTAAAGGAGCACGTTATTTATTGGACGTGTGATCGATGGAAATGTATAATTAGACCTAAACCAGTCAAAATTGCAGCTATACAAAATTTTCCTAAATCAACGCGAGTGAAGCACATCAGATAGTTTTTATTCTTATGACAATTTTTTTTGCAGATCATTGCATTGCTAACACAAAGACCGTAGCACCTTTACAAGAACTCGTGAAAGCGAATAATAGTTGGAGATGGACCGATGTTCATGAGGAGGCATTCAAGAAGACCAATGAAATGTTGGCGGATTCAGTTAAGCTGTGTTCTACATAAGCAAGCACCCAAAGCCTTGTTGCCTAGCAAGCCTAGACAGCTATTAGCAATAGACTACTATGGTGGATTCCCGCCAGACGGCGTGGGATGAAATTCATTCTCGTCTGTATGGACGTCTTCTCTAAATTCGTAATCCTGTGTTCAATACAGAATTCTATCACCAGTTCGGCGCTGAACCAAATTAAAAACAAAATCATTCCAAGGATGGGTAAACCATAAAATAAACTGAGCGATCATGGACCAAAATTCACCTCTCCGACATTCAAGCGCGAGCTTGGAAAGCAAGAAATCAAGCATGTTTTGAGTTTTGTCCGTCACCCAGAATCGATCCCTAGTGAACGCATAATGCGAGATGTGGCTAAGTATTGCCGGATATTTTTCCCCAGGGAACACTGGAAGTGGATAGATGTGATCCCAATAATCAATGAAAGCATTAATTCTACACGTCATGAGTCAACCGAACAGGTACACTCGGTGGTACACTGCAACGAGTATCCTATCAGACCATGGCATGAAGTGATACCTTGTCCAAATGACCTTAGACCGTCTCCAGAAACGTGCAATAGAAGCAAGGCGGAACGATTGAAAGCGCAAGCAGAACGGTTCTTACACAGGACGAGAAACAATCATGAACTCGTGTTGGTCAAGAGACCCGCTACGTCAGACGCACCTGTTCGATTTTACCACAAATTTGCAGAGTTATAAATTGGTCCATATTGAGTCTCACCCGTCCCAGCACCTATAAACTGCATACATACATACATACATACATACATACATACATACATACATATATACATACATACATACATACATACATACATACATACATACTTTTTCATTATAGAGAGTGTATCCGTGGTGATGTTACGAACTTCAAGGGATGATGGAGGACGGCAAATGTATCAATTTGAGATAAGGAACCGTATTCCGTAAACGGTAGAGTCAGAAGTTAAGCAAAATTCTACTCAATTAAATCCGTTTACCTGCACACGTTGCACAAGCTGCCCCGTTTACAATAAATTTTCGAAATGGCGTCCCCCTGCGTCAATGCAGATATGACATCATCGCACGAAGATTTTCGTATCCGTTCGAATACCGGTGCCATTTAAATATCGTCGCAGGCACTGAGAATTATTGCCTAGAGATCCCCTTCAGTCCCGACAGGTGTCTCATACACGATGCTTTTCACATGGCCCCACAAGGAAAAATCAAGTGGGGTGAAATCAGATGAACTAGCAGGCCACGAAACAGGACCTTCTCTTTATATCCACAATGTAGGAAATGTCTAACCCAGGTGATCACGAAGCCTCTGTCCAAAGTGAGGCGTTGATACTTCTTGTTGGAACCACATCCGTTGACGAAGGGCAAGTGGGATGTGTTCAAGGAACGTGGGAAGTACATCTCTGAACACCGCTGTGTACACTGCTGCCTTTAGTCGGGGAGGAAGAAGAAAAGGGCATTCTACGTAATCATTGACTATGCCTGCTCCTACGTTGACTGAAAGTTGGTGCTGATGGCTCTTCACAATTTTGGCGTGGGGATTCTCATAGGCCTAAACATGACTATTGTGTCTATTTAGTATTCCGTCCCGGTAAAACAGGCTTCGTCTGTGAAAACCATATACGCAGGAAAGTGAAGATCGACTGCAAGGAGCTGCAAGACCCATTGGCTGAACACGACTCGAGGTGCAAAGTCTGCAGGTTTCAAAGTCTGCCTGGACGTTAAACAACTTCGATTATTAATAACTTTTGACTCGAACGTTTCCAGAATACGGTTTCTTATCTCGAATTGATCCATTTGCCGTCCTCCATCATCACTGAACATCATCACGGATACACCCTCTGGACTGTTTTTTTGCTATTGGCTTTACGTCGCTCCGACACAGATAGGTCTTACGGCGACGATGGGACAAGAAAGAGCTAGGACTGGGAAGGAAGCGGCCGTGGCATTAATTAAGGTACAGCCCCAGCATTTGCCTGGTGTGTAAATGGGAAACCACGGAAAACCATCTTCAGGGCTGCCGACAGTTGGGTTCGAATCCACTATCAACCGAATACTGGATACTGGCCGCACTTAAGCGACAGCAGCTATCGAGCTCGGTCCTGTGGACTGTTATACCTTCCAGTGTTCGTTATGATAGCTCCTATTACTGCACGAAATTCTTGCACAATCCTCCATTTGCAACCATTCCCTAAGTGGCACTTACATCCATTGAAGGGTCTTGGTATGCTAAGACGATTGCTGCCCAGAGAGATTGCCTGCAGATACTGGAGTGTCACGGGGTCAACCGCACAGCTCACCGTTCGGCATTGGACCTCTCCGTCTGATATCATGCAGCTCCTCGGGTGGTCTTACGAGGCTGAGTGAAATCCGTTCCAGCCCTCGATACAGAGCTATGTCCTTTGGCTGATCAGGCAAGAGGCAGATACGTTACCCCTACACAACTCTTTGCAACCAGCCCAGCAGCCTCATTTGTCTCATATGATTCCACCGCCAAAGTTCAGTTCATACGTACATTGCTTTCTTGAATCTAAATTTTGAATAACTTCATCGGCTGGTTCACACCTGCTAGTATCAGCAATCATTCTCACTATTTGATTTGCTATTGGACACCTCACTCTTGGCACTATCCAGAGGAGCAAAATCTCAATCTGATTTATGACTGTGACTATATGCAAGCTTCTGAGTTATGAGTGGTGCTGAGTGATGACATTTGGAGCACGACTAGCGGGTCTGGATATTATGAAAGATTCGACTCGTAGTAGGGTCGTAATATAAGAGCACGCTCTGGCCTAGTGAGGAAAGCAAAGGAAAACCACATTATTTCAAGTCACATTTTCTTCTAGTACGCGTCCTTTGGGAACCACCATCACAAATCCGATTTCCCCATAACCGAATAATATTTATTCCTTCCTCATTCTAGTCATTTCCTCTCCCATTGTCGCTATCAGACCTATCCGTCTCGGTGCGACGTAAAGCAAATTGTAAAATTGTGAGGATCCAACACGCTTCCAAGTCAGAGATCTGTTTAGTCACATCATAGTTCGTGAACCATATGTGGGGACATATTACTCGAATGGCATTGTCACGAACTTCTCACCAACGATTTCGCGCCGGCCAATTCGACTGGGATTCTTTTTACTTTATTCAGTGTTTATTTCTTAATCAGTTTACCCTCCAGGGTTGGTTTTCCCTCGGACTCAGCGAAGGATCACACTGCCACCACCTCAAGAGCAGTGTCTTCGAGCGTGAGACTTTGGGTCGGGGATACAACTGGAGAGGTGGACCTGCACCTCGGCGTCTCCGAAAACCGTAAAAGTGGTTAGTGGGACGTAAAACAAATAACATTATTAGAGTATTATTATTATTATTAATATGAATTGCGACCGAGCTCGGTAGCTGCAGTCGCTTAAGTACGGCCAGTATCCATTATTCGGGAGACAGAGCTTTCGGACCCCACTGTCGGCAGCCCTGGTTGTCCCATTTTCACACCAGGCAAATTCTGGGGCTGTACGGTACCTTAATTAAGGCCATGGCTGCTTCCTTCCCATTCCTACCCCTTTGCTCTCCCATCGTCGCCATAAGACCTAGCTGTGTCGGCGCGACGTAACGAAACTTGTAAAAAAATCGTATGGCATCAGCTACCGTCTGCATGTCAATTTCGACGTTTCGTTTTACCCTACAGATGGAGAGTAATTGGACCTCTGTTGAGTAATCCTTAGCTCAATTTGTGATTAATGTTATTAGTAAACGCCAAATGCGTCACCGAATATATTTCACAAGTGTGCTGGGCTTGAACCCGCGATCTTTTGATCCGGAGGCCTACATTCTACCACTTATAGATGGGGTGGGAGGTTGTAAAGTATTAACAACAGGAGCGAATTTGTGCCAGCTCTGCCAGATCGCTCTTTATCCTGTCGATATCCTTAATCGGCTATGCAGGATTTAATTACAGTCCTGATTGAAAACGCTGTGTATAACCGTGGGCGAGAAAAGGCAGAAGACAAGGGAAGACAATATCTGTCCAACCGTGTTCGGAAGGTGGGGAGGAGGAGCAATGTCTTCCCTCTCCAGGGACGGTGAGTGTGTGTGTGTGTGTTGGTGTTATAGCCTCAAGCGAGTCGTGCTGTCGAGGGGGCGGTTGGAGGTGTTGCCTTTTTTCTATATACATATTCTTTTGTGGACGTGACATAAACACACAATTTACGAATTATCCATACAATACGTATTTTCTCCATCATCAAAAGGGGAGAACGTGAGCATAAAACGCAGTCTATACTCACCCTTGACACTTCTCCATGTCCGTCGACTCAGTGCCATTATATTTACATCCAGATTCCCTCCCTCTCGTTCTATTCGGTGCTAACTTTCTCATCCCTAGGTAATAATTACAGGCTTCACATGCTCTAACCCGGTTGTTCATATTCATTTTCAGACCTTGACCTATTCCAATCATATTTGTCAGCCTATCTCTCTTATACACACACTTTCATAATTCCGAGTAAATTACGTATAAGAAAACGCGAAAGAAGTCGAAGGATGAATATTGAATTTTCACGACCGCATTGTAATCGAAACCGACTTTCAACCTATTAGGTCGTGTTACGTACATTTGGTACGTATTGAAGAGATGATAAGTACATAATAAAAATAGCCAACCAGACACCAGTGAGATCCGAACCCACAACCTCCCGATTTCGCGTCGGTTGCTCTACCAATTGAGCTACGGTGGCCTAGGCCATCGTTGTTCTGTTGGAAAGGATCAAAGGTACAGTTTTGGTACTACTACCATCTCACTGTAGAGTGCGTTTAAGTTGCCCGTTGAGGGCCAAGTCAATGAATATTGAATTTTCACGACCGCATTGTAATCGAAACCGACCTATTAGGTCGAAGGATGTTAATCACATACATTTCTTCTGAGATTATTTCATCAGCACATATATTATTTATCAGTGTAACTTCATGTACGAACCGATATAAATATCTCACATTCCACAGACGTTCGTAATATCGCGTTTCAAAAGATTCTGTTCTCACTCTTTCTGGACTAGTAGTTCTCCATGCTTTACTTACGTTAGGTACAATCCCACAACATACATAAAAAAAATCAGATGCATTTTTATAATGAGGAATATTCTATGTATGTAAACTACATGGAGCTCGCCCTTTTCCACTAGACCTTGAGCATTTCTGTTCAGAATTGTCATCATCACCATCATCATCATCATCTGTTTACCCTCCAGGTTCGGTTTTTCCCTAGGACTCAGCGAGGGATCCCACCTCTACCGCCTCAAGGGCAGTGTCCTGGAGCTTCAGACTCTTGGTGTGGGGATACAACTGGGGAGAATGACCAGTACCTCGCCCAGGCGGCCTCACCGGCTATGCTGAACAGGGGCCTTGCGGGGGATGGGGAAGATTGGAAGGGATAGACAAGGAAGAGGGAAGGAAGCGGCCGTGGCCTTAAGTTAGGTACCATCCCGGCATTTGCCTGGAGGAGAAGTTGGAAACCACGGAAAACCACTTCCAGGATGGCTGAGGTGGGAATCGAACCCACCTCTACTCAGTTGACCTCCCGAGGCTGAGTGGACCCCGTTCCAGCCCTCGTACCACTTTTCAAATTTCGTGGCAGAGCCGGGAATCGAACCCGGACCTCCGGGGGGTGGCAGCTAATCACGCTAACCACTACACCACAGAGGCGGACCTGTTCAGAATTGTAGTAAATAAAATGATACTAGAACATATACCTACCTTATTTGGAAGTAAACTAATTCTTCGCCTTCCGGAGAGCATTACCTACTTGGATTAATAATCATTATATATTATCCTTGTTTGTGCAATTCACTGCTTATTGTACTACTGAAATAGCAATACTCTTCTACTTCCTTTAATATTCAATTTCCTAATACCCAGCTCGATAGCTGCAGTCGCTTAAGTGCGGTCAGTATCCAGTAATCGGGAGATAGTGGGTTCGAATCCCACTGTTGGCAGCCCTGAAGATGGTTTTCCGTGGTTTCCCATTTTCACACCAGGCAAATGCTGGGGCTGTACCTTAATTAAGGCCACGGCTGCTTCCTTCTCACTCCTAGGCCTTTCCTATCCCATCGTCGCCATAAGACTTATCTGTGTCGGTGCGACGTAAAACAAATAGCAATTTCCTAATCCGGTACATAGTCAACGATATAGCCTTGCTGAAACACTTACTCGGTCTAACATTCAACGTGTTACCACTTGGACGGATAAAACAACGAACTGTCGGCTAGAGGAATATTGCAATATATCTGACCACCCTGTCACAGGTGAATTACAGCTAGGATTGACTGATCAGTGGTCTCTTTGCCTAGTTGGGGGCAGTGACTAAGCTGCCTACGACCAGATTTAGATAAGACACTGGCTTTGTTTTCAGATATAATATTTCCCGCATTACCTGGCCGTATTCGATTGCATCCTGCTGTTTAGTTTTATATTTCTCCTTTCTTAATCTGTTTAGCCTCCAGGGTTGGTTTTCGCTGAGACTCAGCGAGGGATCCCACCTCAACCGCCTCAAGGGCAGTGTCCTGGAGGGTGAGACATTGGGTCGGGGATACAACTGGGGAGAGTAACAAGTATCTTGCCCAGGCGGCCTCACCTGCTATGCTGAACAGGGGCTTTGTGAGGGGATGGGAAGATTGGAAGGGATAGATCAGGAAGAGATGAGGAAGCGGCCGTGGCCTTAATCTAGGTACCATCCCGGAGGAAAAGTGGGAAACCACGGAAAACCTCTTCCAGGATGTTTGAGGTGGGAATCGAACCCACCTCTACTCAGTTGAGCTACCGAGGCTGAGTGGATTCGGTTCCAACCCTCTTACAACTGTTCCAATTTCGTGGCTACTACCCTCAAGTATGTATTTACATTTCTCCAGGGAAGCGTCTGATCGTGTCGCGATGAGAACTCTTCAAGATACAGAAAAGTGATGGTAGTATTCAGTAGTACAGCAATACTGTGTCTAATACGTTTCTGATAGGTTATTTAAAGGATAGTATGAAGAGGGAATTGAGGTGTGCTGTAAAATTGTTTCCCATTTCATTCGATGAAACTTAGAAGAAAGCTTTCCATAAAATACATTTCTTTGAGAATAATAATTTTTAAGCATTAAACAGTAATATTAGTATTGAGAACATCATAAGACTTATTTTCGTCGGTGTGACGTAAAGCAACTTGTAATAAAACGGGACGCTTCAGGACACTGCCCCTGAGGCAGTAGAGGTAGGATCCCTCGCTGAGTCCGAGGGAAAAACCAACCCTGGATGGTAAGCAGATTAATAAGAAGAAGAATGAAAAGGGAAAGTATTGAACACATGGATTTGCCTAGTACAGGTTACAGCACAACAGAATCACATCATATAACACCAGTTAAACGATATGGACGTCCATCAAAAGATTTCAAGCCATGTTTCTCATTTTATAATAATGAGTCAAACTTAGGCAAATAAAGAAGTTGGTGTCGGGAGGAAACTTAAGCGAACTAGAAGCCTTAACTTTATACACATATGCAAAACTTTTAAGATCTTTTAAGATGGAATGAAATCACTCGCATGTCAACAAACGCGAAATGATTAAGGAAGCTATACCCATCCTATAATCATGTAGCTGCAGCGAGGAATCGCTTTTATGATAATGAAGAAGACATTACCATTACTGAAGCCAAGCTGCAAGTTGTGTTCAACGCCTTTGTTTAGCGCGTAAAGAACTTTTGGAACAATTTCGTAGTCTAAAAATGTTTGAATCACGAAATATGTTATAATAATGTTATTTGATTTACGCCCCACTAACTACTTTTACGGTTTTCCGGCACGCCACATAATATATCTTTTTTTTTTTTTTTTTTTTTTGCATGTTGCTTTACGTCGCACCGACACAGATAGACCTTATGGCGACGATGGGAAAGTAAAGGGCTAGGAGTGGGAAGGAAGCGGCCGTGGCCTTAATTAAGGTACAGCCCCAGCATTTGCCTGGTGTGAAAATGGGAAACCACGGAAAACCATTTTCAGGGCTGCCGACAGTGGGGTTCATACCTACTATCTCCCGAATACTGGATACTGGCCGCACTAGCGACAGCAGCTATCGAGCTCGGTACATAGTATATCAATGATAGTGAAATGGGAGGGAAAAGTCGATATAATCAGGCATTTTAGCAGCCAAGTAGTGATGATGTGTACATTTGGTGAGTTCTTTCGTACCATTACAATTACAATTACAATTACTTGATTTAGGCAAAAATAAGAAAAAGGTATTAACATGGCAACATCTGAAACTATCGTCTAATTCACATTCTAGACCCGTTCGATTTCAAAAGGAACTAGGAAAGATATCGTGAATGAATTTCAGCACATCGGAAATTGAATTAAACAGTTGAAGAAGACTCAGTTTTTTTTTTTTTTTGTTTTTGTTTTTTTTTGCTGGTGGCTTTACGTCGCACCTACACAGATCGGTCTTATGGCGACGATGGGGTAGGAAAGGGTTAGGATTTGGAAGGGAATGGCCGTGGCCTTAATTAAGGTACAGCCCCAGTATTTGCCTGGTGTGAACATGGGAAAGAACGGAAAATCATCTTCAAGGCTGCCGAGAGTGGGATTCGAACTTACTATCTCCCGGTTGCAAATTCACAGCTGCGCGCCCCTAACCGCACTGCCAACTCGCCCACTGACATCAGTTTGCAGTAGACTCTATATTCATAGAAAAGATGGTGGACAGTAAGTTTCAAATGCTATGGCATCGAATAAATTTACACGGAGATGTTATATGTGTCATGCCACACCAAAGAATATGAATAATTTAAAATAATAATGCTAATTATTTTGTATACATCGACATATAAGTTTACGATTAACTATAATGTTATTGGCCGAGCTGAGTGGCTCAGACGGTTGAGGCGCTGGCTTTCTGACCATAACTTGACAGGTTCCATTCTGACTCCGTCCGGTGGTATTTGAAGGTAACTGAAATGAAATAGCGTATGGCTTTTATTGCCGGGAGTGTCGGAGGACAAGTTCGGCTCGCCAGATGCAGATTTTTGATTTGACTCCCGTAGGCGACCTGCACATTCTGATGAGTATGAAATGAGGATGAAGACGACTCACACACCCAGCCCGTGTGCCAGCAATATTAACCACTTATGGTTAAAATTCCCGCCTATGCCGAGAATCGAACCCGGGCCCCTGTGACCTAAGGCCAGCACGCTAACCTTTTAGCCATGAAGCCGGACTGAAGGTAACTGAATACGTCAGACTCGTGTCAGTAGATTAACTGGATCCTGCCTGACTAAATCCCGGCACCTCCACGTCTCTGAGAACTGTAAGGAAAGTAGTTAGTGCGACGTAAAGCTAACAATATTATTTATGGTTATATTCTTTCTTCTTTCTTAATCAGTTTTCCCTCCAAGGTTCGTTTTTCCCTCGGACTCAGCGAGGTATCGCAAGTAGTATAATTGGACAGTTCTGGCGCCACCGCCACCTCCGGCTCCCAGTGGCCGCCTCCACCTCAGCCAGTGGCCTCTTCCAGTACTGCCAACTTAACCTAACTAGCGCGACAGTACTGCCAACTTAACCTAACTAGCGCGAAATTTGAATTTGTAAACAAAGCCACGTGCTTTTTGACAGCTGTCATCGACAACAACGCATCGCTAACCTCAGTACTGCCATCTTGACGGGCCTAAACCTCACTAGTGCCAACTTAACCTAACTAGCATGAGGTAAACAAACCCACGTGTTTTTTGACAGCCACGTGCTTTTTGACAGACAACAACGCATCGCAAACCTCAGTACTGCCATCTTGACGGGCCTAAACCTCAGTAGTGCCAACTTAACCTAACTAGCATGAGGTAAACAAAGCCACGTGTTTTTTGACAGCCACGTGCTTTTTGACAGATTTGTAAACAAAGCCACGTGCTTTTTGACAGACAACAACGCATCGCTAACCTCAGTACTGCCATCTTGACGGGAATAAACCTCGGTGGTACCAACTTAACCTAACTAGCGAGAGGTAAACAAAGCCACGTGCTTTTTGACAGCCACATGCTTTTTGACAGCTGCCATCCGCCATCTTTGAGCACCGTGCTGCCCTCTTTCGTCACCTGTCATCGGCAGTGCTGCCATCTTGACGGGTCTAAGCCTTAGTGCTACCAACTTAACCTAACTAGCGCGAGGTAAACAAAGCCACGTGCAGCTGTCATCCGCCATCTTTGAGCACAGTGCTGCCCTCTTTAGCTACTTACCTTTGAAATGTGGTGGCGGATAATTTGAAAAATGCTTTTTGACAGCAGCCATATTGCATCGTGCTGCCCTCTTTAGCTAGATACCTGTGGTAGCAGACAATTCCACGTGACAGCAGCCATCTTTGAGCACCGTGCTGCCCTCTATGTGGTGGCGGCAAATTCCACGTGCTCTTGTTTGGAAACAGACTCACGTGCTTTTTTGACAGCTACCATCCACCATCTTTAATCAACAGAGCACAGTGCTGTACTCTTTAGCTAGATACCTTTGAAATGTGGTGGCGGCAATTTGAAAAATTCTATGTGCTCTTGTTGGGAAACAAAGCCACGTGCTTTTTTTTGACAGCTGTCATCCGCCATCTTTAATCAATAGAGCACTGTGCTGCGGGCAATTTCGTTAGCTGTCATCCGCCATCTTTAATCCAGAGAGAACAGTGCTGCCCTCTATGTGGTGGCGGCAAATTGAAAAATTCCACGTGCTCTTGTTTGAAAACATACTCACGTGCTTTTTTGACAGCTGTCATCCGCCATCTTTAATCCAGAGAGAACAGTGCTGCCCTCTATGTGGTGGCGGCAAATTCCACGTGCTCTTGTTTGAAAACATACTCACGTGCTTTTTTGACAGCTGTCATCCGCCATCTTTAATCCAGAGAGAACAGTGCTGCACTCTATGTGGTGGCGGTAAATTCCATGTGCTTTACAAACCTATGTGTTTTTCTGACAGCTGTCATCCGCCATCTTTAATCTAGAGAGAACAGTGCTGCACTCTATGTGGTGGCGGCAAATTCCACGTGCTTTACAAACCTATGCGCTTTTCTGTCATCCACCATCTTTAATCTAGAGAGAACAGTGCTGCACTCTATGCGGTGGCGGCAAATTCTACGTGCTTTACAAACCTATGCGCTTTTCTGTCATCCACCATCTTTAATCTAGAGAGAACAGTGCTGCACTCTATGTGGTGGCGGATCCACCATCTTTAATCTAGAGAGAACAGTGCTGCACTCTATGTGGTGGCGGCAAATTCTACGTGCTCTTATTTGGAAACAAATTCTACTCGCTCTTCAGCTGTCATCTACCATCTTTAATCAAGAGAGCACCGTGCTGCCCTCTTTGTGGTGGCGGATAATTTGAAAAAATTCTTTTCGACAAGCAGCCATCTTTAATCCAGAGAGAACAGTGCTGCCCTCTTTAGCTACTTACCTTTGAGGCGGTTAATTTGAAAAATTCTTTTCGACAAGCTGCCATCTTTAATCCAGAGAGAACAGTGCTGCCCTCTTTAGCTACTTACCTTTGAGGCGGTTAATTTGAAAAATTCTAGCTGCCATCTTTAATGAAAAGGGCATCGTGGTGATATCTTGCGGGTAATATTTTACGTCACAGCTGTCATCCACCATCTTGCATTGCTAACCTTAGTGCTGCCCTCTTTAGCTACTTACCTTTGACAAGCTGTCACCCGCCATATTGCATCGCAAACCTCAGTGCTGCACTCTATGTGGTGGCGGATAACTTGAAAAAATCTTTTTGACAAGCAGCCATCTTTAATCAACAGAGCACCGTGCTGACATCTTTAGCTACCGCCATCTTACATCGCTTACCTCGCTGCTGCACTCTATGTGGTGGCGGTTAATTCGAACAAGTTTAATCACGCATCGGGTAAGCTAGAGTAAGCACGTGCTGTTGTGATGACGTTATCATGCATGTTTAAACCCGTTCGTTGACTAAAAGCTTTAGTCTTCGGGAAACAGTGATAGAGTGTGGAGTGCAAACATGACGAAAACATTAATAGTTGATGTGCAAGGCTTTAAAGTAAACGGAAACAAGTTTGTGTTTAAAGAGGTGGCTGTGTTAGATTGCTGTGTGTTGTGGGCACCAAAACTTGTTAGTTTAGTATTTAGTCCACCGTTCCCTTACTGTTTGCAAACAGATGAAGATAAAAAGCAGACTCAGTGGATTGAAAACAATTTAGGTTTGAAGTGGGAAGAAAAAGGAATACCTTATCGTTTTCTACCTTTAATGATGAATGCACATTTGTCAAGAGCAGATCTTGTTCTTTTAAAGGGTTGTGAAAAGAAAGAATGGTTGCGTGATTTTCTACCATCATCATGTGAAGTTATCGACATGCATGAATTGGGGTGCCCATCATTTAAAACTCTTCCGAAAGAGCATAGTAGAGAAACAACTAAACAGTCTTTACAACATGTATGCATGCTCTTTGATTGGTTGTGTCGCAGTGCATGTCGGGAAGTGAACAACATATGTAAAGTGCAGTGTCGAAATAACCTTAGTGTAAAAGAAACATTTGTAGAGTAAAGACATCATGTCATTTCTAACAGATACTAAGTGTAACGCAGTTGAAAAGGCGATCGTAAAGTTTTATGCATGCAAAAAGAAACTAAACACTTTTACTGAAGAAGAGTTAAATGCATTACCAAAGGCATTTTTGGTCAATGTAGCTGCGAATGCTGTAAAGAAGATTTGGGATAAGGTGCCTCGTGAGTGGACTCAAGATCCTGTTTTGTCAGAGCTTCAAACGTGTAGTTTACATCATGAACACGTGAGTTTAGCTAGAAGACCTTCTGTGAGACAGTGCCGTACATGTCAACTAATTAAACTGTATCACGGACCTAAAACTAACGAGTTGTCTTCGCTTATAAATACTTATCATGGCTGTGGAGAGAGTAAACAAGGAAAAGGTGTAGAAACGTGCTGGGAGAAAGATGAGGAAGCATGTTGGGCGTGGACTCATCAATAGAGTGATTGATCTTCTTTTCTTCGTGCTTCATCTCCCCTGCGGCCCTAGAACACGTTCGCCTGATACGTAGTTACATGCTGCCTGCATAGAGTGTAGCTGTTAAAATCTGCTTCGTAAAGTTATGCTGTGTGTGTGTGTGTGTATGTGTTATTACCTAGTGCTTTAGCTGCTCAGAAGAATATAGCAGCACTTGTCGTTGTTGGTGCAATAAAACGAAAAACTGAGTGACAAAGACCGTAACATGAACAAAGGATAAAAATGTATGTATATAGTCTAAAATAAATATGAATTGTCAAAACATATTACAGGTGTTGTTTAATCCTACAGCATGTCCTAGTGACTTAGAAGAAAGGAAACGTAGAGGATTAAAAGAAAACACACATAAGATTTAAAGTACATCCTCTTTATTAATCCATGAATTAAAGCTGTTATTAAAACCAAGCCATTTAACATACAGTTTATTACTACGACGTCGAATAACACGTTCAACTAAATAGTGATCAGGATATTTTGTTTTCTGCAGTTCTTCGATGTAGAATCCTCCTTCAATAGGCTGTCCTCTGAGATCGCGAAGTAAATACGTAACTGGATTAGTAAGCTTAACACTTCTGATTTGAAAAATTTCAGTGCTCCAGTTAGGTGTGTATCCTTTTGCAAAGATAGACTTGTGTTTGCTGATGCGAACGAAATCACCTTCTTTAAAGCGATAGCGACGTGGATCAGCTGTTTTGATTACAAGATGAATAGCATCTAGACGAGGTGTATTCTTTGTAACAAGACGTGGCTTTGTTCCGATAGTGCGATGAGGTGTATCGTTGTAGGTAGATAAAAGTCTAGGTAGCAGATCAATCCAACGATATGAACCTTGCGCTGTAAATTCTCGCCACATCATTGTTTTGAGTGTACGATTAAAGCGTTCTACAACACTTGCCTTGAGATTACTGAACGTAGAGTAGTGTTGAATGCCAAGTAACTTGAGGTAAGAAGAAAAATCCTTGTTGTAAAACTCTTTACCTTGATCAGTTTGAAGAAGCCTTGGGCAGCGTTTCGATTCTTCAACAATATGTTTAAATGCTTCTTTAACTTGAGCTGCTGTTTTAGAACGCACGGGTTGTGCAAAAGCAAACTTTGAGTACACATCGATAACAGTAAGTAGATACTTATAGCCCTTATTACTAGAAGCATATGGAATCATTTCTACTAAGTCTGCTTGCCAGAGATCATCTTTTCCTCGTGTAATAACGCGTCTGCGACAGTAGGTGCGACGTGCTGGTTTATGTAAATCATGTGCGATGTTTACCTTTACAGGTGAGATCTTCTCTTGACGAGCCATTATAAAATAATACCGGCATAACGTAGTTCTCTTTCTATTTCTAGAATTTCTGATCCGTGACCAGTGTGACCAGCCTCTTGCGATGCTCTTAAAAGTTGTAATCGTTCAACGAGTAAGTTTGGGTCATTCCAGTATCTTACATCCACATACGGCAACAAAGGCTTGTAGATAACGTCTAGACTACGTGCAGTCGGAAACAGCTTAGAAATAAACTCACGATACTTGTAACTCTTATTCGCATTTACAGCTTCTGTTCTCTTGTAATTACGTCGTGTTGCATCGGTAGCAAAAAGTATTGCTTTATACTTTTTAAGATCATCTTGTAAAATTATATCCTTGTCAGGTATTCGTGAGAAAAGAAGTTCTAAGAGTCCTTTCGTAGGTTTATAGGTAACACCTTTTACAATGAGTTTGTTGCTATTAATCTTAACATTTGAATTTCCTATCCGGAAACAGTCATCTTCGTAGCGAATACCATAGGTAGTGTCAGTTTGTCCTGTAAAAAGTTTTTCTATATAAGGTGCAAAGAGAGATCCATAGGTATCTTGAATAAAAGTTCTAAACTGATTGCGATATTCTGGTGTAATCATAACCTCAGACAAAGATGGTAGATTTTGCGTCGATGTAGTAGGTGTTTCTGCAATAACATCTGTAGTTAAAAACTCAACACGCTTAGATGGTGATGCATCATTAAGTTCTTCTTCTTCTTCTTCCTTATCTTCCTCTTCTTGATCTACATCCTGCTTCTTCTCTTCCGTATCTTCTTCATGCTTTTCTTCTTTATGCTTCTCTTTATGATATGATGTTTGCATAGAAGCAAAACTTGAAGTAGACTGCGGTAATGAAGTAGAATTAAAAATTTCTTTGAGTGGTGTACTTAGTTGTGTTTTTAAAAATAAATCCGTGTCTGCTTGAATACGTTTAAGCTCTTTAAATTTCCGTCGAATATTGTTTCGAGCTTGGATGATATGTTTTGTGATCTCCTTGCTAGATGTTAACATGATGGTGGTTTTTAATCAAGTAGTTACTGTAATTCTGTGTTAATGCATATAAAATGATCGAAACCCATGCGATATCGTCCATGCTGTACATCACTTTCTTTATCAATAACTAAAAAGCTGTAACGGTGTAATGACCAACATTTAGCACACATACGTTTAAAGTCATCGAATGTCATATCAGTGTTAACATGATCGTTATACACATGTCGCATGTTGCGATCATCTTGCCGAAAAAGCACAATAACATTTGCGTTGTCGCGTATCAACTGCTTGGGCACACGAGAATAGGTTTGGCACAAATAGATGCAATCAACATATTTATGTCGACCCATACTAAAGAATGCACGAATAACGTTTTGCTGTTCTGTTGCGACATCATCAAAGATCATTAGAGAATTAGGAAGCACATCGTCTGGTGATGGTACTTGCTCATGTGAATTAAATTTAAAATATCTTATTCCATCTTTAACTAGATCGTGCATTACAGTTTGTAGAATAGTATATAGCGGCTGATAGAGTGACTTTGCGAAAACGTAAATATTCTCGAATCGTATACCATTTACAGAAGTAATAAGTGTGAGTAAAAGATTTGTTTTACCGCATCCCGACGGACCTGATATAATACATCGCACAGTAAAAGGAAACAACGTTCCATGACGTTTTCTTGTAGTTGTACTAGAACTAGGTAAGAGATGTGGTACAATGTCGGTAACAGGTAGCGTGTCTTGCTGCTTTATAATCTTCATGATAACTGAATCATAAAGTACGTAATAGTAATATATATATTAAACGAAACAAGAGGCAACGGTTAGTTTATGATTTGCTCTTGACTAGTAAAGTCGTGTCCAGCATGGTGAAACAACGATATCCAAACGACATGAAGAAGAAGAAGAAAGTAAAAACTGTTGGATGGAAAGATGTTATAAAGGCTGCGCAAAAAGCTATTCGAGGGGAATACAATCCTCGTGTAGCTATTACTAAGGCGTTACGCGCAGCAAGAGCGAGAATTTCTCCAAAGTGCAGAGCAATATTTAGTAAACGTGCGCGAATTATTCCTGTACCAAAACGAGGAGGATTTCTTCCTGCGCTGTTTGCTGGCTTAGCAGCTTTAGGGTCATTGCTAGGTGGTGCTAGTGCTGTAGCGAGAACTGTCAAAGCTGTAGAAGAAGCGAAACAACAGTTGAAAGAGAGTGAACGTCATAACAAGACGATGGAGGCAATTGCGTTACGAGGCAAAGGTGTGAACATGAAGCTAGCGCCATACAAGAAAGGGCTTGGTATCTACATTTCTCCAAAAAACGTCTACTGAATGCACTGCCATATCGAGCTCTAACGCATGATGAAGTTTTTACGTTTGCTAAACAACTAGGAATTCATTATTTTCGAGGAGTGTATATGCGTGATCAACTACCAGCACGTCCACGTGAACGTGAAAGTGCCGTAATTAACTTGGACGACAGTCGTGGACCTGGAACTCATTACGTTGCTTATGTAAAACGTAAATCTAAAGTATGGTATTTTGATAGCTATGGAGATTTACCTCCTCCTTTTGAGCTCATACGTTATTTCGGAAGCAGTGCAGACATTGTTTACAATAAAAACCGTGTGCAAAACTTTAATACACGCATGTGCGGACGATTATGTCTTATGTTCTTATATCAAACCCAGACAGTAGAGAAAGTGTATTAGTGTCTACGTGATGACGAACAGTGAAAGAACGTTTGCTGTACGTGGAGAAGGACCTGAAACAACCATCTATTTTAATCCGCCAATCGAACTTGGTTATCAGCCGCATAGTCTTGGACTAGTATCGTTTGAAAGCTACAATAAAATCTATAATGTGCGTGATGGTTTAAACAAGTTCTATTACGATGAGTATGTGCTAACACTACCCTCAGGTAGTTATACAGTAGATGATATTCACGACTATATTGAAAGTACGTTAATTGATCAGTTTGGGGAAGATAGTTTTAGTAATCATAATTACAAGTTCTCAATCACTATAAGCAACATTACGCACAAATGTGTTATTGAATCATCATTTAAGATTGACTTCAAATCACAACCTGATTCGATTGGTCCACTGCTTGGATTTTCATCGAGGGAGCTCCTACCGAACGTACGTTACGAGTCTGATCAACCTATAAAACTCTTCGATGATTATAATGTGAACATTACTTGTAATATTATTACAGACTTGAATAGTAATCTACAACCTTCGCACGTCCTGCACGACTTTATTGTTACAGAGGAACGTGGATATACTATTTGTGAGAAACCAGCAGTAGTTCTTTATCATCCTGTGTCTGTAAAACACATTAGCAACATTACTCTTAGACTTGTAAATAAACATAATCAGCTTATTCATTTAGATCAGCACGCGTACGTAGCTTACAAACTACATCTTAAACCAGTATGAAAACCATCTATAAAACACGGTGTACATTCCGAAGGCATACTACATGTGTGCAGAGACTCATCGAGTTAACAGATACCCGTAAGCAGATACTCCAAGATTTAGGATATACACTACTACAACAGAATGGAAGAAATGCTAGACATTACGAATACAGTAGAAAGTCGTGAAGGTGTAGTACGAAGTGAGCTTCATTCTTATCAACCTTTTACGTTTGGATTAAATAACAATGATGAAATTCATTTTATTATTAATCAACAAGATGTTTACACCTTACCACACGAAAGCTACCTCTATATTGAAGGACGATTAGAAAAGTCTGATGGAAGTGGACCAAGCACTTCACAACTAAACAACCATGCTCTAGCTTTTCTCTTTTCTGAAGCGCGATATGAAGTAAATAATGTTGAAATAGATCGAACGAAGAATGTTGGTATTACAAGCGCAATGAAACTCTACCCTTCTTTCTGTGATGAAGAAAGTAATCTTTTGCGGATGGCTGGATGGTGTCCAAAATCTACTAACAACTGGATGATTAATGAGGATGGAACTTTTACGGGTATGTTATCACTGAAACATATTTTTGGATTCGCAGAAGACTTTACACGTATTATAATCAACGTAAAACAAGAGCTTATTCTAATCCGTGATCGAAGTGATTACAATTCTCTTAAAGCAGTAGAAACACCTGTAGAATCGAAAATAACACTGCATCGTATACTGTGGCGGATCCCACATGTAACCTTATCTGATCGTGAAAAACTTCGATTGCTCAAGATTGTAGAAAATGATACACCATTACCTATACGTTTTAGAAGTTGGGAGCTGCATGAATATCCTGTGTTACCACCTACAAACAAGCATAGCTGGGCAGTTAAAACATCACGTTTTACTGAGAAGCCCTTGTACATTATTTTTGGATTTCAAACTAATCGTAAATTCAATCACGAAAAAGATAGCTCACTGTTTGATCACTGCAAATTAAGACACGTTAGACTATATCTCAATGGAATTACGTATCCCTACGAAAACATCGACATTAACTTTGAGAAAAATAAGTTTGGGATGCTCTATGACATGTTTTGTAAATTTCAATCATCGTATTATCAGAAAGAAGATCGTCCGCTATTTACACCTCAAGAATTTAAAAATAAAGCACCGATTGTAGTTATAGACTGCTCTTATCATGAAGAATCTATAAAAGAATCTCCAGTTGATATTCGTTTAGAATTTGAAACATCTGAAAACATTCCTGCTAACACAGCAGCCTATTGTCTTATTATTCATATGAGTGATGTTACTTACCATCCGCTAACGAATATTGTTACGAGACTATAAATAAGAATAGATCTTTATCATTTTCATTAGTGTGTGCTTCGACATCGTACGCTATGGAACAAAACTGTAAATGTGCATGCTGTTTGCATGCTCATACGCAACATCTTATTTATGTTTAACGAGTGAGTGAGGCTATTAAGATGTTCTATAAACGTAGATCATCGATGCCGAAACATCTTATTCAATACTTACCACCAGGATTTTTATATACGTACGCTGCCTCTTACGTACATAATTTTTGGGACATCCTTCCTCTACACAGTAAGATGTCAATCGAAGTAGCTTTATGCAGAACTTGTGAGCGACATTACAAGCATCGAGGAGAAAATGGTGATGATGATTGGGATGGACCAAATCCGAGGATTGAACACTGTACACAGTGTATGAATGAACTTTCTCTAGTACTTCATGATGATGATGATGATTCCGAAAAGGAATAACAGCAAGGTAAGAAGTACATGATCTTCTCTGTAAAGCATAACATACTTAGTATAATATATTTCTAAATGCTTTGTTTAATTTGAATGTTGCAGGAGGCATTTCGGAAGCATACGTTGTTAAGAAGCACACCAACCTTGTCAGCAGCAAAAACGAACACTGTTGTAGTACATTTGTAAATAAATATTTGATCGCATTCAAAAAATGTTGTACTTATTGCATTGCTTTACACCGACTTACTCTTAAGAAAAACGATCAGTTCTAAACATGCACAATGACGTCATCACAACAGCACTTGCTTACTCTAGCTTTCCCGATGCATGTTTAGACTCGTTCGAATTTACCGCTACCACATTCCTTTACATCGACTTACTCTTAAGAAAACGGACAAGTCTAAACATGTATGATGATGTCATCACAACAGCACGTGCTTACTCTAGCTTACCCGATGCGTGATTAAACTTGTTCGAATTAACCGCCACCACATAGAGTGCAGCAGCGAGGTAAGCGATGTAAGATGGCGGTAGCTAAAGATGTCAGCACGGTGCTCTGTTGATTAAAGATGGCTGCTTGTCAAAAAGATTTTTTCAAGTTATCCGCCACCACATAGAGTGCAGCACTGAGGTTTGCGATGCAATATGGCGGGTGACAGCTTGTCAAAGGTAAGTAGCTAAAGAGGGCAGCACTAAGGTTAGCAATGCAAGATGGTGGATGACAGCTGTGACGTAAAATATTACCCGCAAGATATCACCACGATGCCCTTTTCATTAAAGATGGCAGCTAGAATTTTTCAAATTAACCGCCTCAAAGGTAAGTAGCTAAAGAGGGCAGCACTGTTCTCTCTGGATTAAAGATGGCTGCTTGTCGAAAAGAATTTTTTCAAATTATCCGCCACCACAAAGAGGGCAGCACGGTGCTCTCTTGATTAAAGATGGTAGATGACAGCTGAAGAGCGAGTAGAATTTGTTTCCAAATAAGAGCACGTAGAATTTGCCGCCACCACATAGAGTGCAGCACTGTTCTCTCTAGATTAAAGATGGTGGATCCGCCACCGCATAGAGTGCAGCACTGTTCTCTCTAGATTAAAGATGGTGGATGACAGAAAAGCGCATAGGTTTGTAAAGCACGTAGAATTTGCCGCCACCGCATAGAGTGCAGCACTGTTCTCTCTAGATTAAAGATGGTGGATGACAGAAAAGCGCATAGGTTTGTAAAGCACGTGGAATTTGCCGCCACCACATAGAGTGCAGCACTGTTCTCTCTAGATTAAAGATGGCGGATGACAGCTGTCAGAAAAGCACATAGGTTTGTAAAGCACATGGAATTTACCGCCACCACATAGAGTGCAGCACTGTTCTCTCTGGATTAAAGATGGCGGATGACAGCTGTCAAAAAAGCACGTGAGTATGTTTTCAAACAAGAGCACGTGGAATTTGCCGCCACCACATAGAGGGCAGCACTGTTCTCTCTGGATTAAATATGGCGGATGACAGCTGTCAAAAAAGCACGTGAGTATGTTTTCAAACAAGAGCACGTGGAATTTTTCAATTTGCCGCCACCACATAGAGGGCAGCACTGTTCTCTCTGGATTAAAGATGGCGGATGACAGCTAACGAAATTGCCCGCAGCACAGTGCTCTATTGATTAAAGATGGCGGATGACAGCTGTCAAAAAAAAGCACGTGGCTTTGTTTCCCAACAAGAGCACATAGAATTTTTCAAATTGCCGCCACCACATTTCAAAGGTATCTAGCTAAAGAGTACAGCACTGTGCTCTGTTGATTAAAGATGGTGGATGGTAGCTGTCAAAAAAGCACGTGAGTCTGTTTCCAAACAAGAGCACGTGGAATTTGCCGCCACCACATAGAGGGCAGCACGGTGCTCAAAGATGGCTGCTGTCACGTGGAATTGTCTGCTACCACAGGTATCTAGCTAAAGAGGGCAGCACGATGCAATATGGCTGCTGTCAAAAAGCATTTTTCAAATTATCCGCCACCACATTTCAAAGGTAAGTAGCTAAAGAGGGCAGCACTGTGCTCAAAGATGGCGGATGACAGCTGCACGTGGCTTTGTTTACCTCGCGCTAGTTAGGTTAAGTTGGTAGCACTAAGGCTTAGACCCGTCAAGATGGCAGCACTGCCGATGACAGGTGACGAAAGAGGGCAGCACGGTGCTCAAAGATGGCGGATGGCAGCTGTCAAAAAGCATGTGGCTGTCAAAAAGCACGTGGCTTTGTTTACCTCTCGCTAGTTAGGTTAAGTTGGTACCACCGAGGTTTATTCCCGTCAAGATGGCAGTACTGAGGTTAGCGATGCGTTGTTGTCTGTCAAAAAGCACGTGGCTTTGTTTACAAATCTGTCAAAAAGCACGTGGCTGTCAAAAAACACGTGGCTTTGTTTACCTCATGCTAGTTAGGTTAAGTTGGCACTACTGAGGTTTAGGCCCGTCAAGATGGCAGTACTGAGGTTTGCGATGCGTTGTTGTCTGTCAAAAAGCACGTGGCTGTCAAAAAGCACGTGGGTTTGTTTACCTCATGCTAGTTAGGTTAAGTTGGCACTAGTGAGGTTTAGGCCCGTCAAGATGGCAGTACTGAGGTTAGCGATGCGTTGTTGTCGATGACAGCTGTCAAAAAGCACGTGGCTTTGTTTACAAATTCAAATTTCGCGCTAGTTAGGTTAAGTTGGCAGTACTGTCGCGCTAGTTAGGTTAAGTTGGCAGTACTGGAAGAGGCCACTGGCTGAGGTGGAGGCGGCCACTGGGAGCCGGAGGTGGCGGTGGCGCCAGAACTGTCCAATTATACTACTATCGCACCTCCACCGCGTGAGACATTGAGTCGGGGGAAACAACTGGCGAGGATGACCAGTACTTCGCCCAGGTGGCCTCACCTGCTATGCTGAACAGGGGCCTTGTGGGGGGGATGATTGGAAGGGATACACAAGGAAGAGGGAAGGAATCGGCCTTGGCCTTAAGTTAGGTAGCATCCCGGTATTTGCCTGGAGGAAAAGTGGGAAACCACGAAAAACCACTTCCAGGTTGGCTGAGGTGGGAATCGAACCCACCTCTACTCCATTGACCTCCCGAGGCTGAGTGGACCCCGTTTCAGCCCTCGTACCACTTTTCAAATTTCGTGGCAGAGCCCTGAATCTAACCCGTGCCTCTGGGGGATGGCAGTTTATCACACTAATCTATAGTTATATATTTATGTTTGATTTAGATTAACATGATGACGGGCGGGAAGTAATATTCACCACAATCGCCTTCAAACTGGGGTTAAACGAAGGTTACTATTAATCGTTTTATTACTGTAGTAAGCTATGAATTAATCACTTTTATGGAATTTGGTGCACCGACAGCTACCAATTTCTGACTAACATATTGTAGTAATGCTTACGTCCAACGTCTTTGTCCACCAAAGCTGCTATCACACACATTGAAAATTATATCATCACTTCTGAATTTCTATTTCGATCTTTGTAAAATGTTATACTTAAACTTTCGTGATTAGAATGTCGCAAAATGTCAAGCCAACTGCGAATATAGTTGAGTACCGAACTTAATATGTGATATTCCCTAATCAAAAATTTAAAATGTGTATTTTGCTATGGGAAAGCGTATGGGTGGGAAGGAATGAATTGCTGCGTTTCCTTCATTTTGAATACAACCTTCTCATCCACAAAAGAAATTACTTGGAAGTTCAAAATCTTCTTCTCCTTTCATGTCTACCCTTTAGTACCGCTTAATTATACGGGATCGGGAATGAGGTGAGATGAATAAAGATGGCATGTTCTTACGGCCAGACGCCCTTCCTGATGCCAATCACGGCTGAGGAGCTAATGAAGGTGAAATGAATGATGATGAAAGGAATTGGTTAAGAAGGTGGAAGGAATCAGTCGTGGCATATGAATATGAACTACCCCAGCATTTGCCTGGAAGTGAAATGGGAAACCAGAGTAAAACCATTCTCAGGACAGAAGATTTTGAACCTACTCGTCACCTGAATGCAGAGCTTGGCTCCATAACCGTAGCACTGTAACACGCGCGGCCACTGTGGTCGATTATTATTATTATTATTATTATTATTATTATTATTATTATTATTATTATTATTATTATTATTACTGAACGCTGGGAAATGTGGTAGGGGCCTTCAAATTTATCTTCTCCCGGGAGTCCAGGAAGCTGTTGATCCAATCCTGGTATGGACACACACTCCGAGAATGAATAGGAGATGAAAATAAAAAAAATAAATAAATGCATAAATAAATAAATCTATATATATAAAATAAGAGTTTTGTCTGTACATTGCTCAGAATTTAAAAAGTATGATATTTCTATATCAATCATGTCCACAGTAACAAAAAAATGCATTATTTCATTTACCGTAATTTCTGTCTGTCTGTCTATCTGTCTGTCTGTATGCACACGCATCACAAGAAAACAGCTGAAGAGAATTTAATGAAATTTGGTATGCAAAGTTGGGGAATAAGCTGTTACAATCTAGGCCATAAATAATTGTATTCACGCTGAGTGAAATGGCAGTTTAGGGGAAGGCCTAAAATTTAATTCTCAAATATTTATGTTATTAGTGGTCGTATTTTAACGAAAATTGGTATGCAAAGTCAGAGAATATGTTGCTACAATCTAGGCTATAAATAATTTTATTCACGCTGAGAAAAATGGTAGTTTAGGGGAAGGCGTAAAATTTAATACTCAAATATTTCTTATTAGAGGTGTAATCAATAAATAAGGTTATATAGTATTAAATTTCCTACCATTCATGTCTTATACATTGTTACCGTACCGGCTGTGATCACAAATGTATTCCTGAATTTGGATTTTTGTTACTAAGTCCATATCAGCGCTGAGTCACGAGAAAATGGGTAAACAGAATTTAATGAAAATTGGTATGTAAAGTCGGAGAATAAGGAACTACAGTCTATGGTATAAAATATTTTACAAATCACAGAGTTGAAGGAAGACTAAATGTGAAGGCCTATAATATAGAAAGCTCATAACATTGATCAACAATAACATTACACCATTGTTTGTTGTGATGTGCTTTGTGTCTTCTGTTGCCACTCATCTCCGGTAGATAGGATTACTGCTGCGTACTGAGTAATTTTTATTTGCTTTATGTCGCACTGACACAGATAGGTCTTATGGCGACGATGGGATAGGAAAGGGCTAGGAGTGTGAAGGAAGCGACCTTGGCTATAATTAAGGTACAGCCCCAGCATTTGAGTGATGTGAAAGTGGGAAACCATGGAATACCATCTTCAGCACTGCCGACAGTGGGGTTCGAATCCACTATCTCCCGGATGCAAGCTCACAGCTGTGCACCCCTAACCACACGGCCAACTCGCCCAGTCGTACAGATTGTCACAGCCTGCCTGAATATTGATGTGAAGTAGCTTGGGGAGTTAGATAACTTTCTTCTTTAGCATGCCATTCCCCTGGTTCATAAATTTTCTGATACTACTGGAACGTATCACACTGGTTCATCATAGCATTTGAGCTATTCAATCCCTACTCCTAGGCACTGATTGGAATGAGCAGTGTGCATATTTAACAGAATGATGGAAGAGAAGTGTTCACAGCAGTTTGCGGCATGGTCATTCCAGCTCTGGAACGTTAGACTATTAGATTGGCACCGTAGTACTGTTCTTTAAAAGTGATAAAGTGAGTTTTTCATTTCATCGAGTATTTTGTATGATAGCATTGCTTTTAATCGCAACATACCTACTGACGTTTTTGTAATGACCTATGTTGACTTTAGTTAGGAAAACCACAAAGTCAGTCTTTCTGAGAATCCCGTAGCGAAGCACGGGTACATCAGCTAGTAAATATATAAATATAAAACGGCCGCCTCTGTGGTGTAGTGGTTTGTGTAATTAGCTGCCACCCCCGAAGGACCGGGCTCGATTCCCGGCTCTGCCACGAAATTTGAAAAGTGGTACGAGGGCTGGAACGGGGTCCACTCAGCCTTCGGAGGTCAACTGAGTAGAGGTGGGTTCGATTCCCGCCTCAGCCATCCTGGATGTAGTTTTCCGTGGTTTCCAACTTCTCCTCCAGGCAAATGCCGGGATGGTACCTAACTTAGGGCAGATCAACAGTAGACTAAATAAAATTACAATTCTAACAACAGTTATTTCAGTTCTTTCTTTCCCTAAAACTCATGCACCAAAGTCATCCAAAATGTTCTATTACCCGCATGCTCATTTCTTATTCTTATTCTTCCTCTTCTATATCTGTTTACCCTCCAGGGTCGGATTTTCTCTCGGAATCAGCGAGGGATCCCACCTCTACCGCCTCAAGGGCAGTGTCCTGGAGCTTCACACTCTAGGTCGGGGAATACAACTGGGGAGGATGAACAGTATCTCGGTCAGGCGGCCTCACCTGCTATGCTGAACAGGGGCCTGGAAGGGTTAGACAAGGAAGAAGGAAGGAAGTGGCCGTGGCCTTAAGTTAGGCACCATCCCGGCATTTGCCTGGAGCAAAAGTGGGGAGACCACAGAAAACCACTTCTAGGATGGCTCTACTCAGTTGACCTTCCGAGGCTGAGTGGACACCGTTCCAGCCCTTGTACCACTTTTCAAATTTCGTGGCAGAGCCGGGAATCGAACCCGGGCCTCCGGGGGTTGCAGCTAATCGCACTAACCACTACACCACAGAGACAGACATGTTCATTTCACCTAATTAAGTGTAACAGTTCCATGCTGATCACAATGAATAATAATGTTGTCGATTTTATGTTCCACTAACTACTTTTATCGGATTTCGGACACGCGGAGGTGCCGGAGTTCTCCTGCATGTGTTTTTACGTGTCCATAAATCTACCGACAAGAGGATGGCGGACGGAGGGCTGGATTGAATCAGTTAACTTGAGCTTGGAAGGCTGAGCCACTCAGTCAGGCATGGTAATCACAATTTTCCGTGAGAGACAGGTCCTGTGTCAGTACAGCCAGCACAGAAGTCAGCTGGTTGATTGCTCTCATGCAAAACAACAACCACTACATCTTTATGGCTATTATTGTGCAATATTGTTATACCAGAATGGAAAATTTGTTAACTTCCATTGTGGCCTAAACGCTATGGAGAGCTATGAGGTACCACTGATTCGCGTTGCTCGCCGAATAGCGTGTGTTGTTTAAGACGTTGAGTTAACACGAAACATGCTAGCCGGCGCCTTGTGTGCAAACGTAAAGCAAAGCCAGGCAATAGTTTGATGCCACCTAACACAACATACCATAGCTGTGACACCGCTACATGCACTGCGTAACAATGGAAACAGCTACCACAGCTAACATAAATATTGGGGTGATTGGTCATCGGCTTGAGGTGTGAGACATGCCTGTCTTACAGATGTAGGTACTGATAGTGGCTTCCAGCACTTTCTCACATGTTCGCGTGCTCACGTTCTCCTCCTACTGATTCTCTCTCCTCCTAATTTCACCCACCCACTCATCCCATCACCTAAACTACATTGATTTAGGATCGTCCGAACTCACACACCTCAAATGGCCAGGCAGCCAACCTTGGGTGGGTGAGGGGAGTAATAAATTATTAAATACTCACTGAAGTTGTATTGAATTACTAAGATAAGTGCGTGACTCGCTGGTCACTGTTAATTACGAAATTCTAGCAGGATTACAAACCTTTCTTTTGTTATTATTTATCTTGATTATTATTCATAGGGTATTTTCAATGTTTATTTAATTCAAGGATCACGGGTATTTAAATACAACATATCCATCACCTTCCATGGTTGCTTGCATGATATGAAAGGACTCATAAGCTTTCGTAAAGTTTCTTAAGAAGGAAGCCATTCTCTTTCAGCGTCGACTCAATTAATATATCATACGTTCATCCAGTCTGTCGAAACACGAAATAACATTTAGAACACTACAGCATACCCGAAAACAATGTTAATAACAGAATGTCATGTTTCGTTGTATTAGAACATGCTCAGATTCTATAAAATCACATTTAAGCGTAACTTCTTCAAATCTACTAAAGTGTCAATGACGAACTTCTTTCACATAATGTGTCACACTTGCTCATAACATCACTCATTCACAATCAGAAACGTTTACACAACGTGAAAAATATCTATATATAAAATAAGAGTTTTTCTGCACATTGCTCAGAATTTAAAATGATGGTATTTATGTATTGGTCGTCTCCATAGTAGCAAGGAAATGAACTTTTTAATTTTCCGTAATTTCTGTCTTTCTGTCTGTCTATCCGTATGCATGTGTGTACACGCATCACGAGAAAACGGCTGAAGAGAATTTAATGAAAATCGGTATGTAGTGTCCGGGTATAAGTCGCTACAATCTAGGCCACAAATAATCTTAGTCACGCTTAGTGGAATGGTAGTTTAGGGGAAGACCTAAAATTTAATTCTCAAATATTTGTGTTATTAGTGGTCCTATCAACAAATACTACATTACTTAAGTTATATATTAAATTTACGATCATTTATGTTTTACCGTACCTGCTACGAAAACAGAGATATTCATGAATTTGGATTTTTGTTGCTAAGTCCATATCAGCGCCAAGTCACGGGAAAACGGGTGAACAGAATTTAATGAAAATTGTTATGTAAAGTCGGGGAATAAGGAACTACAGTCTACGCTATAAACAATTTCGTAAGATGCCCTAATATCACAGAATCGAAAGAAAACTAAATGTGAAGGCCTAAAATACAGAAAGCTCATAACATTGAACAACAATAACATTACATTGACCATCGTTTGTTGTGTCTTCTGTTTGCAGTCATATCCGATATATGGAATTGCCGCTGTATACCGAGTATTTTTTTTAAATTTGCTTTACGTCGCACCGACACACGTAGATATTATGGCGACGATGGGATAGGAAAGGGCTTGGAGTGGAAAGGAAGCGGCCCTGGCGTTAATTAAGGTACAGTCCCAGCATTTGCCTGATGTGAAAATGGGAGACAATGGAAAACCATCTTCAAGGCTGTCGACAGTGGTTTACGAACCCACTACCTCCCGGATGCAAACTCACAGCTGCGCCCCCCTAACCGCACCGCTAACTCGCCCGGTATAATACTAACCTGCCTGAATATTGGTGGGAAGTAGCTGGGGAGTTAGGTAACTTTCTTCTTAAGCATGCCATTCCTCTGGTTCATAAATTTTCATAAATTTTCTGATACTACTGGTACGTAACAAACAGGTTCATCATAGTATTCAAGCAATTCAATCCCTACCCCGAGGAACTGATTGGAATAAGCAGTGTGTATATTTAACGGAACAGTGGCAGAGGAGTGTTCGCGGCAGTCTACGGCCTGGTCATTCCAGCACGGAACTTTGGACTGTTAGATCGGCATCATCGTAGTACTGTTCGTTAAAAGTGAGAAAATGTGCAGTTATTCATTTGAGCGAGTATTTTATATAACATTGCTTTTAATCCCTACATTCCTACTGACGTTTTTGTAATGCCCTAGGTTAACTGCAGTTAGGAAAACCACAAAGACAGTCTTTCTGAGAATCCCGTAGCGAAGCACGGGTACATCACCTAGTAGTAAATATATACGCATGGTTCAAAGTGATTTGATAGAATCTGAGGATGCTCCGGTAGAAGTAAATATGTCATTCTGCTAATATATATTTATTGAGAATCTCGAACGACTTTCCAGACATTCTGGAGTGCTGCAAGGAAAATGGATAACGATATAGAGAAATTGACAAAATTAAATTTGAACATTAGCATCATCTGATCAATAACTCTAAAAATTCAAAGATTTATAACACAATATAATATAGTCTATAGCATTAAACATTTGGAAATATAAAAAAATAGTATAAGAACAATACATTCGTTGAAATGAAATGGCGTATGGCTTGTAGTGCGGGGAGTGTCCGAAGACAAGTTTGGCTCGCCAGACGCAGGTCTTTCAATTTGATGCCCGTAAGCGACCTGATGAGAATGAAATGATGATGAAGGCAACAAATACACCCAGCCCCCGTGCCAGCGAAATTAACCAATTATGGTTAAAATTCCCGACCCTACCGGGTAGTGAACCCGAGACCATGCGACCAAAGGCCAGCACGCTAACCATTTAGCCATGGAGCCGGACAATACATTTGTTATCAGGACGTTAACGGGAATATAAAGGGGACTACTGTGAATACAGACGTGATGTTACAGTAGACAAGGATCCTCGCAAAGTGCTAATTACCAAAAGATTGATCGTGCACTTTTGTAAGATGAATCTGTTCCAGAAATTCGTAAAAGACCTACTTATAGTGCCCCTACCATTAAACCCGATACTTCCAGCTCTTCTAAACGGTACTTTTCCCTGCAATGTTCGATTGTAGTTGTGCATTATTATAAATACAGTTTTTTTTTTGTTTTTTTGCTATTTGATTTACGTCGCACCGACACGGATATGTCTTATGGTGACGATGGGGAAGGGAAGGCCTAGGAATTAGAAGGAAGCGGCCGTGGCCTTAATTAAGGTACAGCCCCAGCATTTGCCTGGTGTGAAAATGGGAAACCACGGAAAACCATCTTCAGGGCTGCCGACAGTGGGGCTCGAACCCACTATCTCCCGATTACAATATTATTACAGTAGTAGTAGTAGTAGTAGTAGTAGTAGTAGTAGTAGTAGTAGTAGTAGTAGTAGTAGTAGCAACAGCTACGGACGCCACGTTCCCAGTCCTAGTTCTTTCCTATTCATCGTCGGCGAAGACCTACATGCGGGTTGGTGTGACATTAAGCAAGCAGCATAAAGGGAAAGAACACAGGGCAGCTATGTAGTGTGATTCAGCTTTCATGTTCTGTTAGATTTCTAGTGCAGTTGGTTGGTAACGGAACGCCGTTTAACTACAAAATTCCAATTCATTTCAGTGTCTCTTTAAGTCTTATTGTAAAGACATTCAACAACAACAACAACAACAACAACAACAACGAACACATGAACAACAACAACGGATCAGGTAACGCCTCTGTTCTCCGATTTTGCTCGATTTTCCGCACTGCATCTCATTTACATTGGCTTGAGAATTTGGTACTTGGAGTACTCAGTTTCAGATAACACAATTAAGCAGTGGATCCGAAACGAAATCTCGGTTACGGTATAAGTGGAGTTTCGCGGTTTCCTGCTTCAAATCTTGGCGGGTGCCGGGATGAAACCCCCTAAATCGACCTTGTTCGCTTTCCTCCTGTTCCCAACCCCTATGAGTTTACATACTTTTATACGTACAGAAACTATATTTTCCAGCGTTATCAGACTTCACATGGGGTTGTGATGGCCGAGTGGGTTTGATCCCAAATTCTCATCAAAGCGCCACGGTTTGAATTCCAGCAAATGCATGTGGGAGCTTTGAAATGAAAATCACTTAACACTGGAGGCCCTGTGAATATGATCACCTTGTTAACAATTACGTAAAACTGTCACTAAATGATGATAATGTCAATAGCCAACGAAGTTTCAGGTTAGTAATCTAATCACCAACAAAGAAGACGACAAAAAGCCATGTCTAAGTGGAACATCTCTACAGAATAGAACAAGGTCTACGTTATCTTAGGACTCGCTAATCCTGAATAGAAATTAACCTGGCCACGAAGAGAGACTGGCTGTCATCTGGAAGCCCCGTGTTCGATTCCTGGATCTGAAGAGTGATTCGAGGTACTCTCAGTGTGCGTGAGAAAATATATGAGCGGTCAGATTGTGATATAGCGTCTCTGGTCTAAAAAGGCAAGTACAACGGCCGAAGAGATTAGTTACGTTTACTACGCTCCGCCTCGTAATCTGCAGTCATTCGGACTGTCAAGCTCAACGAGGCTGTGGTGTCATAGGGTTCGTTTTTAACGGGAATCATATTTCAACAATTTAGAATAGCTGAGCGAAGGGCACATAATCATTGATTCGTTCTGTGACCTCATGAAAAGTAAACAAACTTGTTTTACATTACTGTTGATTTCATGATAACCATGATACCTCACTCTTACGTTTTATGAACGACTTTTTACTTCAATATTACATATGCATTAGCCAGGATTCGAATCGGTGTCGTCTTATAGTAAGAAAGCAGTGACGATATCACACGGCCATCACGCACCTTTCTTCCAGTAGACCGATAAGAAGTCCTAGTGGGATGTGGTGTTGTGTTACCAACATAGCCAAGGTTTTGACCCTTGTTGGATATAAAGGAGAGGAGTGTCGTAATTTTAGCAGTGCTCACGTGTGTGCTTTAAAACCGAGACGGCTTAACAGTCGAGAAACTGGACATGAGAGCATCTGCAATGGATACCGGCCATAACCTGGCAAAAGCTGCAGCAGCTGGGGTAGTGAACTGTCATAACGAGTGCGTGGCGGACGTGATTCAGACTGTGAAGCTGCGTAACGAGCTCTTATCTCCCGCTACACATTTGGTGGAGTGCGTGGCTGGCCGGAAGCTCCTATGTTTTACAAACCGTGTATTGTTGTTACTTCATTTGAAACAACGGCTCCGGGGATTGGTTCAATCCTGACCATCGTCAACCTGAAGGTAGCTGAAGAGCAAACATTCACAACGTTTTTAACACATCAGTGTTTCTTGGGAAATGCAGGGATAGAATATTCAATACAATATGTAAACGGGGACGAGAATCTAATTGTGACGGGAGACTGGAATGCAGTAGTTAGCGAAGGAAGAAAAGATAGTGGCATAGGAGAATTCGGACTGGGACGAAGGGATGAAGGGGGAAGTAGGCTAGTTGAATCCTGCACTGATCATAATTTATTTCTTGCTAATACTTGGTTCATACATCACAAATCAGAAAATGCAGTCCTGATCCACGGCTAAATGGTTAGCTTCCTAGCCTTTGGTCACAGGGCCCCGGGTTCGATTCCCGGTAGGGTCGTGAATTTTAACTTTAATTGGTTAATTTCGCTGGCACGGGGGCTGGGTGTACGTGTCGTCATCATCATTTCACCCTCATCACGACGCACAGGTCGCCTACGGGAGTCAAATCAAAAGACCTGCATATGGCGAGCCGAACTTGTCCTCGGACACTCCCGGCACTAAAAGCCAAACGCCATTTCATTTCAGAATATGAAAAACGTATTCTAGCGCTGTAAAATTTATGAAGAGATGAGAAAAGTCACTTGAAAATATTCGTGAATAGGAAAGATACGTGTCGAATAGAAAACAACTTTGAGCCTAACAACAGTCTTGAGAATGAAACAATTCAGGGAGAATGACACCGTTTTGCAGTATCGTTAGAGAAATGTGGGAATGGAAATCCAGATATGAAGAGAGAGAGAGAGAGAGAGAGAGAGAGAGAGAGAGAGAGAGAGAGATGATGCATGTAAGAAGTAATGAGGATGTAAATGAGGAGGTGTCCTTAAATCTATAATTGAAGGTAGAAAATACTTCATTGAAATCCTCTTCTTTCCTAGATGCTGAACGTCGCATTAAATCGAATAGGAATTCGGTGACACTGAGATGTTATTATTTTATTAAGGTATAACCCGTGGTAGGAAAATCTGAAATCGTGGAAAACCACCTTCCAAGCTGTTGAATGTGGGGATCTAACTCATCATCTCCCGAGTGTACTCTTACAGTTCCACTGTCCGACCCACGCAGCGAACTCACTCGGTGGACATTATGATGATTATTACTTATTGTTGATAGTGGTAGTCGTTTTTTTGCTATTTGCTTTACGTCGCACCGACACAGATAGGTCTTATGGTGACGATGGGAAGGAAGCGGCCGTGGCCTTAATTAAGGTACAATCCCCGAATTTGCCTGGTGTGAAAAATGGAAACCACAGAAAACCTCTTCAGGGCTGCCGACAGTATGATTCGAATCCACTACCTCCCGGATGCAAGCTCACAGCTGCGCGCCCCAAACCGCACCGCCAACTCGGCCGGTAGTAGTAGGTCAGTGGACTTTTAAGTACAAGAAAATTCACTCCTATTTCTTATCCTGCAATTTAGAAGGAAAGAGGAGATTGATAGCGTAAACTATTTAGACGTACAACTGACGAAATGGTCAAATCCCTTTCTCTGGCCTACGAGTATAATCCATCCACTTCTAGAAACGCTGAACGTTATTCTGTGACCCGGAATCTGGTAACTTAAGGCGTCCAATATGAAGTACAAGACAAACTGAAGGAGTCAGCTCAAACGAGGTGCAAGCATTGATCGGTTTACTATCAAGAAAATGGTCATCGGATCTCCTATGTTACGTCGATTCTGAACCACGTGCGCTGATCTGTCTGATGTGTAATCGTTGTTTCTTTATCATTAGTTTGAGTAAAACAGAATGTCTAGGAAGATAGGTGTTGTAGAGTAGATGGTTAGGAGGTCGCCTCCTCTGCTGAAGATCAGGAGTCGAATCTTGGCAGAGTTAGTAGTTGTGCCCGTGAAATGAGCCCGTCAAAGACTACATTACAGTAGTACAGAGCAATAACCCGATATTCTATATCCATCATTAGCGTGTATCATATGTGTGAAATATCTTGATCGGTATTAATTAATAGTAATCATTAATATGTACCACATACTGTAATATTGAAACTTATAAGATAGTGATCCTCCCATGTGAAACACGTGACCTTGCCGCGGTGGGGAAGCTTGAGCATTTCAATGAAGCAGATAGCCGAACCGTAGGTGCAACCATATCGGAAGGGAGCTTGTCGAGAGACCAGACTAAAGAATGGTTCATCGAAAGGGGGTTAGCAGCGTATCGAAAATTGCAAGGGCGGCGGTCTGGATGATTGACTGATATGGCCTTGTGATAATGTTTAACATGCCGTAGTTGTGCTGATATTGCTACACGGCTCAAAACAACGGGAATCTACAGCCGTAATTAACTCCGGAGGACATGCAGCTATCTCCGTGTGGCTGAATGATGCATTGATGATTGCTTACTTCCGGCCAAAATATTCCGGTGGTAAAAGAGTCCCCCATTCGGGGTAGGAGCGCGGAAAGTTGAATTGTTGTTGTAGGATAAAGAATACGAAGAAAAGAAATGGGTGGACCAAAATTAGATGTAGTTGGTATAAGTAAAGTACGTTGGGAAGAAAAGCAGGATTTTTGGTCAGGCAACTACAGAATTATCAACACAAAATCAAACATGGGAAATGCAGGATTTACTTTAATAATTAATAACATTGTAGGGTAGCGGGGTAAGATACTATGATAAGCATAGTGAAGGAATTATTGTTGTCAAAATAGACACCAAACCAATGCCTCCCACAATAGTGCAAGCCTATATGCCTACTAGTTCTGCAGATGATGAAGAAATCGAAAGAATACATGAAGGGATAGAATATTTAATACAATATATAAAAAGGGACGAGAATCTAATTGTGATGGGATACTGGAATGCAGTAGTGGGCGAAGGAAGAGATGGTAGAGCCGTAGGAGAATTCGAATGAAAGAGGAAGACGGCTAGATGAATTCTGCACTGATCATAATTTACTCCTTGTTAATACTTGATTCAAACATCACAAACGACCGCTGTATACGTGAACAAGACCTGGAGACACTCGAAGGTATCAAATAGACTTTTTAGTGACCAGGCAGAGTTAAGGAGACTATGCGTTAGTTTGAAAGACGTTTCCAGGAACAGACGTAGACTCTGACCACAACTTGGTGGACAAAATGAAGTTGAAGAGATTGAAGAAAGGAAGGAAGGCAAGAAAAGAGTGTGAAGGATTGTATCAAGGAACAGGTTGCACAAGTACTAAACGATGACGCTGAAGGAAACACATTGGATGAAGTGTGGACCATCATGAAGAATTAGATCAGTAAGGCTGCTGAAGAAAAGTTAGGAAGATAGGTAAGATCAAGTAAGAATCAGTGGATAACTCGGGAGATTTTACACTTCACTGATGAAAGGCGAAAATACAAGAATGCAGCAAATGCTATTTTTTTTTTTTTTTTGCTAGTTGCTTTACGTCGCACCGACACAGATAGGTCTTATGGCGACGATGGGACAGGGAAGGTCTAGGAGTGGGAAGGAAGCTGCCGTGGCCTTAATTAAGGTACAGCCCCAGCATTTGCCTGGTGTGAAAATGGGGAACCACGGAAAACCATCTTCAGGGCTGCCGACAGTGGGGTTCGAACCTACTATCTCCCGAATACTGGATACTGGCCGCACTTAAGCGACTGCAGCTATCGAGCTCGGTGCAGGAAATGGGGAAGGCAGAAAGGAATATAGGCGATTCAGTGATGAAGTACATAGAAAGTGTAGGACAGCTAAGAAAAAATGGCTGAAAGAGAAGGGCAAGAATGGTGAAGGTTGTATGGTTGTAGGAAAGGTGGACTCTATATATTGGAATAGTTTTACTGTCAGATGTCCCTCCCTCCTCTCAGACGCCATTTTGGAGGGGCCTATCCTCACAGTCACCATCTTGGGCCCAGTTTTACGGTCAGATGCCCTTCCATTCTCCTCCTCACCTGGCCCAGCTTTACGGTCAAATGACATTCCCTCCTCCTCCTCGTATGGCGCAGTTTTACGGTCATATGCCCTTCTCTCCTTCTCCTCATTTGGTTAAGTTTTGCTGTCAATTGCCCTTCCCTCCTCCTCATCTGGATACGTTTTACGGTCATATGCCCTCCTCCTCATGTGGCCTAGTTTTACGGTCAGATCCCCTTCCCTCTTCATCTGGAATTGTTTTACGGACAGATGCTCTTCCCTCCTCCTCATCTGGACTAGTTTTACGGGTTTTTTGACATACACAGTCTAGTATTTAGAAATTGTATACTACCGGATGCTCTTCCTGCCATCAATCTTATTAGGAAAGTTAATAATAAGATGGAATGAATGACATGTTTTATGATAGCAGGAAGGAGAGGGTAAAAGCTTTCCCCTGTCGAATAGCATCGAGAGATCTACACAAGGCTTTAAGTCGCCAGAAGACAGACTAATATCCATTATCAGGGTGTTATGCCCCTCGCTGCAGAGAGGATTGGATGGCTTTTTCTCTAGCATACACAATCTAATGATTAGAAATTGTATACTACTGTACTACTAACCTTACCTTACCCTGTTACGCTGAATGGTTCGGACGGCGCTTTCCATCCCACCGCAAACTGTGCAGGTTCAATCCTTCTCAGCTGTGTGTGGGGGGGGGGGGGGGGGAGGACCGGAAATGTATTGTGCGCTAAAATCCCCGGGCATGAATAATGGCAATTATAATTTTAGTAATTAACATTAAAATTGGTGCGGTAACTGATAGCATGTTGTGGGGATTATTAATGAACATTTATTCTGTTTAATAGTATAAACATGTCTGCGTGTAAGTATTTCTCATCTGTCTACAAAAGCAGCCGCTCGCAAGTTGTATTGTGAGAATAATAGTTTGAATATGTACTGTTCTAGCATTTTCCCTACCTACGTAATATAAACTTTGAAGAAAGGAAGTAGATTAATACATTTTCCTTTAATGATTTTACCCTTTTAGTCACTACTTACGTAACGTAGGGGATACTTACTTACTTACTTACTCCTCGGCGCTACAGCCCTTGTAGGGCCATGGCCTCTCTGACGATTGTAGCCCAATCTTCATCATCTTCTGCACGCCTCCTCCATCTTCTTATTCCCATCTTTCTTAAATCCTCCTCCACATCATCCAGCCGTCTTTTCCGGGGTCTTCCTTTCCATCTTCTACCACCTGGACGTAGGGGATACTGTGGAGAAAATCTCTGACCTGGCCAGGAATCGAACATAGCCACGAAAATTATTATTGAATAAACGGAAATCATAATTTTAGTAATTAAGATTACAATTGATACGCTAACTGATAGTATGTTGTTGGGAATTTGAACCCGGGCTTCTAGTTGTAAATTAATGAACATTTATTCTGTTTAATAGAAAAACATGATGTCTGTGTGTAATTATTCACATCTGTCTACAAAAGCAGACGCTCGTAAGTTGTGAGCCCCCTGGCACTGTTATGAAATAGCATCCTCTGCCCACAGTGAACAATTGGACAGTTAACTATGTTTGCACTTTTTTAACGTTTCGTAGCAGAGCCTGGAATTGAACACAGACCTCTAGAGGTAGCAGGCCGTGTCGTTAAGTTAGGCACTATCCCGATATTTTGGCTAGAGGGGAAGTAGGAAACTACAGAAATCTACTTCGTGGACGGGTGAGGTGGGAATCGAACCCCACCCTCTACTCAGTTGACCAACCGAGGCTGAGTAGACTCCGTTCTAGCCCTCGTAGTAGAGCCTGGAATCGAACTCGGGCCTACAGAAGTAGCAGGCCGTGACAATAAGTTATTGAATTATTGAATGAGATTAAACTATATCGTAAGAAGAAAAGACACACACACACACACACACACACACACACACCGCGCACCCAGCCAGCTGAGCCAATACGATTATCATTATTTCTGTCACTGTTGTGTGTAGTAGATAACGAGATTTGCTAGGACTCAGCTAAGTGCACCGTGGTCGTCAACCAGCGCACTCAAGCTGTAAGCCCGTGGGTGCCCCTTTTAGTCTTCTCTTGTAACAGGCAGGGTATATTGTGAGTGATATTCTAGACTTTAGTAGGTTACTACACAACAATGGGAAACAATACATTAGGCATAAAACACTGTTATGTAATACTATCTTCTGGCACATTGAAGAAAGCGATAATAGTTCTCGCTATGGGCATTGTATATTGATATTATTCGCAGCATATAAGGGGTAGTTCGTGGTCTACACAGACTACGTTAAATAGTTCGTGGCCGGGTTCGATTCCCGGTCAGATCAGGGATTTTTACCCTTATCTGAGGCTAGTTCGTAGTCTGCATAGTGTACATGGTTGTACCCCTCGACCCAGCTTGGATTCGAACCCGCGGAGACCCTCTGAACCGAAGGCCACAACGCTGCCCAATCACCAAAGAGTCGGAAAATAATAATAATTGTCGGAGGTGAGTGTTACAGCCCAACATTTGCATAATAATAATAATAATAATAATAATAATAATAATAATAATAATAATAATAATAATAATAATAATAATAATAATGATAATTGTCGGGCTGAGTGTTACAGCCCCCACCATCCAGCATTTGCATGCTGCTAGCTGATATATTCACAGGTATATGGAAGAACTCCTGCGTCTCCGAAAACCGACAAATGTAGATAGTGGGAACGAAAAGCCGATATCATTAACGTAAAATAATTAACGTAAAATAATTCAAATCCCCTACTCGGTGGCGAATCGAAATCCTAGATCCCCTAACGCCTAACGCTGACCATTTAACCGTGGAAAATAATAATAACCAGGGGTGTATCGCTCTGACGGTTACTGTTCTCGACCCGGCTTGGATTCGAACCTGAGGACCCTCTGAACCGAAGGTTATGAGAAAGGTCTAAGAATGTGAATGGAAACGGCTGTGGTCTTAATTAAGTTACCCCTCCCATTATTTGCCTGGTGAGGAAATAGGAAACTACGTAAAATCATCTTCACGGCTGCCGACATACACACATAATCTTTATTGTCCCTTCTTGAAGGAAATGAACCCGTAAGTTCGGAAGAGGAGACTAAAACGGGCACCTATCCTCCCGTCGACCCTCTGAACCTAAGGTCAAAAGAAAGCCCTAGGAATGTAAAGGAAGCGGCTCTAGTCTTAATTAAGGTACAGCCCCAGTATTTGTCTGGTGTGAAAATGGGCAACCACGTAAAACCATCTTCACGGCTGTTGACATGCGGTTTCGAGCGCTGAGCATTCCACCATGGAAAATAATAATAACCAGAGAGTGTCGCTCTGACGGTTGTGGATCTCGACCCCGGCTTGGATTCGAACCCGGGGACCCCCTGAATCGAAGACCACAACGCTGTTCACCCTTCCCCTTATAGACGTTGTAGCTCTATAAGAAAAGTGGATGTTTTATTACTCATATTCACATGACAATCAGTTTTACTTATAAGAGATAGACAGTTGTTGTTATTGTCGGTTGCAGTGTAAAACTATACATCATATCTATCTAAGTGTGGACGTTAATATTAAAACATCTATTATGTTTATGTGTGATTCTGTAATGTGATTTTGTTAAGACGAAACAATTTTCAACGATGTAAAGCCGTAAAGCATAACTTTGCAAACAATGTACTGCTACATTCAACAGGCTTGACAATCTCACACGGCAGGTGATTTCTAAAGATATTTTTTTAAGTAATCTACCAGGAGAAGGCTTAGAAACTTTGACTAAATGTCGAAAGCGCAATATAAAGAAGCGTGATCCAAACGATGCGATATCGTCTCAGCCTAGTACAAATTCTGTTATTATGCTCACACCACCAGATAAAGAGAAGCAAGAAGAGGAGATGCATAAGGAGGAAGAGGAAAACGCTCACCGTTTCTTTTCCATTAGAGCTTTTTCATTCTACTTTATTTTCTAAGCCGAAGTGGAGGGTCGTGTATGAGGTGAGGTAAAGTTTGCGACGAGAAGGCCAGACTCTCAACCGTCTGAACCATTCAGCCTAGCAAGGAAAGGTACGTAGTAGTATACAATTTCTAATTACTAGATTGTGTGCCTAAAAACTTAGCCAGGGCCGATGACCTTCGATGTTAGGCCCCTTTAAAATACAACCATCATCACAAGGAACAAAACTTGGAAAGATGAGGAGGAGGAGGGAAGGGCATCTGACCGTAAACGCCAGATGTAGAGGAGGAGGAAGGGCATCTAACATTAAAACTGGGCCAGATGAGGAGCAGGAGGAGAAAAATGCATCTTACATTAGAACTTGGCACAAGATGGCGACTGTGAGGATAGGCCCCTCCAAAACGGAGTCTAAGAGGAGGGAAAGACACATGATGGTATAACTGGGCCCAAGATGGCGCTGTGTGGTTAGGCCCCTCTAAAATAACGTTTGTGAAGAAGGAAGGGCATCTGCCCGTAAAACTGGACGCAAGATAGTGACTGTGTGGTTAGACCCCTCCAAAATGGCATCTGTGAGGATGGAAGGAGGAAGGACATCTAAATGCAAAACTGCGCCCAAGATGGCGACTGTGTGGTTAAGACCTCCAAACTGGCGCCTGTGAGGGGGAAGGGAATCTGACCGTAAAACTGGGTCCAAGATGGTGACTTTGTGGTTAGGACCCTCCAATATGGCGGCTGTTAGGAGGGAGGGGCTTTTGACCATAAAACTGGGCCCTAAGACGGTGACTCTGTGGTTAGGCCCCTCCAAAATGGCGGCCGTGAGGAGGGAGGGGCAACTTGGTCCAATATGGCGACGGTGTAGTTAGGCCCCTCGAGGATGGCGTCGGGTAGGGCATCTGGCCATAAAACTAGGAAATACTTTCTTCGAGCATAAGGCTATTTACCGTTAATAGGAAGATATTGGCTCCATATCCATAGTATACTATACCTTAACCGACTTTAATTCAGGAAATCTGTTAAGAATGTGCGAATTTTCCTGGGTTTTGTCTTGTTACACTGACGTAGCTGCGAAGAGTGCGTTGTAGAATGTAGGGTGCTGAATGTAAATTCCATGAAAGCATAGTTCCATTGTAAATAACTGACCGTAAAACTTCACTCTAAATGGCGACGGTGTGGTCAGGCCCCTCCAAAATGGTGACGGGAAGGGCATATGGCCATAAAACTATCCAGACTTAGTATAGAATGTGAAAGCTACGTTAATTTCATAAACAAAATGTTCTAAATATCACTTCATGCAGACGAATCGACCAATATAGCTGGAATAGTAATATTATAGTTTTGTTGAACAATACAAGAACTGGGAGGGGGGGGGTCTATTCAGCAGAATCTGCTTCCCTGCAAACCGTTACCGACTAATGCACGTTCATTACTGTTTTTCTCAATTAATAAACACATATTCCATAGTAAGTAGTATTCTGTTGAATAACTTCTGAGATTATCACAAAAGTAAAACAAAAATTCAAGCAGTAGCCACATAGTTCTTCATCGCTAATTCCTTCCTGTGAAGAAAATGTCGCCTATCCGAAAAAAGTCTTGGACGAAGGTAAGAAAATGAATATGTTTTCGGAGACTCGTAGGTACCAGGATTTTGTCCCTCAGGAATTACCACACGAAAAGATCTTCAGGGTTGCTGACGGTGGGTTCCGAACCCTGAATACTAGAAAACTGTTACAAGGTTCGTATCGCGTGCTGAACTCTCTCGGTGAAACACTATCATAATCTTGATGTCTACAAATGAAAAACAAGTTTTCTTTCCTCTCAAAATGGGAAAATATCCATTCTGTCCTTTTTAACCACATTTTTAAGAGTCCGTGAATCAGTTACGGACCTCTTCTTCTGTTTTTCCCACACCAGTGGAGTCGCGAGTGCGAAATGCGTAGCACATTTGTATTTGGCTCTGTATTACGGCTTGATGCCCTTCCTGGCGCCATGAAGGACCTTGCCCTACCAAGTGAACGCTGTTCATCCCGAAGGTCTGCTGATTAGCCATCCTTCTATGGAGGGATATGATTTCTATTGCGTGTTTCTGTGATTGGTAGTGTGGTGTGTTGTACGAATATGAAGAGGATAGTGTTGGGATAGAGTCTCCAAGCCAGAAGAAATAATCAGAAGAGATTAAATTCCCCGGCCCGGGCAGGAATGCAACCTGGGACCTTCTGAACCGAAAGGCAGTACGCTGACCATTCAGCCAACGAATCGGACTCAGACCCGTGAATCAGTGATTAATAAAACTAAATACATATCTCGTCTCAATGCAGACCAAGATACAGAACAGAAGTTCTTATTCATGGTACACTGCAATGGTGCCAAACATGCTAAACTCAGTCAATTTCTTCCCAATTCTACCACCAGTTAATGAAATCGGTGTACTCTGGTACAGGGATCACAGCCATGCAGGTTATTAAAAAGTCCTCACAAAAGCACACGAGTCTGTTGACCACGGTATCCTAAGCCCGTATTAATGAAAAAGTAACAAACTGTCAACACCCAGCAAAATTCAGCAAACTCTTAGTATGTTGCAGTGAAAGTTCGAGCAACTGTACTTTGTGGGGATGTTGGTTGGTCTACAGTGCTCCGCTGTCCTGGATGAGGTATGCGACATCTCAGTTTCAAGTCTCTTCTCCTTGAAGACAGCATGAGCAAATAGGCGAAGGGCCTGCCAATGTTTGCTTGCGGTAGGACCACCAGCGAACGAGAGAAGAAGGTAGACGACGAGGAGGACATTCCATTTCAGCCTAATTAGAAATGGAGCTACCATTTCTGTCAACACACCTGGTCAACATAGTCTGTGTATTGGCCTGGACCCACACCACGCTACAAATTCTCATTTTTCCTTACGAGACATGCAAAGGCAAATTATAGAAGTTTCCATGTCACCCATCCTCCTCTCCGACCGTGTATGAAAGCGTGGGATGAAACCAAGAATGGGAACCAAACAAAAGAAGAAGGGAAAGGTATCGGTTACATCCGACCACAGTACAGCTATAATAGTCTGTTTAAACAGCAAATGTATTTGTTTTACAATATAAGATAAAGCCAAACGGATATCTTTGTGTAGGGGTTGGTTTGTGTTACTCGCTGTAATACTACACCGACAACGACACTCATCCTCACTCCACGGTCAATTTTCTTCTCCCAAATATACAACTTCATTTGATTGAAAACTTTCATGGGAATTGAAAATAATAAAGGAAGTAAATATTATTGCCTTCTTCCACTTTAAATATCGGAATGTGGATTGGCAGCGGTGGTTTTCTTTGTTACCTGTGTCGCATGGTTCACTTAAAGCCCTGGGACAACTTGTCCGTCAGGCCCAAGTACATGTGAAGAGTGGAAATGCTAAAGGATCTAAGTGCCAAAAACGAAATTTTTCAGGAAGCAAAAAAAAACTGCACATCTTCGTGAGAAATGAATATTTATTTGTAATAAAACACAAATTAACTCTTTACATGATTACAAACATGCTGACAAAGGTTTGTTTAATTATTTTCAAAAATGAAATAGTTATGTGGCCTTTTGAGCAGAAGGATCTAAGTACAATAAGTTTTGATACAGCTAATAGATCTAAGTGCCATGAGACAGCATTGACTTTATTGAGCTAACAACTGTTGGAAAAAGTCCTTGTTCTTTTCATCCACGTAATCAATAATGGTGGAAAGGTCTTTGCTTATTTGGTGCTAACGGAACTGTAGCTGGAAGTTTCTCCAATTCCACAGCTGCAATGTCTTTCATTGTCTTGCCTTTCTTCAGTACATGAAAATTCTCCCAGTCACACATATCGGAAAAGTTTTTTTTGCAGGACACAATACCAGGCTGTTGTTTGCTTATTTTCAGCAAAGAAACCTGAGTGATACCAAGTTTTTTTGTATCAATGCACTCAGAAGCCTTTTTCTCAAAGTCGAAGAAACTGTCATACATGCTCAACACTCGGAATGGTTTTGTAGGCCGAGCTTGCTTGATCACATTTTCAAGATCTTCCATTACTTGCATTTTGGCTGTCTTGCTGCGTTTCTCAATAAGAGCAAAATCGCGATCGGCAACTGAAAAACTGTGCCCAGACAATAGAAATTTATGTTCAACTGACTTGAAAATACCCCGTTCTACTATGTACATGTACAAAAATATTAACATTCGATTTTTAATTTGGCCTGAGCAATTGTCACTCCATACAACAAGATTTGTTTTTCTGTTTGGAAGAAAACCAGAGTTTAAAGCCTGCAAAATACAAGAGGCCATCTCATTCCCTCCTCTACCTCCATGCCCTCGTGCCACAAGCACATTATGCCATCGTTCGTATCGGTAATGTGAATGTTAAAGTTATAGCAAGAGAGTTGACGCAAATAATACATGTTACTGTGCATCAATTTAGGCAAAGGGAAAACTTTTTCTAAATCCACAACAATGGTGCAATGTTGGCTGCGAGGTAATGTGCTGGATATTGTGTCATTTTTCAATACAGAAAGGGCACTCTCAGCTTTTCTATGGTGTAACTCGAGAGCCGTTTTGGCTTTGGCTGATTGTATGGGGTCATTACCTTTTGATTTTATGTTTAAATAATCGCACCTTTTGCAGGTATCACTCCTTGGTCTTCTAAACGATAGCTTAGGAAAGTCTTTTAGGAATACTTTGCCTTAGAACTTGTACGATACACCACTATCAGGATTCTTATCCTTAAAGGCAGCAAACATGCGTCTTAAGTTTAAGTTTTTTTTTTTTTTTTTTTTTTTTGCTAGGGGCTTTACGTCGCACCGACACAGATAGGTCTTATGGCGACGATGGGATAGGAAAGGCCTAGGAGTTGGAAGGAAGCGGCCGTGGCCTTAATTAAGGTACAGCCCCAGCATTTGCCTGGTGTGAAAATGGGAAACCACGGAAAACCATTTTCAGGGCTGCCGATAGTGGGATTCGAACCTACTATCTCCCGGATGCAAGCTCACAGCCGCGCGCCTCTACACGGACGGCCAACTCGCCCGGTTTAAGTTTAAGTCACCACTAAGGTATTCTCTTTCAGATTTCAAACGACTATAGTGAGAAACATCTCTGGGGAATAAGTTAATGTGATTTTTCACTTGCATTCTGTCCCGTTCACTAAATTTGAATTTTTTAGGACCTCCGCGGTTGTCTTTAAAAACTACAGAACCTGATTTTTTCTTTGTAACAATTGTTTGAATTTTTTTAGGAGAAATTCTGAAGGTATTTAAAAATGTAGCTTTGCATACTCTTTTGAGGTCTCCCGTCCCATCTGGAAGTGTGTAGCTGATGGTTGACTGTCTTCTACTCTCTGCATCTTCATTATAGGTCCCATGGCGTCGTCGTTGAATAGGAAGAATATCTATAAGCCCCATCAGGTAATTGCCTTGTTGGCTCAGGTCAAGTTGGTGGTATTCTTCAAAGAGCTGCATTTTCATATTGACAATCTCTCTGCAACTGTACTTACACTTGCAGAATACCTCAAAACAAAACAAAAACAAAATATATACACAAACCTGCTAGAATTAGTACACGAGTACTATAAGCATGGTATAGGCAACGAATGTAGGCTTAAAAAAGGTAGAAGTAGACCTACCTATTGAGGAAGAACAGGATCCAGTTAAGACTGTTTTTTGGCAATTTTATATTACTAGATAATAATGTAGGCTTATAGAAAGAAAATTTGTGTATTATAAGTTCACTTCTACTGTAAAAGACAACAGAACTAACCTGTAAGGACGGCGGTTGTTTTGCAGCAATTTCCCGCCTGTTCTGCTTCTTCTGTGTGAGGTAAGACTTTCCACTTAACTTTGCTTTTTGCTGTTTTGCTCTGAACGTGAATTTCTCAACACTTCCATCACTACTAAAAGCACTGGCGTTCATACTATTATCAACATCATTCTCGTCCATCATTTTCAATAACAAGCAAAAGCTTCAGTAAGCAAAACAATAGCACGAGATGAAGGTTATGGCATAACCTTGACTACTGACTACTGCTCGGCTAGCGGCAGACGGTGGTGGCACATAGATCCACTAGCACAGCAGGCCTGTCTGAACATAGGACTAGCGCATTCTATTAGGGACTGTAGCAACTCCAAGGAACAACTGAGGCACATAAATCCCTTATCACAGTACTGGAGCGAAGACATAGATTGGTTAGCAGTGAAAAAGCCCAAAAGTCAAAAAAAGGCACTTAGATCCTTTAGCATTTCCACTCCACATGTGTCAGGCTCAGGCTGTCATTCCCCAAAAATGTGATATTTTAATGTAAGTTTGTGTTAGGTCTATGTGCCCAGGAATCTGAAATGAGGTACTATCGGAGGATTGCTCGCGTCGTGGCCATGATCGTGTAACGGACTCTTCACCTCACCGGCAACTACTGTTATCAACCTCGCCACGCACATAACCTTTTTCTACAATTAATATGGACTTACCTTCATCTGGATACACACCGCATTTTCTCTTCAACTGGAATTTACATACTTATGTGGATTTGCACACATCATACCTTGCACGAACTCTGCCTTATCCACCTTTCCGACCGACGATAAACTAACCTCCCTTTCGCTGCCTGACGTCATGTGACATCGTCCGCTTTGTCACGCATGCTCCACTAACTTCTGGAATATTCCAGACATATGTCTCATTATTCCACACTATAAATACCCGGCCTTCCTCTGAATGCGTTGAGATGGACTTTGGCCTGTGTGGAGGGAGGAACCTTTAACATCATCTCCGTCTCTAGCTACATGTGCCCTGGACTCTCCATTTTTGGGCAGAACTACTTGGTTCAAGATGAGGTATGACAAACTAAAAATGTCCTTATTGTAAATAATGCTGTGTTGCATTTGGAGCTATTTTATTTGCAAATTTTGACTGGGAGCAGTGCATTTCCAGGCCGAGATTTTACTTGCATTTTCAATTTCAAAGCCTCTATTGACTATCCAGTGACTGTTTGCTTTCAAAATGTGCGTGTGGTATATCCGCAACTCTGCGACTCCTATACACACTTGTGGTTAATGCTTCACCATGTATGTTTTGGTACACTTGGAGACTGTTTCATTATTGTATACAGTGACTTAAGCCAGTAGGACAATCTTTATTTGTGCCTATTTCGGGTGTTAATTGAAGAGGTGGCAACTTTCACATGACATTAGACTTTGCTTAGTAGACTTCATGTTGGTATACTTCAATCTGGTAACTGCGAACATTCTTTCTTATTCTCGTTGTTCAACATTTTTCTTTAAACTGTATTCATCCCCTTTTTGTCCATCCCTTTCCTCTCCTGGCCCCTTCTTTTATTTGCTTCCATTTTCTTGAATATTTTACTCTTAATGTAACTATTTGTATTATTTCTGGTTGGGAAACTTCCGTATTTGTACTGACTTCTATTCTTCTAATATTGTAAAAGTTTGATTTGATTTTTCTAATATATATATATTTCCAAATTTTTATCTTGGTTTCTCATCTAATTTTCACCTGTCATGTCCCTTATTTCTCCTGCCGTTTTCTTTTAATATTTTTTGAAAATTATCTAGCATAGTTTCCACTGCGCTATCTGCGCTTACTCTGGAATGTTTATTAGGAGAAGCCCTTTTACCACGGCCTCAATTCTCAATTTGGCATTTTTCTCATCGCGTAAATTTATTCCCTACTGTTTGTAAGTACTCGGTGTCGCCGATACTTTGGATTTCCCTTGGCTGGATTTATGAATAAATATATTCACATATGCATATACCCCCAATGAGGGGTTTTACACATGGTAGCAGAGTATAAAGTCGCAGTTTACTACCACTCTAAATCTTCACCCTGTTACTGCCTTAGTTCTTTTGTTTCTTTCTTCTGAGGTTTAGTGGTTTTCCTCGCTAGACTTTGCTTTTCTTTTTGTCATCTCTTTCAACATGGCTTATTTTTCTGATAATTTTTCTCCTTATACTTCAGACACTTCAGACATTTCGTTTGATCCCCATTTCAATTTTTCGGATCCAAATCCTTTTACTAATATGTCTTATAATCCTTTTCTCCCTTGTAATTCTGATCTTACTTCCACGTCTAGTACTCTTACTACTACTGTTTCTTCTAGTTCATCCTCTGAACCTTTACCAACCCCGCCTCAACCTAACACCCCTCTCTATCCTGATCTTTCTCTTTTTACTGCCGAATCCAAACTTCCACTTAATCAAGCACCTCCGCCTTCTCCCCATAAAACTCAACCAGCACAGCATTATTCTCCCGATTTGCGCACTCCACCACCATCCCCTTCTCAGCAATATTTTTATGAATCTCCATATCATCACACCCCTTCTTCACATCAACCACTTAATTTCCATATTTTGACTAAATGTCTCGATCAGGTACCCCTCATTCAGTCAACTGATCCCGATACTTTGACACAGTGGCTTTTTTTAGTTCGCAAATTTCTACAGACGGACTTGGCTCCATTTTCCCAATTGCTTTCGTTGCTTTATCCAAAAACCTCTGGTCATCTTAGTAATTTTTGGCTCCAGTATATGAAGTCTTCTCATGATTGGGCTCATTTTCGCTCGGTTTTACATACTTATTTTCTGCCTTATGAAATTAGACAACAGCTGAGTAACAAATATATCAGACGTCATCAACGTCCAGAGGAATCAGCTTACGATTATCTTGACTCCATTATCGGCTATTCTGATGTGTTAGCTATTGCTCAACATCCCCAGGAAATTATTTCTCTTATTCGATTTTATGCCTCTCCAGCTTTCCGCCAAATCATCAATCCCTTTACGCCACCCACTACTATTCCTCAGCTTTACCACATTGCTCAACTAGATATTCTAAATACCCGTAGCAATTTTTCTTATTATTCGTCTACCCCACCTCCCCAGTTTAACACATCAACAACTCGCATGCCTTCTACCACTCGTTCACCTTCTCAGAGTGATATTTCTCGCCTTCGCTGTTATCGGTGTCAGGCTATGGGGCACCTCGCACGAAATTGTACCAATTCTACCTTGGGAAACTTCAATTCCCGTCGTCAGTAGGCAGCTCACGACCTCTTGGGCAAAATCTGCCTTATGTTTCCTCAACTTTCTCACCTGCTACTAAATCACAGTCGTATACTCTTGTACAGTTACATAACATTCCCTCCTTAGCCTTCTTAGACTCAGGTTCTGCAATTTCCCTCATCAGTTTCTCCTTTTTTCAGCAACTTTTACAAACGCATCCGCATCTTCAATTGCGCCCTTCTACCATCAGATGTCTTTCCATATCTCAGCACACTCTTGAAATCATGGGTCACCTAAAACTTAATGTTAAAATTTCCCAATTTTCTTGGCCGTTTGAATTTCAAGTGGTTAATAATTGTTCACTTCCTGTTATTCTGGGATATGATTTTTTTGCTCATACTGGCCTTATTTATAATACTGCTATGGCCTCTATCTCTTTCTTTTTCAATCCGCATGTTCAAATCCCTTTGGTAGACCCCCTTGATTTCCCTATGAACCATGTATTCAGTCATCAGCATATTTATGCCACTGCTCCCCAACTAGATGCAATTGAGGCCTTGAAATCTGAATTTGCCGATGTTATCACAGATACTTTAGGCTCCGTTGTTAATTATCAGGCTCACATTGATTTACTTGATGAAACACCTGTTCGTTCGTCTCCTTACCATCTTAGCCCTCCTCGGATGGCCAAAATGGATGACATTATTGACAAAATGCTTCTGGATGGTACCATTGTCCCATCTTCTTCCAATTATGCCTCTCCGGCCTTTCTTGTCGACAAGCCTGATGGTTCTTCGCGCCTGGTAGTTGATTACCGTAAATTAAACTCCAAAATCCTCTATGACTCCTATCCTATTCCTAAAATGCAAAACGCTTTCCACTTTTTTTCTAAAGCTAAATATTTTTCTCTTTTAGATCTCAATTCTGCTTACTACCAAATCCCCTTGGACTCTCGGAGCAGTCGCCTTACTGCTTTCATCACCCCAAATGGCCTCTTTCAGTTCACAAAAGTTCCTTTTGGATTGAACTTGGGGTCACAAATCATGCAGAGATTAGTGGATTCCTTATTCTCAGATTTCAAGTACAAATTTCTCTATCCTTATATTGATGACCTTTTAATCTTTAGCCCAGATTTTGAGTCCCACATGTCGCATCTACACCAAGTTCTTTCCAGACTACGTTCTATTGGTCTGACAGTTAACCCCTCTAAAATTTCTCTAGCTCAAACTTCTATAAAGTTCTTAGGTCACATTGTGTCATCTCAGGGAGTAGCTGTCGATCCCGAACGTACTTCTGCTATCTCTAATATTCCACCTCCCAAAAATCTCAAACAAACACGCACCTTTTTAGGCATGGTTTCTTTCTACCACCGGTTCATTCCTAACTTTTCTCACATTGCTGAGCCTCTCAATTATCTGAAACGTAAAAACGTCCCTTTCATTTGGACTCAATCTCAACAGGACGCCTTTCTTCAGCTTAAGTCTCTTTTGATGCATGCTCCCATTCTTCAATTTCCTGATTTCTCCCTACCTTTTGAAATACATACTGATGCTTCCAATCTTGCTGTGGCTGGTGTTCTAACTCAGGTTGTTAATGATGTTCCTCTACCTATCGCCTATTTCAGTCGACTTCTTTCTCCTACTGAGAGAAAATATTCTATCTTCGAGCGTGAAGCCTTGGCTTTATTAAATTCCATTGAACACTTTGCAGAGTATTTGGAACATAAAGAATTTCTTGTCAAGACAGATAATCAGGCTCTCTCATGGTTGTTACATAACGCACCTAAAATTGGTAGAACTGGCCGTTGGCTCATGCGATTGTCCAGATTTAAGTTTTCCCTTAAATTTATTTCTAGCACTGAGAATTCTGTAGCTGACGCTCTTAGTCGCTTATTTGACACTTCCACTCCTCAGTCAAGTACTACTGACGATTTACCCCCGAATCTTTCTATGATGCCTTCATCTTCCTCCATTCATGCGGTTCTTTCGTTAACAGACTTTCCTCTTTCCTTTCAATCCTGTCAGTCGCATCAGCTCACCGATCAGTTCTGCATCCAACTCAAACAATCCATCTCTGATCCCTCTTATCAGGGTCCCTTTACTATTTTTAAAGATCTCTTGGTTTACAAACCCACTAAGAAAGCTTCTCCTAAAGTGGTGCTTCCTCAGGCTCTTCAACCCATGATTTTACAATATTATCATTCCTCCCCTGTGGGCGGGCATCTAGGCATCACTAAAACGTACAACCGTATTGCCTCTCTTTTCTTTTGGCCTCAAATGCGCAAATCTATTCGCACTTTTGTTCAAACTTGTGAATTGTGTCAGACATCTAAACCTTTAAACATAAAGTCTGCTGGTCTTCATTCTGCCCTGCCACCCACTCATCCTGCCCAAACCTTTTTCATTGATCTAGTTGGACCCATAGTTCGTTCTTCTCGTGGCAACTTGTACATTTTTACCTTGTTGGATGCCTTCTCAAAATTTCTAGTCCTTCGACCCTTACGGAAATTCTCTACTAAGATCATCATTAATTTACTCACTGAACAAATCTTTCCTATTACCGGTTTGCCTGCTAATATCGTTTCTGATAATGCTTCTATTTTTACTTCAAGTGTTTTTTTTAATATGTGCTTTCAGCTGGGTATCAAGCGTATCTTGACTTCTCCCTACCACCCTCAGTCCAACACCGTGGAAAGGTATCACCGTAATCTCAAAGTTGCTTTATCTATATTTCATAGTTCTTTCCAGAAAGACTGGGATTCTCATCTTTCTTCTTTGGCGTTAGCCTTTAATTCTAGTATCAATAGTTCTACTGCTCAGACTCCGGCTAAGCTTTTTCTTGGTCGTGATCTTCAAACTCCTCTTTCTCTAACCTGGGATCTGCACAACCTCCTTGAATCTTCTGATCAGCCATCCTCTTCATCACTCTGGAAAGACGCCTTTGATCAATTGTTAAAAGCTCAACAGGTCCACAAAAAAGCTTATAATGCTCGTCATAAGCCATCCACTTTTAAAATTGGTGATTTAGTCCTCGTTGCTAATCATCCACACAGCTCGGCAATTAATGCCACTTCTGCCAAACTTGCTCCTCGATGGCTTGGACCATACCGTATTTTGTCTTTCCCTACTCCTGTCACTGTATATTTGCAATCCACTTCTGATTTGTTTGATACTAAAAAACTTCATCTAAATCAGCTCAAGCGCTTTCATTCTTGAAAACTTTCATATCTTGATTTTCTTTTCTTTTGCCCTGTGTTTTTCTTTTCTTGTTATTACCTCCTCTTCTTTCTGCTTTTTTTTTTCTCTCTATTCTCCATCTGGTCTGGTAATGTCTATTGCTCCCAGTGTTATTTATTTTTTTTGTTCCTTTCTTTTTCTTTGTTTGTCTGCCTCATCCCCCCCTTCTTTTCTTTCCCTTTATGGAATTTCCTTTTTTTTCTCCCTCCACACAGGTTTCTCCAGTCTCCCTCCCAGCCAATTGGCACTGGTTGTAATGGGAGTGTACATACAACTTCCCAACCATTTTATTTTTCTCTTTTGTAATTGTTCTTAAATTCTTTAAATTTTCTTGTCATTTGTGATATTTATATTTATATTTCTATGTTAATTCATCACTACCCTTTTCTCCTTACCCTTTCCCTTTGCTAACGCGTTAGCCCTTTTCTTGTTTCCTTTCCTCCTCTACCTTTTTCTATTTTCTATTTCTCTATTTAGGCATGTTTATTGTGTTTGGACATTTTTCTGCCGCCTCTTGTTTTGTTTTGCAGTATTTTTTCTCTTTGATATACCGTTGCGGCTGCTATCGACCCCCGCTCCAGCTCATGGAAGGGCCCTCCATTGCTGTTCCTGGGGCCGCCTCGCCGTCGCCATTCAACTGTATCTTCCGCTTCTCGTCTTCCACCAGCCGTCTTCATTTAACTCCAGCTGCTTCAACAACTACAAAAAAAAAAAAAATCCTTTGGATTTTTTTTCTGGTGCCCGGCGGATGATGTAACGGACTCTTCACCTCACCGGCAACTACTGTTATCAACCTCGCCACGCACATAACCTTTTTCTACAATTAATATGGACTTACCTTCATCTGGATACACACCGCATTTTCTCTTCAACTGGAATTTACATACTTATGTGGATTTGCACACATCATACCTTGCACGAACTCTGCCTTATCCACCTTTCCGACCGACGATAAACTAACCTCCCTTTCGCTGCCTGACGTCATGTGACATCGTCCGCTTTGTCACGCATGCTCCACTAACTTCTGGAATATTCCAGACATATGTCTCATTATTCCACACTATAAATACCCGGCCTTCCTCTGAATGCGTTGAGATGGACTTTGGCCTGTGTGGAGGGAGGAACCTTTAACATCATCTCCGTCTCTAGCTACATGTGCCCTGGACTCTCCATTTTTGGGCAGAACTACTTGGTTCAAGATGAGGTATGACAAACTAAAAATGTCCTTATTGTAAATAATGCTGTGTTGCATTTGGAGCTATTTTATTTGCAAATTTTGACTGGGAGCAGTGCATTTCCAGGCCGAGATTTTACTTGCATTTTCAATTTCAAAGCCTCTATTGACTATCCAGTGACTGTTTGCTTTCAAAATGTGCGTGTGGTATATCCGCAACTCTGCGACTCCTATACACACTTGTGGTTAATGCTTCACCATGTATGTTTTGGTACACTTGGAGACTGTTTCATTATTGTATACAGTGACTTAAGCCAGTAGGACAATCTTTATTTGTGCCTATTTCGGGTGTTAATTGAAGAGGTGGCAACTTTCACATGACATTAGACTTTGCTTAGTAGACTTCATGTTGGTATACTTCAATCTGGTAACTGCGAACATTCTTTCTTATTCTCGTTGTTCAACATTTTTCTTTAAACTGTATTCATCCCCTTTTTGTCCATCCCTTTCCTCTCCTGGCCCCTTCTTTTATTTGCTTCCATTTTCTTGAATATTTTACTCTTAATGTAACTATTTGTATTATTTCTGGTTGGGAAACTTCCGTATTTGTACTGACTTCTATTCTTCTAATATTGTAAAAGTTTGATTTGATTTTTCTAATATATATATATTTCCAAATTTTTATCTTGGTTTCTCATCTAATTTTCACCTGTCATGTCCCTTATTTCTCCTGCCGTTTTCTTTTAATATTTTTTGAAAATTATCTAGCATAGTTTCCACTGCGCTATCTGCGCTTACTCTGGAATGTTTATTAGGAGAAGCCCTTTTACCACGGCCTCAATTCTCAATTTGGCATTTTTCTCATCGCGTAAATTTATTCCCTACTGTTTGTAAGTACTCGGTGTCGCCGATACTTTGGATTTCCCTTGGCTGGATTTATGAATAAATATATTCACATATGCATATACCCCCAATGAGGGGTTTTACATGCTCAACACTCGGAATGGTTTTGTAGGCCGAGCTTGCTTGATCACATTTTCAAGATCTTCCATTACTTGCATTTTGGCTGTCTTGCTGCGTTTCTCAATAAGAGCAAAATCGCGATCGGCAACTGAAAAACTGTGCCCAGACAATAGAAATTTATGTTCAACTGACTTGAAAATACCCCGTTCTACTATGTACATGTACAAAAATATTAACATTCGATTTTTAATTTGGCCTGAGCAATTGTCACTCCATACAACAAGATTTGTTTTTCTGTTTGGAAGAAAACCAGAGTTTAAAGCCTGCAAAATACAAGAGGCCATCTCATTCCCTCCTCTACCTCCATGCCCTCGTGCCACAAGCACATTATGCCATCGTTCGTATCGGTAATGTGAATGTTAAAGTTATAGCAAGAGAGTTGACGCAAATAATACATGTTACTGTGCATCAATTTAGGCAAAGGGAAAACTTTTTCTAAATCCACAACAATGGTGCAATGTTGGCTGCGAGGTAATGTGCTGGATATTGTGTCATTTTTCAATACAGAAAGGGCACTCTCAGCTTTTCTATGGTGTAACTCGAGAGCCGTTTTGGCTTTGGCTGATTGTATGGGGTCATTACCTTTTGATTTTATGTTTAAATAATCGCACCTTTTGCAGGTATCACTCCTTGGTCTTCTAAACGATAGCTTAGGAAAGTCTTTTAGGAATACTTTGCCTTAGAACTTGTACGATACACCACTATCAGGATTCTTATCCTTAAAGGCAGCAAACATGCGTCTTAAGTTTAAGTTTTTTTTTTTTTTTTTTTTTTTTTTTTGCTAGGGGCTTTACGTCGCACCGACACAGATAGGTCTTATGGCGACGATGGGATAGGAAAGGCCTAGGAGTTGGAAGGAAGCGGCCGTGGCCTTAATTAAGGTACAGCCCCAGCATTTGCCTGGTGTGAAAATGGGAAACCACGGAAAACCATTTTCAGGGCTGCCGATAGTGGGATTCGAACCTACTATCTCCCGGATGCAAGCTCACAGCCGCGCGCCTCTACACGGACGGCCAACTCGCCCGGTTTAAGTTTAAGTCACCACTAAGGTATTCTCTTTCAGATTTCAAACGACTATAGTGAGAAACATCTCTGGGGAATAAGTTAATGTGATTTTTCACTTGCATTCTGTCCCGTTCACTAAATTTGAATTTTTTAGGACCTCCGCGGTTGTCTTTAAAAACTACAGAACCTGATTTTTTCTTTGTAACAATTGTTTGAATTTTTTTAGGAGAAATTCTGAAGGTATTTAAAAATGTAGCTTTGCATACTCTTTTGAGGTCTCCCGTCCCATCTGGAAGTGTGTAGCTGATGGTTGACTGTCTTCTACTCTCTGCATCTTCATTATAGGTCCCATGGCGTCGTCGTTGAATAGGAAGAATATCTATAAGCCCCATCAGGTAATTGCCTTGTTGGCTCAGGTCAAGTTGGTGGTATTCTTCAAAGAGCTGCATTTTCATATTGACAATCTCTCTGCAACTGTACTTACACTTGCAGAATACCTCAAAACAAAACAAAAACAAAATATATACACAAACCTGCTAGAATTAGTACACGAGTACTATAAGCATGGTATAGGCAACGAATGTAGGCTTAAAAAAGGTAGAAGTAGACCTACCTATTGAGGAAGAACAGGATCCAGTTAAGACTGTTTTTTGGCAATTTTATATTACTAGATAATAATGTAGGCTTATAGAAAGAAAATTTGTGTATTATAAGTTCACTTCTACTGTAAAAGACAACAGAACTAACCTGTAAGGACGGCGGTTGTTTTGCAGCAATTTCCCGCCTGTTCTGCTTCTTCTGTGTGAGGTAAGACTTTCCACTTAACTTTGCTTTTTGCTGTTTTGCTCTGAACGTGAATTTCTCAACACTTCCATCACTACTAAAAGCACTGGCGTTCATACTATTATCAACATCATTCTCGTCCATCATTTTCAATAACAAGCAAAAGCTTCAGTAAGCAAAACAATAGCACGAGATGAAGGTTATGGCATAACCTTGACTACTGACTACTGCTCGGCTAGCGGCAGACGGTGGTGGCACATAGATCCACTAGCACAGCAGGCCTGTCTGAACATAGGACTAGCGCATTCTATTAGGGACTGTAGCAACTCCAAGGAACAACTGAGGCACATAAATCCCTTATCACAGTACTGGAGCGAAGACATAGATTGGTTAGCAGTGAAAAAGCCCAAAAGTCAAAAAAAGGCACTTAGATCCTTTAGCATTTCCACTCCACATGTGTCAGGCTCAGGCTGTCATTCCCCAAAAATGTGATATTTTAATGTAAGTTTGTGTTAGGTCTATGTGCCCAGGAATCTGAAATGAGGTACTATCGGAGGATTGCTCGCGTCGTGGCCATGATCGTCAAGGCATCTAGGCTGACTCCGCGGATAACAGGTCGTCCTGTTGGTGCAAAGATAACCATCAGAATGTTGGCCAGTATGGTAGAAGAAGTGGTGGTCCACAGTTTCTAATCACTAGATTGCGTGCCAAAAGCCTTGATTCGATTTCAGAACTCTCAGTAATATTAGTATGAAATGACGCCACATGACGCTGTCGATGTTGATTCGTCCATCGGACAAAGGCGTTAGGCCTTGAGCAGATACCTTGGTGTTATTTACTGAAATACAGCTATTCGAAAGGAGTAAACGGTGTGTCGATACCGGTTTTCACCGTCCGCCTATCTCAATATTATAATTACACACACAGGCGCACAGGTCGCCCAAGGCCGTCAACTAGAAAATCTTTTCCGGAGGCTGCATGATATCGCATAATTTCACAGCATAAACTTTTTTTTTATGTTTGAGAGACAGTTCCCTTTTCAAGCTAAGCGGTAGAGAATTTTCCTCTCAAACTCCATACAGATATGTTGTTCTTGTAAATTTATTTAAAGTGATTTTCATGTTAAATCATACATAGGGATTATTTCGAGAAAAGCGGCGGACGGTTCAGTGTGTCGGGGAGGACTGAACAGCAGTTGCTTACAATGGTGCACAATTTAGGGCACACGTAGGTCTGCTCTTACCGACTTACGCCATTAAGAAATGTTAAGTGGTGTATTTAGCTTCAAAGACAATCCATGCTCCTCTGGCCTTCAGCCCTCCTAGTCTGATAACGAGCAACCGCCTCCAGTTTTAGCTCATTAGAACAAAGAAAAGCTATATCCATTCAGACCGTGAAGGCCTTTGGAGGAGTGGAAGGTAAAGACTTCCAAAATCCGTAACCTCGGTACTAAGCGGAATAATGTGACAGTTCTGCCCCCACTCCTATCATTTAACCCAGTGAGTATATCTGAAGACCAATTTTCTTACAATTTTCGACTACCTGGTGGGAAAACGAACCCACGTCCTTCCGGGTGAACAGAGAGCGCCTTTATTGTCTCCGCCAGGCAGTCGTTATTTCTCCTATTATTTCATGACAGGCCTACTTATTTTGATCTCGTTTAGCATCAGCTTTATAAAAGCAATGAGAAATACTGTATATGAAGAAGTGCATTGCTAGCGGAAGATGGATGTGATAGACAAGCAGATTTTGTAATATTGAGTAGACCTCTGAAGAAAGCGGTGGTTCTGGACACTACCTTTCGCTTCGAACCGAACGTTTATTTGGCTACAGTGGTTGGTGATGCGATGTCAGCAACAGGGACTCTCTTTAATATTCGGCCAAATGCCATATTTTATTTTGAACAGTTTTATTAACTGTGCCATTTGCAAAAGAAATATTAATAAGTTACGGTTAAAATAAAATACATTCTTCTCAATAAATGATATTAAAACTAAATAGTATCTTGTTGAATATTATGTAGAAATATCTTGATTTTGAAAAGCACTGACCATCACAGTTACTTTAATATTCGGCCACCCAAATGTCCTAGTTAATAGCACCTCTTAAGAATGCAAAACAGTCAACACCCAGTACTTTGTAAGACATCAATTTTGGCGACATTTTTGCATTTTTGAAATTAGTTTTCTTCTGTCGTCAAACTGAATACGACCACATTCCTCTTTAATTCTTCTTTCTACCTCACTCTTTGAACTCACTGGTGTTCCGCACAGATATTTATTTTCATCTCAGCCGATATATGTTTCAATGGGTTGAGGTCTGGGCTTGGCAGATATGTTCCAGTTACTTTGGCACAGTTCTAAAAGAGCTAATTTCGCTCAATTAAATATTTTTGCTTTGGATTATTGTCCCGATAACATTAAAACACCTCTGATGTCCAATATATTCGCACTTACATAAAGATTTTCTTTCGAAATGCGAAGATAGTCTCTTTCTTCCCAGTGCCATCAATTCGGGTCGTTTCTCCGACTCCACTCCAGATCATAATTATTCCTTCATCGTGTTTGATGGTGGGCTGTACCTTTCTATTTTCTATCTCTTCGTTCGGCTTCCGCTGATCACAAACTTACCATAAGAGCCGAAACAATTTGAAATTGATCTCATCTGCAAAACTTACGTCATTCCTCCAAGATTCGCTTTATTAACGAGGTCTTCGGCAAACTGCAATCTCTTCTTTCTGTTTACCTCACTAGTGAAGGGATTCTTTCTGCCAGTTCTACCAGTCCTCTTTCCTCAAAACTTGGCGGACTGTTTCAGGATAGAGTGTCTTATCACACTCCTGGAACAGTGATCTGCTGCTAATATAGGAACACTAAGTCTGGGATGGTTTCTTTTATCTTCTTTATCAATATCTGTTATTCTAATTCAGTAAGTTTCTTAGGCTGATCGGTTTTGAGGAACTGACTCCAGCCTGTCTTCCTTGCCGAGTCTTCTTATATTCTATTTCCTATTGTGCTCTTTGGAATGTTAAGAAGCTTGCTTATTTGCCTTTCAGACATTCCCTTAACAAGATGTATTATTATTAGTTTACTTTGCTCAATGGTGATATTCTTTCCTTTCTTACTCATATGACTGACAGCTTGCAGCAGCAAGTCAACACCAGGGAACAGACGACAGCCCTGTGAGTGGTAAACACACGACGTGGCCGAATATTAAAGCGGCACATTCTTGTGGCACTTAACAAGTATACGGCATTAATTTCGTTAGTATAGGTCCGACTCATAGGCTTAATGTTCAGCGTTGAGGTCTTCGGTTCCGAGGGCCCCGGGATCGATTCCCGGCCGGGTCGGGGATTTTAATCGTGTTTGATTAATTCTCCTGGCTCGAGGACTGGATGTTTGTGTTTGTTCCAACACTTTCCTCTTCATATTCAGACAACATACTACACTAACAACCACCACAGGAACACGCAATAGTGATTACATCCTTCCATATAAAGTTGGTGTCAGGAAGGGCATCCGGCCGTAAAGCAGGGCTAAATCCACATGTGCGACACAGTTCTCACCACCGAACCCACATGTGTGGGAAGAGCGATAGAAGAAGATGGAGAAGAAGAAGAATTTCGTTAGTAAAGAAGTCCGACACTTACTGTTTAGTATCTATATTTGTGACATTTCAACACATCCTTCTGAAGACCCACTTCAATTTTATTCCTCTTCCCAGTGTATAATAAAAACAGTAATATGTTATAAAAAGAGTGGCTCCAGTGGAATATCACTGAGAGTCCCTGTAGTTATTTCCCATGTTTTTCTTACCTAAGTGGGAGACGTGACGCATTTCATTATGCACGTTATTGTACCTCGTGAGCATAGACACAATTTATAAGGGTGGAGGAAGAAACAACTTGAATGACTGAGCTCATGTGACAAGCAATTCTTTTAAAATTTCAGAGTTCTGTGAACATTTTGCGTAATAGGCCCTAATTTGTATAACAATGCGTGGCATTTTTACATGTATTGTGTACTTGATCAGAAACTGAGGGCATTAGTGCAAAAACAAGGCAAGTTCAAAATAACACATCTTGAGAAAATTAAATTAAAGTGTACTACTCGCAAACCTTTTGGAATTTTTGAAAACCAATTGCACTGATTGATGTCTATATGTCTTGCACACTATAGCTTACTACAAAGGGAACCAGAAATAATTATCAATCAATCAATACTGATCTGCATTTAGGGTAGTTGCCGAGGTGGCAGATTCCCTATCTGTTGTTTTCCTAGCCTTTTCTTAAATGTTTTCAAAGAAATTGGAAATTTATTGAACATCTCCCTTGGTAAGTTATTCCAATCCCTAACTTCCCTTCCTATAAATGAATATTTGACCTAATTTGTCCTCTTGAATTCCAACTTTATTTTTATATTGTGATCTTTTCTACTTTTAAAGACGCCACCCAAACTTATTCGTCTACTAATGTCATTCCACGCCATCTCTCCGCTGACAGCTCGGAACACACCACTTAGTCGAGCAGCTCGCCTTTCTCCCAATTCTTCCCAGCCCAAACCTTGCAACATTTTTGTAACGCTACTCTTATGTCGCAAACCACCCTGAACAATTCGAGCTGCTATTCTTTGGATTTTTTTCCAGTTCTTGAATAAAGTATTCCATGGTGAGGGTCCCATACACTGGAACCATACTCTAGTTGGGGCCTTATCAAAGACTCATATGCCCTCTCCTTTACATCCTTACTACAACCCCTAAACATCCTCATAACCATATGCAGAGATCTGTACCCTTTATTTACAATCCCATTTATGTGATTACCCCAATGAAGATCTTCCCTTATACTAACAACTAGATAGGAACTCTCAACCCATCAACGCAGTAATTAAAACTGAGAGGACTTTTCCTATTTGCGGAACTCACAAACCCGCCTTTTAACCTCGTTTATCATCATACCATTGCCTGCTGTCCATCTCACAACAGTATCAAGGTCATGTTGCAGTTGCTCACAATCTTGTAACTTATTTATCACTCTATACAGAATAGCATCATCGGCAAAAAGCCTTACCCCTGATTCCACTTCTTTACTCATATCATTTATATATGATACAGTCATTTTTGAAAGGGCCTTACTCCAAAATCTTAAGTATTCAGGAGCAAAGGAAAACATTCTGTGGGTGAGTGTATGGAATGTAACATAAGAACATAACATAAGAACGTATAATAAGAACACAATGAAATGGAAATCTTGCCATTACTGCAGTTGCTAAGTTTTGCAATCTCTTTGAAAAAATCAGTCCAAAATCTTGGAATAATGTTGTTTCCTTGAGGAAGTAATTCATTCGCATGGTCAAATTATGTTTTTAGTGGTGTTTTAAGTTGCTCTTTTCTTTACTCATACATTGTCACGGTATTGGTTGTACCTCCAGTCAAAGTACATACTAAATGACTTCATTGATCATCATCATTACCATCACGATCGTCATCAGCAGCAGTGTTATGTACAGGTCATTTCATCAAATCATCGTAGAAATACCTATGTTCGTGCGGAATATAATCAAATAAACCTTGAATTTCTTTCATTTTATTCCTGTTAATAGCCACTGGGCCAGTGTAAGCCTTCTCAAAGTTAAAAACAACAGACGCTCCCGGATATAAAAGATCGAATGTATGCTTCTGTAATCCTAGTATTCAGAAGCCACAACACCTGACTGTGACCGGGCGAGTTGACCGTGCGGTTAGAGGCGCGCTGCTGTGAGCTTGCATCCGGGAGATAGTGGGTTCAAATCCCACTGTCGGCAGCCCTGAAGATGATTTTCCGTGGTTTCCCATTTTACACCAGGTAAATGCTTGGGCTGTACTGTAATTAAGGCCACGGCTGCTTCCTTCCAACTTCTAGCCCTTTTCTATCCCATCGTCGCCATAAGACCTGTCTGTATCGGTGCGAGGTAAAGCCACTAGCAAAAAATCATCTGACTGTAACGTACTATGTTCAAAATGCATAAAGGAACACAGTTGAGACCTGACTTTCTGGCTTTTTGGAACATGTCTACCTTGTGATTCGTTCGACAACCCTCCTTTCCTGTAGTACGTTGGCCACCACTTAGAGAAGGTTTAGATATCTTCAGTTTCTATCAGCTTTAGCGTGAACTTACGATTTTTGGAAGCATAGGCAATCATTTCACAATATTATTTCACCGTGTACACTCTATCGGCTCTACTGGTTACACGTTTCACCATGGAAAATTTCATATCACCACGAATGTCCACGAATCGGAAAAAACTGTTCTACTTTATCAAAACATTCAGTGTCCACAAATGATGCACACATTCGAATCATACAGTGATTCTTATTTTGCTCAACGCAACCGTCGGAAAACAAACGTAGCTCTTTGACATTTTCTGGCACATTTTCTTTTATATAATCAAATAGGGAGGAGCACACTTCATTTGCTCCTTTCTTCGCAATGCCTTCATGGTATACATGCATTACAGACTAGTTATTCTTCATGTTATGGATGCAAAATACATTTACCATAGCTGCCGAAGATAAAATACATAGGCAGTTTTGGCAATGGCATGTTTTGCATGAAATCAAAGAATTGCATTCTTCCTCAGTAATTTTCATGATCTTCGAGAACTTTTCAGCTCGGTGTTTGTGTACAACAAGCTCCTCAGCAGCTACTCTTTCAACAGTATCGTTCAACATAGGACTTTTCATTTTTAATTTGAGTTCTTCGCATTTCATGCATGTGTCAACTAGTGGTGGACCTAGTGACAGATTGAAATGTTCCCTGAAATATTTGGCATAGTACTTGTACGTAATTCCAGAATTGGGATGTTTTGTTTGAAACAAGTTGTACATACCCTGAATTGTGTGCCTGGAGTCCAAATATCTAAATTCACGTGAAGAGTACCTTGACTCTTGGACAGGTAATGCCTCTATGTGATCATGAATAAGTTTCACACGAGCCGTTGCAACAGCACGGTTCTTGTTAATAATTCCTCGCATACCTCGTGGACTCTTCTCCTGAAGCATTAATGACTGACTGAAGTCTCCTTACCCTTTTCACGGTTATGCCAAAGAGAGAAACTCAAACCTTACGGCACACTTTACGTCATTCAGTGTTTACTGGCAAAACAATTCATAGGAAGACGCCTGTGACCATTTCCTAGTAGACTCATCCGCCGTGGCCGTCCTTCTTCTACATATTGGTTTTGCAATCAGAAAACGGATTTAATATGCGGCCTGTTCATTTTTTTTAGTTAAACTCGTTAAAGCGCAGCAGTATATCAATACAGCCATTTTCTGTGAGCTTTTAAAAACACACGTCACGGCAACTAGAAAGAAGCAAAACTAATAAAACATTACTTTGTCATTCTATATTCAGACGCAATATGTGCACCAATAAAAGTAATAATATTTTGATACAGCAATGAAAGCATTGTACTGACCTTCATTAGTTAACTGAGCTGGAACTTTTTTTCAGGAAGTATCATAACGGTTAGGAGTTGCCTTCCTTTTTTTCTCTGCTTAGAGTTGCCGCTACTATTTTCTCTGCGCCCACTCACCAATCTGTCTGCTATACTAAAATGAGTTCGCAGGTACCTGCGAAAATTGTCTTGTTCCGATTATTGGCTGAAAGTCCTACCTCGCGTATGGCAGCTGGCGAGTAAGGGCAACCACACACTACACAGTAAACGTCATGCAAACTCTAGAGACTTGAGAAAACATCGAGTGGTGGACGGCGATATCATCGCAACCTTTATTTTTTGAATTATGTAGACTTTCCCGGTCCCATTGAGAAACAAATGTAGGTGCCACAAATGGCTGTAATATTTTAAAAGGAAACACGAGTGTGGGCCCTCCTTTCCCTTGTTCAGACTTTTCTCTTGTGACTTGAACCTTCTAAAATGAACCTTTTCCTTTTCAGATTTCGACTGCCCTTTCCTAGGCAGAAAGTAGCACGGGCTTGTCCTCTGTTTTTCTGGGACTCGTGCTCCATTATAGCAATGTCATATCATGTCATGGGATCTTTTGGTAGGTTTCAACATCCCTTTTCGATTTTGTGCCGACCGACTTTCCAAAGTTTATTTCTGATCTTGTTTCGGAATGTAAATCTATCTTGGGCTATATGTAATAAGAGCTATGCTCCTGTTTAAAATCGGCGTACTCTCCCTTTCATATGCTGTGTTGTCGTTGCCTTCCTTTACCCATAAAAGGGCAGCGAGTGTTTCACTGTGTCTACATTGGCTCCTGAAAGCATGTAGGCCTCGCAAAATGGGAACTCAAATACCCCGTTGTTATTAATTGAGCTCTGAGAGCCTTTGTAAGTTTCTTAAACCTTGTACGTGTTATATCGTTTGCTTCTTTCTAAAACCTCGCATCTCCCAATGCGCTTCCTATCCATTATTTCCCATAAGTCTGGTCACGCCTCCCAGTCACATATAGATATGCAGTCCATGATAAGAATTTTCGTTGGGTTCATTTTCCTGTGCCAGTGTGTAAAGGAAAAAGAACCTTACAGTAGATACAGTATTCTGTAGGCGTGCGAAAATTCGCCAGGCAAACACATTACCATAGGAAATGAAATGGCATAGACCTATAGCTTTTAGTGCCGGGAGTGTCCGAGGACATGTTCGGCTCGCCAGATGCAGGTCTTTTGATTTGACGCCCGTAGATGAACTGCGCGTCGTGATGAGGTTGAAATGATGAAGAAGAGCACACATACACCCAGTCCACGTGCCAGCGAAATTAACCAATGATGGGTAAAATTCCTGACATTCCGGGACTCGAACCCGGGACCCCTGTGACCAAAGGCCAGCACGCTAACCAGTCATGCAGCTGGACATCAGCATAGGAAAATGAACACAACGAAAATTAGTCTCATGGACTGCATATAATTATGTGGCTGGCAGGCGTGGCCTGTGTTAAGAATATAATGGGTAAGAAGAGCAGTTTGACATACGAGGTTTTAGAAGTAAGCCATTGTTACCAATTATCCATTGTTATTCAGAGCAATCGAGCACCCACTATTTCTGTTATTCTGGTTACAAACAAGAAAACAAGAGAGAGAAGAAAGGAAAAATGAAGAGATGCTACATGCAGGATGGTGGGAAACAACATGAACCGGCTATATAAATTTTAGAGGGTTGGTCATGCTGTTAAATAATTTTAAAGAAATAATTTGATATCTGTCACCGTTGTCATTTAATCAGCTGCTGAAGTTAGCCAATGAGATCGCTTCGCGGGCGAATTCAAATGGGCTTTGAGAGGCGGCGTTGGTATCTGTACGTGGGTTAAGACCGACATGAGAGCACCAGTCGAAGAGTGGGAGGGGTTTGAATACACACCTCGGTGCTGTCCGGATCATGCCAAAGCAAGTACGCAACTGTGACACTGGCTGAAAACAACGGTGTGTTTGATGCTGATTTCTCGTCATGACTCTCGAGCCTTTTAAAGTCATGTGCAGATTTAGCAACATTGCCGCGCAAAGCACACGTGAGTTCACCCGCAGAGCAATCTGATTGGCTAAATTCGCCAGCCAATAAAATTACAGCGGTCAGAGGTATCGGAATTATTTTTTTCAAATTATTTATCAGTATTACCAACCCTCTGACGCTCATATACCTGGTTAACGTTGTTTCCGATCACCAAGAGTCTCGTTTCTATGTTGTGACCGTGAGGCCACCGATGAGTGAACAGGTGTTGGTGCGGCTTGTGTTCGCTTGTCGGCGAGATGGGGTGCGCGCGACCTTGGACAAGGGCGAGAACGAGTTTTTTTGTGCGGAGAGCGGCCGGCTGGCTAACGGAATAAAAAAAAATGAAGGTTGGCGAGTGAAAGAAGGAGGCCAGCGCGTGTCACCTGTAATTGCGAGGAACGATATGAATGACATATTTGTAATATCTTTGGTGGCGACGTGCATAATTACGGAAGGCTCAAGGGCTAAATTAAAATAAACTGGATAAAAAAATATAGCACATGTAGGGGATATAAATTAAAAACTGAAATTTTGGAATAATTTACACGACCTTGTGGCTAAAATGGTGATGAAGTTGTAGATTCGTACAGTAGAAGAATTTAGTTCCTAAATTGACTTTACTTCCGTGCATGTGCACCAGACATGATATTTAAGTCATGTGATACGAATACTCTCTCACACACACACTGGCGTGTCTTGGACTATCACCTTCAGTCGCTCAGCGTGGAACGTCGTGAATACTGGCTTCACTCCTGTGCTCTACACCTCTGATAATTGGATACAATTTAGGACAGTGCTGTGATCAGACGTCGAATGTGCAGATATTAATCCCTTAAGTACGTGTCATTTCCAAAATACAGTTACGTGTGTGTTTGGAGCCTACTCTAAAGCATTTTGTGTAAGTTTCAGCTTTCTTACGAGTGGACGCGGAAGACGTGGACGTGAATATTTCCAGAAGAGGACGGAATCTCACATCATGGATTACCAGTGCTTCACCATGAAGTTCTAAACCTTTGACCATCGTTGGCGGCGTCGGGATGCAGATTCTTTCATCCTGGCATGGCTGATTGAGAACCCAGACTTCCAGACATGAAGATTTCTCTATAAGTTAAGTCGATTACGTCTCATTTATATCTGTTCTATGTAGTTTTGTTCTATTCTTTCTTTCTTCTTAGTAAGCTATTTTGACACTTTTTATGGTTGTTTATTTGCTCGAATACGTCGTAAAACTGACACATGTGATTACTTAATGACCATGTGGCCATGAAGTTGACAGTGAGGGTTCTGATAGAGTTATCCATGTGTTATCGACACCATCTTTACTTATTGAGTAAATTTCGTCACGAATATGAATTAATTTATGTCTGATGGATTTAATGGTAGGATATTTCGTCCACATTTTCTATATTTTCCTTGTAACGGAACTTCTACTTGTACCTCGTGTCTGAGACAACGTGTCATCGGGATATTGAGTCCGAATTCTATGTACGAATTTAATGTGAACATGTGCATCGGGAGCATGTGATAATTAGTTGGAGTAATTAATCATCGAGACACTTTTAAGTGGATATTATGTATTTGTAGGACGATGGTAGGTCCTGATATTTCACGGCTACACATATTTGAGATTAAGATGCGACAAGTTAGGGTCGTCATTGTGGTACACTGTACGGGTAGAGTATATGGAATAATTGTGCATGACACAAATCTTCGTGAAACTGAGCTTTTCACATGTTAATGGATTGTTCGCGATAAATGCAGTGTAGCCTAATATTGGTGTCTTCAGATGAAGAAAATGAAAGTCCATGTTAATTGATGTACTTTTTAATTCGTGGGAATATCCCAACTTTTCTCAAGTAATCCAGTCATTCCAAGCTCAAGGTACAGATGAATGTTCGAGAAGGCCTTAGGTCTAAAGAACAGGTCTTCGACGAAATATCTAAATAATATCTGATTCGTGACTATATCAGCTCATTCGTTGATGCAATTTTTCGCTCTCATGTGATAACTCAATCTTGCTGTAACTCAATAAATTCGTTAACAGGAGAGTAATACGGTTGATCGACACTCGTCGACATGTACATAGTGTAAATATTTTCTTCTTGGTACTCACAGTCTTCTTGCCAATTTCCGTAGTTAGCTGTAGGAGTAGTTATTTGTTAGTATTTAGAGGATTATTATTTATGTGTTCTGTTCTGAAACATGTGATACTGATATTATCGATTGATAGTGGACAGGATTTCCACATGGATGGTATTCTCCCCATTTACTTACGTTTGCAAGCCCAGGAGGCGTTTTATTTTGTTTAATTGTTGGTCAAATACTTAACGTTCAGTATAAATTCTCACGAAAAGAGATGTGAGATGACGTGAACAGGTATATCCGACGTCTCGGATTAACTTAGAGAAAACCAAGGCAAATTCAAATTTTCATTTTATAATGACAAAATTGTTAGATAACGACTGTAAATTTTATTTTTTGCTATGAGTGTTAACTTTTTGAATCTTGGATATTTCTTTATTATACTCGTTCTTACAATTACTGCATTTTTTCCAGATTGTCGATGAAGGCTTGGCCCAGACCTCATTTTTTCTGAATGAAAATTTTTAATCCAACTTTAAACCAATAACTTAATAACTTTAAAGACGAGAAAAAAAAATTTTTTTTCACAATGTAAATACTCTGTTAGAATGTTAGGGAAACAACTGTCGTGTACCATCCCATTTGATTGTGCCTAGGTTTGTTACATCAAGAGCCATATTAAATTCCGTAACGTAACGATCATAATCATAATCACAGATTTCAGGATGGCCAATATTGCATTTAATTAAATAAAAGTGTCACATTTGTTCTATACTTGGAACGTGCTTATTTGATGAACCCTATGAAAATCCTGCCACATTCATTTATTTTATAAGCCTACAGCCACCGAACTGAGCACCCCTGGGGTGTCTCGTGTTCGCAGACTGACTATGACGGGCACATCTTAGTGGCTTTTCCCATCCGTGGGGCATCTTAGTGGCTAGTCCCTTCCGTGGGGCTCGATTTGTGGCTTAAAAAGTGGCTTAATCCATCGTGGAACTTGATTAATTGCTTCTCCACGTGGTTTCAATTGACTTGCTCAAATTATTAATTATTCAAGGTTCGGCAGGTTCATTTCAGATTTAATGCCATCCCAGTTAGGTAGAATTCTAACAGAGTACGCGGAATTTTCAGAATATTTTACTTATGATGATGTGTTTCACATGGAAAAATGAGGGTTAGGAATTTTCTTCATGAAACTTGAATTTACCTTATCACAATCAACATGTCTGGGGGGAAAGTTTCTGCATTTCGGCGTTTGCTGACACAGGTCACTTTATGAATAATAGAATGGATCTCGAGGAGATTAGGAGGTTATTAGAGACTCTGACAGTAGAGAGTAGGAGAGCACAGGACGAGAATAAAGAGGAACTCAGAAAAATACAGGAAGAGAGTAGGAGAGCACAGGAAGAGAGTAGGAAAATACAGGAAGATGGTAATGAGCGAATAAGTAAAAAAATGAACATTATGGGTGCTGCGATACAGGAAGAGAATAGGAAGGCACAGGAAGAGGCGAAAAAGGGTCGTGACGAACTATATGCAAAACTGGAGGAAACTAGTTGTCGGATTGACAATATCGTGTTAGAGTGCAGGGAAAATCAGAAAAAAACCCTGGAACAAGTTGTTACTTTGACGAGCCAGATTAAAGAGGATAATAAGGTTATCACTGGGAAGGTCACCGCTCTTCAGAGTGACGTAGTCCTAGTCAGAAATAACATTGAATCTGTGAGGAAGGAGATAGATGTTATAAAGGTAGAGATTTCTACGGCACAAGAAGAGATGTCAGAACAAGTGAAAAATCTTAGAGGAGAGGTCACAGAAGACTTAAAGAAAATAAAAGAGAAGGTCGACGATGATCTCCGTTCCGTAAAGGACAGTATCTCAGTCAACCAAATGGAGATACAAGATATTTCACTCCAGTTCGATGATATCAAGAGCATGATTGACAAAGACAAGTCGGAAATACTCGAGCAAATTATTAATCTTGCCGGAGATGTCAAGTCCGGGAAACAGAAGATGGAGGAAAATATGGACGCCCTCCAAAAATTAGAAAAAGAAGTAGGATTCTTGAAGTTGCAGGATAGGAGCACTAGAGTCTTAGTGACATCATTAATGGACCGACAGAGTAATGTCGAAGAGGTCGTACAGGCTAAATCTACTGTAACAGAAGGAATATCGCCCGTAGCTGAATCGTCTCAGAATATTACCCACATTGAACAACCCACAGTAAATCTCAGTACTACACCGGCCCAAAGTGTACCTCAAATCATTAATTTTATCCGAATGAGCGAGGACAGGCCTAGAAAATTCAACAACTTAAACGGGGTCACACCTAAAAATTTCATTAGGGACCTTGATGAATATATTCGTGAACAGAAGATCCCTACTGAAAAACATCTGCGAACAGCGGAGAAATTTTTAGAGGGAGACGTGCTCAACTGGTACCATGCTTTCCGTTATACGTTTGAAGACTATGAAGGTTTCAAGCGCTTATTCCTACAGAGATACTGGGGAGCGGATCTGCAACAAGCACTACGGTTGGATTTGTATTCACGAAAATATTCCACAGATGGGCAGACGCAGTACGCTAATTACTTCTGTAATCAAGTACGACGAATGAAAGACCTCGACACTCCACCATCTGAAAATGAGTTGGTCCAGGCGATAACAAAGCAGTTTCCTGTGGAAGTACAGCGTTTACTCATTGCTGCCAATGTTCAGACCGCGGTGCAGGCTGAGGCCATCCTCAGACAGCTCGACCATACCATGAATGTCTCAACAGTACCGAAAACTCAAAGGAGCAATACTTATCAGGTCAACGTAATAGACACTCCGAAAAACCGGAATTCGACTCCAATGCCTGAAAACGGAAATCAGAGTGGACCTAAAGAGTACAAAAACCATCCCAGAGCGTACGACCGTCGATGGGAAGAGAGAAGAACGAGACCCAGAGAGGACAGGATGGAAGATCCGAAGAATGTCCGAAGAAGGGGAAATTACAGGACACGGGACCGACCACAGGACTACAGACGGAATAGGCCCTATGATAGACCTAGATATTATTCGGATCGTAACTACCAGAATTTCAGAGACGAGATGGAGAACCGTCATCGAGAAAGCATGAGGTACATTGAAGAATTAAGGAAGGAAACTGAAAAAGGCTCGAAATGGAAGGACACCATTCATAATCAAGACACCGATCCAGATGTGATGGGAGCCGAGAGCCCACAGTTCCAGCGACACCGGAATTCACCTCATGACGATAGATTAAATCCTTCGGCACCACAATATCAACCTGAAAATCAGGGTGCCAGAAGAAAGACTCCAATGAGAAGATATCAAACTATTACTCTCCTATGAACAGTTATATTCAATGCCTCGAACCTAAGACTCTGCCGTAAAGCAGAAGAGTGAAGAAAGAAAAAAGAAAAGACCCAGGTCGGCTGTCGAAGAAATACCAGTTTGTGTCGTGCAGAATGATTACCGTTCAGACAACTGACAGATGCCTGAAAATTATAAATACCATGGAAAATTAAACAGTGAAGTAGACAGCATACGGACCACATTTTAAGGAATGAACATGATCTAAAAATTTTTAACCTTGTTTAAAATTTTTTGTCCCAGTAAGAGGTGGATGTGACCGTGAGGCCACCGATGAGTGAACAGGTGTTGGTGCGGCTTGTGTTCGCTTGTCGGCGAGATGGGGTGCGCGCGACCTTGGACAAGGGCGAGAACGAGTTTTTTTGTGCGGAGAGCGGCCGGCTGGCTAACGGAATAAAAAAAAAATGAAGGTTGGCGAGTGAAAGAAGGAGGCCAGCGCGTGTCACCTGTAATTGCGAGGAACGATATGAATGACATATTTGTAATATCTTTGGTGGCGACGTGCATAATTACGGAAGGCTCAAGGGCTAAATTAAAATAAACTGGATAAAAAAATATAGCACATGTAGGGGATATAAATTAAAAACTGAAATTTTGGAATAATTTACACGACCTTGTGGCTAAAATGGTGATGAAGTTGTAGATTCGTACAGTAGAAGAATTTAGTTCCTAAATTGACTTTACTTCCGTGCATGTGCACCAGACATGATATTTAAGTCATGTGATACGAATACTCTCTCACACACACACTGGCGTGTCTTGGACTATCACCTTCAGTCGCTCAGCGTGGAACGTCGTGAATACTGGCTTCACTCCTGTGCTCTACACCTCTGATAATTGGATACAATTTAGGACAGTGCTGTGATCAGACGTCGAATGTGCAGATATTAATCCCTTAAGTACGTGTCATTTCCAAAATACAGTTACGTGTGTGTTTGGAGCCTACTCTAAAGCATTTTGTGTAAGTTTCAGCTTTCTTACGAGTGGACGCGGAAGACGTGGACGTGAATATTTCCAGAAGAGGACGGAATCTCACATCATGGATTACCAGTGCTTCACCATGAAGTTCTAAACCTTTGACCATCGTTGGCGGCGTCGGGATGCAGATTCTTTCATCCTGGCATGGCTGATTGAGAACCCAGACTTCCAGACATGAAGATTTCTCTATAAGTTAAGTCGATTACGTCTCATTTATATCTGTTCTATGTAGTTTTGTTCTATTCTTTCTTTCTTCTTAGTAAGCTATTTTGACACTTTTTATGGTTGTTTATTTGCTCGAATACGTCGTAAAACTGACACATGTGATTACTTAATGACCATGTGGCCATGAAGTTGACAGTGAGGGTTCTGATAGAGTTATCCATGTGTTATCGACACCATCTTTACTTATTGAGTAAATTTCGTCACGAATATGAATTAATTTATGTCTGATGGATTTAATGGTAGGATATTTCGTCCACATTTTCTATATTTTCCTTGTAACGGAACTTCTACTTGTACCTCGTGTCTGAGACAACGTGTCATCGGGATATTGAGTCCGAATTCTATGTACGAATTTAATGTGAACATGTGCATCGGGAGCATGTGATAATTAGTTGGAGTAATTAATCATCGAGACACTTTTAAGTGGATATTATGTATTTGTAGGACGATGGTAGGTCCTGATATTTCACGGCTACACATATTTGAGATTAAGATGCGACAAGTTAGGGTCGTCATTGTGGTACACTGTACGGGTAGAGTATATGGAATAATTGTGCATGACACAAATCTTCGTGAAACTGAGCTTTTCACATGTTAATGGATTGTTCGCGATAAATGCAGTGTAGCCTAATATTGGTGTCTTCAGATGAAGAAAATGAAAGTCCATGTTAATTGATGTACTTTTTAATTCGTGGGAATATCCCAACTTTTCTCAAGTAATCCAGTCATTCCAAGCTCAAGGTACAGATGAATGTTCGAGAAGGCCTTAGGTCTAAAGAACAGGTCTTCGACGAAATATCTAAATAATATCTGATTCGTGACTATATCAGCTCATTCGTTGATGCAATTTTTCGCTCTCATGTGATAACTCAATCTTGCTGTAACTCAATAAATTCGTTAACAGGAGAGTAATACGGTTGATCGACACTCGTCGACATGTACATAGTGTAAATATTTTCTTCTTGGTACTCACAGTCTTCTTGCCAATTTCCGTAGTTAGCTGTAGGAGTAGTTATTTGTTAGTATTTAGAGGATTATTTTTTATGTGTTCTGTTCTGAAACATGTGATACTGATATTATCGATTGATAGTGGACAGGATTTCCACATGGATGGTATTCTCCCCATTTACTTACGTTTGCAAGCCCAGGAGGCGTTTTATTTTGTTTAATTGTTGGTCAAATACTTAACGTTCAGTATAAATTCTCACGAAAAGAGATGTGAGATGACGTGAACAGGTATATCCGACGTCTCGGATTAACTTAGAGAAAACCAAGGCAAATTCAAATTTTCATTTTATAATGACAAAATTGTTAGATAACGACTGTAAATTTTATTTTTTGCTATGAGTGTTAACTTTTTGAATCTTGGATATTTCTTTATTATACTCGTTCTTACAATTACTGCATTTTTTCCAGATTGTCGATGAAGGCTTGGCCCAGACCTCATTTTTTCTGAATGAAAATTTTTAATCCAACTTTAAACCAATAACTTAATAACTTTAAAGACGAGAAAAAAAAATTTTTCACAATGTAAATACTCTGTTAGAATGTTAGGGAAACAACTGTCGTGTACCATCCCATTTGATTGTGCCTAGGTTTGTTACATCAAGAGCCATATTAAATTCCGTAACGTAACGATCATAATCATAATCACAGATTTCAGGATGGCCAATATTGCATTTAATTAAATAAAAGTGTCACATTTGTTCTATACTTGGAACGTGCTTATTTGATGAACCCTATGAAAATCCTGCCACATTCATTTATTTTATAAGCCTACAGCCACCGAACTGAGCACCCCTGGGGTGTCTCGTGTTCGCAGACTGACTATGACGGGCACAATGTGGTCATCTTTATTTTACATGTCCAGCACTTTTGCCCGGCCACTAATTCCTCCACCCACTGTGGACCACAGTGACAGTGATAATCGTCATCATCATCATCATCATCATCATAGCACTCAGAGCGCTTTTCTACAAATTTGGTAATCTGTCAGCAGAAGTCCGATGAGCCCACAGCAAGGTTCCCTGTGTTAAGTGACTATCAAGTTGGGTAAAATAAACAACATTCAAAACATTTCTACAGACAAAGTAAAAGAAAGTCATTTTTAGACTTTAAACATAACACTTGGAATGCACTTACACATTTACAAATGTATGTCCATAAATTTCGAATTCTCCTCTAAGATTTCGTTTTTATATCTGATAAAGGTTATAAAGATCAATTCCATCTTTAAGTGCGGCCAGTATTCGGGAGATAGTAGGTTCGAACCCCACCGTCGGCAGCCCTGAAAATGGTTTTCCGTTTCCCATTTTCACACCAGGCAAATGCTGGGGCTTCCTTCCCCCTCCTAGCCCTTCCCTGTCCCATCGTCGCCATAAGACCTATCTGTGTCGGTGCGACGTAAAGCAACTAGCAAAAAAAAAAGAATCATTATGTCCTCTGTGTTTGTAAAAGCATCACACCAAATGTACAGGATTGTTTGGTATGAAAATTGATATTCGTGTAGAGAAATAGGCTACAAAATGATCAAAACAAGTACGCGGGTTTGGAGATTAGATGGGTTTCTAATTCATTATATGCAACCAAAGTTGAAATAACATTTTAACACTTTCTACAGAATTCATTTTCTGGTAGAATTAGCCTTAACTGATAATTTTTCACGAAACAGTTTCAGATATTTTTCACATCGAAAATTATAATTACCGAGCAAGGGTCGCGGAGCTGTGGGCTTGAATTCGGGTGATGGTTGGTTCGAATCCCACAGTCGGTAGACGTTTCTAAATGACTCGTAAAAGAGTTATTTTCTTCGAGTCGAACGTGCGCAGTTGCTTGGTTGAATGTTCTGTCATAATGCTTAAAATAAATGCAGGGCTCCTCATTTTTGTAGCCGTTTGCTATACGAAAGTTGCGTGTTATTATTCCTTTCTGATGTATGTTTTTTTTTTTTTTTAAGTTAAAAGTGACTTTCGACACTTAAGGAAGTTAAACCTTAAATACGAATGCCATTAAGAGTATAAAACTAAAAACGGAAAGGTCTTAGCTAGATTCTAACTCTGAATCCGTCGAAAAATCACGTGGTGGCTGCTACTAGTAGCATGTAGCCATTCCAGGCGACGGAGAGTAAACCTCTGTACTAATGAAATAATCTACGCTATCGCTTCTAAACTGATCTTTTATGTTACAAGTTCTGAACTCGAATGTGCAGACAGGTTTACCTTGCTGCAAATACTACAGTATGATAAAGAATCATGTCTCTCTTAAGCCCAGATAGTTGCAACCATTGCCTACGCGTAGAGTAAATACCTGTTACATGGTTAAATGAGTCCAGCATAATGTTTCAGGTGGTATTCACAAATGAATTTGTCCGTAGTTGGTACTTACATGGCGATAATTGTTATATCTGTTTATTACAGCTTTCTTAGAGGAATATCTGAGACTTCAGAAAAGTCAAGCCTTCGTAGAAGAACCCTAGAAGTGTACGAAATGAAATTGAATAAAGGCATGACTCAATAAGGTATCTAACCCTCACTTCTTCCTGTAGCTTATCAAGGAAAATTTAACACACCTGATGCCGCGCAGCTACTTCCTGCTTAAACGCCTAGCTCTCACAACTCTGCATTCACTAGGAGAGCGAAAGTTCTCGCTTCATAAATTTACTGACGTGCTATACCCTTATGGTCCAGTTTTATGACTTTATTCAACGCTATAACGGTAGTAATTACATTGCCGGTGCTGACAGGTGTGAAAACTACCGCACCATTAGTTTAGTATCTCATGCCTGCAAAATTTTAACACGTATTATTTACAGAAGAATGGAAAAACAAGTTGAAGCTGAGTTGGGAGAAGATCAATTTGGCTTCAGAAAAAATGTAGGAACACGTGAAGCAATCCCGACTTTACGTCTGATCTTAGAGGATCGAATCAAGAAGGACAAGCCCACGTACATGGCATTTGTAGATCTAGAAAAGGCATTCGATAATGTTGATTGGACCAAGCTATTTATGTTTCTGAAGATGGTAGGGATCAGATACCGAGAACGAAGAATTATCTGCAATCTGTATAAAAATCAGTCTGCAGTAATAAGAATCGAGGGCTTTGAAAAAGAAGCAGCAATCCAGAAAGGAGTGAGGCAAGGCTGCAGTTTGTACCCCCTCCTCTTCAATGTTTACATAGAACAGGCAGTAAAGGAAATCAAAGAGGAATTTGGAAAGGGAATCACAATCCTAGGAGACGAAATCAAAACTTTGAGATTTGCTGATGATATTGTTATTTTATCTGAGACTGCAGAAGATCTCGAGAAGCTGCTGAATGGTATGGACGAAGTCTTGGGTAAGGAGTACAAGATGAGAATAAATAAGTCCAAAACAAAAGTAATGGAGTGCAGTCGAATGAAGGCAGGTAATGCCGGAAAAATTATATTAGGAAATGAAGTCTTAAAGGAAGTAGATGAATATTGTTACTTGGGTAGTAAAATAACAAACGATGGCAGAAGTAAGGAGGACATAAAATGCAGACTAGCACAAGCAAAGAAGAGCTTTCTTAAGAAAAGAAATTTGCTCACTTCAAACATTGGTATAGGAATTAGAAATATGTTTTTGAAGACTTTCGTGTGGAGCGTGGCATTGTATGGAAGTGAAACATGGACGATAACTAGCTCAGAAAGAAAGAGAATAGAAGCTTTTGAAATGTGGTGTTACAGAAGAATTCTGAAGGTGAGGTGGATAGATCGAATCACGAATGAAGAGGTACTGAATCGAATTGGTGAGAGGAGGTCGATTTGGCTAAATTTGACAAGAAGAAGAGATAGAATGATAGGACACATCTTAAGACAGCCAGGACTTGTGCAGTTGGTGTTTGAAGGAAGTGTAGGTGGTAAGAACAGTAGGGGTAGACCAAGGTTTGAATATGATAAGCAGATTAGAGCAGATGCAGGATGCAGTAGTTACGTAGAAATGAAAAGGTTAGCACAGGATAGGGTGGCGTGGAGAGCTGCATCAAACCAGTCTATGGACTGATGACTCAAACAACAACATGCTACCACATCTGCTGTACAGCATTGGAGTGCCATAGATTATAATATAGTGTGAAAAACGCGTTTCTATGAATTTCGATGCGATGAGACTATACAAAATGGCAGTGATTTGACATGTCTCTAATTGGTCCTTACCCATCACGTTTTCTATGATACCGTGACCACCCTTTTCTGTCGAAAGGAAATGGCTTCTTGAATCAATCAGGTTGGCAATTCTCTACCGACAGCTAATGGAGTGGCTTTGGTTTGTACAGTACCGTAATATTTCGTAAAAATGACTGGAGTATTGGACTCCGCTCTACTTAAAATGGTACAGTGTTTTTGAGATGGGCCTCACTTGCTGCCTCTTGTACCGTTTTTGTATTGTGCGGGGAAGTCTTTGCACATAAAATTGCTGTGAGATGTTATGCAAGTTAAGACTAGGAGACATTTAATTCCTATCTGTTTGCAATATGTTCGGAAAAAAATAGGGCAGCTATGCAACCCGATATATATATAATGGCGTGTGGCCTCCGAAGACGCATGATGCATTTTTTTCGAATTAATGCAGTATATGCAACCTGCGCGTTTATATGGTTTGGTCCCTATCTATTATAAATTATAATTATGAAGATGACACACTCACACACCGAGCCCCCGATCCATCGGAAGTAACAAATTAAGGTTAAATTCCCCGACACGTCTTGGAATCGAAACCGGGGTCCACTGGACCAAAAGGCCAACACGCTAACCATTTAGCCATAATAATAATAATAATAATAATAATAATAATAATAATAATAATAATAATAATAATAGAAGAGAATAAGCAGAAGAATAAAGAGGAGGTGGAGGTAATGGCTTCCACTATCGGTGACCTCGCTACTACAACAAACAAGTCTTTCTAGACCACGATAAAAATAAATTGTTCAAATTTTGTTAAATGTAATGTTGGTAAAAAGTAAATGAAACAGAGTGTATGGTATTTTATTGAACAGAAAACTTCATAATCACAGAAATGAAGTATGGAACTCATGAGTTCCGAACTTCATAATCACAGAAATAAAGTATGGAACTCATGAGTTCCGATTACATTACTGTTCACACAAAATTTGCTTAACGTCGCATCGACACAGATAGGTCTTGTGGTGACGAATGGATAAGACAGGGCTGGGAGTGGGAACGAAGCAGCCGAGACCTTTATTAAGGTACAGCCCAATCATTTGCCTTGTGTGAAAATGGGAAACCACGGAGAAACTATCTTCAGGGCTGCCGACGATGGTGTTCGAACCCACCATCTCCCATATGCAAACTTATAGCTCCGCGTCCCCATAGTGTATTTATTTTGTGTGTGGTTTGCCAAGCCCGTATAAGTCGGGAGAATTTCCTTTGTGTGTGAAGAATATTCCTTTCTCTTATATACAACATATTGTAGATTAATGGTATCCGGACAAAAGATTGATAAGTCATCCGTTATCTGCGTCCGTGTTATAACGTATCCCAGTTTCCAGGAGTAGAGAGATAGTCTGTTAATGACAGAGGGATGCGTGACTCCATGCTATTTCGACATGATTTGTACAGTGATTTATATTTCTTTTCTTACTTGGGTATGATTTATTTGTCTTAGATTATTAAATTTGATTCTATCCCTTATTTCGATAGAGTTCCCATTCACAGTTATTTGCTCTGATCCCTGTCCTTGTAGAATAAGTTTTAGTTAGATTCAGAGGGGTATTCGTGGCGTCCATATGACAGTTTGCAAGGGGTGCCTAGACCTGGGGGTATGTAGTATTTTTAATATTTTGGTAGATAAATGGCGACTTGTATTCCGCGGTAGAATAACACCCACGGTATCCCCTGCCTGTTGGTGGGAGGGGGCGGTACTACCACTTCTACCTAATACCAATTTATAAATCATTTTCTTGAAAGATTAGATTATTAGATTTTTCCCTTTCCCTCAGAGCTAGGGAGGGGGGCGGCCCGCCCTTGCCCACGGGCATGGGCCCCTAGGTCAGGCATAATTTAGCGCAGGTAGAAGGGTACAGTACTAAGTTAATTAGCTATATGTGAGGGTATATTGTAAGTTATTTTCCACAAATTTCGTATCAATGTCTTTGTGATTCCTAAAATTATTATATGACATTATTCGGATGCCAGGTTTAAAACGACAAAGCTTTTCTTTCTTGTTTTAACGCACTTATTTATCATTCTATTTTGTTAACCTGATTATATTGATTGGATATTATTTCTTATGATTTTTGGTATTCGTGGAATTGTTTGTTGTACTGTTGTTGTTGTTGTTGTTGTCATGTAATTTATGTTCTAAGTTTACTTGCTTGTTGGAAGTAAATGCCACCGCGATACCTTCCAATTGCAATGTATTAATAATCAATCTTCTTGCATGGAGATACCCAAACACTAACATTTCAATGGGACCTGTAAGTTCTGAAGACCAAGGACTAGCGGGCTAATGCATGTAAACAATGGCAGAACGTCTGCAAAGCAGGAAGCGATTCGTGGAAGTATGACCCAGTAGAACTCTCTCGTGTTTACTGTGTCGGGAACTGCCACGCCTTTCGATCCCATTTCTCTCTCTCTGTTTTGACGACAACAATCGCCTGCTCCTTAAACCAGCGTTTTCTATGTTCACTTCATGCTAATTCCTTTGACGAAACGCGTCTTTTCTCACTTGCGACATGTACAGCACATTGTTTGGCCGACACATAAGGAAACGCTTGGATTCTATGAAGATCAGGATACATGAACCGCTATTCTGTGTGTAGGCAGTTCGGAAAGAAAAGAGAGATGTTTCAAAACTCCAGCACCAGCACGTTAACACCTGTTAAGAGAATTGAGGTCACAGCGTCGAATTATGTACTATGCTAAAATACTAATGCAAATTGTTCAAAAACACAATAGCAGATTAAAATAAATGGTTACGTTCGCACGCAGAGTATGGTACTTCATTACGAAATTCATAGTGCATTTTCGTAACAGGGCAATAGCATTTTAAGTTACATAACTTTACACAACTCTTTACGATTGTTTTATCCCATAAAATATAATAGTATTTAATATTCCTAAAAGAAACTGTTTCCTAGTGCATTTTGGATTTACTTCTCAGAATAATAAGAAGTGTGGTGTGCGTTATGGACTTGCGTGACTCTCGGGACTGTTAACCTCGCTGTACTGACTTGTTGCGAGTGATAACTATTCAATGGTCTTGGAATAAAGAAGGCAGCAAATCAAGGCAACAGCCATTGTTCTTGAACAAAGTAATGTTGAACAGAAACCTACTCTTCGACTCAACTATGAGTTGACTGCAGCGGTTCATGAAGAGACATTTTTCAAATGGTTTAACTGCGACAGTATTGACCTTCGTTAGCTGACATACAATATGTTATTATCTCGATTAGGTAAATAATTCAACAACAGTAATAGTGGTTTAACGTCGCACTAACACACTGAAGGATTTCGGCGATGCAAGGATGGGAAAGGGAAGGTCAAGGAACCGCCTTATCGGAGATACAGCCCCAGCATTTGCCTGGTGTGAAATTGAGAAACCACGGAAAACTATCTTCGGGGCTGCCAAAAGGTGGGATTCGATTCCATCTCTTCCGAATGCACGCTCACAGCTAAGCGACAGTAACCACACGGCCATCTCGTTCGGTAATAATAGGTTAATACTAATACACTACTACGTTACTACTTCTACTGCTACTACTAATTCTTTTTATTTCTTGGGCCTTTTACCAATTATCCAGAGTCGGCACTAATGTGGATTAGGCCTAGTTTTATGGCCACGTACCCTTCCTGACACCAAACCTATGTGAAGGCATGTATTCACTACTGCATATTTCTGTGTGACTGGTGGTGTATTAGGACGAATATAAACACCCAAGCCCTGAGCTAGAGGTATTAACTAAACTCGGCTAAAACTCCAACCCAACGTGGCATCGAACCCGGGACCTTCTGAAACGCAGGCTGCTTCTCTGATGATTCAGCCAGGTAGCCGGACGCTTCTATCAATACTACAACTAATTATTATTATTATAATCATCATCACCATCATAAAAGCACGGTGTATGTTAACAGAGTGGCATCATCAGTGGCTTCTCACTAAAGTAACCATGCTCCAAATCCCGGAATATATCTATGAGATTTTTACGTGAAAAATTACGCACGTGTGGTTCAGATTCCATTTAAAGTAAGAGGCCCTTCGGCTATGATCACGATATCAACAGTCACGAAAAAGTGCAAACTTTCATGGTTTACTTCAGACTAAGTAGACTTATAGTATATCGACGCGAATCTGATGGATTTGAGCACGGTGAAATACCACCAGACTGAGCACGGTTCGAATCCATTTACTTGAGCTTAGAAGGCCAGCCCTTCTTCCGTCGTTTGTAGATTTACCGGCACCTAAAAGAAATCCTTCGAAAAAGATTCCGGTATCTCGGCGTATCCGGAAAACCATAAAATTAATTCAATAATGCCATTATAATTTAGTTTCAATCATTAACTAGCATGCAGTATATAATTGATATTTCCAATCCCTATAAGATCATAAGACCATAGACATGAATTTAATTGTTGTTGTTGTTGTTGCTGGAAATCATCTTCTAGGGTTATCTCATCTGGGAAAATATTATAATCAATGGGATAGCTTCAATACCAAAATAAAAATCTCTAAGCACAGACAGTTCTAAACTCGAAAAAGCAGGTCAAGTGTAGTCAATATTCTGGTATACTTCTACGTGCAGGAATATTGTATGTTGGCCTGTGTGAATGAAGGGTAAAACGTCTTATAAAGATCTAAAATAGGCACAAGCCTACATGCTCGGGACTTCAATTTATGATTTTTTTGTTTTGTTTTGCAATATCTTAATGTGAATGAGAAGGTAACAGGGAATACTACCTTAGCCACAGTCACTGCCAACGTCCAAATATGAAATCCAGATTTGGACCCACGTCAAATCGAAGCGTATATTTTCTCACTAGGTTACAAAGATGTCAGATATCCTTATTCACCATTTTAAGGACATTGCAATGAATTTCGAATTCACTGTCAGAATACTACTGTTCACATAACCACGAGCTCTCCGTTGGTTTGATGGCGTATCATCAATTATTTCCAATATCTTGATTCAAAACTTTACTTGAGAAGAACTCTTTACACGGATGTCAAATATTTAATAAAATGTACTTTGCTTTGGTACTTTTACGGTTTTCGGAGACGCCGAGGTGCCGGAATTTTGTCCCGCAGGTGTTATTTTACGTGCCAGTAAATCTATCGACACGGGGCTGGTGTAATTGAGCACTTTCAATTACCACCGCCCTGAGCCAGGATCGAACCTGTCAAGTTGAGGTCAGAAGGCCAGCTCCTCAACCGTCTGAGCTACTCATTCCGGCGTCAAATATTTTCATAACATGTTAACATGTTTCACATACCAGAATCAAACCCAGGTGACAATCATGTTTTCATGTTTTACTTCGTACGTACGCGAATTAATGACACTTTTACTTCCGTGCACCTTTTTATTATCTACAATGAGAAACAATATTACCAAGTTAGTGTTACTAGTAACAATAAAGGTATAGAATGTACAATAAGTAACAAATTCCTCTGAAGGAAACAAATTAGTTCCGTGAGTGAAATGTTTGTTACTGACCTAAAACAGCAAGAATAGGATTACTTATTTTGGTTCCAAATATATCTTGACCAAAATGTTGACGTCTGGTAAGATATCAGTGGCCTGCACAATTCATTTCTTCAATTTCCTTTGTTTGTTTCTATGTTTGTTTCTTTCTTTCTTTCTTTCTTTCTTTCTTTCTTAATCCGTTTACCCTTCAGGGTTGGCATTTCCCTCGGACTCAGCGAGGGATCCCACCTCTACTGCCTCAACGGCAGTGTCCTGGAGCGTGAGACATTGGGTCTTGGAGATACAACTGGGGTAAAGTACCAGTATCTCGCCCAGGTGGCCTCACCTGCTATGCTGAACAGGGGATGGAAAGATCGGAAGGGATAGACAGGGAAGAGATAAGGAAGCGACCGTGGTCTTAAGTTAGGTACCATCGCGGCGTTTCCCCGGAGGAGATGTGGGAAACCACAGAAAAACACTTCGAGGATGGCTGAGGTTGATTCGAACCCCTTCCCGCCCCCCCAATCTTCTTAGTTGACCTCCCAAGGCTGAGTGGACCCCGATCCAGCCCTCGTGCCGCTTTTCGAATTTCGTGGTGGAGCCGGGAATCGAACCCTGACCCCTGGAGAGTGGCAGCTAATCACACTAACCACTACACCCCAGAGGTGTACTCTTCGATTTTCTACGATACTTTACGTATCACGATGACTCATAAATATGGAATTTCGTTTATTATGTAGTTTTACTTACTATTTACGGTTGAATGTTTGTAAGGCGTTAGTGGATTATTATTCTTTCTTGAGTTATTTCCAGTTTATTGGGATCAGTACTTGATATGAATTCTTCCCAGTTTAATGACCAGATGTCGTTCCTGGCGCCGACCCTGTGTGGAGGGATATATTCACTTTTGCAAGGTTCTATGCTAGTTAGTGCTGTGCATTACGTGTATATGAAGAGAAGTGTATTAAAACGAACCCAAACACTCAGTCCCTGACACATAGGAACTGACTAAGCGCAGCTAAAATCCTCGGCCCAGTCGGGAATCGAACACGGGGCCGTTTGAACCGAAGGCCAGTACATTGACCATTCAGGTGAGGAATTAGAGAAACGATGTCCATCAATGGAAGTTGTGGCTTCAGAACAATACAAATTGTGTAAGGATATTATAACAAATTTAGATACCAGTGGCGAAAGGTAAGTACGAATTACGAACGAGATTTTATACAGGGTATTAATTATTTTCAGGGTAAAAATGGGTACAGCAAGTGACCAATGTCCTTAAACACGTTCTAGTTTTTTTATTGTGGTGTACTGAGATCACATATTTATGTACAATATATTATTTTATTCGCCAAATTGGCCCATAATGTGCACGAAACAAAATCATATAGGCTATCGCATACAGTTAAAAGAAGTGCTATTTTGTGGTAATCATAAAAAATGAAATGGTGTATGGCTTTTAGTGCCGGGATTGTCCGAGGACAAGTTCGGCTCGCCAGGTGCAGGTCTTTTGATTTAACTCCCATAGGTGACCTGCGCGTCATGATGAGGATTAAATGATGATGAAGACGACACAAGCCCCCAGCCCCCGTGCCGGCGAAATTAACCAATTAAGGTTAAAATTCCTTACCCTGCCGGGAATCGAACCCGGGATCCCTGCGGCCAAAAGCCAGCACGCTAACCATTTAGCCATGGAGCCGGACTGTGGAAGTCATAGACTACCTGCGATGAAAAATCACACCAGAAGGAATCAGAGCTTTCTATCCGTCACTTGGGTGAAGGAAGGCACTATTCACCATCATTTTCATCACTCCATTATTGCACTTCCGAAGCCGATTTGCTTCGTTCACTGTTGTTATGGCCATCTCTATAGTTCAACAAGGAAGTTGTATTCCTGGTACTGGTCTTTTAGATTCCTGAGATCTGTTAATGATCCAAAATTCGTATGAATCTGAGTTTCTGGATAGATGTTATCGTACGTTCCACCGTAAATTGTGAAGAAATTATGTATAACATTCGGCTGTTCGACATAGAAACATAATTTTATCCTCCAAAATATTTGAGAATGTCCTTTCCAAATTTTATAGTAACGGTATATATCGTCGCTTCACCGGTAAAACGTTGAATCCCACAATACTCTTCCTATCAATTATTCTCCTTAAGACTGGTCACGCCTCCCAGCCACACATGGATACGCAGTCCATCAGAACAATGTCCGTTGTGTTAGTTTTCCTATGTCAACGATTAAACGGAAATGAACCTTACATGCATTGTACACTAGGAGTGCGTAAATACGTAATGCAAACGTACATTCCTACAGTACGGTACTGTAAGGTTCATTTTCCTTTACACATGGGCATAGGAAAATGAACACAACAAAATTTGTTCTGATGGACTGGGAGGCGTGACCAGTCTTAAGGAGAATAATTGATAGGAAGAGCTTTGTGGAATACAACCTTTTACCGGTCGAGCGACGATATACTTCGGAGTATTTGTCATTTAGTTTTAACTATTATACGCGTCAAGAATAACAAACAAGAAATAAGAAGCCTGCGATTGAAGCTTTTCATGGCTCTTGATAGGCCTATCAACACGATCACAGAATCCGGTTATCCGTGAAATCCGAACCATAAGGATGTTACATATCGATGGCTTACTTCTAAAACCTCGTATCTCCCAATGCACTTCTTATCAATTTTCTTCCTTAAGACTGGTCACGCCTCCCAGCCACATATGCATGTACAGTCCATCAGAACAATTTTCGTTGTGCTCATTTTCCTATGCTGACGTGTGAAGGAAAATGAACCTTAAATACATTAAACTGTAGGAATGCTTAAATTCGCCAGGAGAACAACATCCCTACAATACGGTATGGTAAGGTCCATTTTCCTTTACACGTCTGCACAGGAAAATAAGCACTACGAAAAAGGTTCTGATGGATTGCATATAAATATGTGACTGGGAGGCATGACCAGTCTTAAGGAACATAATGGGTAGGAAGAACATTGTAACATACGAGGTTTTAGAAGTAAGCCGACTATATGTTTTCAAAAATCATATGTGCATTAAATAGGTTTCGGAATGCGACCAAATTACTAGGAAATAATTTACAATATCTCTCGGCTCTCTCGGCTCTTCTCCTCTCGTTTCACCCGCTCGGCTGGAGAGTACGAGTCTCAACAGAGGCGATTCCCGCTCACACGGAACTTAACTGAGGTCCTTGCTGTATGGTTTAGTCACGATCATATAGTAGATGATATCCAAATAATATAGGAAAAACTACAGAGTGGAGAATATAGTACGAGAGAAATATATATCGTCGACTTACTTCTAAAACCTCGTATGTTATAATGTTCTTCCTACCCATTATCTTTCTTAAGACTGGTCACGCCTCCCAGCCACGTATTTTCATAGTGCTTATTTTCTTGTGCAGACGTGTAAAGGAAAATGGACTTTACCATACCGTATTGTAGGGATTTGTTTTAATGGCGAATTTAAGCATTCCTACAGTTTAATGTATTTAAAGTTCACTTTCCTTTACATGTCAGCATAGGAAAATTGTTCTGATGGACTGTACATCCATATGTGGCTGGGAGGCGTGACCAGTCTTAAGGACGAAAATGGACAGGAAGTGCATTGGGAGATACGAGGTTTTAGAAGTAAGCCATCGATATACAAATATTAACGACATGGTGAATAAGGTTTGAAAAAACTATTGGCAAACATTTCTTTTAAAATTACTAAACACCGTTTGGAACAGGAAATAAGGGATATGGCATTATCTTCTCTTGTGACTACGTCACAAGTCTCCAAGATAATAAATGCATCGAAATCATACCGCCGATGCTGTGCCAAAATCAGGAATGGGCGAATATGTCTCGCAAAGGTACATTCCTACGGTACGGTACTGTAAGGTTCATTTTCCTTTACACGCTCGCATAGCAAAATGAACTCAACGAAAATTGTTCCGATGGATTGCATATAAATATGTCGCTGGAGGGCGTGACCAGTCTTAGGGGAAATAAGCAGTAGGAAGAGCATTGTCGCATTCGTGATTTTGGCACAGCAGCGATGAGATCCTTAATATAATCTAAGGTTAAAATCTAGACAAGATTACAACTAGCTGTCGGAATCTCTAAGGCTACGGTATTCATTGAGAGCATGACGCCAGAACGGGCTTATGCCTCAGAGGCATTCGAGTATCATTCAGTTCTGCCTAGGGGCTTTACTGCCCCACAGAAATCATCCGGTGAGCGCTGACTCATTGTTCATCTCTACGGCTGAGGATATCGTTACGCTGACTACGTAACACTCAATTACTGATAGGTCATCTGGCTGGCCTGAAGTCGTCTTGGTAAACCAAGGATCAGAATGGACTATGTGAGCCATAGGGTAGTTATTTTGTTTGTTTAGCTTACAATTATAAAATCCAGTAATTCTCTGTATGCTACAGCACAGGCCTAGACTGCTGTATACATAAAGCTTCTAGTACTATCTCGTGCAATTCTCCAACAGCTTCCTACAGCCATCATTGTGATTCATGCATGGACGCCTCCGGATTTCGTTCGTAAACTGTATACATACTTCCTGTTGTCATAGTCTGCACACATCAGCGACTTGGTGACGTCAGTAACTCTTATACCAGCTCAACTGTTACAGCCGCCGAAGGTTAAGTGTACGTTGCAACATTCACTGCATGTGTACTGAATATAGATGTGTAATATATCGAGCGAGTTGGCCGTGCGATTAGGGGAGTGCAGCTGCGAGATTGCGTTCGGGAGATAGTGGGTTCCAACCCCACGATCGGCAGCCCTGAAGATAATTTTCCTTTGTTTTCCATTTTCACACCAGACAAGTACTAGGGCTGTACCTTAATTAAGGCCAAGGCCACTCCTTCCCACTCCTAGGCATTCCCTATCTTATCGTCGCCATAAGACTTATCTGTGTCGGTGCGACGTAAAACAACTTTTAAAAAATATGTGTAATAACTGGGACTTGCTCTACACTCCAGTATTATCTAATCCTAAAATCGTCTATGTACTTTAGAGCTAAGTATGTCCTGCTAAAATCGTTTAGGCTAGTACGGAATTGAGAGTAATCTTCAAAAATGAAGCAGTTCCCAATCGCAGCTATTTAATATCTACAGTATAGGCGTATTCTACACCATACCGACTATAAAGTTATGTTCTGTGTTTCAAAGCAGTCGTATTTCATTGAAAGTCAAGTGTGTTATTCAGTGCACTATTCAGATCAAATACCGTCCCCAGTTCCTCTTACCCATTCAAAATCAGTTTCTAATTTTATGAAACGCACAGTGGAGTATTTCAATTTAAAATCTGGTGATAATTATCTTAAGGAATTTTCTAACTGGAAATGCAATTATTATTATTATTATTATTATTATTATTATTATTATTATTATTATTATTATTATTATTATTATTATTATTATTATTACTATTATTCCTGGGATTCTGTGGAACGCAGGAGTGCGGGCATGAATGGATAAGTCAAAAGATTAATTTAAAACTTTAAAAAAGGAGCTATATTTCTTCCTTATATCTTTGCTGGCGGGACCTTGTGTTTACAGTGCACTATGTCTTCTGGTATGGGCTAGAGCAATCTTGTTACTTCCATTGATCTGTCTCAGCATTATCCTTGGCTTTGACAAAATGAAAGTGACTGAGGTATGGGTGATGCTAGTAATGCCATTCCTTTTGCAGCCAGTCCCTGCTATGAATGGTGTGAAAATATTGCTCATAGGGTCGGTTGGTGCATGCATTTCAGTGGGCTTGGCAGACTGATATGTGATAGCAACTTATTGCTCGGTGAGGAAAGCAACGGGAAACTACCTCACTCCTCATTTCCCTATTAAGCCTTTTCATTGATGCCTAGGCCATCTATGACAGCTGATGGCGGAGCTGTTGAGGATCCAACCAGCCTTCGGGCTGTGGACTAAACATATATCCTTTGTTTGTTTTTTCAAAAGTTAGACTTTACAATTCAGGTACAAAATTTAGCTCATAAGCTAGGGTAACCATTTTAGAAACTCAGAAGAATCAACTAATAAGCAATTATCAACCTTGAGCCTGACTCTCCCTAATTACATGTTTTACATGAGCGCTGCGGCTCCCTTAACCCAACCGTCAAGGAGACGGATCTCCCAATTTTTACATCAGAAGGAAGAGCATTATCGCTCTACAAATTTACACTTTAGGAGTGTATTTTAGAAAGTTCACACTTTCCAGGCCTATCAACGGCACAACCTACGGTTAACCAAATTAAACAGTATTCACTGTCTTACTGCTCAACAGTCTGATATCTTTAACATAAAATGATTGAAATAGTGTTTAACAGGGGTAACAAGTACCCATTCTACATGGCATTTGGCAAAAACAAAAGGTTAAATTACTGGCCGAAAAGGAGAATGGTAAGGAGACGAACACTTGCCCTCCTTGAAATTTACCAGACATTCTTAAAACCCTATTCGGGCTTATGGCCCGACATTGCAGAGGCTAAGCCTATACTTTGGAGGTGACTACTGTAGATGGAGAAAAATGTTTAAGTTAAGAAATTACAAGATAGAGTTTAAAGGTTACAAAATCATAGTCGCCTCAATGTCAAGTTCAGAGGGAATATAGGAGGGTACCATACTCTTTATTCCCTAAGTTCCAATGAGTCCTTTTTTTTTTTTTTGCTAGGGGCTTTACGTCGCACCGACACAGATAGGTCTTATGGCGACGATGGGATAGGAAAGGCCTAGGAATTGGAAGGAAGCGGCCGTGGCCTTAATTAAGGTACAGCCCCAGCATTTGCCTGGTGTGAAAATGGGAAACCACGGAAAACCATTTTCAGGGCTGCCGATAGTGGGATTCGAACCTACTATCTCCCGGATGCAAGCTCACAGCCGCGCGCCTCTACGCGCACGGCCAACTCGCCCGGTAATGAGTCCATTATGCTTGTTTGAAACTTACATTTAAAGTTTGAAATTTACATTTTAGAAAATAAGGACACATCACTAATGATTTGAAGCCTTCCCCTCGAGGTAGCTTTCAAAGACTATCACATAGTTAAGCCGAAACTGCCATTACCTTGAGCTGGTGGACCTCTCGAAGATGGACGACGGAGCCTTTCCCCTACCTCCGTTACGTACACACTCTAGAGTAGAGCGATCAAAAAGACAACCTGGGCCGAAATGTGCCAGCATTTATAGGCGTAGCAGAGTGGGAGGTTCTAGAAAACTCCGAGCCAAGGCCCTGACACACCCCCAATTTTCATTGGATAATCAAATAAATATCAAAGTGTTATCATTGGTGAATAAATAAATGTACCAAATGTTGATTCGCCAACGCCTTAAGTTGGCGGGAAGAGATATAAGTGTTGATAACTTTTGAACATAAAAAACAAACACTAAACATTTCAGTTTAGGACACCTTGATATACCTAATTAGTTTAGAAATTAATAGTTCATCTTCATCCCAGAGGGCACAACATAAATTGATAGTAGGGATATCTATCGAAAAATGTTCCAACTTCTTGTACTAGTAGTTTCAAAGTTTATGTTGCAGATGGCCTTATCCAAGGCGCTTGATTTCAAACGCACGGAGCGGGTGTACCTCCGGTACAATTATTATTATTTCATTCTTAATCTGTTTACCATCCGGGGTTAGTTTTCCCTTCGGACTTACCGAGGGATCCCACCTCTACCGCCTCAAGGTCAGTGTCCTGAAGCGTGAGATTTTGGGTCAGGGGATACAACTCGGAGGAGGGCCAGTACCTCGTCTAAGGGGCTCACCTGCTATGGTGAACAGGACCCTTGTGGGTGGGGGGGGGTGATAATTGGAAGGGATAGACAAGGAAGAGGAAAGGAAGCAGCCATTACCTTAAGTTAGGTACCATCCCGGCATTTGACTGGAGAAGGAGGAACCACGGAAAACCACTTCGAGGATGGCTGAGGTGGGAATCGAACCCACCTGTACTCAGTTGACATCCCGACGCTGAGTGGACTCCGTTCCAGACCAAGTACCCATTCTTCAAATTTCGTGGCAGAGCCGCGAATGGAACCCGGGCCTCCGCGGGTGGCAGCTAATCACGCTAACCACTTCACCACAGAGGCGGACATTATTATTATTATTATTATTATTATTATTATTATTATTATTATTATTATTATTATTATTATTATTATTATTATTATTATTATTACGGAGCAAAGAGGGAAATAAAGTTTGAAGGGTGAATGGCTGGACAAAAGCATGAACCAATGTTTGTATTTTGATAACAAAATCTACTGAAGAATGTATTTCTTTCTTTCTTTCTTTCTTTCTTTCTTTCTTTCTTTCTTTCTTTCTTTCTTCCTTTCTTTCTTTCTTTCCTTCTTTCTTTCTGTTCTTATCGGATAATATCTTAGAAACCACAATAACAAGGATTTAACATTAACTAGCAATACAGGGAAGCTTAGATGATTTACAGTAAGGGGAGAAAAGGCTCCCATTTTGTACAAGTCAGTCAGTGAATCTCTGACCAATAGGTCTTATACATTTACAAAGTTTCGGCGATTGGCTAGCCTTTACAATCAAAATCCCATCGCCGAGTGAAAATAGAAATTTACACACTTCCAAAGCGAGCCGAAGTTTCTGGAGAAAGGTTACCTCGGAAGGGTCTCGAAACTTGACCTACGGTTTACCACTCACACATTGAAAACGCTCTTTGATGGGTCAGCCAATTACATTAACATTTTGTGTCAAACACCACTAATACTTGCAATAGCATGCACTTTCTGCTGTTAAAAGCTTAAGCAGCTATTACACTCGCTACCTTTGTATAAAAGGGGAACCACATTCGAAGGAAAGATCGAACGATCCAGAACGTTTTCAGGATCAGAAGCCCATGCTACACGGTCACGGAAAGAGAAAACTATACTAAGTTAGACTAGAAAGGCCAATAAAAAATAAACAATTCGTAGGCTAAAATCTCTCAAGCATTCCTAGGTTAGAACGAAAGAAAACACCTAACAACGTATAAGGGTCAAAGACTCAGTGGATAAGCCATACTACTTGGTGACTGACATAAACAAAATTAAAGTCCCAAAGTAGCGAAGAGAAATTTAGAATTTAAAACTTAGTCACCAGAAAACAATGTGAAGAATGGCAACGAGGGTACAAACTCCTGCGTCCTTACATTTTACAAAATCCCCATTAGGGGTGATTACTTTAAGCCTTAAGACTGCCTAAAAACATACATTTAAGTATAAATCAAGAAAGAAACCTGCACAAATTAAATTCCAAGTAAACGCAGCTCGACCGAACCCGTTACATGCTAAGGGGGAACACTGTAATCATCCCTTTATTAGATCGAGTTCACAAGGTTAGATCAAAGATTCTGCCCCTATATTTGCCACCTCTTTTCACCAGTCTCAGCCTCTGCATCTCCGGAGGGAGACTTCCTTAGCTACGTAGCATTGTCTTACGGTCTCGAAGAACGTTGAAAAAATTAGGGCCAAAATTCACAGTATATATAGTGAGGTTGGCTGACATTTCTGGAATAATGACGTAATGTGTTTCCCCAATGGGTGAATTTAATATCATAAGGCAGATTCTGATTGTTCGATAAAACTTAGAACAGTGGTGACAACTCTAAAGCAAATAAAAATAACTCAGGTACAGTACATAACCCGAGGTAGCACGACAAATTCGCCATTAGATACATCTAATCAACGTACGTAGAACTTCTCTTATATGGTATAGTTCAAATCAGTGGTGGGCATTATCGAATAGTTTTCACAATCGATTTCTCTTAGATTCTACAAGAAAACCTTCGAATGTTCATTTGGTAGTTTTCATTCACTTTTACCTAGCCTTGCACTCGGTTTCGTTGAGTTGTTTACGGAGCATTTCATTCGAGAGTTTCCAGTTACTTTTTCTGTTATTTTCATTCGCTTTACTTATTCTTGAAGTTATAAGAAAATAACTATCGTGATCAAATAATGAACCCATTGAGCACACTATATTTCAGTGAACTTTCAAGTATATACCTATAATATACTGAAAAATATAGTAATATAACACTTAAGTAAAACAAATAGGTTTAAACAGACACAGGCCATTTTCGTAATAATGTAAACGTAGCCCATTTTGTCTGTATTATTACGTTTAATTTGTTATCCATCATAACCTAAAATTCTTACAAAAAGACTGCAAATAGCAACTTCCTAGGTTAGGACACAATCCTGTATGTTGTACATTTTTAGATGGATCATAAGTTAAGGGGGTTAGTCTCTTGATAAAACCACGAATTCTGGCGACAATGGGATATGAAAGGGCCAGGAGCGGGAAGGAAACGACCGTGGCCTTAATTGAGGCACAGCCTAGTGTGAACATTGGAAAACGTGGCAAAACATTTTCAAGGCTTCCGACTGCGGGGTTCGAGCCCACTATCTCCCGAACGCAAGTTGATAGCTATTCGACCCAATCCGCACAGCCATTTGCTCGGTCAAGATAGAACAAAGTTTAAAAACCGAATATGTAAAAATGAATTTGCAGAGAAATTTTTAAAAAATGTATAGGCGAAAGGACGGACAGAATAACTCAAAAAGAAACTCAGAGAACGAATGAAGAGATATTGGAAGGAAAAGAAGAAACAGTGTGGTAAATAAGTTATTTTGTCAGAGCCAATCAATAATAATAATACAGTAATAATAATTTGTTTTGCGCCTCATTAATTGCTAGGAACTTCAACGGACACCAGGTTTTCGAAAATTTGTCCGCAGTAGTTTTTTAGCATACTGGAAGCCAACGACACATAGGTAACAATCAATCACACTCAAATGCCACCGACCTTAACTAGGATTGGACCCACTATCTGAGGAATAGAAGATCAACGACTAATCGACAATATTTCGTAGGGCAATCACCGTTGATAGTGTAAGCTACAATATCTCTTGGGTCTCATACGAAAATGGGATATGGAAAGGTATACAGTTAGTACGGTATAATAATTTGTAGTTTCGTGGATATTTGAAAGAATATTCAAGGCAGCAGCTTACATCTCATTTCTAGTAAATGTTAGGTAAGACCGGAAGAGTTGGCCATGCGGTTAGGGGTGCGCAGCTTTGAGCTTCCATGAGAGATAGGGGGTTCTAACCCCACTGTCGGCAGCCCTAAAAATGGTTTTCCGTGGTTTTCCATTTTCACACCAGACAAATGCTGGGGCGGTACCTTCCCACTCCTTGGCAATTCCTATCGCGACGTAAAGCAAAATTGAAAAGATTGTTAGGTAAGAATGTATAACAACGGCTTACATTTAAAACCTCGTATCTCCCAATGCTCTTCCTGTCCATAATTTTCTTTAGGAGTGGTCACGCCTCCCAGCCACAAATGGATATGCAGCCCATCTGAACAATTTTCCTTGCGTTCATTTTCCTATGCCAAAGTGTAAAGGAAAATGGACGTTACATACATTATACTGTAGGAATGTGTAAATTTGCCATGCGAAAAATATCCCTACAACACGGTATGATAAGGTCCATTTTCCTTTACACATTACTATAGGAAAATGAACACAACGATAATTATTCTGATGGACTTCATATTCGTATGTGGCTGGGGGACGTGCCCAGCCTTAAGGAATATAAAGGATAGAAAGAGAATAGGAGCTTACGAGGATTTAGGAGTAAGCCATCGATATCTAGCTGAACATACCCGCTGTGAGCCCCTCTTGTTTGGAAGACTGGAGCGCGACACCGGAAACAGAGTAATTAGAGGCTTGCTTTTGCATACATATTTCACACTTAGGACCAGTATCGTTATCTGAACAACGTGTAAGGCTTCATTCCTTCATTCAGTTTACAAGCAGTTTTAAAGTTTGACATTAAGCAATAAGGATGGTTATTGAATAGGGTGACAGAATTCTTTTCACATAAAAGAGTATAATGTATGCTGCATGGATAAAACATTGAAAAATTACGGGTACGAAATAGAAATTACTACATTCATAGTCTACAAAGCAGAAATATGGTTTCAAACTACTTTTGGCCCTTTCAAGGGCGTTAAGTGCAAATATTGAATGGAAGCACATTATACTTCATCATACGTTTTGAGATGATTTTTTTCCTTAAGTAATTATCATCCTTTTCTCTACGCTAAATTCTTGACAGGTCATGATCATGTCGAATTTCAGTTTTATCACTTGTTCCAGCGTAGACACCAGCGTTTGACTTTACTGATTATGTTCAACACTGTGGTATGTCCATATGAGTTCTATTGAATTAACTCTAGTTCTCATGAAGATTATTTTGTAAAGAATAACTCCAATTTATTTACCTCAGAAACTGAAGAAAATTGAATAAATCGTCGGCTTACTTCTAAAACCTCGTATGTTACAATGTTCTTCCTACCCATTATGTTCCTTAAGACCGCTCACGCCTCCCAGCCACATATTTATATGCAATCCATCAGAACCTTTTTCGTAGTGTTCATTTTCCTGTGCGGGCGTGTAAAGGAAAATGGACCTTACCATACCGTATTGTAGGGATGTTGTTTTCATGGCGAATTTAAGCATTCCTACAGTTTAATGTATTTAAGGTTCATTTTCCTTTAAACGTCGGCATAGGAAAATGAGCACAACGAAAATTGTTCTGATGGACTGTACATCCATATGTAGCTGGGAGGCGTGACCAGTCTTAAGGAAGAAAATTGTTAGGAAGTGCATTGGGAGATACGAGGTTTTAGAAGTAAGCCATCGATATGATTTTTATTTCATGTGGTTTAATAAACTGTTATTTTATAAACCAAGCAGAAAGCTTGGCAATTATCATTTTTTAAATTAATTTTTTAAAGTATCTTTAAAATGTGTGTTGTGTTAGAACATTTCTCGTGAAATTTTCTTAAAAATGAAGCAAAACACACTATCAAAAATAGTTTCACTAGCCTGAGTGGCTGAGACATTTGAGGCGCTGGCCTTGTGACCCCAGCATGGCAGGTTCGATCCTGGCTCAGTCCTGTTATATATTAAGGTGCTCAAATATGTCAGCCTCGTGTCGGTAAATATATGGGCACGTAAAAGAACTCCTACGGGACAAAATTCTGGCACCTCGGCGTCTCAGAACACCGAATAAAGTAGTTAGTGGGACGTAAATCTATTAACATTATTAAAAATAGTTTCACTACCACTTCATTTTCAGACTGGACTTCCTTCATCCATCAAGTGTTGTCAAGTCCTTAGAAAGGAAAATCCCTATAAAGGACTTGAAACATTCATCCTAGTGCCAAAGTATTCCTTATCAGTGTCTCAAAGTTTTTTAAAAAAGTTAAAAAAACACAGTAAAATACCGAACATGTAGTGCAACTTTACATTTTTTGCACTTCAATCTTGACTTTTTGCACTGCCCACATCGTGACAGCTTTTCATTACTGACTCTCAAGTGTTCTTTCACCACCAAAGCGGATGAAATACACGACCCTGTTATCCGTAGCTCTCACATTGGTCATAGGCCTTTCGACAGTTGCACGCGAAGAGTACTTCGGTAAGTTTGCAAGACAAATTCGACGTGCAAACCCAAGAAGATAAAGATGAGCTGATTTGCTTCTCTTTGCTCATCTGTGAAGTTGCCACGCATTGTTGACGGAAACATTCCGAGTGAAGGACAACATAGCCAATAACATGTTTGCCTCTTCTATTCACCCGAACGTTTGCGACATTCTCATCCATTCTGTCAACCCCTGTCATGTAAGTATTGAACAATGCAACACGGGGAGTTGATCGGTCAGAGCATACTTCTTACTTACTGGCTATATCGTCTTGCTTTCTTAACTGGGACTACACCAGTTTGAGTAAAAGCAAAGTTAACAATGTTATTATTTAAACGGATCTGGCTGACCCCATTTTCAGTTGTAGTTATTTGGTCAAATGATCCTCTTGATTTCTTCTTGAGTAGGTGCTCGCTGGGGCTGTACCTTAATTACTGCCACGGCCGCTTCCCACTCCCAGGCCTTCCCTATCCCATCGTCACCATAAGACCTATCTGCGCAGGTGTGACGTAAAGGAGAGTTGTTGGAAAAGGGGCTCATGAATTAGGGGAGCATTTTCGTTTGGATTAAATTTTATCGTACCTGTCGCTTTGAAACATCTTTCCTTCAGATTTTCATGAAGATTTAAGCTAGTAAAAATATCAAAAGAAGAACTATATTGTTTGTTTGTTTTTGTTTTTTTCGTCCAGTTCTACACGACAGTTCCTCCAACTCCAACATTAGGATACATACTTATAGAATTGACTCTCTGATAGACATCTGCTTGAATGAGGTAACCCAGACGTGAGCTGGTTTCAGGTGCATGTCGATGGCTTACTTCTAAAACTTCGTATGTCCCAATGCTCTTTCTATCATTTATATTCCTTAAGGCTGGTCACGCCTCCCAGCCACATACGAATATGAAGTCCATCAGAATAATTTTCGTTGTGTTCACTTTCCTATGCCAGCGTGTAAAGAAAAATGGACCTTATCACACCGTGTTGTAGGGATATTGTTCGCAAGGCAAATTTACACATGCCTACAGTATAATGTATTGAAGGTCCATTTTCCTTTACACGTTTGCATAGGAAAATGATCATAACGAAAATTGTTCTGATGGGCTGCATATCCATTTGTGGCTAGGAGGTGTGACCACTCTTAAGGAAAATATTGGATAGGAAGAACATAGGGAGATACGAGGTTTTAGAAGTAAGCCGTCGATGTGCTCTATACTTCCATGCCGACCATATTAGGGTAACATGGATCCATCCACACACAGATTCATTTCTCTGGGGAAACTCTCGAGCCATTTTTAATTCGCGAGTTTCCATAATGGGGCAATTTTAACATAACGGCCAGTCTTATCAAGGTCATTATTATCATTAAGGTGAACATCGATGGCTTACATCTAAAACCTCGTATCTCCCAATGCTCTTCCTATCCAATATTTTCCTTAACAGTGTTCACGCCTCCCGGGCACAAATGGATATGCAGCCCATCAGAACAATTTTCGTTGTGTTCATTTTCCTGTGCTAGTGTGTAAAGGATAATGGACCATAAATACATCATACTGTAGGAATGTGTTCATTTGCCATGCGAACAATATCCCTACAACACAGTATGATAAGGTCCATTTTCCTTTACACAAGAGCATAGGAAAGTGAACACAACGAAAATTATTCTGATGGACTGCATATTCGTGTGTGGTTGGGAGGCGTGACTAGTCTTAAGGAATATAATGGGCAGGAAGAGCATTGGGACATACGAGGTTTTAGAAGGAAGACATCGAAGTATTAAGTAACGTTTTAAAGCTTTTTGTCAATCGGACTATTGCGCATGATAATAATGGCATAGTTTCATGGAAACAGGAAAACGAACAAATATATATATATATATTTACAATTTTGCTGTACGTCGCACCGACACAGATAGTTCTTATGGCGACGATAGTATAGGGAAAGGCTAGGAGTGGAAAAGAAGTGTCCGTGTCCTTAATTAAGGTATAGCCCCAGCATTTGACTGGTGTGAAAATGAGAAACCACGGAAAGCCACCTTCAGGACTACCGACAGAGGGGTTCGAACCCACTTTCACCCGGATGCGAAATATTTGTTAAAATTATGTCTCCCTCTTAGTACCGTTTGCTGAGCGGGGTCGGGGATGAGGTGAGATGAACTTATATGGCACGTTTTTTACGGCCTGATTCCCTTCCTGAAGTCAACCTCAGTTGAGAAGCTAATGAAGATTAAATAAATGATGGTGAATGAAACTGGGTAAGGAGGTGGAAGGAACGGCTGCGGCCTGTGAATTGGAATTGTCCCGGCATTTGCCTGGAAGTGAAAAAGGGAAACTACAGAAAACAATTCTCAGGACTACCGACGATGGTTTTCGACAACACTCATCTCCCGATTGCAGAATTTGGTTCCATGGCAGTAGCGCGTTAACACATGCAACCACGCCACTCAGTAAATAAATAAATACTTAATTAATTAAATTAATAAATGTGTGCTATCCTAAACTATTCATTTGCTCAAAACATACTTGTAGACAAATGAAAATAGAAAGCTTACGGAGAAGATACTGATGGCAATAACCTTCCTGGCCATTTCCTCATACATTTTTCTTGTTGGGTTGGTAAGTCGCCATTTGATCTTGATTTGGCCCACTTTTAAAGTCGGTTTCTCATTATGACGCTATCCCTATGTAGAGGGATGTACTAGCCATTGCGTGATTCCGTCGTGATTATTAGTGTATTGTGGTATGCGTGGATGTAGAGAAGCCTTTTAAGATGAACGCAAATACCCTTCACCGAGCCAGATGAAATCACCATAAGCAGTTTAAATCGCCGATCCAGCTGGTAATCGAACCCTCGGAATCGAAGATCAGTGCGCTGATCATTCAGCCAAAGAGGTGGAAATGATGATGAAAATAATAACAGTTTTTACGAAGCACTAAGTACTTTTACGATTTTTTTCAGAGACACCGAAGTTTCGAAACTACACCCCGCCGGAATTCCTTACGTGCCGGTAAATCTACCGACTCGAGACTGCCGTATTTGACCACCTTCAAATGCCACTAGACTAAGGCGGGGTCGAATCCTCAGCGATGGGCTCAGAGAGACAGTGCTTTTCCCGTATGAGTCACTCAACCGTGCTCATGGAGAAGAGAGCGAAGAACGTGGTCTGAGACAGGCAGCGCGAAGGAGTGAAGTAGAGAAACGGTGTAAGGATGAGCAGTGGTGACGGGAACCATTTCAACACAAACAGTTTCCAAAGAACACTGTGCCCATATCTATGGCAAATATGAAAACAATTTTGAACAACTATGTCGTAAAACGTTAACAATGTGTGTACAATTAGCGCATAGAAGGATACATTCGTGTAACTAAAAATAATTGCTTACATACAGTACAAACAAAATTAGCCTACCCCGAATTGTGGGGATAGCGCGTATGCGTCTCACCCGGAAGTATACGGTTCGATTCCCAATTTGTCCACTGGACTAAAGGTTGGATCAGGTTTTACTCAGTCTTGTAAAACCTCACGAGGAGCTGCCCGTCACGGGAGGCAGCGGACATGGTGGAGAACAGAAGCAATAAACCGAGTAAGTCTTAATGCTGATTGTTTCGCAGTCCATTTTTGTGGGCTGGCGTAGTCTGCCTGACTAAAGGTACCATTCCTAAAGATACAGTTCCCTTAATTAACTCTGAACTCGAATGCTCTTATTGAATATTTCGAACGGGTAGGTCCCTAGTCAAAGGAGTACTTATTTATTTATTTATTTATTTATTTATTTATTTATTTATTTATTTATTTATTTATTTATTTATTTATTTATTTATTTATTTATTTGTAAGAAGACTGATAAGCACAAATGCTTCGTCATAGTTGAAAAATAATACTGGTTGGCTCACACATCTTGGTCTCACATTTTAAATGATTAACAGCAGAAAAGGGTGGAATTATGAGAGGCCACACATCTAGTTGCAAATAGAAGATTATCGAGGTACATAGTTCGTTCACAGAGACTTGCAGACCGGACGCTGAAAGACATAACAATCTGTAATGAAGTTTTGTGTTATTCATTTATGCATGTATTAACTTCACGTTTACGCTATAAGCTTTTCGGGATTCAAGCAAGCAATCAAGGTTGTAGCTTTACGTGACTGTTGATGTGGTGGTCATAGCAACGGGACCTCTAGTTTTATGAGGAATCCAAACCACAAGGTCATGATATTTCATTTTCAAAGATCCCATTGGCATTTACCAGGATTCTCACTGAGTCGTCTTGATGAGAATGCAGTGACTAGGAAAGTTACATTTCAAATGTGTTAACCTCCGATGCGGAAAATATCCACTTTCGAAACTATTTATCCATTTGCATATGCATGGTGATGATTTTTGATTATGAGATTCCAAATACGCGAATTTTTATAATCAGTAAAATGGAATTCTCATTTCAACCAGTAGCAGAGTATCGCCTTCATTTGTTTGGAGACGGCAACGTGATACGGCGAGAAAACTCTAGCGTATGAATTGAGTCTCCATGCTAGTATTTACAAAGAAATTTGGTCTAAGTTTGAGGAAAAGTCAATGGATATAGAGTCGTAATGCCAAAGAACAAATAAAGAGGTGATGTCGAAGTATTGTTTGCTGCGCGCACAAATACAGACGTCACACAGTAAATTTGCTTATCGCCTTCAAACACGTGGCAAGCCGTGAGTGTCAATGTACATACTTGTTGTCGCTTACCAAGCAAGCCGCCATCATGCGTGATTGATCACACAGGATTCCAGTTGTAGTGAGCTAACAGTACCTTTGGAAGGGCGTATAGTAAATCAGCAATCCAAAACATTTCAGAAGAATGAATGAAAATATTACAGTCATAAATTTTGTTATAAGTAACACTGTTTCCCCAGAACCGTGGTAAGAAATTTGACAGATTTCATTTAATTATTAACAAAGATGATTAGGCATATAGCCTATTATTTGGAAGAAACTCCTGTATATAAAGTTTACCACCTCTGCAGACACCTTTGTGTTAGGAAGGCACAATGGAGACCAGTGACCTGAAATCAGTCCAGCTGGTGCTCTGTAGATAACGGACGTAAAACCAGAGCTGGTTTTAAGACTTACAGAAACCTATCGCAAATTTATTGAGGTAATATTATGGACTTTCACTTTCATATAATTGTTCATACTTGCTCATAATATCACCATTTCACAGTCACTGACAAGTTTATGCAACGTAAACAATGTTGTACAAAAATATCGATGGCTTACTTCTAAAACCTCCTATGTCCTAATGCTCTTTCTACCCATTATATTCCTTAAGACTGGTCACGCCTCCCAGCCACATACGAATATGCAGTCCATCAGAATAATTTTCGTTGTGTTAATTTTCCTATGCTGATGTGTAAAGGAACATGGACCTTATCATACCGTGTTGTGGGGATATCGTTTGCATGGCAAATTGACACATTCCTACAGTATAATGTATTTAAGGTCCATTTTCCTTTACACAATAGCATAGGAAAATGAACACAATGAAAATTATTCTGATGGACTGCATATAAATGTGTGGCTGGGTGGCGTGACCACTCTTAAGGAATTTAATGGGTAGGAAGAACATTGGAACATACTAGGTTTTAGAAGTAAGCCATCCATATGTTACCAAGTGGAAACCGAAAGAATAAGTTATACTGATCCGATATATCCCTGTAATTCTCCGTGTGAAATCTCCACAAGATAGAGACAAAGGAAATTTGGAAGTCTGTACATTTGAAGATTGTGGAAATTCCCTCTCTAAAAATACAGTCTAAATGCTGCTATGAGTTTCAGATCCATAATTTATTCCAATTACTTTCCGAATACGTTGGTTGAAGCAGATAACTCACCTTCGCAACTGAACGCCAGATAGGACTAGAATTTCGCACAATTCGGTGAGCCGATCTTCCAATTCCAGCGGTGACCAGAATAACTAACATGTGTACAGTTTCGTCCAACCTCTCCGATGGTTTTATCGTAGCTGAAATTCTGGACCGTGTATCACTATATTGTGCCCTCTGCAAGACATTACCACACAAATACATAAGTGATGGAGATCCAAGGGCGTCCGGGTATACTACTTAGTGTTGGGGTTACTGATAGTGGAAGCCTTTACCTCCCCTTCCTCCAGGAGTCTTGCTATCTCTAGGAACATGACTCTTTATTTGTATGTGTGTATTTTCGCCTTCTCCTTTTCCTTCTATTCCCTTTTCCTAACTTGCTGGGGTCGGCACATCGTGTGAATTTAGCCCAGGGTTACGGCCTATTGTTCTTCCTCACACCGACCCTTGTAGAGGGATGTATTCATTATTGTGTGTTGTTGTGATGGTTGGTTGTGTTTAGATGGAGAAAAGAGCATTAATACCAATACAAACACCCAGTCCCTATTCTGGAACATATTCACATACATCCAGAATCTCGGTTATTTTTACGTTCATTTTCACCCCTTCTCAACCTCCATACTGTTTGCGGGTGAAGTATGACCTAACCATCTAGGGTGTCACAGTTCAACTCAGCGACCTCGTAAACAATGTATTCGACATTAATATCAGTCATTTTCGTTTATTTTTATATTTCACCACCTCTCCTCGGAGTGCTAGGGGTATTTTACCCCAACAGTATATTTTCCATATAGTAAGGCATCAATTTTCTATGACGGTTATGCTGTAAGAAACACACATACATCCGTAATTTCGGTCATTTTGAACATTTTCGTTCCCAACCCTTCTCATCCCCACGCTGTTGGGGACTGAACATGGACTTCAACGTCAGCCTGAGTGTCATTATTCACCTCCGCGGCACTGAAAACTATGGACTGTACAGTAATATTTGTCGTTGTCTATTATTTTATATTGCACCCTTCTTTCCTTGTTTTTTATAATTCACCCCGCCCCTAGGATGCTGGGGGTATCTTACCCCATAGTAATTTCTTCCAGATCGTCGCCATAAGACCTTTCTGTGTCGGTGCGACGTAAAGCCCATAGCAAAAAAAAATTCTTCCAGATAATAAGTCATATGTGTACCAAGATTCGTTGAGACGTACGCTAGAATACACTCACTTTCGTCTATAAACTCGGTCATTTTGGACATTCCCTTTTCTTCACCCTTTATAACAACCCTGCCGATTGGGACTAAACTTTGACTTAAACGGCATTCAGAGAGTCACAGTTCATCTCTGTTACTCCGAGAACTATGGATTTGAGACAAATATCGGTCGTTTTCGATTGTTTTTACATTTCACTCTCATCCTAGGATGCAAGGGGTCTCAAACTCTCACATTTTTTTTCAGATACTTAGTCATACTTGAAGTTTGGTTGGTAACTATGCTGGAACATACATACATACATACATACATACATACATACATACATACATACATACATACATACATACATACATACATACATACATACATACATACATACATACATACTTCCATTATCTCGGTCATTTTGGACATTATCTTTTTCACCTTTTCTCACCCCTATGCCAAAAAAGGCTAAACTTGGACTTTTAAAAAATCCGAATTGTCACAATTCATCTCAGCGACCCGTAAAACTATGGATTTGACACTATTTTCGATTATTTTTACACCTCACCCCCTACCCGCCCCCTAGGGATGCTAGGGTTGTCTTACCACCATGCAAGTTGTCTCCTCATAGTAAGTCATAAGTGTACCAAATTTGGTTAAAATCGCTGCAGTAGTCCCGAAAACTATGGATCCAACACTATTTTCGATTATTGTTGTAAATCACTTCCGCCTCGCTGCCCACCCCAAAGGGAGCTGAACATGGACTTAATAAATCTGGAATGTCACTATTCATCTCAGTAACCCCGAAAACTATGGATTCAACACTATTTTCGATTATTTTTATATCTTATACCCCCTATCCCCAGTTCAAAAGGGGCTGAAGATGGACTTTAAAAAAATCCGTTGTGCCACTATTCCTCTCAGCGTCACCGAAAACTATGGGTTCGACACTATTTTCGATTAATTGTATATCCCACTCCCCCCTCGCCCCCACCCCAAAGGGGGTTGAACTTGGACTCAAAATAATCCGGAGAGTCACTATTCATCTCAGCGATCCCGAAAACTACGGTTTCGACACCATTTTCGATTATATTATATCTCACCCCCCCCCCCCTCGTCCGCACCCCAAAAGAGGCTGAACATGGACTTAAAAAGATCGGAGTGTCACTATTCATCTCAGCGTCCCCGAAAACTATGGGTTCGGCACTATTTTCGAGTCATTTCATATCTCACTCCCTCCTCGCCCCTACCCCAAAGTGAGATGAACATGGACTTTAAAAATCTGGAGCAGGGCATCTCAGGGTGCAAGCACCAGTGCATTGCCAGGTGTGCGGTGCAAAAGACGACTTCGCTTGGTTGACCAGAGTGCAGACCCCCCCCCGCTCCTCGATTTGGAGTCATATCGCTGCCTCTCTCCTTCCCCACGCCTGTCTCGCTCACTCCGTCTGTCTCCCTTCTCCTCACTTGCTCCGCAGAGCTCCAAATCCGAGCCGAATTGAGCCGAGCTTAGCCAAGTCACCCCGAGACGACGCGCTGGTCCGAGGCGAGCCGAGTGGGACCGATGCACTGTGCACAGAACCTCTGCGCCTCAGTTTGCACGCGTGAGATTTTAGGCGTTTGAAAGACCCTGATCTGGAATGCCGCTATTCATCTCACGTCAGTGACCCCAAGAACAATGGATTCGACACTATTTTCGATTATATATATATATATTACTCCCCCTTTGCCCCCAGTGCAAAGGATGCTGAACTTTGACTTTTCAAAAATCCGGAGTGTCACTATTCATCTCAGCGACCCCGAAAACTGTGGATTCGAGAATATTTTCGATATTTTTTAAAAACTCACACTTCCCTCGCCACCCACCCCAGGAGGGGCTCAAGTTGGATTTTAATAAAATTCGGAGTGCCAGTATTCATCTCAGCGGCAACGAAAAGTATGGGTTCGACGCTATTTACGATTATTTTTATATCTCACCCCCTTGCTCTCCGCCCCTAAGGGTGCTTGGGGTGTCTTACATCCACGCTGTTTGTCTCCTAATACTAAGTCATAAGTGTACCAAATTTGGTCGAAATCGCTCCGGTGGTTTACGAGGATATGTAATAATACACACATACATGTAACGATATATATATCGTCCCTTAAGAATTAATACCGCGCATCTGACAATGCTCTTCCTGTCCATTGTCTCTTAGGACTGGTGACCGCTCCCAGCCACTTGTGGATATGCAGACCATCAGAGCAATTAAGTTTGTGTTCATTTTCCTATACAATTGTATCAAGGAAACTGAGCCTTGAATACATTATACTGTAGGAGTGCTCATAAATACGTCTTGCAAACATATGGTACGATTCGGTACGGTAAGGTTCTTTTTCCTTTACACTGTAGTTGTTGTTGTTGTTGGGTAATTATGTTTTAACCTTACTTCATTATACCTTGTAATGTTAAGCTAGTAGTAAGCTCAACCTATAGTTTTGTAAGCCAATAATTATGTTGTTGTATGAAACTGTATATATGATGATGCCGGAATGTTAAATTAGTAGTATTTCCTGTAATATTTTTTCCACGGAATTGCTTTTTGTGCTCGTGTTGTTTTAGTTGTTCGGTAGTTATGTTTATAACTTTACTTTATTATCACTTGTAGTGTTAAGATAATAGTAAGTTCAACCTATAGTATTGTAAGCCGTAGTGTTAAGTACAGGAAATACTTAAGTTGTGTGTGAATTAGTATATGATGATGCTGGTTTTAGAATGTTAAACTAGTAGTCTACTATTTCTTGTAATAGGCCTATTTTCTTTCCATGGAATTGCTTGTTATACTGTTGTTGTTTGTTTATTTGTTTGTTTCTTGTTGTTGTTGGGTAATTATGTTAACTTTACATTATTATTACAGTACTGTACATGCCCATTACCACCGGGATATTTCCCATTTGCGATGTATTTGTTAATAATAATAAATAGTAAGTCCATCAAAGACGCCGTTCTCCGAGTGATAGGATGAGCAAAGACACTTATAAATAGCGAATGGTTGGCCTTCTTGTTTCCTTCGATATACAGCGAGCATAATTCGTTCCGGCAACATGCTTGTAATTCAAAGCGCTCGTATATCAAAGCAAGTTTTCCCATAAGAAACAATTGAAACCCGGATGATTCGTCCACAACACAAATATATTTATTCGCATACCATTTCTAAAACAAAATATAACTGCACCTTACCTTACAATAGAATCATTGTTGGTGTAAGGGAGACGAGAGATGACTCGTTGGCTCACTGGAATTGTTTTCTTTTCGTGCAGCTTTAACAAGGAACCTGTCCAATGACTGTTGCTTTTGCCTCTTTTTTTAGGATTTCACGAAAATGTGACATTGCATTGTTATTGAACTGACTCATCGCTAGTACTACTACAGCCTTATTCGGGTGGTGTTTTTCTACAAAATTTTTCACTGTTTCCCACACTTTGCACTTCTCCCGAATCTCAGTTGAAGTGAGAGATTCCATTGACTTTTCCTCCTCCTCTTCCCCGGACGAGATCTCCTCCATAAACTACTCCTATTGTTCGCGATGCAGGTCCATCAGTTCGTAGGTGGTCAGTTCCTAGCTATGTTCTTCCACCAGCTCTTGAATGTCCACGTCATTCACCTCCAGCCACATAGTCTTCCCTAAGGGCACAATTTCATCGACAATTAGCGGCTCATTGTCACCAACAATCCCCTCAAAATCACGTCCAAGAACACAACGAGGCCTCAGCTTTCCCCAAGCGTAAGTGAGAGTTCCCTTGGTGACTCCATCTCAGGCTTCATCGATGATCGTCAGGCTGTTCACGATGGGGACATGATTTCTCCCAAGCTCTCGGAGGGTAAGATTTGTTCCTTCGGTCACTTCGAAGCATCGCTGAAATAGTGCTTTGGTGGATAGCTTCTTGAAGTTCGAAATGATTTGCTGATCCAAAGGCTGGAGTAGTGGAGTAGTGTTGGGAGGAAGGGACTTAACCTTAACGAACTTGAATTCCTCCAGTAAGTCGTCCTTAAGGCCCCAAGGCCTGGAGGATGAGCAGGAGCATTGTCCATAACCAGCAAGACTTCAGCGGCAGATTATTTTCTGAAAGGTATTTCTTCACTACAGTACCAAATACCTCGTTCATCCATTCAACAAATGCCTAGGGAAGGGGAAAACGTAGGAACACGTGACGCTCGTATTACGGGACCTCACTCGCTTATCAAGTTTCAATTTATTTAAAATGTTTGCTCGTCTTGCAAAACACTCGTAGACCAAGTTACTCGCATTCCGAGGTTTGACTGTATACGGAAGGGTATGGTGCCTGCTTTTAAAGCCTGGAGGCCAAATCTTATATGTAAACTGTGAGTTAAGAATGTACTAAAAATCTCACAAACGTGATTATTTATCCATGGCTGGATCCATAGTAACCTGCAATATAACGAAATGATGCCCACATGGTTCATCATGTAGTCCAGGATTTTGGAATATATTATATACGACTAGCTGATGCAAACGTGCTTCGCTACGGATTTCGCAGACAGACTGCATTTGTGGTTTTCCCAACTGAACCAGCGTGTTACGTACCAGTAGTATCAGAAAATTTCTGTAACGATTGTGAAAAACCGATTAAGTAACAATGCACTTCCTAACCATTATTTTCCTTAAGACTGGTCACGCCTCTCAGCCACGTACGGATATGCAGTCCATCGGAACAATTGTCGTTGTGTTCATTTTCATATGCTTATGTGTACAGGAAAATTAACCTGGATTGTAGCGACTTATTCCCCGACTTTACATGCCGATTTTCCTTAAATTATCTTCAGCCGTTTTCTCGTGATGCACGTACATACATACATACAGACAGACGGACATACATTACGGAAAATTAAAAAGTGCATTTCCTTGTTACCATGGACACGACCGGTACATAATTACCATGCTTTTTAAATTCTAAGCAGTGTACAGACAAAACTCTTATTTTATATACGCATATAGATGGTATGTTAGCACAGCGATTGCCTTCCACTTTCTCCATTGTCGCGTATGCTAACGATGCTTTGTTGTTGGTTAGAGCCAACTCGGTGGACTATTTAACTTCATATGCTAGCAGTGTACTTAGTACATTATTTGCCTAGGAATATGAGAACAAACTTGCCTTCAATCCGTCTTAAACAACTGTGATGTGAGTAATGTGGTAGGGGAATAGAGTGAATATTTAATCTCTATAAATGGAAATAAATTTACTTTGTTTAAAACATCGTCATATTTGTGTGTCATTATCAACCTATAGCTGTCTTTCTGAGCTCACCTTGATCACCCTGCAAATGAATGTCAGCAAGTTACTTACAGGTTTTACAGTGGCAACTAGGCCCACGCAGGACTTGAGTTTCCTGCACTGACGGTAATAGAATATACCGTGGTGTTGTGGAAACGATAAGTTTATATTGTGTATCAAGCTTTCAAGACGCCTTAAATGAACGTTGGCTTCAAATTAAACTATGTCTAACTCAAGGAGGTTTTGTGCTGAGAATAATCCGTTGGGTAAAAATCTATCTCCACCGATGCTGCACTAATCATCGCTGGAATAGAAACCTTGTTTCTGACATCTAAACTCCAGGGTGCATTGACAAATACTATTAAAGGCAATGACTAATCCCTAGGTACACCGTGTACAAATGTGGAAACGAAATGCAAGGTTTTAGACTCTGGCCATCCAGGCTTATATCACGAATGTGTAATAACAAATAACATCAGTGTTATATTTCTACGGATGGCTGCCGCATTGTTGAAAACGATCGTCAAAATGCTCTGGTTGGATAATAATTCGTGGTCAACTCAAATAACTCAGAAGTGTTTCACAAAGCCTATCGATTGAATTCCACAATAATAGTTTCTCAAGCATAATATTTTAGCTTTGGAACAGGTAGTCAGATGGTGAAGCGAGGTTGGAAATTCTGCGCGTACCTTTAGCGATTCTCAAGATGCAACTAAATCAGTTCAATATAAATACAATTTTCAGCCAATTGCCATTAACATCAGGCGAACAATTTCGCACTGTCCCCGACATATACGTACAGGATTGGTTAAAGGTAATTTGGACATAGAGGGAAATTAACGAGCTGATCAACTTGCCAAATATACGGAATATTTGAATACGAAGAGCAGCCATGATCACCAACAATGCAAAGACCTTTAATTATTATATCACTAAAATAAATTTACTTTGCTACCGGTGTTGTATTATTTAAATAAATTGTTTCCCTCGTGATAGGCCGAACGGATCATAGAGTGCTGTACGAAATATCATGTCTAGTACCTATACGAATGTACAGTAAATGTAGAGACTGCGGGGGGCACAACTCCGTAAAACAACCTGCCTTTATATGTCTCGTACCAAGAGAACTATAGACATTTGAACAAAAAGTAGAATATTATTTCCTATTTCCCCAACTCAACTAGGAAGCAAATTAAACCAAAGTAACCTACAGTACGTAATCTACCAAACATCATCAGAACTACTGGACGTAAAATTTAAAGAAACACACCAGGCTTGACTAATTCCAATAAAAACGAAATGCAAATGGTTTAGTCCACTAATTTTATCACGCATACACCTTGTTTTGTACTGGTTTGACATCTCATTAACACATCGAGGGTTTTTGGCGACGGGAGGATGGGAAAGGGCTAGGATAGGGAGGTAGGGGCCTTGGCCTTAATTAACTTTCGGCCTTGTGTGCCTTGCCTGGTGTGAAAATGCAAAACCATGGAAAGCCATCTTCATGGCTGCCAACGCCCGCATGCAATATCACTGTGCGTGACTCTAACCGCACAGCCAACACGCTTGGTCCAAATTTTTTCTATTATTCTAAGTAATAAGTATTTTATCACCACAAAAGTGCAGAGGTGAGAGCGGCGCTCGCTTATTTGTATTCTGCGTTAAATTATATTAGGGGATTCAAGCCGATGATTTACGGGCATGCTTGGTTCACCTGGGAGAATTTGGGTTCAATTACCGGTCAGGATGTTGAATAATTAAAAAAACGAGATTTCTACTTCTGGTGATGCACATGTTCCTGTTGTTCACTCGACCTGCACCAATAATGTGTACTAGGCTCATTCCTGGGGGCAAAGGTGGCCGGGAATAAAGCTAACAACTCTATCCCACTCATTTCCCAGGTTACCTTCCAGCGCTTTCGTGATCTCCCTAGAGATAGCTTTGCTTTGGTTTGTAAAATAATATGAAATTGAGCTAAACTGTTGAGTCCTGGAATAGCTACTGGTTGGGCTTTCAGGAATGAGTAAGGTTGTGAAGAGTGTGTAAGTGCAGACTTGAGGCTTCATTTGCAGTCAGAGCCAGTTATTAAAAATTGTGGCGATGAAGTGAGTGCTTTTCTCACCCTTGACTACCGATGTTAGGAAATAGTACAAGTTCTACAAAAGGATTAACAGCCTTTTGAATTGCGTCTGAATTACGAAAGAACACTTCAGTATCATCCTGTAACATGGATACGATGTTAAAACTCTGCACGCTAGGTTCTCATAGACCTCCGCAATACTTTAATTATTAGTCTTTATAATCTAATGAGATTCAAATTCTTTCCCTCCCTTCTAAAAGTAAGTTGCACTTTTGCAAGATGATTACCAAGTTCCTTTCAAAATCACTGGCTTGTGACTTCGGAGACATTCACGTTACCTCTTGCATTCCGTAAGAAGCGGTCTTGATCACTTTGAAACAGAAATTGCTTCCGCTTGCAATAGGTAACTTACTGTGTCTTATTTCTTTCTCCCCTATCTGAACTCACTTCGTTCAATTTTGTTCTCTTCCGACCACAACGCTATTAGGTTTCTGAGGACTGGAGTGTCGTACATTTTACGCCCTCCGCGACCATTACCATTCTTTCACAGATACCTCCTTTTTCCGAAGAATCGGGCCTGTTTCGTTTGTGATTAGTGTTGAACGAGACGGTTTTCTAGTTGTACTTCCCCTTAACATAATCATCAATACCACTACCAGCATGACCGCCGTTCAGTAAGTGACCTGCAATATATTAATTCATTATTTATTGAAAAGAAAATCAAATGGGGTTCACAAGGCACGGTTTGCTTCAAATCAAAATGAGTGTGCTATGAGGGGGCTAAATGTCGTTAAATAACTGTACATTTGGGCCAGAAGTGACCCCTGTAGCGTGATCCCGGTATCGTATGCACACAGTAACCTAAACCTACTCAATGAGATTCAGATTAGGTGCGGAATAAAATGGCATGTGACACAGGGGAAGACAAAGGAGGTATTCTATGCATAAGCTCATAAATTGCATGGAGGTCTAGTCGTGTCTTCTTCTCTTTCTACTTCTCTTTCACTCCTTTCATATTTGTATTCTCTCGCTTTGTTCTTCTCCTGTCTTTTCACTCCTCTTTCTCGAAACTCCACGATGCTGCGTGACAGCAACATATAGACCCAAAATAGAAAACTGGTGTCCTTTCATATTCTCGAGAGCACACACATATAGGGCCTCCCAGGAGTAACCAAGAAATTATTTATAAGATTTGATTACCATGGCTGATAAGCGGAGGTGAAGCACTCTCTCTTGTTCTAGCTTCTGGTTTTGCTTTGTTTTGCAGGTCCTCCTCGGGTGTGGGGACAAAAGGAATCCACATGATATATGCCATACACGGCCAGGCGGCTGTCTCAGTACAAAAGGCTTAATTGTAAAGAAAATATCTAAATAATAGCTCTAAGCGTGCCAAGCTAGCGACTGAACGCTTTATTGGAATCTTGTTTTCCATATGAATAAGCACGCAGACGATTTATGGCTATTGAACTACGCTACGAGAAGAGATATTTTAAGGAAACTAATAAAAGCGCTAAAACATTGCAGATCCAGGAATAAATCAAATGCTAACTATTCATAAAGTAACCTCGTGCTGTTTGAATACACGGAGGTCCACCATACTAGAAGTCGAATCACTCAAGGATAAAGTTTGCCTTACAAGTTTACAGTTGACAAATTCATAATTGGTGAGCTTAATAGAGTGAGGATTTCATAACTGAAGTATTCTGGCCTAAAAAATGCAGAATGGACACGAAGCATTGAAAGTGCTGTGATAAGTCATGTTAATATATAACAAATCGTGCCAGGCTGAGTGGCTCAGATGGTTGAGGCGCTGGCTTTCTGACTCCAGCTTCGCAGGTACGATCCTGGCTCAGTCCGGTGGTATTTGAAGGTGCTCAAATACGTCAGCCTCGTGTCGGTAGATTTATTGGCACATAAAATTACTCCTACGGGACTAAATTCCAGCACCTCGGAGCCTACAAAAACCGTAAAATTAGTTAGTGGGACGTAAAGAAATTAACATGATTATTATTATTTTTATTATTATTTTTATTATCATTATTATTATAAGAAATCGTCGTTCGTCCGTATTGCTTGAATATTATCCTGGTACTAGGAGAACGGTCTATGACGGGTTCAGTTTAATCTTGTCCTTTTGTTTGTTTGTTTGTTTGTTTGTTTGTTTGTTACAGCGTCATGCGGAAATGGTTATGTCGATTTTCATTAAATTTTGTTTTACGCTTAGGATAAGGGTGAGCAGGATATTAGCTATATGCTGTTTGAAAATAATCAACAGAAGGAGGACATCACAAGAAGTTTAAAACATAAAACTCAGTGCAGCTCCCTTGTGATTGGTTTTATAGGAAAAGTGCTAATGACCAAAGTTAATAAGAATGTTATTTATATGATTTTGTTCTGTTCCTTTCCTCGATGCAAAGAAAAATAAGGAACGTATTGGCGGTGGTCGTATAGAAGTCCAAACCAAACCAAACCCCGTGGCACTACGGCCCTTGAAGGGCCTTGGCCTACTAAGCGACCGCTGCTCATCCTGAAGGCCGGCAAATTACGAGGTGTCGTGTGGTCCGCATGACGAATCCTCTCGGCCGATATCCTTGGCTTTCTAGACCGGCGTATAGAAGTCCAAGTGCCGATAAAAGAATCTAACGGAAAGTTCCTGTGGAGATCATCTCGGCAGCGTTTCAAAACACTTTGTTCATTGATCTCTACTTCTTAATATATCATCCTGATACAGTACTTCGATTATATACAGAAATGCTGCTGTCTGTATGAGAAGGAAAGATGGCAGAGGGGAAGACCTGAACACTAAGAAACTAATGCACGAATATCTCCGTATCGAATAATATCAATATAATTTTATTATCTAACTATGTGTATCACAAATGCTGTAGGAAACGTGATTTCCCTATTTCATCTCCTGATCATGCCTTTGCTGGCAAGACCTAGTGTTTACAGTACACTGTGTCTTCTGGTGTGGGCTAGAACAAATTTGTTACTTTCATTCACCTGTCTCAGTTTGGCGTTGAAGATATAAAGATGACCGAGTTATGAGTGATGCAAGTAATGCCATTCCTTATGCAGCTAGTCCCTGTTATGAATGGTGTGAAAATGTTGCTCATATGGTCGGTTTGGTGAGGGTATTTCAGTGGACTTGGCAGACTGAGATGTAATAGCAACATCTGGCTCAGTGAGGAAAGCAACGGGAAACTACCTCACTCCTCATTCCCCGCTTCATTTGCGCCTGGGTCACCTATGACTGCTGATGGCGGAGCTGTTGAGGTCCAAACCATCCTCCGGGTCGAGCACTCAACATACATCTCCTACTCACTGACTGTCTTCGTGACATTCTGGCGAGCCGTAATGGGACGGAGGAGTGGTGACAGACTATGCAACTTCTAGCTCCAGCCACTCCATTCTAGGCGAATCGTTCATTTATCGTCACTCTTTAGTTGTGCAAACCAGTTGAAGGTTTGAAGTTCGATTTAGTAGGTATTTAATAGACATGTCAGTAGGAATGAAACCCGGAGACATGAAGATCGTATTCCCTTATTCACTAAGTCCCCGTTCTGAGAAAAGTGTTCAATAAATAGTTGACAAAAATGTAATCATGATCATAGTAAGTGATTGTCAACGACGCGTACAGCATCATATAATTTTCATTCCGCGGGTTCTAAGGGATATTACAGTATGTTACCGTCGAACTGGATTGGGTTCGATTCCTTTCCCTGTCGCGTATTTAAGTCTAGTTTGGGGATCTTGCAGCTGACTAGTTGAGACGATAAAGGCGTGCATGGTTCACTCAGAAAGAATTGGGATATATTCCCCGAGAAAACTTAGAAGTAAGTCTTCCACTTCTGGGGAGGCACACGGGTCTTGGGCTCACTCAGAAATGAGTTTCAGGTTAATTCTAGTGACAGTGGAGGCCAGGCAGTGAATTAGAAATAACTGACAGTTTGATGAAATGGCACTGTAGTCGGTCCCTCGGATGTAGTAGTTCGGCGTGGCACGTGACTGTGATGTCATTGGACATTGTTTCGGACATTTGTATAAAATGGAATTGCGATTAGGTTAAGACTCATGATCTCAACACATTTGATCGCCACCAGATTGTGGTGTTCCGGCAATTCTATTTCCGAAATCGTACAGAAACTTGGCTTTTCACCGGCTACCGTGCCTAGAGTGAGTCATGAATTTGTGAATTTGGGTAAAACCATCCCCTATCAGGGCCAACTAACATGGTTTACAACGTGCTGATGGCAGAGTTCGCAATGGTGTAGCTCGGATGTTAAGAGTGGATAGACGTGCAGCATATAAGTTGCGAATTCAATGCTGGACAGCAATGAAGTGTGAGCAGCCATACATCTATGAAAATCTCCTTGCAATTGGATATAGTAGCCACCATACCATTAGAGAAGAGTAGTGATTCTTTGGAAGTTCGGCGCCCACCACCACCCCCAGCGCCTGGGAAAGGCCTTCGCCTCACGAAATGTACTGACTAAGGCCCGAATTCACCAACGCGAGTAAAAGTTTTATCTTGATTTTCAGCTAAGAAAACCGAGATAATAGTTACATTTGTATTCACCAAAAACATTATTTCGAATAACGGGTATTATCTCGGTTTAAAACTTTACCGGAGAAAGGCTAGCCGGTAAAACAGGATGGCAGATGGCAGCTCGTAGACGGCTGAAATATTTAACTGAAAAAGAAAATCACAGCGAAGAGGACTATAACGAAGGATATGCAATAAAATGTCCTAGGTGGATAAAAAGAAAGTGCAGAGTACTTTGAGGAATAAGATGACACTGATTTTGAAACACACTTTCGGGTTATCTAATACTTCGACATTCTCAGTGTTAACCATGATCGAACATTACCTGGAACTCCCAACACAAAGGTAGGGTCAAGATGAATTCTTCATTATATCTTGTACTGTCACGACTGTGCGGCTGTTTAATGAAGAATTAAGGAATACTGGCTTATTTTTGAGTGAAATATACAATGTGTAGGCTATGAAAATCCACAGCATGTTTCCAGTCATTCGACCGCGTCAGGAATGGAATGGATGAAGCCCCCAACTACCGGTGAGGATAGGAATTGTGCCTGTTTGAGAAGCCTGCCGCACACCTCTGGGGCTATGATTAATGAATGACAGATGAAACGAAATGATAATGGAGAAGGTTGCTGGAATGAAATATGACAGGGAAAACCGGAGTACTCGGAGAAAAACCTATCCCGCCTCCGCTTTGTCCAGCACAAATCTAACATGGAGTGACCGGGATTTGAACCGCGGAACCCAGCGGTGAGAGGCCGGCGTGCTGCCGCCTGAGCCATTGAGGCTCTAATGTGTAGGCTATCATTTGTTTTATTAATCTCTATTATGTTAATGCTTTCTCCCATCAAATTCCATTAAAATTAATTCTTTTGGAAAGTCATATTAGTCTTCCGTCTTCGTTTCTGCTCGATAGTGGACATAGTTTGTAATAAATTACTTGCGAGCCCCGAACGGAATCAAAAACATGTCTACATTTCGATAGTGGCGGCAGCACGTAGTCATTTAATAAATTCTGTGGAGAATACAGAAGTGAGTGTTATCAGAGATAATGACATTATCCGAGTTTTCGAAATCTAAGAAAACAGCTAACGTAGCTGATGTTGGTGAAAACGGGCCTAAGAATGCATGATTACCTCACATGACCTCAACTGGTGGATCACTTGAAAATTAGGGTGACTGGCTAAGTGTGCAGGCTTAACCTCACAGGCCGGGGTTCGACCCCAGGCTTAACCTTACAAGGGCATTAGCCTTACACGGCCAAGTCCGATGCCCAAGAGTACAAGCTTAACCAAGCAGAATCAGAGTTCAATACCCGGGCTTACCGCATAAGAATACAGGCTTAACGTCATGATGACAACGCCTTAACCGTACATGGCTAAGAGTGGAGGCTTAACGTGACGCTGACCATGTGTTCCCCTTACGTGGCTAAGGGTGCAGGCTTAACGTTACACTGACCACATGCTCGCCTTACATGGCTAAGCCTGCATGCATAAGCGTAATTCCAGAGAGTGACCTCAGGGATACGGAGCTGAGCTTGGAATTCAGAACAAGATGGTGACTACACATTGTACTAATGGGAATCGGGAGATGATGTAATTCTTAGTACCTATGCCATACTCACAGGGGTGTGACGGTGGAAGGTGAACTCATGGACATGGAGCTGAACTTGGAACACGGTGGTGGGTACACATTTTACTAATGGGATTTGAGAGATTGTGTAAGTCTGAATACGTATGCTTTATTCATACGGGCATAAGGTTGGAAGGCGAAAATAGGGACTCGGAGATGAACTTGGAATTCTGAACAAGTTGTTGCCTTTACTTATGAGTAACACGCTGTTGGCTTTTAGTGTCTGGAACACTCAATTTTTGGTTTTAACTTTAGAGCTTATTGATTTGAACTCTAGAGACTTATAGCAGCCTACAGCATTGTTCACATCACTCAGAGACCAATCCCTTGTGTTCAGAACATACTGGAAACATTAAATCTCTAGCTATGTTTAACACTTAGGACAAGATAGCGGGGATGAGCATGAAACATACTAAGGTAACGATGTTTTGGCATCATGCAGTGATCACATGTACATGGACATGAATGTTTAGACTTGTTCGCTATCGATCCCCCTCTCTCCTTCATAAACTCAAGTCTTTATACATGTTATAATTAGGCATTTTTACTTAGTCGATAAGATAGTGTAGTAGAGAGTTGTCAGCTTTTTAGTTCATCATGACAAGGACATTGATAATTGATGTTCACGGTTTTAAAACAAATTTGTGTTCAAAGGGGTACTTGTGTTCTGGGCGCCAGAAGACGTGAGTTTAGTATTTAGCCTACCTTTCCCTTACTGTCTTCAAACAGATGCTGATAAAAAGCAGACGCAATGGATTAGAAACGTTTACAACTGCGGTTGGAAGAAAAGTTATTCCTTATCACTTTCTAGCTATGATCATGAACGCCCATTTGTCAAGAGTAGATGTAGTGTTCGTAAAGTAGAGAAAAGAAGGAATGGTTGCCCGAGTATCTATCATCAACATGTGAAGTCATGGATCTGCAATAATTAGGATGCCCGTCATTAAAGCTGTTTTGATGCAGCATAGTGCGGAAACGAGTAAACGATTTTTACGCCAAGTTTGTATACTCTTTCCTTGGTTGTGTTTTAGTGCTTGCCTGGAAGTGAGTTACATATGAAAATTGTAGTGTTTAAATGTCGACAGTGAGAAAGAAACATATGTATAGTAAAGGCATCGTGTCATTTTTATTTGATATTAAGTGTAACGCAATTGAAAAGACAATCGCAAAATTTTATGCTGCAAGAGGAACCTAAACACTTTTAATGAAGCAGAGATGAATGCATTACCCAGACATTTCTGGTAAATGTAGCTGCGAATGCAGTAAAGAAGTTCTGGTTAACAGTGCCTCGTGAGTGGACTCAAGATCCTGTTCTGTTAGAGCTTCAAACATATGGTTAAGTCATGAAGAAGTGAGGTTTACGTCGCACCTACACATATCGTATGGTAACGATGGGATAGGAAAGGATTAGGCGTTGGAAGGATGCGGCCGTGGCCTTAACTAAGGTATAGCCCCAACATTTGCCTGATGTGAAAAAGGAAAACACGGAAAGCCATCTTCAGGGCTGCCGACAGTGGGCTACGAACCCACTATCTCGCGGATGCAAGCTCACAGATGCGCGCCCCTAGCCATACGGCCAACTCATCCGGTCAAGTGAGTTTAGCAAAGAGGCATTTAGTGAGACAGTGCCATACATGTCATCCATTAAACTGTATCACCGACCTAAAGCTAACGAGTTGACTTCACTTACGAACATTTATGATGGCTGCGAAAAGAGCAAGTAAGTTGTCACAGAAAATGGTAAAGAAACGTGCTGGGAGAAAGGCGAAGAAATATGCTGTGCATGGAGTCCTTAATAAGGTGATTAATCTTCTTCCTTTTGAGCTTCAACTCCCTTGTTACCGAAACTGTGCCCTGGAACTGGACTCGATTCTCGCGGTAATCCTGGTATTAATATGTTGGATGTTGCTTGCGAAGAGCGTAACATTGCTTATCGTCAAAACAAACCTGAACTGAAAAGTGTGGCTGATGAAAATCTGCATCGTAAGGCTATGCAGCGTGTGACGTCACCTAATGCTACAGTTGCTGAGGAGGTAGCAGCACTTGTCGTTGCTGGTGCTATGAAAGGGAACCTGTTGCTGGGTGGAGAAAATAAAGGACGAAAACAGGAGAGAAAATATAAGGACAGAACAGATTTACTTGGTAAAAGGAAACAAATGTACACAAACGCTGAAATAAATAAGATTTGTGAAACATAGTGTAGTAGTTTGCTTGATTATTATTTGTACGTTAATCTTACTCTACTGTTTCCTAATCTAACTAGTAGTAATGTTGGCTACCGAGTCTAAGTAATAGTAAGCAGGAGAGGTAGAGTTTCTAGATAAAAGAAAGTGGAACAAATATTTTAAAATACTTCTTTATTAATCCATGAACTGAAGGTGTTACTAAAATCAATTCATTGTACATACAGTTTATTACCACGACAATGAATAATACGTCCTGTTAAATAATGATCAGCATGTTTTGTTTTCTGCAGCTCTTCGATGTAGAATCCTTTCGTAACCTGTCCTGAAAGATCGTGAAGTAAAAAAGTTAACTGGATTAGTAAGCTTACCTCTGCTGATTTGAAAAAATATCTGCGCTCCAGTCAGCAATGTATCCTTCTAAGAAGACTGACTTGTGTTTGCTGATACGAACAAAATCACCTTTTAGAAAGCGATTGCGCCATGGGTCACCTGTTTTGATTGCGCGATGAATAGCGTCTAAGCGTGGTGTATTCTTGGTGTAAAGACGTGGCTTTGTGCTGCTGGTGCGATGAGGCGTATCGTCGTAGATAAACACATGTCTAGAAATGAGGTCAATCCAGCCATGAGGGCCTTGAGCTGTAAATTCTCGTCACATTATTGCTTTGAGCGTACGATTAAAGCGTTCTTTAAAACTTTTGCACGTATAACAGTGATTAATGCCGATTGACTTGAGATAACAAGAAAAACTTTGTTGGAAAACTCTTTATTTTGATCAGTTTGAAGAAGACGTGGGCAGCGTTTTGATTGTTGAACAGTACGCTTGAAGACGTCTTTGACTTCAGTAGCTGTCTAATAATCACCACCACCACCATTTAGAACGCACGGGTTCTGGAAAAGCAAACGTAGAGTACACATCGATGACAGTAAGGAGATACTCATACCCCTTATTGCTAGAGGCATAAGGAATCATTTCTTCTAGGACAGCTTGCCATAGTTTGTCCTTTCTACACGTTATGACACGTCTACAACTGTAGGTGTGACGAGCTGGTTTATGTATCTCGTGTGTTATTTAAGGCGGGGTCTTGCTTTGAGGACCTATTACTCAATAATATCAGCATGATGTAAATCCTACATCATTTCTAGAATCTCCGATTCATGACCTGTGCGACCGGTATCTTGATTGGCTCTTAGAAGGTGCAAACGTTCTACGAGTAAGTTAGGGTCGTTCCAGTACCGTACGTTACATAGGATAACAGAGGCTTGTAGACAACATTGATACAATGTCCAGAGAGTTGATATGAATGAAACAGCCTAGAAATGAAATCACGATACTTGCGAATCTTACTTACATTTACAGCCTCTCCTCTTGTAATTTCGTCGAATAGCATCAGTAGCAAAAATTATTGCTCTCTATATTTTAACCTCCTACCGAGAAAGCATATCTTTGTCGGGTATCCGAGAGAAGAGGATTTGTAAGTGACCTTCAGTAGGTTTATAAGTTACACCTTTTACTTCGAGAATGTCGCTGTTAAACTTAATATAAGCCTGATCTATCCGGATAACGTAGGTTGTGTCGATTTGTCCTGTAAATCAGGTTTGAGTTTCACAAATAGGAAAATCCTCTTTTTTAACACTGCGTTGATGGGGTGAATGTTCCTTATGGGGATCACTGTAAGTACCTAGGTGTTAATATGAGGAAACATCTTCATGGGGTAATCACATAAATGGGATTGTAAATAAAGGGTAAAGATCTCTGCACATGGTTATGAGGGTGTGTAGGGGCTGTAGTAAGGATGTAAAAAGAGGGCATACACGTCTCTTGTAAAACCCCAACTAGTTTATGCTTCCAGTGAACGGAAGCCTTACCAGGATTACTTGACTCAAGAACTGGAAAGAATCCAACGTAAGGCAACTCGATTTGTTCTGGGTGACTCCCGACAAAAGAGTAGGTTTGCAAAAACGTTGCAAAGTTTTGGCTGGGAAGACTTGGGAGAAAGAAGGCGAGCTGCTCGACTATGTAGTATGTTCCGAGCTGTCAGCGGAGAGATGGCGTGGAGTGACATTAGCAGACGAATAAATTTGAGTGGTGTTTTTAAGAGTAGGAAAGATCACAATATGAACATAAAGTTGGAATTCAAGAGGACAAATTGGGACAAATATTCGTTTATAGGAAGGGGAGTTAGGGATAGGAATAACTTACCAAGGGTGATGTTCAATAAATTTCCAATGTCTTTGCAATCATTTAAGAAAAGGCTAGGAAAACAACAGACAGAGAATCTACCACTTGAGCGACTGCTCGAAATGCAGATCGGTATTGATTTATTGACTGATATATATAAATCGTTTTTCTGTATAAGGAGCTAAGAGTGAACCGTAGGTGTTTTGAATAAATGCCTTTAAATGATTACGATACTTGGTGTGATCATAACCTCAGACAAGGTAGATAGACCTAGTTTTAATGGAGTAAGTCCTTCAGCAACAACGTCTCTAATAAAAAATGAAGTCGCTTGGATAGTGAAGAGTCGCTATGATCTTCTTCCTCGTCCTCTTTATCTTTATCCTTATTTTGCTTCACCTCTTCCTCATCTCGGTAGTCTTCCTCCTTTTTCTTCTTCTTCAAGCTCCACCTTCTTTGCTTCTCTTTATGTTGAGACGTTGTATAGCAACAAAATTTGCGGTGGACTCGGAAGATGAACTAGAAATAAAAATATATTTTTGTTGTGTACAGAGTTGCGTTTTCAAAAAAATCCATATCTGCTTAAATATGTTTAAGCTCCTTCAATTTACGTTGAATATTGTTTGGCGCACGGATAACACGTTGTGTAATATTTTTGCTTGATGTGGACATGATATCGATTTCAGGTCAATTGCAGTGTGTGACCGCTGTATTGATGCGTATAAAATGATCATAGCCCATGGGATACCGTCCGTGATGAACATTACTTTCTTCATCAATAACTAAGAAGCCGTAACGTTGGTGTGACCATCATGTAGAAAAACAGTCGTTTATATTCATTGAATGTCGTATCAGTGTTAACATGATCGTAATATACATGTTGCATTTTGAGTTCATTCATCGAAAAAGCACAATGATATTAGCGTTGTCACGTATCAACTGCTTAGGCACACGCGAATAGGTTTGACATAAATAAAATATCTAAATATTTATGAGGCCCCATACTAAAGTATACATGGAAAACGTATTGCTGATCTGCAGCAACATTGTCAAAGTTCATAAGAGAATTGGGGAGCACATCATCTGATGGCAGCACTTGCTCAAGCGCATTAAATTGAAAATGTCTCAAACTAGCTGACACCAGATCTTGCAGGAAAGTTATAGAATAGTATACAGCGGTTGATAGAGTGATTTTGCGAAAATGGAAATGTTCTGGAAGCGTATGCCTTTTGAAGAGGTACTACGTGTAGGTGAAATATTTGTCCTGCCGCATCCACATGGCCCAATAATGATACATCGAAATGTCAAAGAAAGCAATTTTTCATAACGAATTTGCATAGTTAAAGCAGGACTAATTAGGAGATGTAACACTATGTCATTGACAAGTAGTGTGTCTTCCTGCTTTATAATCTTCATGCTGACTGAATACAGAAGGGGCACATCATAAGAATATATAACGAATGGCACAACAAGTATCTATCAGTTCGTAAATCGCTGTTGACGAGAGAAGTCGCGTACAGAATGGTGAAACAACGGCATCCGAACATTTTGAAGTAGAAAACTAAGACTGTTGGATGGAAAAACGTCGTAAAGGTAGCATAAAAATCTATTCGAGGAGGATGCAGTCCTCCAGTAGCTGTTACTAAAGCACTACGCTCAGCTACGGGGAGAAATTCCCCTTAAAATAAATCAATGTTCAATAATCGTGCTCGAATTATTCCTATGCCGAAACGAGGTGGATTCCTTCTAGCGCTGTTTGCCGGAGTAGAGGCTTCAGGATCTCTTCTGGGAGCGCTAGTGCTGTAGCAATAAATGTTCAGGCTGTAGAAGAGGCGAAGCAGCAGTTGAGAGAGAGTTAACACGGCACTGACGACTGATTTTATGTACCGTACCTGTCTTCAAAATATGCCGGGCTAATGCGGAAGAGCGCGTGGTTATCGTTAAGAAATCATATGAGCTGAGCTAATTAATCTAACCTCTCCCTGAGGTAAATACCATAGGTACATTGACAGGAATACGGGTATATAAATCTCGTGAATAAGAGAAAGAAATCGGGTAAAATGGATTTATTAAACTAAGACATTAATATCATTCATACTAAACAACACGAATTAACAAAATATGAAGCCAGATGGCCAAAAAAAAAAAAAAAAAGAAATATATCCCGCGCACATGTCCATAACATTTACTCACAAAATGTAATTACAAAACGGGTCACGTCCCGTATAAGGAACACACGACTTGGAAGTGACTTCGGATGGTAACATTATGAAATGTAGGTCGACGCAAAGTTCGCTTTTATTTCCTAATCCCGTTGGGATTCGCTTGAAATAGTGTCTAGTGTCTAGTTAACCACACTAGTACTCGATCCAGTATATACATATTTACATCATTAATACAGAAAACAATCCAATGACAACGCTAGTCCTGCGCTGCAAACTTATATCTACACAGACTCTAATGTGCGGCCGCCCGCCCGCAAATTCAATGGCATAAAATGACAGCGACATCTATTTAGCTACCGAGCTAATTAGAGAAAGAAATCTTATTCAACAAAACAAATGCAAACACCAGCCATCAAAATTTCACAAAATCACAGTTAAATCCAGAAAGGCTGGACATAAACATACAAATGAAATAGCACGTATGGGACCTGTAAAATAAAACATGACATATGCACATTTTCTTGTCATGAGGTCATTGGGATCTCCCACAGCAGACAGACGCATGGGTTGCGTCTAAACGTAAGACACAGGGCATATCTCCCCCGGCACACTTTCACTCTCGATCAGCTGTGGACTGTAAACAATCCCTAGTTGTGAGGGAGAGCCGAGATAACGGACCGGAGGACTCCCGACTGTGAGCCGGCCTTGGGGGTGGTGCATTCATCCACACACAAAAAGGGGGCTTGTCGCTACCTGGTAGCCTTCACTCGGAGACAAGTATTCTTCCTCATCACTTGCAGTTCCAACACTGCTTTTTCATAAAATAACCTGCGATCTCGATATATTAAAATAAGCAATCGCATGTCAATAAGGGCTTCAGCCTCTTTCATTTAAGCATGCACATCGTTATCCATAAAATCTGAGACCGACTCGGGCCATTCATTTGGTGATCCGCGGGTTCATGACCCTCCTCAGGTCATAACTATGGGCAATCCTAGCCTCCTTTAACATCACAGTCTAGCATCCATTAAATTATGCATAACTGCACACATGACTTATCAAGCCTTATTCAACCCAACCCCTAGGTTCGAAAACATCTCTATTTGCGTGCTTTTCTGGCGTATTATGCGGCCAATCAGCTGTTCGCCAAGCCCATTTGACCCGCTTTCTTTGCATAATTAGGACTATATCTAGACAACATTGAGTTTGTCCTTGATTCTGCTTCAAGATTACACCTGAAAATCCAATGCATGATAAAAAATATTAAAACAGAAACTACAGCTGTGAACTCATTCCCCATACGAAACTATCGGCGTATTGCCTTTTCAAAACAATGACCAGATCTTGCATATTTACCCCATAATGGAATAAAATAAAACACACAAAATACACTCATATATCTACACTGACATACCCTTAGACCTATCTAACTAACTGGAAAGGTAACAAAGAAATCACAAGCATGCAACAGCTCAGGGCACATTTATACACTGACTGACAGAGCAAATGCAACACCAAGAAGGAGTGGTCAGAACTTTATGCCAATTGCAGGGTAGACTGGCGTCACTGAGGTATGCTCATGATGTGAAATGCGCCACTGTGCTGCGCACGTAGCGAACGATAAATGGGACACGGCGTTGGCGAATGGCCCACTTCGTACCGTGATTTCTCAGCCGACAGTCATTGTAGAACGTGTTGTCGTGTGCCACAGGACACGTGTATAGCTAGGAATGCCAGGCAGCCGTCAACGGAGGCATTTCCAGCAGACAAACGACTTTACGAGGGGTATGGTGATCGGGCAGAGAAGGGCAGGTTGGTCGCTTCGTCAAATCGCAGCCGATACCCATAGGGATGTGTCCACGGTGCAGCGCCTGTGGCGAAGATGGTTGGCGCAGGGACATGTGGCACGTGCAAGGGGTCCAGGCGCAGCCCGAGTGACGTCAGCACGCGAGGATCGGCGCATCTGCCGCCAAGCGGTGGCAGCCCCGCACGCCACGTCAACCGCCATTCTTCAGCATGTGCAAGACACCCTGGCTGTTCCAATATCGACCAGAACAATTTCCCGTCGATTGGTTGAAGGAGGCCTGCACTCCCGGCGTCCGCTCAGAAGACTACCATTGACTCCACAGCATAGACGTGCACGCCTGGCATGGTGCCGGGCTAGAACGACTTGGATGAGGGAATGGCGGAACGTCGTGTTCTCCGATGAGTCACGCTTCTGTTCTGTCAGTGATAGTCACCGCAGACGAGTGTGGCGTCGGCGTGGAGAAAGGTCAAATCCGGCAGTAACTGTGGAGCGCCCTACCGCTAGACAACGCGGCATCATGGTTTGGGGCGCTATTGCGTATGATTCCACGTCACCTCTAGTGCGTATTCAAGGCACGTAAAATGCCCACCGCTACGTGCAGCATGTGCTGCGGCCGGTGGCACTCCCGTACCTTCAGGGGCTGCCCAATGCTCTGTTTCAGCAGGATAATGCCCGCCCACACACTGCTCGCATCTCCCAACAGGCTCTACGAGGTGTACAGATGCTTCCGTGGCCAGCGTACTCTCCGGATCTCTCACCAATCGAACACGTGTGGGATCTCATTGGACGCCGTTTGCAAACTCTGCCCCAGCCTCGTACGGACGACCAACTGTGGCAAATGGTTGACAGAGAATGGAGAACCATCCCTCAGGACACCATCCGCACTCTTATTGACTCTGTACCTCGACGTGTTTCTGCGTGCATCGCCGCTCGCGGTGGTCCTACATCCTACTGAGTCGATGCCGTGCGCATTGTGTAACCTGCATATCGGTTTGAAATAAATATCAATTATTCGTCCGTGCCGTCTCTGTTTTTTCCCCAACTTTCATCCCTTTCGAACCACTCCTTCTTGGTGTTGCATTTGCTCTGTCAGTCAGTGTATTTAAATTGAAATGAATGCAAATCTGTGCCGTCTGGCTGAAAATTAATTTTAAAAGTAGTTATTTACAACATATCTGAACTAGTGTGTAACTATCACCCCAGGCATGCTAATATGTTGACATAAAAATTTAGCTTGCGACGACCTCAGCACTCATGACGATCACATGGCCACAGTGTCGCCGCGAACTTAGGCCATCTCCATGTCATTCTCCAGTATGCACGAAGTCACTCCATTGGTCCTCGGCGCTGTCTCCATGGTTCTGGGTTGGTGAAGCTCCTGCAAACAGTTGATTTAAGCACTTCTTCTTCACCGTTCGTGGCACACGTGTACCTAGATCGCGCTCTTAATGCTTGTCCGTTAATTGACTACAGCCTGTAAGCGAAAATTAGTCCGTTCCACTCACCATTAATTTAAGGACTCCGTGGTCCGGACGCAGTCAGTCCTTCCCGCGGAACTCCGACACCAGCGGATGCGAATGTTCACGCGATCACGGACGCGAACCGTTATAATCGCTTGATTACACTGGAGTTAATTATTCTGAGTTGTTTTAGGCGTTAGCGATAAAACCGTTCATTACTGCCCCTTTAGTGTTAGATACCTCACGCGCCAAAGCCGCACTTGGCGTCAATGTAACGAGCGTTACTAGTAGAGGTACCTATCTTGTTTTACTCAAACTGTTTACACTCCCGGATCAAATTGTAACACACAGCACACGCATTGTGAAACTGAGAATCAGAGTTATAATTATATTTGTCGCGGATATGAACCACTGGCTCAGTTCGCAAGTAATCAGAACAAAGAGTCCTCGGCAAATTATGATCTCGACTACCGAACACAGCCAGAATCAGAATCAGAGTGAGTCTGAGTAACGAGTCCTAAGTGAGGAGTGAGGGACGCTCCCCCTCTCCTCGGGCTTATAAAGACCCGTACACTTTCATTTGAACTTGGGGAGTCCCCGTTGATGAATACAATGTCAGTTGAACGGCCAGTTGAGTTTGAATGAGAAACCGTTGATAATACGAAATATACATATTGTCATTAAGTAGGCACCAATTATATCTACAGGCATTAGAAAAATTAGATCTGTCTTTCCGGACACATCAGAACTGTGGAATATCGGTGCAATGACGGATTACTTTCATAAATATTACTGGTTCAAACATGCTGTAAGAAAGTTGGTTGTCCTGATGCCGCGGTCTGGTAGGTCGCAGAGTCCTTCTACTAGCTAGTGATTGGCTGAGTTCGAAACTCGCCGGCCAAAGAGTGCGGCAGCCGTTCCCTAGCAACATCGTTCAAATTTTAAAAAAGGTCGTTGTAAGGAGCTATGAGCTGGCTGGTCCCTTGTATTAGCGCGGTCCGAATCCAACCATCTTCCAACCAACTTCCACACAAAGCCACGTTTTTCAATGCGCCCACAGTATTATGCAATAATTAAAATTTTGTATCTGAAGCATATGACGATATGGTTCAGTAACATACTATCCACTATCGATTATCGTTACATGACTATAAATAAAGGGATACTTCTACTTCATTATCATTAGAGTGTGTGGCTGCTACGTGGGAAGATCATGGATTTGAAAGCAGAAAGTAGAGACTGTGAAATAAAAAACTGTATGTGCAAATCTTGTTTTTAACGAACTGATACATAAGTAATTAAGACCATTACAGCTTTCTATCAACATAAACGCTTACGGTGTACCCCGCAGCATTTGATTATACATTTACCATCTGGTTTTCTATCAACGTACGCTGCTTACGATATACATTCCGCTTGTGAAACGCTTTATTTCCATTCTAAGTTGTCATTCGAAGTAGCCGCAAGCAGACGTTGTTAGCAACATTACAAGCATCTAAGTAAAACGGTAATACGAATTGAGATAGATCAAATCCAAAGAATAAGGACTGTAGACTGTGTATGCGTGAACTAAGCAATGTATTTTGTAACTATATTATTTTAAAGCTGCATCTGATTTGTGTTATTATACGGTATATGATAAACTAAAATCGTTTATTCCTTTCCTTGTTACAATAAGCATATCCCTTTAAACACCACTCCTAATTCCTTAATCTACTTTCATGAAAAAACATATGTACAGCTATTCAGTTTAACTTTTTGGAGCGTGCTACGGTTAAGTATTATTTCACACATACGTCTTAAAGAATTATGTTCCAGTTACATGCCTCGGGAACGCCGTCAGTAGCGTATATCAGGTAAGATTTAACGTCTTTTTTCAAGCAAGTTTGGCGAACAGTTTTCGGATCTGTACACAAGTGTTTGGTCTCTGAGTGATATGAACAATACTGTAGGTTTTTATAAGTCTCTAGAGTTCAAATCTTTAGGCTCTAAATAAAAATAAAAATTGAGTGTTCCAAACATTAAAAGTCAACAATGCGTTACACATCACCACAGGCAACAACTTGTTCAAAACTCCAAGTTTAGCTCCTAGTTCCTGATGCCGCCTTCCAAATTTACGCCCCTATGAGTAAAGCATACGCATTCAGTTTTGCACCATTTTCCTAGTCGCATTAGTAAAATGTGTAGCCTCCATCTTCCTCCAACTTCAGCTTCAAGTCCCTCAGTTGCCTTCCATCTTTACGGCCCTATGCGTAAAGGATAGCTATTAAGCCTTACACCACCTCCCTTGCAGCATTAGTACAATGTGTAGCGGCCAACTTGTTCTGAATTTCAATCTTAGCTACGAGTCCCCGAGGTCGCATTCTAGAATTACGCTTAAGCCTGCACTCTTAGCCACGTGGTTAGCGTGAAGTTAAGCTTGCACACCTATCCACAAAAGGATAACATGAGGTCAGCGTGTCGTTAAGCCTGCATTCTTAGCCATGTAATGTTAACATGTTTTCAGAGTGACGTTAAGCCTGCACACTTAGCCAGCGTGTAAGTTATATTGACGCGTGGTCAGCGTGTTGTTAAGCCTGCACTTTTTATGCTGTTAGCCCGGAAGTCGAACTTGGAGCCTGTTACGTTAAGCTTCCACTCTTACGTGGTCATAACGGATGTTGAACTTTGAGCCTGCTAGGTTAAGCTAGTAATCTTGGGCATCCAAGTTAGGACTGTAAGGTTAACGTCCTTGAAAATTTAAGCCTGGAGTCGAATCCGGTCCTGTGAGGTTAAGGATGCACACGTAGCCATCTCCCTACTTTTCAAATCACCTCCCAGGGAGGTCATTTATGCTTAAGCATGCACTCTTAATCAGCACATTTCACCCGGCGGACGCCTCTCCAAGGCGCTGGCGCTGGAGCTTGCGGTGGCCACCGAACTCTTAAATACTCACGTATTTTACAAGGTGCTTTATGTCGCACCGCCACAGTTAGGTCTGATGGCGACAATGGAATAAGAAATGGCTAGGTGTGGAAAAGAAGTGGCCGAGGCCTTAATGAATGTACGGCCCCAGCATTTCCTGGTGTGAAAATAGAAAGCCACGGAAAACCATCTTCAGGGCTGCCGACTGTGGGGTTCGAACCCACTATCTCCCGATTACAGGATTCTGGCTGCACTTGAAGTACTGGAGCTCGGTCAAATAATCACTACTGAGTACCTATTGTGAACGCACATCACAAGGTAAAAAGACCAACATGGGCAAAGGAATACTGCCATTGGCCTGTAGAAGCACATAGAAGGTTTGGCTGGATCGACAAGTCGAGGCACCAGTTACGAACGCCGACGACAGGATAGGAGTGCACCGCCAATCACAAGAGGCAATAAATCCTTCTTTCCAACAGTTTGTCTGCGCTAGTGTCTACTTTCATGGAAAATTCAAATGAGGATTATCGCTAGGGCCAAATTGCTTCACAAACTACGAGTGAGTTCTGTGCTGTTCACGGCGAAGATGCGGTAATATATCGGACATGCCAGAAATGTTTTTCTGGGTTTCGATCTGGAATTTGCTCCCCAAAGGACAAACCTCGTGCCGGAAGGCCCATTGTTACAGACAAAGAAAAACTCAAAGAGTTTTGCTGAAAGTAACCCAAAGATGAAATAGCGCGGGAAATAGCTCAAGTGCTGAATATATCGTCGGCTTACTTCTAAAACCTCGTATGTTACAACGTTCTTCCTACCCATTCTGTTTCTTAAGACCGGTCACGCCTCCCAGCCGCATATTTATATGCAATCCATCAGAACATTTTTCGTAGTGTTCATTTTCCTGTGCAGACGTGTAAAGGAAAATGGACCTTACCATACCGTATTGTAGGGATGTTGTTCTCATGGCGAATTTAAGCATTCCTACAGTTTAATGTATTTAAGGTTCATTTTCCTTTACACATCGGCATAAGAAATTGAGTACAACGAAAATTGTTCTGATGGACTGTACATCCATATGTGGCTGGGAAGCGTGACCAGTCTTAAGGAAGAAAATTGTTAGGAAGTGCATTGGGAGGTGGTGGTGGTGGTGATTATTGTTTTAAGAGGAAGTACAACTAGGCAACCATCCTCTATATAACACTAATCAGAGGGAGAAAATGGAAGGGATCCGACACTTCGAAAAATGAAGATATCGGCCAAAGTAAGACAAGGGCGACGAAGGGCGTGAAAATGAAAGACTCCCTAGCCCTCGCAAACCTAATAGCGTCGGGGTCGGAAAAGAACAAGAGTTGACCAAGGGAGGTCGGATAGGATAGATGAAAGTGAGGAGCCTCGCACAAGTAAGTAGAAGCAATGCCAGGACTCAGCTGAGGGCTCCGTGGTCGCCAACCCACGCTCCAAAGTTCAGAGCCCCTGAGGCAGTGCATTGGGAGATACGAGGTTTTAGAAGTAAGCCGTCGATATCGTCCCGTAATGTGAAGAAACCTGAAGAGGCTCGGTTATACAGTTCGTTGCAATGTTTGGGTGCCACATGATCTCAGTGACCGGAATTGGGTACAACACGTGTCCATCTGTGACCCCTTACTGAGGCGCAATGAACATGATCCATTTCTGAAACGTTGAGAGATCAATGTTTCTCATTTCACCGATGGTGCTGCTCAACTAACCCTCATCCTTCTATCCTACTAACGTAGAGAAGATGTTAAGATAAAAACAGGTATCCTTGCACTTTAATTGTTAGGAGTTACGTCCGCAACTTTTCAGTTAACGACCTTAAGTAGTCATGAATACCTTTCAGGTGTTCTAAATGGTGATACGAACGGACTTTCATTCCCACCAAATAAATTAGTAGTCACAAAATACATCTACGTTTTATTTTTAGACCATTACCACTAATGGCAAGTTTTCCTTTAATGGCAGTAACAACAACCAGCGTGGGTATTCTTCCTGTTACCGGCGTCGTTAGATGAGGTTGTTGCAGGTCGCAATGTGTTTCTAAGTAGTACTCGATTGGCTTCGTGTCTTAATTCAGTGTTTTTGTTTTTTTATACTCGCTCGATATGCAAAATCATGTTCTTTACTATCCGAGTCGAAATCATTGATACTCAAATCACAACACGCCAGTCGTACGCTCAGTTTGATTCTGGGCACGCAATACTGGTAGCTTATAAGACGGAGTTCAGTGTGGGGCCAATCGTTGACCTGCTCAGTTAGTCTACGGCAAATGAATGATTGACTGCCTTCACTGGCTTTACGAGGGCACTTGCATCGCCTAGCAATGAACCCAGTGCAGTGAGTCCCGCAAATAAAATCGGTAAGAAACATCCTCTTTTAGGCATGACGATAACAAACGGGCGTTTGTGAAACATTGATATACTATTAGGACTAACCTGTGCTCGTGCTTCAAGCACAGCCTTTGAAACGACATATTATCCGTGCTACGACAAATATTCGACGCAAGCTCCGTGAAATAAAACGCACCCCTACAGGCAATGAGCTCTTTCTTCAAATCACCACTGAAAACTTTGCTAAAACCGATGCCGAAGGCAGCGTTCGATGGCGAGGAGCCAAGGGGAAAGCAATCGAAGGCAACGCAGTCTTTACAAGAAGATGAATATGTGTTATTTTCTGAAAAGAAAGACTTAGTCCACACTTCCTTTCAGCGCCGGTCACTGCTTCGACACCTACCACGTCATACTGTTTTTCCGGTTCATTCGAGAAGCTGTGAGAGTGAATTGAGTGCCATGAAAGAACGAGAGAGTGGTCAGGGAGTCTCCCAGAAATATATCTATTTTGATAGGAAGGAGTCTAGTCCCTATATGTTTGTATCTGGTGCACAGGTTGAGAATTGAGTTCCATGTCTCCATTTTTATTCTGAGGAATGAGACAATCCCTGGGTTGATACTGTACTGGATCTCCCATATAAACCCAGACCGAGCGCACGGTGTTTGTACTCCGCGCTACGGTAGCTGCCTCAGCCGAACTTATTTCGCGCGCGGCCGCCTGTCTTATACAATCTTATATGAAATATTACCTTATAGCCTAAAAGATGCTGGAAGTGTCGCTGGCGCGAGTGAGTTCTGCCACTGTAGTATTTCGGATTTCATTCGTAATATTTCCTTTCATTTTGCTCCACAAGTAAAACCCACACACTACATTTACTGCCGTCCCGAAAAAAACAGGCCCAATTATTCGTCTAGCACTAACAGCACACTAAATGCCAAATTCCCTATCATAATGAGGGATTTCATAAACACCATTAGGATTTTCTGTACACCAATAGGGAGAGTTATGACTGTTCACATGACTATTAAGATGAAACAAGGCACACAAGCTGTGGTTCGAATAAACGATCATTCAATGTTGTAAGATACCGCTCACAGTATCTCACTCTTGTGGCAGGATCAGCAGGTTTTAAACAATGTTAAAATTGTTCGTGTGCGCGTTTCTTTTATTGGGCATTGAGCCAGTAGTTGCAAATTTATTTACAGTTTATTTATTTATTTATTTACAATTATGTGAATCTGTGCTCGTGAAGGTAGCACATGACCAGGAAATTGCTGGAGAAATGCATCGTGTGCTCGTCGAGCCAATTGGTACTTAAAATAACTCTTGCATAGGAAAATAACTATATCACTATGTTAATAACAAAAACGGCGTGTGGCCACCGAAGAGGCCTGGTGCAGGTCTTTCGAGCTGACGCCGTATAGGCGACCTGCGCATCTGTGTGGATGGGGCTCAACCTGTGCTGAATTCTAATGATGAAAACGGCACACACACCCAGCCCCCCCCCCACCCAGCCATCGGAATTAGCCAATGAAGGTTAAAGTCCCCGACCCGGCCAGGAATCGAACCCGAGACCCTCTGGACCAAAGGCCAGCACGCTAACCATTTAACCATGGAGCCGGACATCACTATGTTAACAGCTGAGATTCAGACTGGAGACTGCTAGGTCGAACACGTTCACGCTTTTTGCAAGGACAATAAAATGCGCGCACTTCCCGTACTGCTGCTTGAGTCCCGGAGAGTTAAAAACGCCACTGGACGGTCAGGGTTTATATGAGAGTCGCTGTATATGGTTAACACTTTCAAGGACCAAGTATGGGGTAGGAAATCAATTGCTTTTCCAAAGTCTGTGAATGTTGTATATAGGTTTCTCTGATTCAACTGAGCTTGGTCTGTGACAGCGTTATCAATCGAAGATCGCGGCGCAAAAACCAATTATGTCAATTTTTGAAAATTGACTTTTAATATGCACATGCTACACACATTGCTAACATGTCCTCGTTTAAGGAAACGCTCCGCCGTAAAGAAGGACTTGCCCGCATCATTAATTTGCATCAAAAACACCCAAATCCAGACTTGACGAAATCTTACTCCGAAACCCTTCCACTAGATGGCAGTAAGGTTACGTATGTATCAGCTCTGATGAAGGACAGTATGAGTACAAGAGTCTTTGTGTGTTGCACTTGTTAAATTGTACGGTTTTGTGTATTCATGTGTAAATTGCAAATCCAGAGCAGTGAAAGTGTCGAGATATTTTCAGAGACAGGAGGAGAGTATAATCCTAATACAAGTTCTGCTAAAAGTAGTGAAGATCCTGGCGCTTCGAAGGGAGTAACTTAACAGTAACTGTAATTCTGGAAAGTCGACGGATGCAGAGTGGGCCTCGGCCCACAAGTGACCACGGCTGGTCCATGTTCCAACAGCTCTGCACTCCGACCGGCCAACCGAGCCGAGGAGGGGTAGCCATGGCTCTACCGTGGCGGTACGCCTCAGTATTCGGGAAATGAAGATGGGCTCTTCCCTACCATCATATGTCCTGAGAACGGTTTTCCGTGGTTTACCATTCTCCTGTACTAAGGCGAATGCCGGGACAGTTCCTAGTATAGACCACGGCTACCAACCCTCTCACCTTCAGCGCCTATCTCCTTCCCCCATACAAATCTCCTGGCCTGAGAGACGGCGTCACCGCATAGGAGTCCCGCCTCCCCATTCAGGGGAGGAATGAAAACATTTAGAGTAGTAGCAGTAGTAATGCTGGAAAAGGTAGAAAGTTAGTAAGAAGCGAAAAAGCATGGAAAAGGAACATTTTGAAATTTAAAATTGTTCAAAATTTCGACAACAATACGTGCCAAAGTGATACCAGGAGTTTTATTTAAACATTCATTCAACCCTTTGGAATAACAAAGTAATGATTTAAGTGAATCAGACTGAAGACCATACCAACAACTGCAATACATGCAATCTTAAGCATGTTATATTTGTCAATGCTCTATGTTGTTTAAAGCCGTTTCTTGTCTGTTTTACCTCCAACATGAAATTATTAAATGGCTGTGGACACATATGCAAATATGATCTTCATATTTACACTGATTAACTATTTTGAAACTAAAGTGGGAGGTAATTGTGTCTTATTGTTTTGTTTACAATAAATGAATAAATACATTGAATAAATAAATTAATATATAAACGAATAAATAAATACCATATTTTAAGCATGACCAAAATACCATTGCTTATTTTCGGGGCAAGAATTAGTTACATCCATCGTCCTAAAATATGTCTATGCACAAAACAAAACTGACAAAACATTGGTAACCACATAAAATTCGACCATAACTGCTGTGTGAAGAAAAATTATATTCACGCACATTTAAAAGTTTTCTAATATTTTGTCTCCTGTAAAATTTTACTCTTGGACATGACCGGTTTCTGCACCAAAATTTTTAGTTATCAAATACACTTTATAGCCTTGTAAGATATGCTATTATTATCATTATTATTATTATTATTATTATTATTATTATTATTATTATTATTATTTTTGTTATTATTATTATTATTATCAACTGATGTAAGAAGACAATCCTAAACCTTCATGATTATTTACATGAATGGTCATCCGAGCAGTGCATGAGGTCTAATTCCGATGGCGAGTTTACGAGTTCATTGAGTAGCAGGCCCACGCACATGTGACGTCGCCTGCCGACCAGCCTCATTGTGATACAGCTCTCCGCCAACAATGAGAAGGTGGAGTGAGTGAGTGCATTGTAATTTCATCTTTTTCATTCTCTTTTTCTCGTTGTGTTTTTTCTTTTCCTCACCCTCACATCCCCCTTATTCAAGCCATCCGAACATCTGAACAATGGTGACCCTGAGTCTCCAATCAGAAAGGCCTCATGTCCGAATCCTGTGAGCTCGGCACCGCCTATAGGCTTCCCTCCTCGTCTACCCCTTCCCCGTGTTCTTTGCCAACAAACAAGCAATAATAATTCCTCATAATAATACGACTACTTTGGATATCTGAGTTGAACATCTCCCATCACCAGGAGGGTGTGCCTTGTGTCACGGCGGTCAGGTCGTGCTGCAACACAGTTTTAGTTATTTATTTATTTATGTATGTATTTATTTATTTACTCTTATTATGAACCTCGTGAAGATGGCTACATCCACTGTAATCCAAATCTAACAACATACAAGGACCTCCGATATGTCAGTCTGTGCACTTAATGCACTAGCGCCCTCCCTTATATTCTTCCTTATCTCCCGGCTGATCAGTATAGCTTTGGTAATTAAGGGGTACGGTACAAGAAGATCAACAACCCATTTTAAGAGCGATAATAGTAGAATTTAAAGAACTTAAAATTATAATATTTCCTCAAAACCTGTACTTTTCGAAATGGAGTTACATTATAGCTATTGATGCATGATGTGTTACGTATTTCTGAAACCTCTCATCAGTTACATTGTTCCTGGATGTACCACAGTATCACAGTATTTCTAGGACAAGATTAATAACAACATCAGTGTTTTCTTATTTGTATTGAAGATACTCCCTGTCAGTAAAACTTATCTTCCTTCAGTGAACAATTCGAAGCATTTCCGTTATCTAAAATCTCCTAAAGTCACTTTTTTGTAAATCTCTCCTTTACTCACGTTCCAGAGAGGGTACTTGGTGACACAAATGTGTTTTCTCTAACTGCGAGAATTGAATGGGTACTGAAGAAAGACCTTGGCCTTTTCCCAACTTAACTATGTTTCGTCCGCCTCTGTGGTGTAATGGTTAGCGTGATTAGCTGCCACCCCCGGCGGCCGGGTTAGATTCCCGGCTCTGCCACGAAATTTGAAAAGTGATACGAGGCCTGGAACGGGGTCCACTCAACGTCGGGAGGTCAACTGAGTAGAGGTGGGTTCGATTCCCACCTCAGCCAACCTGAAAATGGTTTTCCGTGGTTTCCCACTTCTCCTCCAGGCAAATGCCGGGATGGTACCTAACCTCAGGCCACGGCCGTTTCCTTCCCTCTTCCTTGTCTATCCCTTCCAATCTTCCCATCGCCGCCGCAAGGCCCCTGTTCAGCATAGCAGGTGAGGCAACCTGGGAAAGGTACTGGTCATCCTCCCCAGTTGTATCCCACGACTCAGGGTCTGAAGCTCCAGGACACTGTCCATGAGGCGGTAGAGGTGGGATCCCTCGCTGAGTCCGAGGGAAAAGCCGACCCTGGAGGGTAAACAGATTAAGAACTATGTTTCAGGACCAAATGCCTTTCCGGATGCCAAACTAGTGACGTATCCATTATTGCGTGTTTCTATGGTGGCTGATGATACGGTATGATGTGTTGCTGGTAAATGAAAAAGGTTGTATTAAGACGAACACAGACCCAGAAACAGATAGGTAACAGGTTTATAAGACGTGATTCCGAGAGAATGATGCTGGAAGAGCGTAATCCGACAGATACTAAAAAGCATGCTAAAATACGAGTTAGAGGAATTAACTAAACGCTGATAAAATCCCCACCAGACTGGAAATCAAACCAGGTACCCTCCAAACCGAAGCGGCTACGCTGCCTAATTTAAGCTAATATAATTAATCAGATTGATTAAATACGGTAATGTGTTTAACATCCCGACCAAAACACTAATGTGTACTGAAACGTTACTGCAGCTACGTTGGTCGCTATTCGTAATATTCTTATTAAGGTCCGGATATTAAGGAAAAGTCATATTTATCTCCTGAGCTCTTTTTACCCGAAATTAAAAAAAAACAAGTGGGAATTATGGGTCGCTGACCCCGTCTAAAGGAATTTTAAATATTATTTAAATGCATATTTCGACCATTTTTATTGTTTTAATCATATTTTCTTATTTTGTTATATTTTAAGTTTTTGTTTAATTTTTTTTTTTGCTATTTTGCTTTACGTCGCACCGACATAGATATGTCTTATGGCGACGATGGGACAGGAAAGGCCTAGGAGTGGGAAGGAAGTGGTCATGGCTTTAATTAAGGTACAACCCCAGCATTTACCTGGTGTGAAAATGGGAAACCACGGAAAACCATCTTCAGGGCTGCAGACAGTGGGGTTCGAACCCACTATCTCCCGGATGCAAGCTCACAGCTGCGCGGCCCTAACCGCACGGCCAACTCGCCCGGTTTTGTTTAAATTGAAGCGTTGTTTATAATAAAGTATTTGTCAGCTGCGTAGAGTTTCAAATGCAGGATTCCAAAATACTGTAGTAGATAGTAGATATATTTTTCTCTCCTTTCCCGAAACAGATAGGTAGCAGGTTTAGAAGGCGTGATTCCGAGAGAATGATGCTGGACGATCATATCCGACAGTTACTATAAAGGATACTAATACATCGAATTGTTTGGTCTTTGTATAGGGAGGCAGAGTGATATCTGCGCGCAGGACTATGCTACTGAACGAATATATAGCCTATAAAGTTTTAACGCACCTACTGTAGCTCTGTAAGTTTGCACGTGGAATGTACCTGCTATATTATAGCTAATCCGTTTTTAGCATGTTAAATGTTTCTTTTTGAAATGCTATTTATTCGGGGCGTCGACCTAAGAAGATCTTTTGCCCCTATTTTTGCACCACATGTTGTGAACCTGCGTGTATTTGGAGGTGGCGGGAGTGTAGAGTGTTGAATGTGAGGAAAGGAACATTAAGGACGACACAAACACCCAGTTCCCAGGCCAGGGATATTAATCATTTACAATTAAAAACCCCTGACCCGGCCGGAAATCGAACCCGGCGCCACCGGGTGACAGGCGGGCGCGTTGCCCCCTACACCGCGGAGCCGGACTATGTTAAATGTTAGTAATTATCTAATAATTTCTAGGTGTCCCTAAAATGCTTAAGTCATATTTTACTTCTTTTAGGTCATATTTAGTTAGTTTTGAGGCCATATTTGCTTGCATACTTTGTACTTCTTTAGGTCACAAACTCCCAAACCGTAATTAATATTAATAGCAAAATATACTTGCCACACATTGGATGTCAATTGTAAATTTACTGATTCTGTTTTGCCATGAATTCGATATAAATAAATAAATAAATAAATAAATAAATAAATAAATAAATAAATAAATAAATAAATAAATAAATAAATAAATAAATAAATATATAACTCCGCCATTGCCGGTCCCAAGCCCGGGGCCCCATCTTGCAAGTGATGGGGAAGGAGGAGGGGGAGGAGTAACAACCTCGTAAACAAACCTGGGTCCATCTGGCTCCGGATGGTAGCACCCTGTAAGGGCCCCTGCCTAGGGTTACAGGTGAAACCTGGTCAACGGTCTCGAAGGCGGATGAGGAATTTAATGCCCCAACGGCGGAGAGAGCGGAAGAACCTAGTGGAGTAAAGCACGAATAAAAAATCATTTCGGACTAACAATCCGATCTTATATTGGAATTAATTTCCTACCTTGTACAATGTACAATTTCAATTGCAGAATGGAAAGTCCGCTGAATGAAAGCATTACCCCAGGTGGTAGCTCGGAAGAGAAATCCACCATTGCGTTATGCAATGCATCGGGACCTAGGGTTCTGGGGAGTCCCAATATCTGCAATAAGGGTGAGTCGGAGCATCCTTGGAATCCTTTCAGACTTAAATTTAAGAGGAAATTCTTTGCAGGCACTCTTAATGTAAATTCCTTGCTAAAAACCGGCAAACAGAAAGAACTGGAAATTTTCTTAGATAGACATGAAATCCAGATCCTAGCAGCTCAAGAGACACGGTTTATGGATGAGAATGTAAGAGAAACCAAAAATTATAGAATCTTTAAAGGGAAACCAGCTATCAAAATTATGAAAGGAATGCCACTAATAGGTACCGCCTTTTATATCCATAAAGCAATAGTTGATAATGTTATGGAATTCTAATCTAGTTCAGAAAGGTTATCTCTTCTCACACTTAAATGCAAGAACAAAAAGTATACATTTGTTAACTGTCATGCACCAATAAATGAAGATAATAGTAAGAACCCAAGTAAAACTGAAGAATTCTGGAGTCTTCTAGATGATGAAATGTCAAAAATTCCAAAATCAAATGTTATTATTCTACTCGGTGATTTTAATGCACAGGTAGGCAAAGAAAAAGTTTTCAGCAAAACAGTAGGGGCATATCCGGCACACAAAAGAACAAACAAAAATGGCATGAGACTAACTGATCTCTGTAAATCCTTTCACCTAAAATTAATGTCGACCTTCTTTAAGAAACTTCCAAGAAAGGCTAAAACATGGGTGTCGCCAAATCCGATGTTAGGTGAGTTTCAGTTGGACCATGTAGCTATTTCTCAAGAAAGTATTAAGGAAATTATGAATGTTAAAGTAATAAGAAGTGGGGAGTTTGACTCCGATCATTACCTCTCTAAAATTAAGCTAAAGCTTCTACCTCACAGGAATCAAAGAAGGCCGAGAAAATTAATGAAATACAACATAGATAGGCTCAACATTACACAAGCAACTATAGAAAACTTTCAGGAAGAAATTAAAATAACTCAGCATGGAAAATGGCCAGAATTATCTAAACAGATTAATAGTGCAGCGAAGAAAGTATTTGGATCAGTTAAAACTAAAAAAAGTATGGTGGAATAACATATGTGAGGAAGCACTTATGGAAAGAGTGAAAAAGTGGAAAAAATGGAAATGTTCCGGAAAGAATGAACACTATGAGCTATTTAAACAACAAAGGAAGGAAACAACAAGAATAATAAGGCAGGTTAAAAGATCTTTTGAAAAATCGCAGCTAGTAGAAATTGAGAATAATTTTGTAAGAAATAACTCCCGAAATTTCTATCAGACCTTTAAGAATAACCTGAAAGGTTATCAATCCCGGAGCATTGCTTCAGAGATGCAAATGGTAATATTGGCCTTAACAATGCCGACAATTGTGGGATTCTGGCAAAACACTTCGAACACCTGCTGAACTGCCCTGAGCCAAATCATAAATTAGAATTTTCAGAAATTCAGGAAAATCTAGAAGTTGATTCACCTCCAACAGCGGAAGAAATAAAGGAAGCAATAAAAAATCTTAAAAATAACAAAGCTAGTGGGGAAGACTCCATAACAGCTGAACTTTTAAAAAGGGCTGAACCAAAAATTATAGAAGATCTACAAATAATCTTTGAAGAAATTTGGGAAACAGAAAAGATCCCAGAGGATTGGAAAGTGGCTCTAATACACCCATTACACAAGAAGGGTAACAAGCAGGATGTCAACAACTACAGAGGTATATCTCTCTTGCCAGTTGCTTACAAGATATTCTCAACAATACTATTAATAGAGTAAAATCGACACTGGACAGTCAATTGGGTGAATATCAAGGTGGATTTAGAGAAGGAAGATCTTGTTCCGAACAGATTTTCAACCTGAAATCTATAATTCGACACAGATTAATAAACTCCAAAGACATAGTTGTAACATTTATTGACTTTAAAAAAGCCTTTGACTCTGTTGATAGGGAAACCCTAGATAAAGTAATCCGTGAATTTGGAGTTAAAACTAAATTGGCAAACCTAATTCGTGAAACACTTACAGACACTATCTCGAAAGTAAAATTTATGGGTGAAGTATCTCGACCTTTCAAAATAAATACAGGTGTCAGGCAGGGCGATGGTCTATCTCCCCTCCTTTTCAATTGTGTCATGGAGAAAATTGTAAGAATTTGGAATGAAAAAGTGAAAGAATCTAAAATATTGCCACTCATGCTGGGGAAGAAGAACAAAGGTGTTGCAATAAATTGCCTAGGATTTGCAGATGACTTTGCCATACTTTCAGAAAGCCTTACAGATGCAGCAATGCAAGTCAATCTCCTTGAAAAGACAGCCAACATGACAGGCTTGAGAATCTCTGCCGAGAAAACAAAATTTCTGACGAATATAAAAAGTGCCCCAAAGTTTTTAGCAACGGATATTGGTCGAATAGAAAAGGTAAGGAAATTCAAATATTTGGGTGAGAATTCAAGAAAATGGTTTAGAAAAATCTGCTATAGAGGAGATTATACAAAAGATGGAAAGAGCGTACGGTATAACTAAGAATACTTACAACAAAAAGTGCTTATCAAGAAAACTTAAAATAAAGCACTACAACACAGTAGTGAAACCAGAATGCCTTTATGCCAGCGAATGTCTAGCACTGAACTACAAGCTTGATAAATTAGAAATATTAGAAAGAAGAATTATAAGGAAAATATTAGGTTCTCCAAAAATTGCAGAGTTTTGGAAATTAAGAAGTAACAATGAAATTTACCAGAACGTAGAAAACATATCAGAAACAATAAGAAAAAGGAGATTGCTATTTCTTGGACACATTTACAGAATGGATGACAATAGACTAACTAAACGAATCTTCAAGTACCTTTGGGAAAAGAAATCAACTACCACCTGGATTCAAGAAGTCAAGAAAGAACTGGAGAGGAACAACATACGAGAAGAAGAATTATTGGAAAGAAAGATTTTAAGGAAGAAAGTCTTACAAATGGAAGGATTCCAAGGGAGGAAGGAAAAGAAAACAGGCACAAAGTGGACTGAAGACAGGAAAAAAGAAACACAGTGAAACAATGAAAGAATACTGGAAGAAAAGGAAAGAACAACTAAGGAGGAACAATTGAAATTGTAACGTGGTCCTTAGAAGGCCGGAACGCAAGAAGAAGAAATAAATATCTGTAATTTGGATGCGCTGGAGTTCATCAGTAGATACCTCGAATTTAAATAATATTAGTGCCAGAGCAAATGAAACTATCATCCCAGGCCGTGTTCGTGAACTGCAAAACTGGTATTCTGCTGTGCCTTAATTAATAACCACTGAAAACGGTATAATTGAGGAATTCTCCACGAATAATCGACATAAAAAAGGAACTTGGAAAAATAAATATATTCAAATAAATATTTCAAAACAACATATCATAAATAATTGACAGAATCCGATCATAAAGATATCCCTAATAAATTGTTTATAATTTATACACTTCTCCCTTATAAGTCCATTGTAAACACCTTGATGTCCTTTAATTCGAATTTTTAACACTTTTTTCTCTTTGTTTCTCCACACTCCTTAATTCTTACGGAAATTCTAGTTTTCCAGTAGCTTTGTATCAAGCGGACACACAATAGTTCGCACGTTGTTCTACATGAGTGACTCGAACAGCTTCCTTCTCCTTTTCTGTAGGCTAGCACGCATACGATAGCGGACCTCTCCTTCCGATGAAATTGTTGATAATCTCTATTTGAGCTCATTCAACAATACAGATCGTTGTCCCAAAATAACCTATTAATCTTGAATATTAATATCATATACCGAATTTCGTTAACACTGGCGTTATCCAATACATTTCCCTAAATCTGTAAGCTAATCTCCATACTGTTGAATTAGACTATACGTAAATATGCTTTAAAAATAATATAACTTCAAATGTTAATAGCTTTTAGTCATAAACAGCGTCTCTAATTTTCCTACACTGTTTCACAGAGACAAATATACTGTTTAGGCAAGGTCGCAAACTCACTCATTCACTGTTGTAATATAATAAGTATATTCCTGATTACATCTTACCCTATTTATACAGCCACGCCCTAGATTTGCAGAGGTAGCTAGTGCATCTCAAGCGTCCATTGCAACTCACCTTACAAAAAACCATACCTTCCATCAAGAGTCACAGAATAACCAATGCGCTCACCCCAAAATACAACTTGCAAAATTCCTATCCCCTTACAAATACAGTACAATAGACAAACACAGTGTGACGTAAAGTCACTGGACAGTTGCTTAAAAGGAAACAAAAGTAACAGCAAGTTTTAACCCGTCAAGTTGTTATTACCAAATGGTGATGATTATCTACGCTTTGTCAAGTTAGTATACAATGCTATGTCGAACAAAACAAATACGATAATCAAACTAGTGCATTGTTGAAAGCGTGATCTGTGAGACGTGTTTACAGCTGTAGTTTTCCGAATTGTCACGATGTTAAAGGAAGAAGAAATGATTTTCGCGTTAAAAACATATAAAAATGGTCATACTGCAGTTGTTAATGAGTGGGGACAACACACCGTCTAGACAGTGTACAACATACGGAATAGATTTGAAGAACATGGATCTGTTATGGATGCACCAAGATCTGGGCACCCAAGAACAGTCACAGGTGAGGGAAATGAACTCCGTGTATGTTTAGCTGTGACCCAAAGTCCGCGAAAATCAACCAGACGATTAGCAACTGAGTTGGATTTATCACGTAGGGCAGTGCAAATAATGTTACACAAACAGAAGTTTATAGTTTACATTCCTAGTTTACGACATGGGTTAATTGAAGATGATCCAGATCGACGTCTTCAGTTTTGTGAATTGATGCTTGACCAACAAAAGCATGATCCTAACCTATTCAATAAAATGGTGTGGTCTGACGAGGCCACTTTTAAATTAAGCGGACAAGTTAACAGACATAACTGCACTCATTGGTATCCTGAGTAACAATATCTTTTCTTATAATAACAACTAAATCAACCGGGTGTGAGTGTCTGGGGGACAGTATAATTATTTGGCGTACTTGGACCAATTGTTTTGACGGATCAGTCACACTGGGTAAGTATTTGGATATGCTTCAGAATTACGTAGAACCAGGATTTATGACGTGTGCTGAATATTTTCAAGAAATTTACTTTCAACACGATGGGTCACCACCACATTATGTCACTGCCGTCTGCGATTATTTAAACGAAACTTTCCAAAGGAAAGTGATTGGTCGAAGGGCAGATATTGACATACCTCCGCGTTCACCAGATATCACGCCCATGGATTTTTCCAATGGGGTGTCGTCAAGGACTCCATTTGTTCTAAAAAGCCTCGGACCATTGCTGAAATAAAACACTACATACACGACGCATTTCGTGATTTGGACAGTGATACCACACTATGCCATAGAGTATGTAATAGTTTTCCAAAAAGACTTAAAAGATGTAGTCCTGCGGACGGAAAACAGTTTGAACGTAAAATATAATTATAAGTATTGTTTGTATTTGTAGTGAAACATAAATTTAATCTTTTGTTTAAATCAGTGCCCAGTGTCCAGTGCCTTTTGCGCCACCCTGTATGCCATCAACTACAATATTTTAACTTATTCTAAAACGTACGATATTTTATCAAATAAAAGTATGCCAGTTTATAGAATATACTGCACCCATATCGCGAACGGATATAGAATGAGTGATCATTTTAATCAATATCTAGTTGCAAACATAGCCAGCGCAACGAAATTCACTCCAAGTTCGGCATTTGTAACACAAATTTTGGGACGGAAGGCTTAATCCTAGTAAGCAGTTTTAAGGCACGTAGCATTAAGCTCACAATTGGACAGCAATTGCAGACATCCCTCAAATAAAATTGAGATGCCGACATGTCATTTCTGTTATTTTGTCACGGAAAGCGGGATGTCGAGAACAATAAAGACACTCCCAGTAGCTTGACAAAGGCATAGCAGAAGAAAAGAAAGGAAAATTTGAAATAAGGGATAGAGCGATACCTGACACCCCTTTTCGCCTTTGTTTCGCCCAAGCGGAAGAACGTCAAAAAACCCGAAGGCAAAGTTAAGCCAATCACAACGCTCAAATTTACTAGTTTGAAACCAGCGCATGTGGTAATTCAGTAAATCTTAGACGTGTGGATGAAGTTAATAAACAGTGTGCTCCAGACAGCAGGATAAAATGTCATATTTTCTGTACAATTTCTGTTATTAATCATACGTTTTACAATTATATTTCGGAAACTGACTAGCAGTAACGCGGTATGCCACGCTGTGAACCACTTGTTGTCGAAATACACCAACCTATAGTGCATACTCAAGACAAGATAGTACTACCCAGGCCGGTTCATTAATTAAGTACTCTACGATCGATTTCTGAGGTAAAGTTCATCAGTGAGTAAGCAAGAATATTGTGAGTTCTGAAATACCAGTGGTGAAATGATACGACGTGTGACATAGAAATTAAATCTGCTATGGAGGTTCACCCCCACAGAGGAGAATACAAATTGCACGAATCCCTTGCGGTTAGGAAGGAGAACCCCGTGGTATTCATGAAACTATAAAACAGACCTGGCCACCGTAGATCACTCGCAATGTGTCCTCAGTTCTCAATGTAATTTCGTCCGTGTTACTTGTCACCCGTCTTGGTCTCGAGTGAGTAAGATACTTCAAAACTTTTAGTTTCTCTGTGTCCAGCTAGAAACAATGAGTAGCACTGGCTTAAAATCGGTCATGCCAACAACTAACTTCCCACCATCAGAGTTTCAGTGCATAATGATTTAAAGCATTCATTCAGAATAATAGTTTCCAGTGGGGAAGAATCTAAGTCTAACTTCAACATGTTAGTAATTCCACGTCTTGCCGTATAAACTATATGATTTGCATACGCAGTAGGTGTTCTTATATTCAGTACACCTGATGTTAATACACACCAGTTAGTTTGAGAGGAAACGAGGAAAGGAGCTGTGCATTGGATAACGGGACAGACACTTTGTCGTAGTCATTTTGCAGAGGAGCAGGTAGCTGAAAGGGTAAGAATGCGTGCAGTCTCCGAGCAGTTCATTCAGGCCAGTTCGAATTCCGAGAATAGCAGTGTGACCGACCTTCAAATGTACACAATGCTAAGCGACGTAGCAGGAAGGGAGCGCATCTAATCCTTTCCAACTGACCACTACTTTGAGGAAAGTATTTCAGAGCCCAGCTGATTAGGGAGTTACGACGGAATGTGCCCAAGATTTTCTTTGTGGAAGCAGTATTAATGCCCGAGTGTAGATGTAATCATTGATAACCAAAAAGTTTTATCATGGTATAAGATAAATTGTGTAATTAGTGAGTAAGTTCGTCAAGATCGTGTTTCGTGTGTGACGAAGTGTACTTGAAACCGGCAATCATGTCTGTATACGTCGGTTTGATTACGATGTCCCGTGTCTCTGTCATCACGTGCTAAAGAAGCAGGACGGTCTGATGGACTTCAGATGAAACGCCCGGCAATCTTCAAATGAGGAAGTGAACAAAAATCCAAGATGTTGTTTATTCTAATAATCTAAATAACACTTTTATTCAAGATGCAAGTTTGTCGAAGGTAAATGTCAGTAGCATAATTTGCACTGCATGTTAGTACGTAGTGATAATAACGCAGTCGTCACCTTGTAAATAGCTTTTGCCATTCATGCGCGATTATAGGAATCGTGTAATTCAATTTGAGATTACGGTACAGATTTCAACGTATATTTAATGGAGGATATTTTACACAACACCTTCAATGTCAGTAACATCTGCGAATTTTCATTCTCACGGAATAATAATAATAATAATAATAATAATAATCATAATCATAATAATAATAATAATAATAATAATAATAATAATAATAATAATAATAATAATAATAATAATAATATTTTGCGGGAAAATTTTTATGACGGTTTTGAGAGTCTTCATGATAATGTATCCCGCGATTTATGATTTTTATGTTCATTTTTACGTATTTTACGGGATCATTGGCAGTAGCGTAAGTCTTGAAACCCAGTTGAGATTGTTTTAGAATAAAAGTAAAAGAGCCATTGTGGCTGTGCTAAAAGCGATGAGTTAGTTGTGGACGGTCGTTGAACATTGATTGGTCCATTATGACAGGGAATTACGAACATTTATTTTAAATGTATCCTGAGAGTAAAGGAAGAGATATTTTGTATGCCAGCGGATAAGCTGAGAGTTAAGTGATAGAAACATTAAGAGTATAAGAAATGCGCAAAGCTCTGTGCACAAAATAGGAAAAATAATTTTATGTTCAGGAACATGAATATCATTTGATGTCTACGATGATATAAATAAAGTTAAAAGGAGAAATTATGAAGTAAGAAAGTGCTCACTACAGTGACAAAAAGACCTAGTTATGAAAGAAAAACCCATGCAACCAACCATCGGACATCTATTTATGCAACGTTTATAGAAGGCTCGCTGACCCTTGCAAGTGAGCTAAGATCATTTTACCGAACAATAATTTCAAATGGTTTTCATCAGGAATTTTTGTAAGGGAGATGATGTAGTAAATGTAGTACAGTATATGCTGATTTGATGTCAGCGTCATCTGAGAAGTTTCCCTGCGTCATGTTTTCAGTATTTGTTGTATGTCAGGAGACAGCCATGGAAAATCCACGTCAAGGTCATGATTGTCGCTGATTTCAATTATTACAAATCCATATCCATTGAAATTTAATCGCGTCGTAGAAATCAGTAAATTAACTGGTCAGTAATTTTGTATTGTAAATAACCAATTTACTTGAATCGGTATGTATACAAATTAGTGTAGGATATTAGCATAATGTCATTTTATTTCAGCAGTGTTTCCCTTTTATTATTTTATTTAGCATAGGTGGTGATTGACTGCGGTTATGAATGTAGATAGATTTTCTTTTCATTAAGGTAGGAGAATATCCGCTGTAATTTGAATGTAAACAGTGGCTGTTCAGTTGATTAGATAATCAATTAAACTTGAGGTGACTGGCCTCCTATCCTCATGGTTTTATCAGTGATGCCACCATTAAATCTGTAAACTTATGGTGAAGAAGGAAATCAATCAATGGCAATAAACTTTATGATGTAATTTTTGAAATATCCGATGGATATGTTCAGTTGTGAGGGGCCACTATGTACCTGTAAAAAATCACTGTAACTTAATTTACATGAAGATGTTATGGGGAGCAGTGAGTCCCAAAGATTATTGAATGTTCTGAGTTATAACAATGCACATTTCAACACCATTGTTTTGTAATTGTAATGAGTAATTTAGCTATCCAGTTTCAGTCATTAATTTGTATTGTAGATTCACGTTAGTAAATATTCATTCCGTTTCACAGCCAGTGTGTCATTATTGTCTAGAAACGATGTAGTTCACTGGAGTATAACTTGTTTGATTAATTAATGATGACACTTAATTGAGGCGCTCCATAATTAGATAGAGTGGTTGATTCGGAGGATAAAGACACATTTCTTGTATAATCACAATTCATTGATGACGGTCACAAGTGCTACACACATTCTTGAATCACGCTTATATTTTATTACTTGAATCCCTAAAATGATGTTTAATTAATTGTATTAATTTATAAAATAAAACACATTTAAACCCCAATGTGTGCCAGCAATTATTTCAGTAGTATAGATTAGCCTATAGCCTAATAGGCTCGTATTCTCCTATCGCACCGCATATGACAGACTAGAGAACGATTCGCCGCAGAGGGAGAAGTGCAAAGGGTGCAATACTTGCGTCAATCGTAGTTGTTAGCAGCTAAATTTACTGAACATGTTACAAATGATCCAGAGTTACTCCAGTGGCCCTAGAAACTGCTAGCATAAGCCGAAGGAAAATACACGTGTGTGTATTGGTCTAGACTGAGTGTCCTGGTTTCAAATCCTAGCGACTTCGCCCTGTCTTTTCTGTACAGTGCGGTGTTGAAGTGAGAAGTGCCTGAAAGACCTAAATTGAGCCCAAGTACGCCACTAATTTCGCATAAATTAGAGAAGGAGATTTTGAAAATCAGAGTCCCGAGGTCGATTATTGCTCCGGACAGGGATTTTAGCCTTGTCGGTAAATACGTGTGGCTCGAGGGGACTGTGTGTTCGCATTTGTCTTAATGCACACCACACCACTTACACACTACACATGAGACTGCCGACCATGACAGAAACAAGTAAGAGTGGTACTGTATATATTTATTACGGAGCAAGTGGTTGCTCGGTTAGCGTCACGTAGCTGTCAGCTTGTATTCGGGAGATAGTTGGTTCAAACTTCACTGTCGCCAGACCAGAAGATGGTTTCCCATTCCCATACCAGGTGTGTGCTGGGGCTGTACCTTAATTAAGGCCACGGTCGCTTCCTTCCCACCGGACGAGTTGGCCGTGCGGTCAGGGGCACGCGGCTGTGAGCTTGCATCTGGGAGAGAGTGGGTTCGAATCCCACTGTCGGCAGCCCTGATGATGGTTTTCCGTGGTTTCCCATTTTCACACCAGGCAAATACTGAGGCTGTACCTTAATTAAGGCCACGGCCGCTTCCTTCAAACTCCTAGGCCTTTCCTATCACGTCGTCGCCATAAGACCTATCTGTGTCGGTGCGACGTAAAGCAACTATCAAATTAAAAATGCGTCCTTCCCACTCCTAGCTCATTCCTATTCCATGGATGCCATAAGACGAGCCTGTGTCAGTGCGACGTAATCCACACTGGATTGACATCAGGAGTGGAATCCAGCCGTAAAGCTGATCCAAATTCACACATGTGTGTCAGGCTGTAGCTAAAACGGCGAAGAAAGTAGTATGTTATGAACTCACTGGAATAAAATATAGGCTACAGCACGTTATTCATTGAGTTACGCTTGATTGGTCACTGTGGCTTTGGGGTTACCTTTGCCAATTGCCGTTCAGCCGGTAATAATAATAATAATAATAATAATAATAATAATAATAATAATAATAATAATAATAATAATAATAATAATAATAATAGGGGCTAATAATAATTTCAATTCAATCTAAATTTTAACAGATGCTGGAGTGCTGGAAGTACGCCTTCTTCAACGTGTCAATAAATCTATTTAGACAGTTCTCTCGCATTTAAGCTATCTTCGATACCAGCCAACTGCACCGTGAGTCGATCTCGTAACTTTGGTCACAGAAAACTATCACCTATTGCACTACATACGCAGCTGGTATCTTAGGGTTGATGTCCATCTCTAGCTAAAATTTGAGATTGACTGGTGGACTGGACTCGTATTGACCAACCTCAAACTCGGGTCAGTTGAGCAGAGAGCTACCGTGCAAACCCCTACGTCACGAGGGTAGGTTATTTTGGACCGTTCAGGAACATACATAGAAGTAGATTTAAAAGTAGTGATGCATTTGTGATTCTTCACAATTCTCTTTTTTACAGTAGGCTATATTAAAAACTTAAACGTAGCAAGTATCGGTTTCCTTCTTCTCATATTATGAAGTACCGATTTGTAAATATTGATGAGGAAAAGAATAATTCCGATGGAAGCATGCGATAAAACTCCTTTGTTTTAATTGCGATATCCGTGAATGACCTTTGACATGGCCGCCATTAGCACTTGAATAAGGCGGCTTGGTCTCCACTGACTCATAATATCGCACGGTCCACGCAACCTTTTACTTTTTACTAAGGAATGTTTACGACGTGTTACAACGAATTGAAAGGAACCACTGAGTACAATCTGAAGTAGAGAGGAACCAGCTTTCATTCTAAATAGGTAGTTAAAACGCTTTGAAGAATGGCGTGTAAAGTGTGTGGTGTTGAAAAGCCGACGACAATCCCCGAACTCTTTCCATCTCGCTCTTTCATAACTCCCCCTCCTCCTTTACCATTTACGAGGGTTGAGGGGAAGGGGCTTGTCATGTCTTGTATGGGGGATGGACGATGTTAGGGCCATGTTTTATTTTCAATTAGAACTTTTTGATTGTGTCTTGTGAGTGGAGACAATAAGTTGTCAGTTTCCTCCCACATGGTGAGAGCCAAGCCTACGTGTTCCATTCATAGACTCATCTCTAGCTTCGTTATCTAAACGCATCGACCCCTTCCCAGCAAAGCAAACAATACATTTCCACGATGTTTTAAATGAATTATTCTCCATATTTTATCTTCTATTACATTGCAACTGATACCATTAAGTTAATTGATGAGATTCAGCAAATTACAGGATAGGTATACCGAGAGAGTTGTCAGCGCCGTTCGAGCCATGTGGCTGTTAGCTTGCATGCGGGAGATGATGGGTTCGACCCCCATTATCAGCGACTATAAAGATAGTTTTTACGGTTTCTCATTTTCACAGCAGGTGAACACTGGGGCTGTACTTTAATTAAGATCACATTAGCTTCCTATATCATAGTCGCCAAAATACTTGACTAAGTTGGTGTGACTTTAAACCAGTAGAAAACAAAGGATAGTAGATATAACAAATTAAGTATTGAACGTGGTCTTCCTTACGAACGAGCCATCAGTAGACTATAGTTCAGGAGAGCAGGCTATGAACTACACACGGCTGACTTTCCCAGTCACACACAACATTTGTTGTCTTTTCGTGAAACATATGATATTCATCGGAGAATAACTGAATATTTAGTACGCCTCAATTCCTCATTACGCGAAATTACTCATTGTTTGTAAAATGAACAAGCTGTAGGCGTACTATAAAGTGATAATGATGATACATACATAACTTGTATATATATTACAGTAAACTGTACCTTTCGTACGTAGTCGGGTTTACCTTTCCATGCATTAGACCTAGTATGATTCTGCACTCGAATTTCAGAATAATTGATGAGTGTAAGAATGGTCTTCTTACTTTATCCCTCCTTCCTTTAACGTTTAAAACTAGGTCATCAAGTCTTTCTTGTTATCTCGCGGATTCGTCCCAGTTTTCGATCCCCGACATTGTTAGGACGATCTAGATGATGGTTGCCCAGTTGTAGGCTACTTCCTCTTAAAATAAAGATCACCACCAACGTTTGGACGATAAAACCCATGTGAATATTATCTTTGCTTATCCGCTTACCTTCCAGGGTTGAGATTTTCCTCAGACTCAGTGAGGGATCCCATCTCAACCGCTTCAACGGCAGCTGGGAAGGAGGACAAATACCTCGCAGAGGTGGCTTCACCTACTATGGTGAACATTGGCCTTGTGTGGGGGTGGGAAGATTGGAAGGGATTGACAAGGAAGAGCGAATGAAATGACCGTGGCCTTAAGTTAGGTACCATCGCGGCATTTGCCTGGGGAAGAAGTGGGAAAACCACGGAAAACAACTTCGAGGATGGCTGAGGTGGGAATCGATCCCCTTCTACTCAGTTGACTTTCGCAGTCTGAGTGGACCCTATTCCAGAATTCGTACCATTTTTTAAATTTCTTGGCAGAGCTGGGAATCGAACCTGGGCCTTCGGGTGTGGCAGCTAATCTCACCAACAGGCCAACGGCCGTAGCCGTGTTAAAACACCGAAACCCGTGAGATCTCCGAAGTTAAGCAAGATTGGGCGTGGTCAAGATTTGGATGGACTACGCGCTGTTCGTGGGGGTAAGGGAATGGAGGAGCGGAAAAGAACTGGCTATCATACCGTACGTAAACTCCGGCTCACGCACAACTCTGCGGAGGCTCGGACCTGCCTTCGGCCAGAATGCACTCTTACCTTACTACACCATAGAGGCGGACTGAATGTTATAGTTCCTCATTATTATTATTATTATTATTATTATTATTATTATTATTATTATTATTATTATCATTATAATTATTATTATGTCCGGCTCCACGGCTAAATGGTTAGCGTGCTGGTCTTTGGTCGCAGGGGTCCCGGGTTCGATTCCCGGCAGGGTCGGGAATTTTAATCATCATTGTTTAATATATCTGGCATAGGGGCTTGGTGTATGTGTCGTCTTCATCATCATTTCATCCTCATCACGACGCGCAGGTCGCCTACGGATGTCAATTCACTCCCGGCAGTAATAGCATACGCCATTTCATTTAATTTCATTTCATTCTTCGACTTCTTCTTCTTATTATTATTATTATTATTTACTGTTGAACCCGTCGTTGAACAGACAATAATTTAGCACGATAATAATAATAATAATAATAATAATAATAATAATAATAATAATAATAATAATAATAATAATAATTGGCGTGTGGTCTACGGAGAGACCTGGTGCAGGTCTTTCGAGTTGATGCCTTACAGGCGACCTGCTTGTCCGTGAGGGTGCGGCACTACGTAGATGAATTCTAATGATTAAGACAGCACAAACATCCTACCCCCGAGCCAGAACAATTAACCAATGGAAGTTAAAATCCCCGACCCAGCCTGGAATCGAACCCGTGGTTTCTTAGACCAAACGTCGGCACGCTAACTATTTAGCTATTGAGCTGGACAGCATGCGCATGATTTCATTTTTGTCGACATTTTATTGAGCATTCTACACAGAACACAGCGTTTCGGTTTCAAAGACTGTAGTGATGCTGCCTTTGTTGCACTATCAACATTGTGAAGTAGGGAGGTATAGACATGATGCCTGACTATAGATGGCCTTGGTTCGCTTGGTTATATTTCCTCAACAGATATCATGCAGACATTAGAATCGTCGCATAGACCAATCGTGACGTCACAAAGCAGACAATGAGTAAATAACCTTAACCTATAAGAACGTTAGAGATTTACATAGCATTCGGGATAAATTTACTTTTCATTAATTTCACACACAGTTAGACCAGATTCAAAAACAAAAAGAAATTCCATATGATAATCCTACGTATCTATTTACACTATCTTACATTAATTACCTAATACTAATGGTGGTTACAGTAGTTAGCCCATGATGTCTTCCAAGTGCCTAGTAATATTTCCGTTTTATGACCACAAAATTCTTCTCGAAATTAAGTCATCTATAAGCGTTAAACATCTTTAAGAAATGGGTGGATGTCCAAATATTTTAGATTTAGCACCAAATATAATGCAGTGATATTTCAAACAAAGATAGCCTATACCAATAAGCAATTTTGGTACTCTTTGTGTTCCTATAAGCATTCCTTCCCTTTCGCACGAACCAAAAAGTACCGGTATTAAAAACAAGTTTTATGTTAATAGACCATTCAGTAAGTACAGATATACGTACGCTACTAAGCCTTTAAAACGTTGCCAGGTTGACCTCCACAGCAACTCTCCAAAGAGTTAGTTATCAGCTCATTGACTTCAACTTTCAAATGGCCGCAAATGATATTTCCCTTATTTTTCACTGCATCGGAAATAGCTTGACTAAACAATAAAATGTTTGTAAATTATTTTTCTTCTTTCTTTCTTTCTTTCTTTGTCCGTCTACTCTCAAGGGTAGGTTTTTCCCTCGGACACAGCGAGGGATCCCACCTCTACCACTTCAAGGGCAGTGTCCTGGGGAGTGAGACATTTGTTTGGGGACACACATTGGGAAGAGGACCAGTATCTCGCCCAGGCGGTCTCACCTGCTATGCTGAATAGGGGCCTTGTGCAGGGATGGAAAGATTTGTAGGGATAGATAAGGAGGGGGGACTGAAGTGACCAAGGCCTTAAGTTAGGTACCATCCCCGCATTTGCCTGGAGAAGAAGTGAGAAACCACGGAAAACCACTTCGAGGTTGGCTGAGGTGGGAATCGATACCCCTCTACTCAGTTGACCTCCCGAGGCTGAGTGGACCCCGTTCTAGCCCTCGTACCACTTTTCAAAATTCATGGCAGAGCCCGGAATCGAACCCGGGCCTCCGAGGGTGGCTGCTAATGTTACTAAACACTACACCACCGGGCGCGCATTAGGATATCGAAGGATTACGGCGACGTAAGGATGGTAAAGGCATAACTCTGAGGGGTTAGTGGCCGTGGCCTTAATTAAGGAACAACCCCAGAATTTGTCTGCTGTGAAAATAGGAAACTACAAAACAATCTTCAGGGCTGCCGACGTTGGAACCATCTTCTCCCGAATGCGAGCTCACAGCTACGCGTTCGTAACCGCACGGCCAACTCGACCGACCTTGAGGTGGCGTTGTCACCCTTCGTCGACCATCTCTCGATCTGTTAGTGAGATCACGGTACCTATCTTTTCCACGTTTTTGACACTGCACTTAGAGTAACCGTTACGTGATAGGTCTACTGCTGCTTGTGTATTCCCACACTGAATCAACGCCACAATTCTGTCTCGGTCAATCTGGAAAACACGCATTGCACATGAAACAAACAGTAAGTGAAACTTGCACTGCTCTCTATACACAACTACCAGTCTCCACGTGAAATGGCTTAGCTCACCCCAGGCTCAACAAACACCGCAGGCAGTGACATCTTGAGCATTATAAACAAGCAAATGTATTACTTGAGTTTATAGGCCTACAGTACTCTCTAGCCCTTACAACAGGAACACACATGCTCTACCACACAACGTGCCTAATCCCACAATATCTCTAACTTTGTTTGAGGTGTGTAGCTGAGATCCTACTCGCACCTACCCTATAACTAAATACCATGTTTCATGAAAATACAGTTATCTGTTTTCTTGTAATGCTGTACAAACAGACACAAATTAAACTAAACCCATCATAGTCCATTGTTTGTGCGGTCCAGTATAAACATCAAGTATCAGATTAATATTCGAAAGGTATAGACAGAATAACGATTTTATATTTATACATTACGGTACATTATTATTATTATTATTATTATTATTATTATTATTATTATTATTATTATTATTATTATTATTTTCAAGTTTTTGTTCCGTATACAGGCTTCTGCAAACGAAAAACTGTCACCATGATCACCATTCGCAACTCAAATTAACCCATATTATTTATGGCTTCTCTTTCTAACGATTTTCTTACATTGAAAAATGTGTCGATTCTAAGCACCGTCTTTTAATTATCTCCTTGCTTCTCTTACCTTCTATAGTCTATTCTAGAGTCTATTCTTCTCGTAGGCAGGATTTTACAAGCCTCATTCCCTCGCATCAAATGCTTTTGATTTTCTTATTTTTTACTATTTGCTTTACGTCGCACCGGCACAATGGGATCAGAGAGGAATGGCCTAGGAATGAGAAGAAAGTGACCATGGCTTTCATTATGATACAGCCGCAGAAATTGCCTGGTGTGAAAATGGGAAACCACGGTAAACCATCTCCTGGACTGCCCACGGTGGGGTCAGAATCCACTATCCCCCAGTTGCAAGCTCTCAGCTGCGCGTCCCTAACCGAACGGTCAACTCGCCCGGTTCAAATGCTTTGATAAGCCAAACCGACTCTCAAATACACACACGATCTCTCTCTCTTTCTCTCTCTCCCACCCTCCATCTCCCTCTCTGAAGACGGTTGCCTAACTGGGCTTCTCCTTAAACCAATGGCCAACACACTAACCATTTACCCACAATAATAATAATAATAATAATAATAATAATAATAATAATAATAATAATAATAATAATAATAATAATAATAATAATAATAATAATAATAATAATAATTCTCTTGCGTGCGCGACATTCCCGAGCAAGAGCACTATATAGGACTATATCTGTTTGTTTTCTACCACATACAGTGACTTGTGCAGTGACATTTCGGAGCTTTTTCAAAATTCTACGAATTTCTCACCCTCAGCTCTTGGTGATACTTAAGTAAGTAAAGGAACTCGGACTAACAAACAATCAGAGACGGTTCTGAAATTAGTATTTCAACAGGCTTGGCATACTGACATGTAATAACAATAGGAAACTACATTTCTGCTCATTTCCATAGTACTGTAAGTTACACCTCGCCAGTGAAGCCTGAGGCTATTTACGACAGCTGATAGAGGAGCTGCTGAGTATCCAACTAGCGTCCGGATTGATGATTCAACGTAAACACACCCACCCAAAATACTCAAGTACCCTTTGCTGCTAATTGCCTTGAGAGATGCTGGGATGCCTGAAGTTTGCCAGGAAAAGGTCCGTATTAGAGCCTTCTGATATTATTTTATGTTAGCACTAGCAAGAAACCCGTGCTTCGCTACAGTATTATACTGAAATTTATATGAAATTTATAATTAAATGCTTAACCTTTTATATATATAATCGGCCGAAATTCACGATCTGATTCGTTTTCTGAGAGAATCCGCCAAAATTCGCGATCTGACTCGTTTTCTAGCAAGATACCCGTGCTTCGCTAGGGCATTATAATGAAATTTAAAAATGAATGCTTAACGTTTAATATATAATCCGCCGAAATTCGCGATCTAACTCGTTTTCTGAGAGAATCCGCCCAAATTCATTATCTGACTCATTTTCTGAGAGATTACGGCAAAGTTTCTCCCATTTTTCATTCTTTCCAGCAATCGTTTCCGTACTTTCCGGGCTAGGTCCAGGTATTCCACCCGGTCAGATGGGTCCCTAAATCTTTGCCATCTTTTCCCATAAGCATTTTTAATACAGATCAAATCCTTGAGGAGATCCGCTGTGGTGTATTCTTGGGTGCCTTAGTAGAACTGAACCCGTGGCCGGACTGCATTCGTAGTCATTACCCGTCCAGGACTCGTTTCCAGCACGGTCTGCACATTTTGACGACGGTCCAAAATAATATTAGGCCTAATATTATTATTATTAATATTATTACTATTATTATTATTATTATTATTATTATTATTATTATTATTATTATTATTATTATTATTATTACTATTCTGGACCACACAGCAAGATGCAAGACCGCAACTTGGCGGTAAATTACATCTGCTGCCATTGTCATTGCTGACAATGTGACCAGCACCATTGTCGCACGTAGGAAAGTGCGCGGGATTTCTGCCGATACGGATGGCATACTTCCGTGCATTACTGACCTTACTATAGAGATGAACAACTGCACGGAAATCTCATTCCTATCGTTTATTTCAAATGTGTTTATATTTAGAATATATTTATATATACCGACGGCTTACTTCTAAAACCACGTATCTCCCAATGCTCTTCCTATGCAATATTTTCCTTAAGAGTGGTCACGCCTCCCAGCCACAAATGGATACATAGCCCATCAGAACAATTTTCGTTGTGTTCATTTTCCTATGTTAACGCGTCAAGGAAAATGGACCTTAAATACATTATATTGTGGGAATGTGTAAATTTGCCATGCAAACAATATCCCTACAACACGGTATGATATGGTCCATTTTCCTTTACACATCAGCATAGGAAAATGAATACAACGAAAGTTATTTTGATGGACTGCATATTCGTATGTGGCTGGGGGGGGGGGGTGACCAGTCTTAAGGAATATAATGGGTAGAAAGAGCATTGGGACATACGAGGTTTTAGAAGTAAGCCGTCGATATGAATGTTTAGTCATCAGCCCGAAGGCTGGTTGAATCCTCAACATCCCACCATGAGCTGTCATAGATGGCCTAGGCATCACTGAAGAGGCGTACGAGGGAATGAGGAGTGAGGTAGTTTCCCATTGCTTTCCCCATCGAGCCAGAATTTGCTATTACATATCAGTCTGCCAAGCCCACTGAAATGCATACACCAACCGACCCTATGAGCAACAGTTTCACGCCATTCATAGCAGGGACTGGCTGCGTAAGGAATGGCATTACTAGTATCGCTCATACCTCAGTCACTTTCATATTGTCAAAGCCAAGGATAAGACAGAGACAGATCAATGAAAGTAACAAAATTGCTCTAGCCCATACCAGAAGACTTAGTGCAGTGTAAATACTAGGTCACGCCAGCAAAGGCATTGTATTTATACGCCAGGAGAATCTACTGTAATCTAAGAACGTTCTCCAAAGGAAAATATGGCACTTGAAAACGAACCCAGGAGAGATTAAAATGGTCGTTTTATGATCAGAACAAGTATATTGAAAATCCACAGTCTGTTTCCAGTCATACGACCGGGTCAGGAATGGAATGAATAAAGCCCCATCTAGCGACGAGGATAGGAATTGTGCCGGCTGCCGAAGCTGTCGCACTCCTCTATGGCAATAATTAATGAATGACAAGTGAAATGAAATTATATTGGAGAGTGCTGCTGGAATGAATGACGAGAGGGAAAACCCGAGTACCCGGAGAAAAACACGTCCCGCCTCCGCTTTGTCCAACACAAATCTCACATGGAGTAACCGGGATTTGAACCACGGAACCCAGCGGTGAGAGGTCGGCGCGCTGCCACCTGAGCCACGGACGCTCCTTATAAGTACATTATGAACAGTAAAATCAATTGGTCTCACCTCCTTTTTCACCGCACCGCCGTTAAATTGATTTAACGCCAACACCCCCCCCCCCAAAAAAAAACAAATAAGAGTAGAAGGCGTGTTTCCATATGTTTAAAGGAGATTCCATATACCAATGTCCACGTCTGTTACCTTCAGTTTCGAGATATAAGTATCCCCATAAACATAATTCACGTTTTTCACTTCCATTTACACGCCCCCTCCCCCCGCTTTAAGTGAATTTTCCGGAAAAAATAATACTTGTTTCTTTAATAATAAAGGATCTTCTAAACACCGATTATCACGACTCTAACATCTTCAGTTTTTGAGACATGTTTCCTCATGAAAGGAATTCATTTTCACTCCTGCCACCCAAGATGATCCCCCCCCAAACGCGTTTTTTTTTTTTTAAGAGATCCAAATACCAATTTTCACGTCTGTAACAACTTTAGTTTTTATTAGATGTAAGTATCCTCATACAATTAATTCAATTATTTTTTCATTTCTTTCAAATTCACCCCCCCCCCTTCATAGGATTTTCTCAGAATACGTGTTTCTTTACTTTTAAAGCAGATTCCAAATACAAAATGTCACGTCTGCAACATCTTCAGTTTTGAGATATCAGTATCCTAATTAAAATAATTCAACCCACCCAAGTGATTTTTCCGAATACTAAAAACACACGTTTTCTTAATAGAGATAACAAAATTGCCATGTTTCACTTCTGTATCATGTTAAGTTTTTTAGATATACTGTAGAAACTCTCATTTTAAAATTTCGCCCTTTTATGCTCCCCTTAATTGGAGTTTCAAAAACAAATGACCTATGTTCCTTTACTTTTACAGGAGATTCCAAATACCAGTTTTTGCGTCTGTAACATTTTACGTCTCTGAGATATACTGTAGATATAGTCTTTCTAAAAATTAACCCCAATTTATCACCCCTGTACAACCCCCATGAATTGGATTTTCCAAAAACAAAAAAATACGTGATTCTTTATCTTTAAACGAGATTCCATATACCAATTTTCAGGTCTGTACGATAATATCTTCAGTTTCTGAGGTATACCACTATGTGATCAAAATATCCGGACACCTGGCTGAACATAACGTACAATTTCGTGGCGCCCTCCATCGGTAATGCTCGAATTCAATATGGTGTTGGCCCACCATTAGCCTTGATGACAGCTTCCACTCTGGCAGGCATACGTTCAGTCGGGTGCTGGAAGGTTACTTGGAGAATGGCAGCCCATTCTTCACGGAGCGCTGAACTGAGGAGAGATACCGATATCGGTCGGTGAGGCCTGGCACGAAGTCGGCGTTCCAAAACATCCCAAAGGTGTTCCATAGGATTCAGGTTGGGACTCTGTGCAGGCCAATCCATGACAGGGATGTTATTGTCGTATAACCACTCCGCCACAGGCCGTGCATTATGAACAGGTGCTCGATCGTGTTGAAAGGTGCAATCGCCATCCTCGAAGTGCACTTCTACAGTGGGAAACAAGAAGGTGCTTAAAACAATGTAGGCCTGTGCCGTGATAGTGCCACGCAAAACAGCAAGGGGTGCAAGCCCCTTCCATGAAAAGCACGACCACACCATAACACAACGCCTCCGAATTTTACAGTTGGCACTACACACGCTGGCAGTTGACGTTCACCGGGCTTTCGCAATACCCACACCCTGCCATCGGATCGCCACATTGTGTACCGTGATTCGCCACTCCACACAACGTTTTTCCACTGTTCAATCGTCCAATGTTTACGCTCTTTACACCAAGCGAGGCATCGTTTGGCATTGACCTGCGTGATGTGTGGTTTATGGGCAGCCGCTCGACCATGAAATCCAAGTTTTCTCACCTCCCGCCAAACTGTCATAGTACTTGGAGTGGATCCTGATGCAGTTTGGAATTCCGGTGTGATGGTCTGGCTAGATGCCTGCCTATTACACTTTACGAGCCTCTTCAACTGTCGGTGGTCTCTGTCAGTCAGCAGACGAGGTCGGCCTGTACGCTTTCGTGCTGTACGTGTCCCTTCACGTTTCCACTTCACTATCACATCACAAACAATGGACCTAGGGATGTTTAGTAGTGTGGAAATCTTGCGTACAGACTTCTGACACAAGTGACACCGTATCACCTGACCACGTTCGAAGTCCGTGAGTTCCGCGGAGCGCCCCATTCTGCTCTCTCACGATGTCTAATGACTACTGAGGTCGCTGATATAGAGTACCTGGCAGTAGGTGGCAGCACAATGCACCTAAGATGAAAAACGTATGTTTTCGAGGTGTCCGGATCACATAGTGTAAGTAACCTCATTAAAGGCATTCAGCTCCTTATTCATCTTATTTCACCCCTCCTATTGGGATTTTCAGAAAACAAAAAAAATAAAAAATACGTGTTTCTTTGTTTTAAAGGAGATTCTAAATGTTAATTTTTCATCCGTAAACTTTTACATTTTGAGATATAGATACACTCATTTTAAAAATGCACCCCCCTTTTTACCCCCACTATTTGGATTTTCCATAAACAAAAAATACATATTACTTCATTTTTAAAGGAATTCCCAAATACCAATTTTCAGGTCTGTAATATCTCCAGTTTCTGAAATATAAGTAGCCTCATTAAAGGAATTCAACCCCTTTTCACCCCACTTCATATCTCCTATTGGGATTTTCCGAAAACAAAAAGTACGTGTTTCTTTACTTTAAAGGAGATTCGAAATACCCGTTTTTACATCTGTAAACTTTTAAAGTTTTGAGATATAGATACAGTCATTTTAAAATTCACCCCCCTTTTAACCCCCTTAGCGACCGAATATCCAAAAATCCTCTCTTAGCGAGCACCTACATATTAATATTAATGTATGCCCAAGAAATCAGTTCATTATGTCTAGTAGTTTTGGCTCGGCGATGATGAATCAGTCATTCAGTCAGTCAGTCAGTCAGTCAGTCAGTCAGTCAGGACATGTTCTTTTATATATATAGATTGGTGCAGATGTTATGGAAATTCAACCGAGGAAAAATCCTTGTTACTATTTGAAGTGATTTTGATCAATTCTGGGAGAATTAACTTAAGAACGGCAACCAAAGTTCAAAAACATGTACCTATGGTGAGAGGATGTCTAAACCTTAACTGTGTAGGCCTCTCCTGGTAGTGCTCGTAGCAATAGATGTAATTTGGTCTACTTGCAAGCAAGGTTTCATTCATACGCCAACGCCACATAAATCAGTGCGAGGGTGTAGCATTTACAAGTGGACAATTGAAAGGGGAACGCATGGTAACAAGATGGGTGACATGGTGCTGGTTTATTGGTGACAGCAGCTCGTTACTTGAAAGTTTATTTGCCTAAGGCTATTTTAATGTTGAAGACCGAACAGGTCAACTCAGTCCGTTGCGGCTGCTAGTTCACTATTCGGGAGACAGGTGGGTTCGAATTTGCCTTGGCTCATCCTCGAAATTTCCGTTGTTTTCCATTCCAAGTACAGGAAAATGCCTGTATTTTCAGTCAAGACCATTAAAGGCATATTTATCTCCATTATTCTACTATATTGCATAATACGTTAACTAACTTCCGCACTTCAGAGGAAGGTCTATTCTATGTACAAAAAATGTATTGTCTTAATCGGAGATGAAGAAAATTTAAATTACATTTTAGCTGCATAACCAGTCCAAATGAGTGGAATATTTAATAGCTACTTGGTCGAATGGATACAGCATAGGCCTAATATTAACAATAATACACAAAATTATTCTTGTTTAGTTGGTGCTTACGTGGCGATATTCGTCATGTCTACCTCTTAGTCCCGTTTGTTGATACGGGGTCGGGGACACCATTCCTGACGCCAACCTCAGCTGATGAACTATTGAATATGAAATGAATGATGGTGTATGAAAATGGGTGAGGAGGTTGTGCCTCTGAATAGGAACTGTCTCGGCATTTGACTGGAAGTGAAAAGGGGAAAACTACAGAAAACCATTCTTAGGATAGCCTATGGTGTGATTCGAACCCAGCTGTCTCCCGAATGCAGAGATTGGTTCCATAGCTGTAGCGCATTAGTATCATAGTCAGAGTCAACAGCAAGGAAATAGTGTAATAGAACGATTTCATTGCGAGAGCTGGAAATAGAACTGTAGTGTATGAGGTGATGGATAAATGTGGGGAAAATATGAAAGTTAAGAAGAATGGGAAGCATTTACCGGACTTCTGTGCTAGTATGGGATTGTCAGTTACGTATACTTCCTTCAAGCATTAGGCTATTCACCGCTATAAATGGGAGGGTACGGGCTGCCGATCCATTAAGGACTATATCACAACAAGGCCACGACCGCATCTTTGCCGTTCCTAGCCCGTGCAATTACACCTGCACACGTAGACAATACCATCGCACAGAGGTACAGATGAACAATCAACAATTGCCGCATCTCTGGAGACGTGAAATGTAAGAAGTCCACTTCCACTATGGTCGATGTTTTACTGTCTGCTGGATACGTTTGGCAAGACGGTCTCAGATTCTTCCACATTGTATCAATCGCCCTAGCTATCGCCTCTTCCCTCACCTCTTTCACTTCTCTCGTCATCAAATTTGTGCCTACCATAACAGCTAAGTTTCGAATCCCGACATGAATGATATTTGTCATGTTCCCGGATAAATACACACTGACGACGTCTGGCAACGAACACACCAAGTTTGGGCGAGCCGACTTCGATGCTAAATGCCTCACTCCATTCTGTCATGGCACATTATTCACACGCGTCGACAGACCAAGTGCTGGCTCTCGTCCAGCACGACAATTTTTGCAGTCGTGAGGCAGCGATTTGGTTCAGCTTTTCGCCTAGGGCTGCTCAGAGATGGAATAAGCAATGGCGGATGTCAGGGGAAATCGGACGTTTACCGGGTGCTGCTTTAAAGCGGGTTTCTACTTGGGAAGAAGTCAACAAGGTTGAAACTTCAGAATAGGACACGTTGTTAAACTGGGCGGAGCTCATGTAGTCACCTTCCTGGATGTCCGTATACGATCATGAGAAGTCGGTCCCCTTTGCAGAAAAACTGCCGCCAAATAATACAGTATTTCTCCGATGAATAGATTGTCGATCGGTGACCGTTTCCTTCCCTCTTCCTTGCCTATCCCTTCCAATCTTCCCATCCCCCACAAGGCCCCTGTTCAGCATAGAAGGTGAATTGGGATCATGTGATCTTCTCCTACGAGACTTCTTTCAGTTCGGTGGAGGTCTGGCCGGCTCATATTTATAGGCCGCGGGGAGCACGATGCGACAAAATACACTGACTGACAGAGCAAATGCAACACCAAGAAGGAGTGGTCAGAACTTTATGCCAATTGCAGGGTAGACTGACGTCACTGAGGTATGCTCATGATGTGAAATGCGCCGCTGTGCTGCGCACGTAGCGAACGATAAATGGGACACGGCGTTGGCGAATGGCCCACTTCGTACCGTGATTTCTCAGCCGACAGTCATTGTAGAACGTGTTGTCGTGTGCCACAGGACACGTGTATAGCTAAGAATGCCAGGCCGCCGTCAACGGAGGCATTTCCAGCAGACAGACGACTTTACGAGGGGTATGGTGATCGGGCTGAGAAGGGCAGGTTGGCCGCTTCGTCAAATCGCAGCCGATACCCATAGGGATGTGTCCACGGTGCAGCGCCTGTGGCGAAGATGGTTGGCGCAGGGACATGTGGCACGTGCGAGGGGTCCAAGCGCAGCCCGAGTGACGTCAGCACGCGAGGATCGGGGCATCCGCCGCCAAGCGGTGGCAGCCCCGCACGCCACGTCAACCGCCATTCTTCAGCATGTGCAAGACACCCTGGCTGTTCCAATATCGACCAGAACAATTTCCCGTCGATTGGTAGAAGGAGGCCTGCACTCCCGGCGTCCGCTCAGAAGACTACCATTGACTCCACAGCATAGACGTGCACGCCTGGCCTGGTGCCGGGCTAGAGCGACTTGGATGAGGGAATGGCGGAACGTCGTGTTCTCCGATGAGTCACGCTTCTGTTCTGTCAGTGATAGTCACCGCAGACGAGTGTGGAGTCGGCGTGGAGAAAGGTCAAATCCGGCAGTAACTGTGGAGCGCCCTACCGCTAGACAACGCGGCATCATGGTTTGGGGCGCTATTGCGTATGATTCCACGTCACCTCTAGTGCGTATTCAAGGCACGTTAAATGCCCACCGCTACATGCAGCATGTGCTGCGGCCGGTGGCACTCCCGTACCTTCAGGGGCTGCCCAATGCTCTGTTTCAGCAGGATAATGCCCGCCCACACACTGCTCGCATCTCCCAACAGGCTCTACGAGGTGTACAGATGCTTCCGTGGCCAGCGTACTCTCCGGATCTCTCACCAATCGAACACGTGTGGGATCTCATTGGACGCCGTTTGCAAACTCTGCCCCAGCCTCGTACGGACGACCAACTGTGGCAAATGGTTGACAGAGAATGGAGAACTATCCCTCAGGACACCATCCGCACTCTTATTGACTCTGTACCTCGACGTGTTTCTGCGTGCATCGCCGCTCGCGGTGGTCCTACATCCTACTGAGTCGATGCCGTGCGCAGTGTGTAACCTGCATATCGGTTTGAAATAAACATCAATTATTCGTCCGTGCCGTCTCTGTTTTTTCCCCAACTTTCATCCCTTTCGAACCACTCCTTCTTGGTGTTGCATTTGCTCAGTCAGTGTATATATAGGCGAGTGACCAAAAATTTGTGTCTTGCTAGGGGGTGGATGTCGTCTGACTGGGCTAGAGTGCTTCATCGGATAGATGACTGTCTCACATCGGGCCAGTAATTGGACATTCTGTGGAATATTATGGTTCCGAGTGTGAAATAGCGCTATCCAGATGAGGTAATAGAGCTCTTGAAAGACAACTCAAGTATACACGATCGAACGTCTTCAGGGCTGGTTTTCGGAGCAGCGGTGTAGTGGTTAGTGTGATTAGTTGCCACCCCCGGAGGCCCAGCTTCGATTCAAGGCCCTGCCACGAAATTTGAAAAGTGTTACGAGGACTGGAACCGGGTTCACTTAGCCTCGGGAAGCCAATTGGGTAGAGGGGGTTTCGATTCCCTCCTCAGCTATCCTCGAAGTGGTTTTCCGTGGTTTCCCAATTCTTCTGCAGGCAATTGCCGGGATAGTACCTAACTTAAGGCCACGGCCGCTTCCTTCCCTCTTTCTTGCCTATCCCTTCCAATCTTCCCATCCCCCACAAGGCCCCTGTTCAGCATAGAAGGTGAAGCAGCCTCGGCGAGGTACTGGTCCTGATCACCAGTTGTATCCCCGACCAAATGTCTCATGCTCCAGGACACTGCCCCTGAGGCGGTAGAGGTGGGATCCCTCGCTGAGTCCAGGTAAAAACCAACCCTGGACAGCTGGACAGCTATCGTAACTAATGATTGTGCACTGGCAACGGTATGCGGTGAGAGTCTTTAGAAAAATCATGTTCATTTAAGGTGGAGTACAGAAATCATGGACGTGGTCAGTTAATATTTTTTCATATTGATAATTTTGTGTCTTAACAATTAGGCCAGCTCTTCCTTTAAAATGGGCCTCAGAGGCATTACGTCTGAAATAAAAACATTTTTGTTATTTTCCATCAAGTCAGATCGTGGTTACATTACATCTCCACGCACATTGTATTGAATAACGTCTTGAGCAGTAATTTCATGCATTATCTTGTCTCACTGCTTGCTGAAAAATTATTATTACTAACCCATTGTTTCAGATGAGCATTAGAGGATTCATAATGTTTTATGGTGTAGATTCTGTGTCAGCGTTGTAAACTTAGCCCTATTAGGGGCTAAATCTAGACTTTTCTTGAGTTCCGGTTTAAAAGTAAATAATTCCTTAATTTTTAAATCCGACCTAGTGGCTGCGCAATTTAGTCACGTTGCTGTAAGCTTGGATTAGGGAGATAGCGGGCTCGAACCCCTCTTTTGGCCACCTTGAAGATGGTTTTCTGTGGTTTCCCACTTGCACACCAGGCAAATGCTGGGGCTGTACCTTAATTAAGGCCACGACCGCTTCCTTCCCACTCCTAGCCCTTTCCTCTCCCATCGTCTCGATAATACCTGTTTGTGTCGGTGCGAGGTGAAGCAAATTGTAATAATAATAATAATAATAATAATAATAATAATAATAATAATAGTTTAAAGACGGGAATTTGCGTACGGAAGGAATTAGAGAATTCACTGGAATGCATCTAACGCTGGGTTCGGAAAGTGACATTAATTAGGTTTAATCATGAAGACTACTAAGCCTCGATTACGAAACAACATGGCTCACATGATCTGAAGTCCCTTCTTTACATGCAATTGCTGATAAAATGTATTATCGTCGTGTTTGTGGTACACTTTTCGATAAGAATATGCGGGGAGAAAGCGAACTAATTTATTTCAGCAAGATGATTGGCAGGCCTTTCATTTGGTGCAGGAGAAAGAAGGGTGAAACCTCTCCACAGCGAACTAAGAGGAGATAAGTAACGTAAACTTGGCGTGGCTGACACGTCCTACTTGCACACACCGACGCTCACATTTACCGAGTGGTCAGCAGCCATCGCTAACGTATCAACCATGGAATCAGCAAGTAGAATACAACAGATCAATCCTAGCAATTGGGCATAACGCTAACTTCTTCTTTAATTTTTTTTATTGGTTATGTGTATATGGAAAGTGGAATATCGTTCTTTTTTTACAACTTGCTTTTCCGACTCGTTGGCTGAATGTTCAGCGTACTGGCCTTCGGTTCAGAGGGTCCCGGGTTCGATTCCCGGACGGGACGGGGATTGTAACCTTAATTGGTTAATTCCAGTGGCCCGAGGGCTGGGTGTTTGTGCTGTCCCCAACATCCCTGCAACTCACACACCACACATAACACTATCCTCCACCACAATATCACGCAGTTACCTACAAATGGCAGGTGCCGCCCACCCTCATCGGAGGGTCTGCCTTACAAGGGCTGCACTCGGCTAGAAATAGCCATACGAAATTATTATACAACTTGCTTTACGTCGCACCGACACAGATAGGTCTTATGGCGACGCGGCAATAGGAAAGGCCTAGGAATAGGATGGAAGCGGCCGTGGCCTTAATTACGGTACAGGCCCATCATTTTCCTGGTGTTTGATACCATGGTCAACAGACCGGACATACTGTATGTAAAGTCTGTCAGGTAACCTGTGTAGCTATAACGTCTCTAATGGTCTATTTGTAACTAAGGATTGGACAATAAAGGTAGCGATCGGCCCTTGCCCGGGAGTACAAATCGGAAGCAATGGAGAACCACTCCCAATTTTACCATCAGCAGAAATGTAACTTCTGTTAGTTATTTCTTTTACCTGAGGCTGAGTGCATCCCATTTCGGTCTCTCAAACCAGTTTTGAAATCGTGGTAGACCAGGAATCGAACCTACGCCAAACGTGTGGATGACCTTAGACCACGGCAGAGATACGAAATTACACACTTCCAGCACTCTCCACTTCCATGGCGATATATTCCACATTTTTCGTAGTTTAAGACTGAAAAAAAAAAAAACCAGTTGTACTTCACATTTTCTGTCGGTTGAATGTCGCACTAAACGTTTCCAACAACGATGAGATAGGGGAAGGGCTTAGTCTGTGATGGAAGTTCTGTGGTTTAAACTAAGGTACATCTACAACTTTGCCTGGTACTAAAGTGGGAAATCTCGGGAAATCATCTTCACGGCTGCTGGTGATAGGATTCGAAACCACCATCTCTTGAATACAGGCTGTCTCACACGGTTGAGGCGCTGGCGTTCTGTCCCCAAATTGGCAGGTTCGTTCATGGCTCAGTCCGGTGATATTTCAATGTGCTCAAGTACGTCAGCCTCATGTCGGTAGATTTACTGGCATGCAAAATAAATCCTGCGGGACAAAATTCAGGTAACCGACAAAACTAGTTAGTGGGACATTTAATAATTAGCAATAACTGAATGCATACTTACCCTCAGCGCTCACCCAGCTCGATCGGGAACATACCATAAACGAGGAGACATTGGGTAAAATCAACATCAAGTGCCGAATCGTGAGAAATATAAATACAGTATCTTCAAGCTGTTAGAACTATACTGTAAATGTCCGTAGAAATGAACTCTTCTGCAGGAATTGTTTTAGAAGTTAGTTCTGCTCTTTTTCCTGAACAGGAATAAATTGAGCAGATGGATACCCACTGGACACCACTTCAGCTTCTTCTGATAATTATGAGTGACATAACTCTATTTGTCGCTGAAAATTACTGTGAGAATACTTCATTGTTTCATATGAGAGAAACATTGGAGCTCTAACTCAGAGGTGCCCAGCTGGGCGACCGTTGAGGCTAGTCCATTACGGCCGGGCTGGCCTGACGTAAATGCTTACGTAACAAGCATACGTCACAGTGAAGCGAGAGAGCGAACGCACTTTGCAGGGAAGGGAGGAGCGACATTGGATTGTGACTGAAGTACAACAACAATGTAAATGTGTCTACCAAACAGATGTAGAGTAGGCCTATGCCTCCAAATAAATAACCTAACTGATGTCAATCCTGGTAAGCATGATTGGATTTTTGGCGAGTTTAGCAGATAATTTTAACCAACAAGTCACACTAAAAATGTTTCTAAAGCACCTCTTAAAATTTAACTGCGAAGACTGTAATGCATTACGTACATTGCAAAAGATTTGAGATTATAGGCCTTGTATCCGGTCGAAAAACATAAACTATAATGAAAATAAATAACTTATATCTTACAACGTAAACTGAAAATGATGTGATTTCTGCCCTCCATCTTTCATTATTTCCTATCCACATTTCGTCGGGTTGAGTGGCTCAGACTGTTGAGGCGCTGGCCTTCTGACCCCAACTTGGCAAGTTCGATCCTGGCTCAGTCCTGTGGTACTTGAAGGTGCTGAATTATGTCAGCATTGTGTCGGGGTTTCGTGGCACGTAAAAGAACTGCAGCGGGACAAAATTCCCGCACCTCAGCGTCTCAGAAAACCGTCAAAAATAGTTAGCGGGACGTAACAGCAATAACATAATGATATTATTGCCTAGATTTTGAACTCGGTGTGCCGCAGTGATCGAGAGTGACTCGGAGAACTTCGCCCAGCCTTGACGGTCTGTGACGTAATCACAACGTCATTGTGGCTGAATTACATACATTCATCGCCTGCCTGCCCGCCCGCTTACAGTGCTATGCTCCCACGGGAAGAAATGCCCAGCATGAGCAGCTCTGTTCTAACTGGACGAAGACATTATCCCCTGGTATACGTGTGTAGGTTAACCAACACAAGAATAATAAAGGCTACTGTATACTTAATTCATCCTTCTTCCTGAGCTTTTTTTCAATTTATTGGGGTCGGCAAATAATGTTGACTTCACCGAGTTTTATGGCCGGATGCCCTTCCTGTCTCCAACCCTATGTGGAGGGATGTATTCATTATTGCGTGTTTCTGCGGTGGTTGGTAATATGGTGTGTTGTACGTAAATGAAGAGAAATGTATTGAGACGAACAGAAAGGAATTTAGCATACGCAATTAAAATTCTCGGTCCGGTTGAGAATCGAATGTGGGACCCCTGAGCCAAAGACCAATACGCTACCTATTCAGCCAGTGAACGTGTACTTAACTCCCTCATGGTATATTTATTTTAATGCGACGGGAGGAGTACACTGGGGTAAACAGCACCTCATTGAAAAGTATTTATCGTCGCCTTAAGACCTATCTGTGTCGTTGCGACGTAAAACAAATAGCAAAAGAAAAAGTATTTAAAAATGTGACAGGTAACTGGTTGTCACTCGCTGACTAATGCATCGTCAGGAGTGCCAGCTCTTACTGCAACAGACTGGAAAATTATTATATATTATTCAGAGATAAATAACTGAAATTTACGAGAGATCTGTGAGGCTCGAATGTGCAGTGTGCTGATAAGAACATTGGAATGACTTGGAAAATTACTCTTCGAAGTGATCGTTCCTTAACAGAAATGTGTCAAGCATAGCCATCCAGTTATGCTAGAAGCGCCCGTCTCCTGAACTGACTGATCAGAGGGCCCCGGGTTGGAATCAAGATCGGGCTGGGGGATTTTAACTGCTCTTGCTCGGGACTGGGTGTTTGCCTTCGTGTTAATACGTTACTCATCATTTATGTACAACACATCTCCATATACAGGATCACATAAACACGCAATAGTAGGCCTACATATATCCCAGCACATAGGATAGGCGTCAGGAAGGGCATCAGGTCATAAACTGATGTAAAGTGATACAAAGTGCCGACCGCAAGTTACTGGTAAAAGACCAGGAATAAGAAGACATCCCGATCTTGGAGAAGTGTGCGTCTGCCTGCTTCCCGTAGACTCCATGGGGCTAGAACGGGGCTCATTCAGCACAGCACCTGTCTGATGTGATAGGCAACGGATCCGGTCAAGGACGTCAAGCAATAGAGCTCAGAATGTCATCACGCTGACTACAAGACATACCAAATTCTGGAGGTAGGCCTAATATGCCGTCGTCTTGGTATTCAAATGCTCTAAATGCATAGACTGTATGTGATGAATATATGCTGTAGATTGTATTCCTATACTATCTCTACGCTCATTCAAATTAAAAGCGTTCCTTCAGTTTTTAAATTCTAGTTTGAGGAATTTGGGGTTTTCTACTTGATTTGACGAAAATTAAGATTCCGTATTTAATACCGTTCTTATTTCAATCCCTGTTTCTTGACATGTTGTTTCTATTATATGCTGTGATTCACCGAATGGAATTTTTGGCATTCTAACTGTTAAAAAGCCAACACTGAAAATCATGTCTCCTAACCAGTCATGAAAACAGCTTCGGTGGTTAAATAGTTTCTCATGTTTTAGTTAAGAAGACATACGGATACAGACGGGGTCGGGGATAATATCCCCTCCCCACTCCCATGGCGCCGAAGAGCTGCATGAAAACTAGGGCAGAAAGCTACAGTAACGCTTAACTCAACTAGCTGCAAGATCCCTAGTAGACGAAAGGAGTTACTGCAGTGCGTAATACCTGTCTATCAACCGCTTCAGAGTACAGAGTAGGCCTACATACGCGCAATCTGTTTCTCAATGTTGACGTTTCACTTGTTGCTAACAGGTCACACTACAGTAATTGGCTTCAGTAGTGAGATCCAGACTTTGTATGCTTGTAGGTCGGTTAGAATTCAGCGTATTTTATCGTGTGAACGCTTAATAGCGTTTGCACGTAAACCGAAAATACACTAATAAATGAGTAAGGAAAGTGAATTCTAACGTCCACGTACTCTGAGTTGAAGAGTGTTGACTCTTTCTCTTTTATGACAATCCGTAAATTTACTTGGTAACTCATGGATAAGTGCGAATTCTTTGAGTGTTCATAATATTTTTATTAATTATTGATAAGATAAACGCAATATCATTAAGGAAAAAATCAGTATTGAAAGATATCTTGAGAGCTGCTTAGGAAATAATTATGATGAGGATTGATCGTTTAATTTAAGAGATATAATATCTAGGTCATAGACACCACATAAGATAGACAGACAATTCTAAACTGAAAATTTCTGTTATGACCATCCTATCAGGTTTCAGCTAATATAGAAAGTAAAAAGTATACTTCCTTCAGGTGAAACTTCATTAAAAGTTCAGCGTAGGCCCTACTCTATAATTAATTCATATTTAGACCTAATTATAAGGTTTGGTCGACACATTCATTTAAATACTCGTAGTTCAAATATTTGAGCATGTAATTAAATAATAATAATAATAATAATAATAATAATAATAATAATAATAATAATAATAATAATAATAATAATAATAGCAATAATAATAATAATAATAATAATAATAATAATAATAGTACCGTGTGAAGTCATTTCAATTTGACGCCATCTGGCTGTCTTCTCATCAATTTTTACGTTCTGTATTACTCTAGGCCTACTAGATGGCAGACCGAGTAAACCGAAACTCTCTTGGGTGTCTATGGCTGAGATTGTAATGAATTTTGTCGGGTAAACACCAAATGTGTCACCAGAGTTCTTTTACATGCCGACATCGCACGACATGGAGTGTCGAATGGAATTTTTTCCGCCCTTCAAATATCCGACCACCTCTGCCGGGTTTGAACCCGCTATCTTGGGATCAGGAGGCCGAAACTCTACCACTAATCCACAGAGGCAGCTAGTAGTTAAATACATTAACGTAAATGAAAAGTGTGGTCCAATTGAAACATCCGATCCTGTGAGATCTCTGAAGTGAAGCTACAGTAGGCCTACATTGACTGTGATCTGTACCTGGTCAAGTAACGAGAGCTGTTGGCATCACAAGAACTTGGAAAATAAACTTACCTGCTGCAATCAGATCCCTCTCAGGTTGATTCATCCGTGATCCCACAGGTTTAATGGCAACAGTAATCAGTTCACAACCGCCAGGACGTCCCTAAGCTTTAAGGTAATGAGAATGAGCAAAATAATGTTTATTCAACAAAACACTAGTAGGCCTACATGAAACTAACAAACATTAAAAATGAGAAAATCGACACTAGGAAGTAGGCTATATATTAAAATTGTCAATTGTGTGTGCCTGATATATATAGGGGCCTATATATATAAGGGAGAGAGAGAGAGAGAAGGACAGATAGAGTTTTATAAGCAAAGTGAACTGCTTTAAATCCTGACAACTACAATTCTAATTCGGATGATAGGAAGATGGAAAAATTCCCGTTGAAAAATCGCATCGGGCCGATGACTTAGATGTTAGGCCCCTTTTAACAACAAGTGTCATCTTTATCAAAAATCACACGATGCCAGCAACAACATCCAGTGTTAGAAAAGGAATAACATTAATAATAATAATAATAATAATAATAATAATAATAATAATAATAATAATAATAATAATAATGGTTTTACGTCCAACTGACTACTTTCGCCGGGCTGAGTGGCTCAGACGGTTGAGGAGCTGGCCCTCTGACCCCAACTTGGCAGGTTCGATCCTGGCTCAGTCCGGTGGTATTTGACGGTGCTCAAATACCGTCAGACTCGTATCGGTAGATTTACTGGTACATAAAGGACTCCTGCGGACTAAATTTCGGCACCTCGGTGTCTCCGTAAACCGAAAAAGTATTTAGTTTGGACGTAAGGCATAATAAAATTATTATTTTTTATTATTATTATTAACTGACTACTTTTTCGGTTTTCGGAGACGCCGAGATGCCGGAATTATGTCCGGCGGAATTTATTTTACGTGCCAGTAAATCTACTGACACGGGGCTGACGTAGGCTATAAGAGCACCTTCAAATACCATATCCTTGACCCGTCTATTCCACCACTACATGATGAATTGAAGGACCGGATAATTTAATAGCACTGTAAATATTAAATTAATGCTTTCCTTATATTTATCTACACAGTTCTAGTGATATTTTAACTCCTTAATACAATCATCCAACACTGTTCTTGAAATAGACTACACAATCCTGCGGGTTATCCTCGCCTCCATCGTTGCAGAACACTGCTTAACATCTTTTGCTGTACACTTCCCTTAATGACATTGATAACAGCTTTCTCCTAATTGGATGTAAAACCAAGCCACAATACCTTCTCTTAAGAGAAAAGGAATCAAGCTGTGAGGTTTGGGGTGAAGACATAAACAAAAAGAAGTAATGTCATTAATATCAGAAAATTCAAGTCATATGTTTCGCTCATAGAGGTGTAAATAAAACCCAGTTCCTTGGCTGAATGATCAGCGTACTGGTATTCAGTTCGATGCTGGCCGGATCGTCGGTTTTAATCCTGTTTGATTTATTTATCTGGCTCGGGAGCTGGGGATTACTGTTCGCCTGAACACACTGAACACACTAACAACCAACCCAAAAACACGTACTAGTCTAGTGAATACACCACTCCACATAGGGTTGATGGCAGGGAAAAGGTGAAATGGCGTATGGCTTTTAGTGCCGGGAGTGTCCGAGGACATGTTCGGCTCGCCAGGTGCAAGTCTTTCGATTTGACTCCCTTAGGCGACTTACGCGTCATGATGATGAAATGATGATGAAGACGACACATAGGCCTACGCCCAGTCCCCGTGCCAGAGAAATTAACCAATGATGGTTAAAATTCCCGACCCTGCCGGGAATCGAACCCGGGACTCCTGAGATCAAAGGCCAGCACGCTAACCATTTAGCCATTAAGTCGAACGACGGCAGGAAAGGCATCAAGCTGTAAAATTGGACTTAGTGCACATCTCGTTTCGACTCCAACTAATTGGGAAAATGTCAAGCAGAGGAACAAGAAGAACAATAACATAGTTCTTAAACAATATTTTGTACTATCATATACAATCGTAATTCTGTCTTGAGTTTCATAGCCTACACGTACAGTGAACATTGCAGACTGGGTAAGAAACTAGTAAACAAGTTGAAACTAATCTTGTCATTTAAGAGCATATTAGTATTATCTTCCGTTACGCCGTTAGATTGTTACAGGATATTATTTATTGGTGTTGTCATTTACAGTATGGTAGATCAAAAGCTCAAATAATAGTTTAATTCAAATCTCCGCGTAACACTGCACCAATGCATTTATTATTATTACTACGGTATTATTATTATTATTATTATTATTATTATTATTATTATTATTATTATTATTATTATTATTATTATTAAACATCACTTGATAAAACTGGTGTTATTTGGCAGTCAAATGTTTATTCTCGAGATCCACACGACTCTTTCTAATGTACACACCGTTGAAACTATTTTTATCTCCGTGTTCGTGAGCTATGCGGGCTTGCGCATAGCTATCAGCAAATAAGAGTACACAAAGAAAGTAAAGAAACTTAATGAACCGAAGACAAACAGATATGGCGGACACTTCCCTTACTCCCTCTCTGCTATTTTTCTTTGGGGCGTGCTACTTATTCGAAATTTTGCAATGGGTTTGAGTCAATGGCTTGTTGGCTGCCAGAGTCTCGGCATTCTAGCACGTGACCGAAGCGCTTGCTTTATGGAATGTATTGTATGTAAAGAACGGAGGGGGCAAGCAGAAGTAGGGGAACCGTGGAGAGGAGAAGGAGAAAAAGTGGGGTAAAGCAAGATAGGGTGTGACAACATTGCAAAAACCACGCCCACTTGCGGAGCGTTAATCCAATCAGCCATAAGCATCTTTAATCTTGGAGATTTACCAATCCTTCCCCATACCCGTCCTCCTCCGCAAGTGAGACATGCATTACCTATTCACACTTGTAAGAACTGTCATTCTCTCGAGTGTCGTACCTGTCCCTACAGTTCAATTTTGATAAAGAAGTCTGAAATGACGAGCGAAGAAGTAGTAACTAACTAACAAGTGAATGCTAAATGGGAGCTGTTAAATCTCTGTTAATGCTAAGCATTCCTAATTATCACTTACTTGAAGAAGGTGGGTTTGGCACCAGCCATTCATGTCGGTGAATCAGCCGACTGCAGTACTATATTTGGCTTGAAGACTGTTCAGTGCCAGTTAGTAAGTCCTGGGGCTGAATTGTGCAATTACTCGTAGCTCTTGAACCAAAGATCCCGGATCGGACTTTGTTCATGCCAGACAGTTCGCACCTCCCTGCCTGACGGGTCAATAAATCTGTCGCAAGGATGTTAGTTAGTGGATTGTATTTAGCTCTTGATGGTGAAGGGACTCCTCATGCAGACAGACGAGTAGGGAAAACAACGCCGACCTTTGACATTCGACCTACCTCCTTAATTACATAAATTCTTAACCTACGAAAGCCTATTTACAAGTACGGTATGTCAATTACTATGCTACTTAAACGGAATACAGTCGATCAGTGTTATTGTTAGTCCGACTCGTTGGCTGAATGGTCAGCGTACTGGCCTTCGGTTCAGAGGGTCCCAGGTTCGATTCCCGGCCGGGTCGGGGATTTTAACCTTCATTGGTTAATTCCAATGGCCCAGGGGCTGGGTGTTTGTGCTGTCCCCAACATCCCTGCAACTCACACACCACACATAACACTATCCTCCACCACAATAACACGCAGTTACCTACACATGGCAGATGCCGCTCACCCTCGTCGGAGGGTCTGCCTTACAAGGGCTGCACTCGGCTAGAAATAGCCACACGAAATTATTATAGTGTTATTGTTGTATTCCTATTGTGGGAACAGGAAACGTTTGTTTGTTTCTTGTTCTTGATAGGCCCTGAAGTAAATACTGATATAAACGATACCAAAGCAATTAATAGTTCCTTTGTAACACATTGACAGGGAATTACGGCGCACTGAATTTGTTCTATTTCTCCTTGCAATAGAAGATTAGATTGCCAATATAGATTAGGAAAGTCTGTTGGATTTTTTCAACCACTAGGCCTAACTCTTTCATTCCAGCATTCAAATCTTTAAACGCTGGATATTTCGTTTTCAAATTTATTGACACATTGAACAGGACATACCTGCTTTACATCCACGCACTAGAAAATAACTGTTATTTTTGAAGCTTGTGTAGGCTACTTTACACTTCCATCACTTTGGAGAAATTCGCATTCTCGTGTCATAAGTTAGTCCGTAGGAACCAGCTTATCGCTTTCGGAGAATAATCTAACGTCAAGATGCATTTCGTTATAACAGGGTGTTTCAGAAATTTCTTCATCATTGTATTGAATAATTGAAGATAGAAAATTACCCGGAACCGTAAAAAATGTCTCTTAGACCTAACACGGGTGGATCGCTATATTTACTGATATTCGGTATACGAAGAGTCCTCTCTAGAATATATATCCTAGTATTCCGAATAGGTGAATAATTTAATAATCTTCGCAAAATAAAGTTCACTTTATTATTTGTAACAGTTCACTATGTAACAAGAAATTGTTTATGTTTATTTCTTTGTTTTTATTATACAAAACTAACGTGCTGAATGCGAATATGCCGTCAGTTTTTTTTCAAATCTCGATACTTTTTGATATTTGTGAAAAAATGTGAATTTGCCACTTTTTCTGGCAATCGTAGTTGTTCGAGTTGATCACCATTAGATCGCTCTAATGCGATGTTCCAACTTAATTGGTATAGGCCTACATCTGGAATGGTTCAATATACCAACTTATTTCAAAATCCAAATGTATATATTGATATGTATCGATATTTTCCTCAAAAATATTTTCCTGTCGTTTGTGAATGTAGATGCAGTTCTGTGGTTGTATATAACGTTGATTGTTGTCTTTCAGCGTAAAATGTGAGCATCCAGAACTTGTAAATTGCCAGCAGACACGTTTTGCTAAGTTTATGGACAATACGTTGGCTATAAACAAGTAAAACATAAAATTGTGCCCGATATGCAGTTCTGTGAGGTGTACCGCGCTTATTTCCATGTGCATGTTCAAGACCAACATGTTACATAGGCTCCCCGTGTGACTTCGGCCAGCTGCCGATCTACTTTAGAGGCTTGGCTACTAGGAGCAAGAAAATGTGTGTCATTTCCAATTCTCCGAATACGGCGATAGCCTGCAAATCGTCACGACAACTGTTACTTTTTATTGGTGGATATTACATGTTAAAAAAGTATCAAGAACAGAAAAAATATTCCATATCCTAGCATACCCTCTCCTATTGCCCCACAACCACACAGTGAAGAGCTGCCAATTACATCACTGCTAAAACAGAATAGGCCTACTAGTTAAAAGGACGTAGAGACGAATTCAAGGGATGACAGTGATTTCAGTTTTAGTGATGATAGCCATTTGGAAACACAGCTCTTTACTGAGCCGAAATTGGATGAACTTTTTAAGGATTTGCAGCTAACCAAATCAAAGGCTAAACTTCTTGCACCCCGTCTGAAGCAATAGGCTATAACTTGCTCGATAAATCCTGTAAAATAACAAAGTACTGGGTAAGGCATGAGGATTTTGCGTGCTTCTACTAAATATTCAGGAATCTTTGTTTTTGTTGTGATGTTAATGGTCTCTTTGAACACATTAAGATTCCTCATGAGCCAGAAAAATGGCGTTTATTTAAAGAACATTCAAGTAGAAGTCTGAACGCTGTCCTAATGCACAATGGAAACAAATTTCCTTCCATACCACTAGTTATAATAATTTCGAGTGGCTATTTCTAGCCTAGTGCAGCCCTTGTAAGGCAGACCCTCCGATGAGGGTGGACGGCATCTGCCATGTGTAGGTAACTGCGTGTTATTGTGGTGGAGGATAGTGTTATGTGTGGTGTGTGAGTTGCAGGGATGTTGAGGACAGCACAAACACCCAGCCCCCGGTCCACTGGAATTAACCAATGAAGATTAAAATCCCCGACCCGGCCGGAAATCGAACCCGGGACCCTCTGGACAGAAGGCCAGTACGCTGACCATTCAGCCAACGAGTCGGACATACCACTAGTTCATTCCGCACAACTTACGGAGACTTATAAAAATATGAATCTGCTCTTGGAAAAACTAAAATAACTTATGGATGTTACAAATAGGATGTTTGTGATAATTTTAAGATTTTGGGATTTCTTCTGGGGCTTCAAGGTGGCTACACTAATATTCTTTCTGTTTTTGCCTGTGGGATAGCAGAACAGATGATCGGCATTACACCAGGGAAGAATGGCCAACAAGAAAAGAACTCATTCCAGGTGCACACCAACGTGGTGAGAAAGTTTCTATCGTCTAAGGTTCTATACTTCTGACTCGAACACAGACTTGTCGTTCTTATGACATATCGTCGCTCCAACGTCAAAACCACGAATGCTACAATACTCTTCCCATCCATTATTTCCCTTAAGACTGGCCACGCTCCCAGCCACATGCAGTCCATCAGAACAATTTTCCTTGAGTTCATTTTCCTATGCGCACATGTAAAGGAAAATGAACCTTAAAAACACCATACTCTGAGGAGTGGGTAAATACTGTATGTAATGCAAACATTCATTCCAACAGCACGATGCAGTAAGGATCATTTTCTTTTCAACATGTGCATAGGAAATGAAATGGTGTATGGCTTCTTTTAGTGCCGGGAGTGTCCGAGGACAAGTTCGGCTCGCCAGAAGCAGGTCTTTAGATTTGACTCCCACAGGCGACCTGGGCGTCGTGATGATGATGATGATGATGATGATGATGAACTGATGATGAAGACGGCATATACACCCAGCAACCGTGCCAGTGAAATTAACCAATGGTGGTTAAAATTCCCGACCCTTCCGGAATCGAACCCGGGATCCCTGTGACCAAAGGCCAGCACGTTAACCATTTAGCCATGGAGCCGGACATGCGCATAGGAAAATGAACTCAACGTAATTTGTTCTGATGGACTGCATGTGGCTGGGAGGCGTGACCAGTCTTAAGGGAAATAATGGATAGGAAGAGAATTGCAACATTCGCTGTTTTGGCATAGGAGCGAGAATGTGTTGCGGCTCGGTATTTTTCCGACAAAAACGCCACATAGCGGTCTTTCCAGGAGCAACTAGGATCTGTACATTTCACAACAGGTGGGCCAGTGGAAGTAAACTCGTACCCTAGTCCCGATGAGGTGCAGCTCTTTTCAGGCACACCCCCAATGGTGATCAGATGCATGTACCATTCTAGCTATATACCAACCCTCCTGCCAATCTTAAATATTGGGAATACAGGGAATCGAACCAGGGCTTCCGAAGACGGCAGTCAATAGTCCTAACCGTTATGCTACGGAGGCGCGGAGAACGAACAGTGCTGAGGTATGAAGAGACCCACAAGTTAGGAGACTAGGTCAAAATAATTGTGTGGGTGCAACAGCATAAAGCCATATATTTCATGTTGAGAATATTCTTGCGGATTGTGGGGCTTAAGTCTAGGTTCTATAATCTAACTGTAGAAAATATTTATAATGAGATTACTCAGGAATTAATATTTAAATATTGATTTCCTTTTCTTTATGATATAAAACATTCATTGCCGATAGTCTAGGCCTACATAACATTAAAAGCAGGCGGTGTGGCATCTCAGAGGTGTCATCACTACCTGCTCACAAAGGCGACTACGATTCGAATCTTGACCAGTGCATGTGTGATTTTCGAAATGTAATGCTGTATATTTACAAAAAAAAGTTTCTTATAATTTTAAGTAACTTACATTCCTTAATTGTTTCAAACAACATGATGCGGATTTCGGATTTAGTGAACATAATACGTAAGTCACATACACTGTCTTGCATTTCAGTGTTCAGTCTAGGAGCCTCTCTGAAAAGAAATAAGCCCCTCCACAACCCTCTATGTGTAACCAGCTCTGTGGGATAAGTTAATTTAGTTCCACGTCTCATAGATAATATAATATGTAAATGCCGAAGACTTTAGGAAGCCGTGACCATATCGGACTTACCAGCATAAAAAAATAGTTAGGACTGGGACATGAGATAATCTCATGTCCACTTCTTGACACAGAAACTGAGCGGACTTCATTCCATGCTTTGATCTTCGCAATAAACTATTTCTTGTCTCACTCTGTAATACACCTGGTAGGCAAAATATAACTCTCCTGGGAAATATTTAGAATCGGACTGACGCGGATCGACTCTTGTTAATGAACATCACGGAAGATGCTGGAAATGGCTCCGTCTGAAGAAACGAAAAACTGGGGATCTATAGGTCCTGACTCCACTTCACTCAGAAACAACCGGCAGAGCTCAACACGCGAACGTTCGTCTGAACGCTTTAACGCAGGCACAACAGTAAATTTGTAAGGATACACATTTAGTTCCTTTGTGATAATATTTTGACACGAACATCTCTGAATTCTCACTTGCACAGATAAACGGCGTTCAGATTTCGTTGGACTCCGTTCCAGGCTCTCCTTCACTCGAGCAATGTTTTCTGGAGTTCCAACTCTTTTCAGATAGTTACGATTTTTATTCGCCACAGAAACCACGCTATTTTGTCACTAAGTTTTGGGTTGCGGACTTTGCTGGAGGTTCTGCCAAAACACTTCGAGACTTGAGCAAACAGTTCCGCATAGGTTTTTCACGAATCGTGTTTCGCATAACACTCGACAATGAACACGCACTGTTTTATCCTAAGCAATACTTCGTGTTGCATTCAACTGGTCACTAAACACGTCTGGTCCTCTCACTCACTCGCACGTAATGACACAGCGACGTTCTCTGGCCAGAGCATGCGGGAGATACGCACGAGCACACATGTGACAGCAACCCATTGGTGCATCGAAATCAGGGTTTCCAGCATTTCCTGTGATTGGTAATTATCCTGTTCATTAATAAAAGTCACTTCCACGTCAGTCTTATATATATTTTCCGAGACAGTTATATTTTGTCCACTCTTTATTAGGAAAGTAACAAGCAGGCCTTAGAGCAATTTGTAACGAATGTGATCATTTATGTTTGCTTTCCTTTTGCTATTTGTTTTGCGTCGCACCGACACAGACAGGTCTTATGGCGACAGGATTGGAAAGGCCTAGGAATGGGAAGGAAGCGGCCATGGCCTCAATTAAGGTACAGCCTCAGAATTTGTCTAATGTGAAAATGGGAAACCACGGAAAGCGATCTTCAGGGCTGCCAACAGTGGGGTTCGAACCGACTATCTCCTGGATGCAAGCTCACAGCTAACCGCACGGCCAACTCACCCGGTCATTTATGTTTGAAGATGATTACTGGGAGTAAGACATTTCAGTGTTGTCTCTGTGGTTTCTTACGAAATGTAAATGTTTACCTTTCACCCTATTTGAATAACCTGTGTTTCAACGATTTGTACGCTAGCCTCTTATGCTTGTTTAGTTGACATAGGAGGCCTGTATCCAGTTCTCAACTATTATTCTCTGTCGGTTTCGGTCAAGTTCCTGAAAGTAGGCCTCATGGTTAGGACAAATATAATGCTGATTGATGTCCACTGCATTATTGACTTCTGTTGAGTGAGCGTACTGTCGCAATCTGCTGCCTATGGTTATTAAGTGCCTTTGCTGGCGGGACCTAGTGTTTACAGTGCACTATGTCTTCTGGTATGGGCTAGAGAATTTTGTTACTTTCATTGATCTGTCTCAGCTTTATCCTTGGCTTCGACAAATTGAAAGGGACTGAGGTATGAGTGATGCTAGTAATGCCATTCCATCTGCAGCCAGTCCCCGCTATGAATGGTGTGAAAATATTGCTCATAGGGTCGGTTGGTGCTTGCATTTCAGTGGGCTTGGCAGACTGATGTGTAATAGCAACTTCTGGCTCGGTGAGGATAGCAACGGGAAACTACCTCGCTCCTCATTTCCCTAGTACGCCTCTTCAGTGACGCCTAGGCCATCTATGACAGCTGATGGCGGAGCTGTTGAGGATCCAACCAGCTTTCGGGCTGAGGACAAAACATACGTACATGGTTATTAAATGATACTATACTGAGGTGTGGCTTAATTCATTTGCATAGAGGTGAGTAGAAAGGAGGAGGTGAATACACTTTTTAGAGTGATTAGATAAACCCATATATTTTATCCAGTACAATTCGCACAGTGCCGCCTCTGTGGTGTAGTGGTTAGCGTGATTAGCTGCCACCCCCGGAGGTCCGGGTTCGATTCCCGGCTCTGCCACGAAATTTGAAAAGTGGTATGAGGGCTGGAACGGGGTCCACTCAGCCTCGGGAGGTCAACTGAGTAGAGGTGGGTTCGATTCCCACCTCAGCCATCCTCGAAGTGGTTTTCCGTGGTTTCCCACTTCACCTCCAGGCGAATGCCGGGATGGTACCTAACTTAAGGCCACGGCCGCTTCCTTCCCTCATCCTTGCCTATCCTTTCCAATCTTCCCATCCCCCTACAAGGCCCCTGTTCACCATAGCAGGTGAGGCCGCCTGGGCGAGGTACTGGTCATACTCCCCAGTTGTATCCTCCGACCAAGAGTCTGAAGCTCCAGGACACTGCCCTCGAGGCGGTAGAGGTGGGATCCCTCGCTGAGTCCGAGGAAAAGCCGAACCTGGAGGGTAAACAGGTGATGATGATGATGACAATTCGCACAAATTTCTATGGTAATATGCTCCTTCCTTCCCGTCGGGCTTGTACTCAGCTGGTTACTGTTTGTGTTAGGAAGTGTACTTATTGTCTGCACAAAACAGTCGACTGACAGTCGAAGTCCAAATTAAAGATGTGCTGTCGTACAGTCATTGGCCCTCTGTTTCCAGGAGTGTGGGTTCGATCTCAGCTAAGGTCGAAGACACTTAAGGGCGTTTGGTTGGACTACTCCATGTCGTTGGCTTCTGGCTAATTCAACAATGCTTGTGGAAAAAAAATTACACAGTATATATGTACGTCAACCCCTCAGTACAGTTTCCTGAACCTCTGTGATGAGGTGAAGTGAAATTATAAGGCATCCTTTTTCTGCCGGATGGTGAAGACCACTGTGTAAGGGAAAAATAACATGAGAACAACTGAGGAGCTATCTGGGCCCGGTCTAGAAACCCAAGAATAACGGCCGAGAGGAATCGTCGCGGTAACCTTGCTTCCCCTCGTAATCTGCAGGTCTTTGGAATGAACAGCGGTCTCTATACAGTCCTGTATCAATGCCCGTTAAAACTGTAACAGTATTGGGTTTAGTTTAGCATTTAGTGCACTGTGACGATAGCAAACGGAGGAGCTGCGGAAGACCCGGTGTAACCATTTGCATTCCCCAATAACGCGCACAATTAAAAAAAATCCATATTTATTAAGGACAAAAATATCTGATATCATAATTAGTATCCTCTAAGAAGTAAACGTTTTATACATACCGAATAGGTTAGCTCAGTGCTTAGCGGCACAACCAGTTATGGTTGTCAGCTCTACCGGGAGAGAGGTGGGTTTGTATCACCCGTAAGCCATTCTCTAAATGGTTTTCTGTGATTTCCCATTTCAACTAGAGTAAATGCCGGGATGGTACCTTTAACAAGTCCACAGTCATTTCCTTCCCATTGCTAGCCCGTACAATTACACCTACAGATAGGACCCCCATCGTGCAATGGGAAATGCAACTACAGAGCTGGCGAGCCATATATTTCTTCGGACACTCCCAGCCCTGTAAGCCATGCGCTTAAAAAATAAAAATTATACACATGCTACACAACTCCCCTTTATTTAAAAATATCGAACTTTCTCAAGAGGAATATCTGATGCTTCATATCCACATTAAGATAAGGACTATGAACACTGATGGATTTGATTCCTGAATCTATCTTACTACAGTTTGCATGTCGGGCTCCATGGATAAATGGTTAGCGTGCTGGACTTTGGTCACAGGGGCTCGGGTTCTATTCCCGGCAGGGTCGGGAATTTTAACCATCATTGGTTAATTTCGCTGGCACGGGGGCTGGGTGTATGTGTTGACTTCATCATCATTTCATCCTCATCACGACGCGCAGGTCGCCTACGGGTGTCAAATCGAAAGACCTTCACCTGGCGAGCCGAACTTGTCCTCGGACACTCCGGGCACTAAAAGCCATACGCCATTTCATTTCACAGTTTGCATGGCATAAAAAAAGTAAAAATGACAGTAGAATTAACAGAAATCTCTGACTTCAAAGAACTACGAAAAAACTGTTAAAATTAGAAATTTGGTGCAAACAATAGCACTCTCAGATGGATTTACTGTGATTCCAATCCTGGAAAATTTTCAATTATCATAGGCTTTGTAAGCATATCAATGGTGAATGAGAATTCTCTGGGAAACTGAACAGAGACAACTTGCAGTTCGAACACATTTAGCTGAAAGAAAGAAGTCTTGTTTCCAGGAGGAGGGAAGGCTCTGAGGGAGTCTGTAAGAAGATGTACAGGAATAAAGAAGTAAAGGCCAAAAGATAAACTAAAAGCAAATAAATCTGAGATCATGTAGGAAGCAGAGTCTGGTAGCTGAATGACTTCGCCGCTGAAATCTCATCAAAGTGACCACTGTTTAATTCGCCAGCCACTTGGGATTTTCGAAATAAAAAATAATAACTTTGGAAGTCCCATGGCTATGTTCATGATATCGAGAGTAAAGAAAACCTATGAGCTTACCAGTCTGTTCATTTTAACTCCGTATACTAAAATCAGACAGGGAACTGCATCCCTTAAAATGTTCTTTAACCTTTTCACTCCCAAGTTTCTTTCAGCCTTATGCATGCCCCATACCAGATTTTTCTGGACGTTTAGTCAGTGGTTGTAATAGGCCTTAAATACTTTGTATTTACACAACTACTGAAAAGTCATGGAACGACAATATTAGCAATAGCTTTCTCATAACACTTTTCCCAAAACTTGAAAGAACTTGGCGTGATAAATGTCGACAGCTTGTTTCACTGAAACTTATCTCCACTATATTCATAAAAAATCGGACTCATCATCATTGCCAAAAATTTCTAAAATATAATCTTTCGTTAAGCTTTCCTTACACTCCCGTGCACTCATCTCAGAAGATAGCAGTGAAAGAAAAACACAAGGCACATAATTATCGTAAAAAAACGGTAAGGCGATTTACGAATCGTCCGTCATCTGAACAAAGCATATCAACAGCGTTGGACTGAACTCGGAAGTGAACAAGAGCGCATTGCTTTAAATCCGAATTAACATGTGTTTGGGACAGCGGGAGAAATGTTGACATCCGAGTTAACTCGGGCATGGGATGGAAAAGGATAAACAGCAATAGGCCCTGCGCCGTTGGAAGTACTCTAACGGCAGTAGAAAGTAGTGATAACCGATCCTTCAGTTCATTACCCTACTGAGAGATATCGGATTTTTCAAAACCAATGTCCGGGCCAGAGGGGATCTATTCGCATTTAAGGATATATCCGCTGGTTATTTTCTCTCCACAGCTCAGCTGATCTTGAGAAATAGCCGGCAAATACCTGCACCGGGTGCGGAACCCAGCTGGTGACATCCAGAGCCATACATGTCTTAAGTTTGAGACCAAGACCTCAGAGGAGGTGTACCGTGTGTGTTCGTTCTGTGTATTTATTGTCCATTGTTATTGTGTGCAACGTTGTATAATTGGGTTACAGAGCGAGCTGAATTTTTGGTTTGAGGTTCCACTCCTCTTCAGTTATCCGGGCGGATCCCGTGATAGAAAATTCAGTGTTCGTTTGGGGGTATATGTGTCAGTCCCAAGTTATTGTTTTATTATTTGTTTACCGACTAGATCGGATATGTTTAACCAGGCCGAGATGTGCGAGTCTCTAATTATATGGCATGCAAAGAGACGATTAAGGTCAAGGCTTCATGCCATCCACAGTTAACTTGCACGATCTCTCCTTAAAATACAATTATAACGCCGTATTTCCACACATGATGTTTGTAATTTGGGTTCAGGCATGTGTTTCGATTAACAATTTGTGACGATGTGAATTTTAGTGTAAACGTTTGTAAATTTGACACTGATATTTTATTTTGGGAACTTATCATTCTTATCATGCTATTTTGTTAATAAATTTGTTCCAGCCATTACTTCCACAACTTCTCATTTACGAATATATATTCTAGAACATGTCCTATTGATTTAAGATAATTTCAGATAGACTTTGTGACCCATTTATTTCACCCGAACGCTCCACGCAGATTCTCCGCTGAGCTAGGGATAAATTAGGGGACAGGAAAAGTTACACATGCATACCTGTTACCCGGATGACCTAAGATCGATTTCAGGCCAGGATAGGGAATTTTACCTAGATCTAAGAGCTGGTTCGATGTCCACTCAGCCTACGTGATTGCAATAGTAGATCTACCTGACGTTGAGATAGCGGCCGCTGTCTAGAAAGCCAAGAATAACGGTGGAGAGGATTTGTCGACACCTCGTAATCTGAGCATCTTGGTAGGCCTAGGTCTTCGGGGCTGTTGCGCGATGGGGTTTTGTTTTGATTTAACAGATTGGAGTCTGAAAATTCTGTCATGTTTCTTAACCTGTTAAACTGAAATCGCAAACAGGCAGGTATGTATTACAATGTGGTGTGCATGACAAGGTAAGGTATGAGGTACTTTGCAATCGCTTTCCCAACTGAGCCATCGAGTGCTATTGCAGTTACACTGATCCAATTAATATAATATTTCACAAAATTCACAGTAATTTCCGGTACAAAGTAAATTTTTGGATTGGGCCAGACAGATCTCAATCAAATTTGATCCAATGAACAACTCTCATATCCTAAATTTAGACGAAAATAAACGATAGTGTTATTAATTGCTGAAGAGCGGCTCGGAGGGCCAGAGCAGATAGCTGATGATGTCGTAGAATGACCTTGTGTATAACGTATACTAAAGAAATATATCGATAGTTCTATTATAAAGTTACATTTACATCATGTACTGTAAATTTTATTTTATCAACATGAGCAAAAGTTAATTCCCTACAAGCCGATTTCCCAACACATAAGTTGCAGGATATAGATATATCACAGAACGAGCGGAGTCTGAGGTTTGGCTTGCGTAGGTGTGAGCTTGTGGGTTCGAATCCTACCACTGTTAGCCATGAAAATAGTTTTCTGTGAGTAGAGGAGCTGAGGGGTTCCCAATCCAGGAAATGACGCCAGCATTTTTCTGCTGAGTCAGCAAGGTCATTGGCCCCGGCCAAGGTCATTGACCTCGTGACGTCATCACCACGTGCTTTTGCTTGTAAATAATGCCACGTGCTTTTGAAAGCTGTCATCCGCCATATTTAAACAACAACGCATCGCTAACCTCAGTGCCGCCATCTTGACGGGGTTAAACCTCACTGTTGCCACCTTAAGAACGTGGTGGCGGGCAATTTGAAAAATTCCACGTGCTTTTCGACAACTATCATCTTTAAACAACAAAGCATCGCTAACCTCAATGCTGCCATCTTAACGCCACTAAACCTCAACAACAACGCATCGCTAACCTCAGTGCCGCCATCTTGACGGGGCTAAACCTCATCCTTAGGCAAGGGTGGCGAGCAATTTGAAAAATTCCACGTGCTTTTTGACAGCTGCCATTCGCCATCTTGCATCGCTAACCTCAGTGCTGCCATCTTGACGGGTCAAAATCCCCATGGATGCCACCTTTGGCAAGAGGGCGCGCGAAATTAGAAATTCCACGGCTCTTGTCTTAGGCTAACCTAAGTAAATGGTTATGATTTTTTGACTTCGGGGGAGTACTCTCTCCCTAGAGGTCTACCGCGCTAGCGATGTCTCCTCTACAAAAATGATTGCCCTGGGGGGCCAGGGCACTGCCGCCTCTTACGAGGCAAGCAAGGATGTATTATTTTACACTCACATATATACCTACGTTAAGTGGGGTGGGAGAGAATGCCTAGATCAGCATGTGCATGCGCACCTCCTGCTATCTACTGAGGCGAGCAGTGGAGTATTCCATTCCCGGAAATGAGTCAACACTTTCTTCGCAGCGTCAGCACCCGAGGTCTAGTAGTGTAACAATGCGGGATCCAATGCAAGATCACTGAACCCTAGTATAGTAGGTGAGCAATGTCGATTTGCGGATTTTATATAAGTGTGCGAGTCTAATCTTACAGTTACCATCTTAAGGGGCGTAACCTCACTTTAACGGCTAGTTGCCCTTCCCGACCCCTAGGAGAGAAGCCTATCCTCACATACGCCATCTTTAAGGGGCTGTCCTTAGTTTTACGACAAGATGACCTTCCCGACGCCAATTGTACACTTGCGGAAGATGGCGGCTATCTAATTCTACAAGATGGTTGCTATACATAACTTCTTATGAGACGGCTTAATGGCGCTTTCGCAAGATGGCTGCTGCTCTTATGAGATGCCCTAGGGACGCTTGCGCAAGATAGCGGCTATACATGGTGCTCTTATGAAGAAAGCTAGCTTAGAGGCTACTGCACAAGATGACGGCTGCTGTTATGAAGATCATTATGCATGCGGTGGAGGGCAATTTGAAAAATTCCACGTGCTCTTGTTTGTAAACAAAGCCATGTGATTTTTGACAGCAGCCATCTTTAATCAACAGAGCATCATGCTGCCATCTTTAGCTACTACCTTAGGTACGTGGTGGCGGGCAATTTGAAAAATTCCACGTGCTTTTTTGTCAGTGGCCATCATTAATCAACAGAGCATCATGCTGCCATCTTTAGCTACAACCTTTGAAATGTGGTGGGAGGTAATTTGAAAAACTCTACGTGCTTTGTTGTCGGCTGCCATCTTTAATCAACAGGGCACCGTGATGCTATCTGTACAACACTAAACATGACGGCTACTACCTTAGGCACGCGGTGGCGGGCAATTTGAAATTCCACGTGCTCTTCCAACTCACGTGCTTTTTGAGAAGCTGACAGCAGCCATGTTTAATCAACAGAGCATCATTCTGCTATCCTTAGCTACTGCCTTTAAAATGTGATGACGGGAAATTTGAAACATTCCACGTGCTTTTTTGAGCGTTGTCAGCGACCATCTTTAAACAACAAAACTTCAGTGCTGGCAGGGGCTAAATCCATATGCCTACAACCTTAGATATGTAGTGGGGGGGGCAATTTGAAAAATTCCACGTGCTTTTTGACAGCTGTTAGCCGCTATCTTTATCTACATGAACATGGCTTACTGCTATCTTGACGGAAGTAAACTTTATAGCGCGGGACTTAGCCACGCCGCAAGCAAGCAAGCTGCCCTTTTCAACATACTATTAACTTAGTTTTTAAAACCAATATGGTGTTAGAGATGCCGGCTATAAACGATTGCACAAGATGGCGGCTATACATGAGCTCTTATGAGACGGCCTAGGGGGCAATTGCGCAAGATGGCGGCTCCTCCTCATCCCCCTCCTCCTCCTCCTCCTCCTCAGCCTCTGTCAGGGCATAGCTATATCGAAGAAGTTTAAACATGCATCGCGAAGGCAAGAGTGAGCACGTGTTTTAACCTGCAGCGATGACGTCATTATATTTGTGCATGTTTACACTTGTTCGTTGACTAAAAGCTTTAGACTTCTAGATACAGTGATAGAGAGTAGAGCGCAAATATGACGAGAATATTAGTAGTTGATGTGCAATGCTTCAAAGTAAACGGCAACGAATTTGTGTTTAAAGAGGTTGCTGTGTTAGATTGCAGTGTATTGTGGGCACCAAAGTTGTAAGTTTAGTATTTAGTCCACCTTTCCTTTATTGTTTGTAAACAGATGAAGATAAAAAGCAGACTTAATGGATTGAAAATAATTTAGGTTTGCAGTGGGAGGAAAAAGGGATGCCTTATCGTTTTCTATCATTAATGATGAACGCACATTTGTCAAGAGCAGATCTTGTTTGTTAAAGGGTTGTGAAAAGGAGGAATGGTTGCGTGAGTATCTACCATCATCGTGTGAAATTATCGACATGCATGAATTAGGGTGTCCATCATTTAAAACTCCTCCGAAGGACATAGTGGAGAAACAAGTAAACAGTCTTCACAACATGTGTGCATGCTCTTTGATTGGTTGTGTTGCAGTGCATGCCGGGAGGTGAACAACATATGTAAACTGCAATGTCGAAATAAAGTTAGTGTGAAAGAAACATTTGTAGAGTAAAGACATAATGTCATTTCTAAATGATACTAAGTGTAACGCAGTTGAAAAGGCAATCGTAAAGTTTTATGTATGTAAAAAGAAACTATACACTTTAACTGAAGAAGAGTTAAATGCATTACCAAAGACATTTTTGGTTAATGTAGCTGCGAATGTTGTAAAGAAGATTTGGGATAAGGTGCCTCGTGAGTGGAATCAAGATCCTGTTTTGTGAGAGCTTCAAACGTGTAGTTTACATCATGAACACGCGAGTTTAGGTAGGAGACCTTCTGTGAGACAGTGTCGTACATGTCAACTGATTAAACTGTATCACAGACCTAAAACTAACGAATTGTCTTCGCTTATAAACACATATCATGGCTGCGAAAAGAGTAAACAAGAAAAAAGTGAAGAATCGCGCTGTAATAAAGGTGAGGAAGCATGCTGGGCATGGGTTCATCAATACCAGGAACACCACGTGCCAAGCGAACGTTAAGTCGTGTTCTAGGGCGGCAGTACTCGTAACTAGGAAGACGAAGCTCTAAGTGAAGAAGATCAATCATGTTGTCTGTGAATTAAAAGGAAAATCGTTACTAGGCAGTTGGAAAGACAGTAAAATAAAGAAAGAATAAAACAGATTTACTTGAAGAAAAATTGTATATATTCTAAAATAAATATGAATTGTCAAAACATATCACAGATATTGTTTAACATTAATCCTACAGCTTGTTTTAGTAATAATGTTAACTTAGAAGAACGGATAGGCAGAGGATCGAGAATTAAAAACATACAAGATTTAAAGTACATCCTCTTTAGTAATCCATGAATTAAAGCTGTTATTAATACCAAGCCATTTAACATACAGTTTATTCCCACGACGTCGAATAACACGTTCAACTAAATAGTCATCAGGATATTTGGTTTTCTGCAGTTCTTCAAAGTAGAATCCTCTTTCAATAGGCTGTCCTCTGAGATCACGAAGTAAATACGTAACTGGATTAATAAGCGTAACACTCCTGATTTGAAAATTTTCAGTGCTCCAGTTGGGAGTGTATCCTTTAGCAATGATAGACTTGTGTTTGCTGATGCGAACAAAATCACCTTCTTTAAAGCGATAGCGGTGTGGATCAGCACTTTTAATTACAAGATGAATAGAATCTGGGTGAGGTGTACTCGTTGTAACAAGACGTGGCTTTGCTCTGTTAGTACGGTGAGGTGTATCGTTGTAGGTAGATACAAGTTTAGGTAGCAAATCAATCCAACGATATGAACTTTGTGCTGTAAATTCTCGCCACGTCATTGTTTTGAGTGTACGATTAAAGCGTTCTACAACACTTGCTTTGAGATTGCTGAACGTAGAGTAGTGTTGAATTCCAAGTCACTTGAGGTAAGATGAAAAATCCTTGTTGTAAAACTCTTTACATTGATCGGGTTGAAGAAGACTTGGGCAGCATTTGATACTTCAACAATATGTTTAAATGCTTCTTTAATTGTAATGCTCTCTTACAACGTACAGGTTGTGCTAAAGCAAACTTCGAGTACACATCGATAACAGTAAGTAGATACTTATACCCCTTATTACTAGATGCATATGGAATCATTTCTACTAAGTCTGCTTGCCAGAGATCATCGTTTCCTCTTGTAATAACCATTCTGCGACAGTAGGTGCGACGTGCTGGTTTATGTAACTCATGGGCGATATTTACTTTTATAGGTGAGATCTTCTCTTGAAGAGCCATTACAAAATAATACCGGCATACTGTAATTCTCTCTCTATTTGTAGAATTTCTGATTCGTGACCTGTGTGACCAGCATCTTGCGATGCTCTTAGAAGTTGTAATCGTTCAACGAGTAAGTTTGAATCATTCCAGTATCTTACGTCCAAATACGGCAACAAAGGCTTGTAGATAACATCAAGGCCACGTGCAGTCGGAAACAGCTTTGAAATAAACTCACGATACTTGTAACTCTTATTTGCATTTACAGCTTCTGTTCTCTTGTAATTACGTCGTGTTGCGTCAGTAGCGAAAATTATTGCTTTTCGTTTTTTATGATCATCTTGTCAGTTATTCGTGAGAATAGAATTTCTAAGAGTCCTTTCGTAGGTTTATAGGCAACATCTTTCACAATAAGTTTGTTGCTATTTATTTTAACATTTGAATTTCCTATCCAGGATCAGTCGTCTTCGTAGCGAATACCGCAGGTGGACTCAGTTTGTCCTGTAAAATTTGGGTGTAAAGAGAGATCCATAGGTATCTTGAATAAAAGTTCTGAACTGATTACGGTACTCTGGCGTGATCATAACCTCAGACAAAGATGGTAGATCTTGCGTCGATGTAGTAGGTGTTTCAGCAATAACACCTGTAGTTAAAAACTCAACACGCTTAGAAGGTGAAGTATCGTTAAGATCTTCCTTATCCTCTTCTTGATCTATACCTTTCTTCTCCTCTTCCTCATCTTGCTTCTCTTGTTTATGCTTCTTTTCTTCTTCATGCTTCTCTTTATCATGTGATGTTTGCATAGAAGCAAAAGTTGAAGTAGAATGCGGTAATGAAGTAGAATTAAAAATTTATTTGAGTGGTGTACTTAGTTGTGTCTTTAAAAATAAATCCGTGTCTTCTTGAATACCTTTAAGCTCCTTAAAGTTTCTTCGAATATTGTTTCGAGCTTGGATGATGTGTTTTGCAATCTCGTTGCTAGATGTTAACATGATGATGGTTTTGATCAAGTAGTTACTGTAATTCTGTGTTAATTCATATAAAATGATTGAAACCCATGCGGTATCGTCCATGCTGAACATCCATTTCTTTATCAATAACTAAAAAGCTGTAAAGATGTGATGACCAACATGTAGCACACGTAAGTTTAAAGTTATTGAATGTCATATCAGTGTTAACATAATCGTCATTCACATGTCGCATGTTGGGCTTATCTTGCCGAAAAAGTACAATAACATTTGCGTTGTCGCGTATCAACTGCTTAGGCACACGAGAATAGGTTTGGCACATATAGATGCAATGAACATATTTATGTCGTCCCATACTAAAGAATGCAAGAATAACGTTTTGTTGTTCTGTTGCGACATCGTCAAAGATCATAAGAGAATCAGGAAGCACATCGTCCGGTGATTGTACTTGCTCATGTGAATTAAATTCAAAATGATTTATTCCATCTTTAACCAGATCACCGGGCGAGTTGGCCGTGCGTGTAGAGACGCGCGGCTGTGAGCTTGCATCCGGGAGATAGTAGGTTCGAATACCACTATCGGCAGCCCTGAAGATGGTTTTCCGTGGTTTCCCATTTTCACACCAGGCAAATGCTGGGGCTGTACCTTAATGAAGGCCACGGCCGCTTCCTTCCAACTCCTAGGCCTTTCCTATCCCATCGTCGCCATAAGACCTATCTGTGTCGGTGCGACGTAAAGCCCCTAGCAAAAAAAATTTAACCAGATCGCGCATTACAGTTTGTAAAATAGTATATAGCGGTTGATAGAGTGACTTTGCGAAAACGTAAATATTCTCGAAGCGTATACCATTTAAAGAAGTAATGAGTGTAAGTAAAATATTTGTTTTCCCACATCCCTATGGCCTGATATAATACATCGAACAGTAAAAGGAAACATTCCACGACGTTTTTTTTTTTTGTAATTTTACTGGAACTAGGTAAGAGATGTGGCACAATGTCACTAACAGGTAGTGTGTCTTGCTGCTTTATAATCTTCATGATAACTGAATCATAACGTAGGCAATAGTAATATATATATTAAACGAAACAAGAGGTAACCATCAGTTTATTATTTGCTCTTGACGGGTAAAGTCGTGTACAGAATCGTGAAACAACGATAACCAAAGGACAATAACAAGAAAGCAAAAACTGTCGTATGGAAAGATGTTTTAAAGGCTGCGCAAAAAGCTATTCGATGGGGATAAAATCCTCGTGTAGCTATTACTAAGGCATTACGCGCAGCAAGAGCGAGAATTTTTCCAAAGTGCAGAGCAATGTTTAGTAAATGTCCACGAATTATTCCTGTACCAAAACGAGGAGGATTTTTTCCTGCGCTGTTTGCTGAACTAGCAGCTTTAGGGCCATTTCTCGGTGATGCTAGTGCTCTAGCAAAAACTGTTAAGGCTGTAGAAGAAGCGAAACAACAATTGAAAACGAGTGAACGTCATAACAAGACGATGGAGGCAATTGCATTACAAGGCAAAGGAGTACACATAAGGCTAGTACCATACATAAGAGGGCTTGGCATTTACATTTCTCCAAAAAACGTCTTCTGAATGCACTGCCACACCGAGCTCTGACGCATGGATAAGTTTTTACTTTTGCTAAACAACTAGGAATTCGTTATTTTCGAGGTGTGTATATGCGTGATCAACTTTTTTTTGCTAGTTGCTTTACGTCGCACCGACACAGATAGGTCTTATGGCGACGATGGGACAGGGAAGGTCTAGGAGTGGGAAGAAAGCGGCTGTGGCCTTAATTAAGGTACAGCCCCAGAATTTGCCTGGTGTGAAAATGGGAAACCACGGGAAACCATTTTCAGGTCGTGTTCTATTACGATGAGTATGTGCTAACGCTACTCTCACGCAGTTATTCAGTAGACGATATTCATGACTGTATTAAAAGTACGTTCATTGTTCAGTTTGGAGAAGAGAGTTTTAGTAATCATAATTACAAGTTCTCAATTACTTTAAGCAACATTACACATAAATGTGTTATTGAATTATCATTTAAGATTGACTTCAAATCACAACCTGATTCGACTGGACCATTGCTTGGATTTCACCAAGGGAGCTCCTACAGAACGTACGAGACTCATCAACCTATAACACATTCTATGATTATCATGTGAACATTACTTGTAATATTATTACAGACTTGATTAGTAATCTACAAATTTCGCACGTCCTGCACGACTTTATTATTACGGAGGAACGTGGATTTACGATTCGTAAGAAAACAGCAGTAGTTCTTTATCATCCTGTGTCTGAAAAACACATTAGTAACATCCATCTTAGGCTTGTAAATAAACATAATCAGCTTATTCATTTAGATATGTACGCGTACGTAGCTTACATGCTTCATATGAAACCAGTATCAAAAACATTTATAAAACACGGTGTGCATTCCGAAGACATACTACATGTTTATAATAATGTTATTTGCTTTCCGTCCCACTAACTACTCTTTTACGGTTGTCGGAGACGCCGAGGTGTCGAAATTTAGTCCCGCAGGAGATCTTTTACGTGCCAGTAAATCTACCGACACGAGACTGGCGTATTTGAGCACCTTCAAATACCACCGGACTGAGCCAAGTTGGGGTCAGAAGGCGAGCGCCTCAACCGTCTGAGCCACTCAGCCCGACTACTATATGTTTGCGAAGACTCATCGAGTTAACAGATAACCATAAGCAGATACTCAAAGATTTCGGTTATACGCTACAACAACAAAATGGAGGAAATGCTAGACATAATGAATACAGTAAAAAACTTCGATTGCTGAAGTTTGAAGAAAATGATACACCATTACCTATACGTTTTCGAAGTTGGGAACTGCATGAATATCCTGTCTTACCACCTACAAACAAGCATAGCTGGGCTGTTAAAACTTCACGTTTTGCAAAAAAATACTTTTATTTCTTCACTTTTGACCAACGCAGGTATGTCTTATAGCGACGACGGGATAGGAAAGAGCTAGAAGTAGGAAGGAAGCGGCCGAGGACTTAATTAAGGTTCAGCGCCAGCATTTGCCTGTTGTGACAATGGTAAACGACGGAAAACCTTCTTCAAGGTTGCCGACAATGTGGTTCGAACTCAATATCACCCGAATGCATGCTCACCGCCGTGTGCCCCTAACCGCAGGGTCAACTCGTTCGGTTCTTTTCCTTTCATCATTTTCTGTTTCTATTTTATTTTCAGAGGTAAAATTAACAACAACATTACCATGAAATAAAAACCAGAATTAATATTTAGGAAGGGATATTACAGAAGTAAGCTTTAAAGGTTAATAATTAACAGGGGAGTAGGTGCTCCCACTTCACAAGATTTGCTAGTCTTCACATCTTTGGTCAGGGTATCTTTGGTGTATCATATAATGTAGAAGCCAAAGCTTCCAATCATAAATGTTATCAACCAGAGGGCTGTCAAACACTCAGTTTTAACATTTAATGGCCGAACGGGCCTAGAATCCTCATCAGGGTACTTCTTAGAACACCTAAATCTTATCAGCTTTTGAACCATTTGATACTCGCTGCCCTCAAGCGGGGTCATACAGTAGATTATACTAAAAATGTCATTTTAAAAAATAAATCTCAGACGAAAGGTTCAGGCTTTCTAAACACAGATATAAAGTTTTATGTAAAAATTGCTCATAGTTTTAGAGATATTTGCATTTTAGTGACAGCTTGCACATTATGATGGGCGTGGCTACGTAGCAATGGATGCAAATGTACAGCGCCAGAGAGTTGTGTGGTTTCCTTTTTCGTCAATTTCTTATATCACTGGCTGCATGGGTAGTATATACGTAGGCCATGTCTATATCCATAGTTTAGTGAATTGTCCTTGAGAGTGGAGAGCTTTGAACTTTTGTTTCCATGGTTTCTGTTGTGTACTTCTTGGCGCTAGTAGCAGTTTGTTTTGCAACTTTCCACGTGCTTTTATTACATTGTGTTGTGAAATGTGATCATAATGCCTAAGAAAGGGAACGTTGGAAGACGGATAAAGAGGAGATTTGCTGGAAATCGCTTTTCTAATGAAGAGAGAGATGATAATGGTAATGTTATTATTGACGTAACCAGTAGCCCTAGTGCATCAGCCAGGAAACGTAGGCCAGAGGATAGGTTACCTGTCAGTGATGCTAAGGATAGTGACAGCGTGACATATAGGATTATAGACTTTTCTTCTTTAGTGGATAACATAAGTGATCATTTGTGTTGCAAATTGTGTCATGGAAATGTGAAATTAACTGAAAGAAATATATTTGGGTTGTTAAAACAGAGTTACTGAGAAGATGTCTAAAAAGGAGAAACCAAAATGGAAATGATTCATTCAACTGTAAAGTTTGGTCCATTTGTCCCAAAACATCATGCAATTGTAATACTGTAAAATTGTTCAAATAGCAACCTACAGCGCAGTGGCCAGTTTTAATGATGGAGCTAGCAGTAGTCTACAAGTACTGAAGGGATTGGGAATCAAAGTTGGGAAGAATACTGTGGAAGCTTTGAGCAAGTTTGACAAGGTACGTGTAGATTCAGCAGAAGAAAGTAAAAAAACTCAACTTTGGAGGCTAGAAGGACTAGGCGAAGACTCAGACTGGAAGAACAATCTAAGAACACCCAGCCAGAGGGCATAACATATGGCAGTGGAGCCTTCTAAGGTGAACAGTGAGTAGAACTGTGTGTGACAACTTTACATGCGATTTTCTGAAAACTTATTTTTTCAAACAAGAAACGTAATATCACAAGAACCATTTGTCTGATCTAAATGAAACTTTGCACAGTTGTTCAGTTAGATATTCTATAGAGGATGAACCAAAATAATGGAACTGAGATAAAATTTAGGCTTAATATAATGATATAAACAGGTCAAGGAATGTAAAAATTATATTGTATTTTTTTAAAATCTGTCAAATTTATTTGAATGCACTAAGATATTTCATCTTAGACCATCCTCTATAATAGTATGTCAGATTCAATTCAAAAGAAAGAAACCAACCTTTGGGCTCATACGTAAAGAGTTATCATGTTTTTGTCATATCACGTGGTTAATAATTTTATCAAAATTTATAAATGAATAATGTGGCTACTTTACATTAAAATTTGATTTGTACTATACCAAACAATACGTTAGGATGTTGTATATCATCATATTGATTTTCAATGTCTTACTTGACATAATGTAGGAAATAGTCATATTTTTGTCAAGTGGTAACTAAACATGGCATGACTAGTGTATATGACCCCCCTTAATTCAAAGGGAAGTATAAACACGAAATATGGATCAGAAGAAGCAAGAAGACAAGCTCATACTACACGGCCCTACACGGCTAAGAATGAGAAACTAGTGGTAAATAGAAAAGGCCGAAAAGTTATTAGAATGGGATGTTGAACCCACTAAAGCAATCTCGTAGCATGACTTGCCATAAAACCTAATGGGGCAGAAGGCTCGGTGACACGGAGGATAAGTCATGCTAAGTTAGTGACTAAAATTACGAAATGAAATACAAGAAGATAAAATTTAGAAAATAGTAAAAGCTTAGTCAACAAAAAGCAAAGTGGATAAGGAAACAAAGCTCCATACTCGTACATCCTTAAGTCATTATATGATACCCATTAGAGTTGCTCCACTCCGTCCGACGACCGCCTAGGAACCTAAATGCTTCAGAATTAAATACAATTAAAGATAGCCTACAATAAATAAATTTCAACGCGGCTCAACACTAACTGTTACATGATAAAGGTGAACGCTAGTTATTCCCATCGCCACACGCAAGCAAGTTCACAGGATAGAAGAAAATGTAGCCGCATACCTTACAAATGCCCCAGCTCGCCTGCAGCCTTTTGTGAGGAGAACTTCACAGCCCGTAACACGTTTCACAATCGGATCCATATAGATATATAAGGTTCAAGATTACCCCTATTCCTTCGAATTATGTGCAGCAAATCTTGGTAGTGACAACTCTGAATCAGAAGACGTAAGCAATCTTGTGCCGAACCCTAAAAAATTTACAATACTCTACTAAATCATACACATTAAAAAAGGAGTGGCATCTGTTAATAAGCATGAAAATCAAGTACTCTTCAGAAATCAGTATATTTCCTCAAAATTCCACCTCTCACGTGCGTTTAAAGTGTTGCCTATCACTACGGAGAGGCCTTACTGATGCTATTATTATTATTATTATTATTATTATTATTATTATTATTATTATTATTATTATTATTATTATTATTATTATTATTATTATTATTATTATATTCAGTACTGTATGTACATTTAATGTCTCAGTCTTTGATGAAGGGCCCCGAGGTTCACTCAGTCTACACCAAAAATGTGTACCAGGTCAATTCCTGGAAGCGCGGCCGGGCGTAGAGCTAACCACTCTACCCCATCAACTGCCGAGGTTACGGATAGTGGAAGCCTTTACCTTCCACCCCTCCAGGGGTCTTCATGGCCTGTACGGAAATAACTTTGCTTTCTTTGATGGAGATTAGTTGAACAAAACCTAAGTTTTCGAGTAGTAAGAAGTGTAAATCACCAGAAGACAATGTAGCATATGGATATTTTTCGAGGAATAGCTAATAATAATAATGATAATAATAATAATAATAATAATAATAATAATAATAATAATCATAATAATAATAATAATAATAATAATAATAATAATAATAATAATAGCAAATTCAATCACTCATTCAATCTTGTCAGGAACCTTTTACGTTGTATACAAGGAAGTATACCCAGTATATAGGGTGAAAAAAAAATAACGCACTTGGAAGTCGGCATAAGATCCCTCATCCCATTGCAAGACGGAAGTTTCTATAGCCAAATCGGATCTGGTGCTGTTGGAAAACAGGTTTAAAACGAGAAGCTGGCAACACAGTCACATCCTGCAGCGCATCGGAATGTAATAGAGAAACGTGCATCCTCCCGCTCTATCGGACCCGCCGTCGCAGATCACTGAATAGACTGCTGGGTTATCAAACCCACATACACCACGGAGCTACGGCTCGAATCTACGAAGGTTCGTTTTTTCTTTTGTGTGTGTGACGTCAGGTCACTAGTTCCCGTCGTGTAACTGCGTTTGTGAGCATGACATCCTGTTGTCACATGACAACAGTCGAACACAAGACAGTGTGATCCATTCAAGTGAATGCATGAGTCGACTAACCACGCAATGCACAACCATAACTGGTCCTGTCAAATGCATGTAGGGTGGCTTCCTGATGGAGTACACAAACGGCGAATACGTCGATATGCTTTTAGTGCTGGGTGCATCCGATAACCAAGCTTCTGCTGCTGCTCGTGGTTATGCAGCACGGTACTCACAAAGGCGCCATCCCGAAAACAATGTTTTTCGTCGCCTTGAGCAACGCCTGCGGGAAACCGGTAATCTTCGTCCACAAGTAGTGGGTAGAGGTCGTCCAAGGACTAGACGTACTCCACAAACAGAGGACAAAATTCTTGAAGCCGTTCACCAATCACCTCGGCGAAGTACCCGTGATATTGCAAGGCAGTTCCAGGTATCTCAAACACTGGTTGTTGACGTGTTGCATGACGAAAAACTGCATCCATATCATTACACGTTAACTCAACACCAGCGGCCAGAAGACCGCATTCAACGAGTACAGTTCTATGAATGACTTTTACAACAAGTTGAAGATAACGATTTTTCTTAAAGAATGTGATATGGAGTCACGAATGTAGCTTCACTCGGGAAGGTATTTTCAACCATCTCAACAGCCATTATTGGTCTGACCACAACCCACATGTCACCCGTGAACGTGGTTTTCAGGCACGCTTTAGCATAAACCTGGAGGCTGGAATCTTGTGAGGAGTGCGTTTAGGCCCTTACCTATTGCCGGACAAGTTGAATGCACCCCGCTATCATACGTTTGTGGGCAATACCTTGCCTGACGCTTTAGAAAACGTTCCACTTCGTGTTCGGCGACAGCTATGATTTCAGCATAACGGTGCACCGACACACTTCGGAATGATTGTGCATAACGGGTTAAATGAAGCGTTTCCAGGTAAATGGATTGGTCGTGGAGGTCCAATGTTCTGGCCTCCATGTTCCCCGTAACTTAATCCAATAGATTTTCATTTGTGGGGACACTTAAAGGAACATGTTTATAGTAATCCACCCATGGATGTACAAGACCTAAGAGGCTCGGGTGGATGCTGCATCGGCAATGGTGGATGCAGGTGTGTTGCGTACGGTCCGGCAAAGTATGCTCCAGCGAGTGGGGAAGTGTTTGCAAATGGAAGGGGGACGCTTTGAACATCTGCTGTGAAGTGAATGTTGCTCTTAAGGGTACGTACCGGCTCTGTGAAGATAAGACTGGACATCACATGTACACTATGGCATTATTGTGCGTAGCATAATGGGCAATCCAGTGTAGCCTACCCACTGTACTGTATTGTGTTTCCTTGTACCGCATTGGATAGAGACGATGTTACTCTATCCACTATTATGTTCGACGTATTGGCTTTATTCCTGTCATGGACGAAAAATGTGGTCGTTTACTTCTGTAAGAAGTTCATGTTATGTTTGAATGTTTAAATAAAGGCAACTGTAAGACAGAACATAGTGTATTGCATAGTGGAGGTGTACATTGGATATAATTTGATACGTTAAGTGAAAAAAATTGGCGCGAACCCAACTCGAGTATCAGCGTGTCCGTACAATCGGCAGTTATGGCTAACGGTCGTTTCACTGAGCTAATGAGACAGCTCCAGTAGCGCGCCGAGCTCATGCGACCTGTGCTTGGCCATGCTGCACGCCGTCACAGCGTTGCCAGAGCCTCGTTTCTTAACTCGCATTCTATAATACCTGTCGGTGGGACTAGGTTTTGCAAGATAAACTTCTGTCGTGAATTTCGACAAAGATCCGCATGCCGACCTCCATGTGCGGAATTTTTTGTTCACGCTGTATATAATACAATGTTGGAGAGTAAAGAAGTGCATCTCACTAACCAAATTGACACAACATATGATTTTTTTCAAAACTGACCCACTCTTATGGCATTGTCATCGACAATCAATAAGTCCGTTCTGAACATGATGGGCATAAATGGCACTAACACGTCTGTTTGACAGTGTGTTCTTGACCACAAATATACTTGGTCCTTCTGCCTTGAAACCCCACTGTTTGAGGGCAGATTTGTATCTGCTTACACCGGTTCTTAAGTGGTTAAGTGAATTCCACCCACTCCATTCCTCGTTATGGGAAACCGGAAGTTTGTCACTGGGCCCCATCCAGTCTTTAGATGTTGATTTCTACTTGAAGAGTTTTGCTTTACCTGGATGATTTTCCAAGGCCTTAGACGAACGGAGGAAATATTTTCTGGATTTTTGTCTCAGAGAAGGCAGTTGCTAACCAAACAGGTATTGTTAGCCTTATATCGTTCATCGTCAACAGCAACTTCCTGGTGAATTCTTGGTTGTGCAATATCTACAACGCAGTATAATTTATTCACTGGAATCGGTTTTAGGCAGCCTGTCTTCATCCTCCATGCCTAATTTAAAACTAGATCCACACCTCTGGCATACCATAAGAGGCAGGCATATTCTGCGGTAGAACAGCAGGGAGTTAAGCGGTGTTCTAAAACCTCGTGCCTTGGCACCGCACTCAGTACCTTTCAACTTCTGCAGGATGGTATTTTTAACGTTGACCTCCAGTTTGGTGTTAAAACAGTGTGCCTTTAACCGAAGAGAATGATCCAACATGACTCTCAGATATTTTGTTGTGAAACAATGTTGCTGAGAACTCCCAGTTTCCTCAATGTGTCATTCCTGAAATGAAAAGCACAGAGTTGTATTTTCGATCGATTACTTTTCAGGTGATTAGTCAAAAAATATAATTTTAGATCTTCCAGCCCTATCCCAAGGTCCACTTACACATTATCAAAAGTTGAATCTTGGGAGGCCAGGGTAAGGGCGTCAGCATAAATAATATTGTGATGGACAGAAGTCGCTGATCATTGGGGTAATAATATTAGCGAGGTTGTAAATAAAATTAATAGACCTCTTCATAAGTTTATGAGGGTATTTAGAGGTTGTAATAAGGATAGGACGTGTAATTCTCTGGTAAAACCCCAATTAGAATATGGATCCAGTGTATGGGGCCAATACCAGGATTACTTGTACGAGATCTTGAAAGATCCAAAGGAGAACAGCATGGATTGTTCTGGATAATTTTCGACAAAAAAGTAGTGTTAGGGAAATGTTGCAAACTTTGGGCTGAGAAGACTTGGGCTATGTTCCGAACTATCAGTGGAGAGATGGCACGGAATTATATTAGTAGACGAATGAACTTGAATTGAGCTTCTAAAGGCTGGAAAGATCACACGGATGAGATAAAGTTGGAATTCAAGATGACAAACAGGGGCAAATATTAGTTTACAGGGAGAAGAATAAGGAAATGTTAGACGAATTTCCAAGTTCTTTGGAATCTGTTAAGTCAAATATGGGGGAATAAATGAGGGAATATGTCACCCATGTGACAGCTCTAAATGCTGATCATTGATGACCGATTTAATTTTGATTTGGTTACTGTAGACGTTAAAAGTTATTGGGGCAAGTTGGTCTACACTTCCTTGCGGTAGCCTATTTTTCAAAGTTTTCCGATTGCTCCGTTCGTTCTGGAAGTCAGCAAAGAACCTGTGATGGTGCAGCAGGGTTGAAATAATCCTGATGATATGAAGATCCTTGACGAAGGTAGAGTTCGTGCGTACCTGTGTTCGGTGGTTGACTGTGTCATAATCAGCGCTTAAATCAATAAAAACTACTCCTGTTTCCTGATGATGTTCAAATCCACCCTCGATGTATTGGGTAAGACTGAGAACCTGTGTCCGCTTCTGTGGTGTAGTGGTTAGTGTGATTTGCTGCTACCCGCGGAGGCCCAGGTTCGATTCCTGGCTCTGCCATGGAATTTGAAAAGTGGTACGAGGGTTGGAACGGGGTCCACTCAGCCTCGGGAGGTCAAATAAGTAGAGGTGGGTTCGATTACCACCTCAGCCTTCCTGGAAGTGGTTTTCCGTGGTTTCCCACATCTCCTCCCGGTATATACCGGAATGGTCCCTAACTTAAGGCCACGGCCGCTTCCTTCCCTCTTCCTTGTCTACCCCTTCCAATCTTCACACCCGCCCCCCCCCCCGCAAGGCACCTGTTCAGCATAGTAGCTGAGGTCTCCTAGGTGAGGTACTGGTCATCCTCCCCAGTTGTATCCCCGACCCAGAGTCTGAAGCTCCAGGACCCTACCCTTGAGGCGGTAGAGATGGGATCTCTGGCTGAGTCCGAGGGAAAAGCCAACCCTGGGGTGTAAGCAGATTAAGAAGGGGAAAGAATTATTATTATTATTATTATTATTATTATTATTATTATTATTATTATTATTATTATTATTATTATTATTATTATTATTATTATTATTGTTCCGAAGTATCTGTGGAACAGCAGAGGTGAAAGAAGGTGCGGGCTGGAATAGGTCTCAACTACCAAATTAAAGTTAATTTAAAACTTTAACAAAGGTTATATTTTCTTTTCAAAATCAACAAATGACAACAAATAACAAAAGTGTAACAGGTATCAAGTAGCAAATCAACAAATTAAGAAATTATAGATTACAGTCGTTACAAGTTTTTTGGCTTCGAGCCCAGTTTTACATTCCTTGAGCCCTCAGCTCACAACCACAAATTACCAAAGGGCAGAAAACCCCTTCATACCAAGGAGCACTTGCCCCTACTTACAATGTTAAGCCTCCTAGAGGTACGCAGAGATCAAATTAAGAAAGAGCAGTCCCGCTCTCAATTTTACAAGCCTATCAAAGGCCAAAACAAACTTCACTCCTAACTGCCCTCAAGGCACCCATACAGTGAAACAGGGGTATCTTGTACTCAACCTACAGGGCCTTCACATGAAGAAAACAAAACACTGGGTTAATTAAATGGCCCAAAATACCAAATTGAAAGGAGCCAAAAACATGCACTCCTACACAAAGTTATTAAAACCTAAGAGGCACTAGGCCGATCATACAGGGGCTAATCCCAAGCTAGGGAGGTGACACGTATGAGAAAACTTTAATATTTTAAGGAAGAGAAAAAAACTGTTATGAGAACGTAGTCACCTCAATTTCCAAATGAAGGGGAGTTCGAGAGTGTAAAGCACTCTCTCTCCCCGCTTTAAGACAAAATAAATTTATATGTTTTACATAGACAGAAGAGAATTTACATTTTAAAAGGTAGGTTACATACTAAAGGTTTCGAACCTTCCCCGAGAGTTAAACTGCTGAGCTAGCAAGAACTGAAGATGTTAACAGGCCATTACCTTGTAGACGAACTGCTGCTTGAAGAAAGAGGCGCTTCCCGCCCCCTGCTACATATTCACACGCTAAGAGAGATGTTACTGAAGTGGCACCGAGACAAGAAAATCAGCAGTTTATATACCCTCGTGGAACATTCGAGACCTTTCAAGAATGAGTAGACACACCCCTTCACCTTTATTGGATACCTTAGAGCAACATATTTATGTCGGAGAAGACATACATGATTGGTTGGAAATAAATTAAAGAAATTTGGGATTGGCTAAATTCCAAACAGGCGGAGGATTCATATTGCCAACCCACAAACCACAGAACAAAATATAGTAAAAACAAAACTTATGAATTCGAAATTTCTTCAAGAAAGTTCATTCCTTCGCACCAGAGTGCGTAATCATAGTTTTTAGTAGAGACATCTGGTAGAGAACGTCCACACTTCTTGATCAGTTACCCACCAAACACATCAAAATTCACACAGAGCCATCTTCGGAAAAACTGGTGAGTTAATACAGTTTGTTAAAGTTCAGGCTTTCTCCTGTAGGGGAGTTTCAACTGGCGCAATATTTGAATTAGCGGCGTGGAGGTGTACCGCCCGGTACAGACCTCCCCCACAAAAGTCTTTCCAAGGGGTGACACAGAAGAAAACAACAAATTCGTTTTTTAAAAAAAGTCCAAGTTTTGCTGATGAGTTGAAGAATTTAGAAGAGAAAAATATAACTTTTCAGTAGTTCGAGGTCTCAGAAGTTGTTTGATATAGGTGGGTGCGACGAGATTAAGTGCAGTTTTAAACCATTTGTAGTAGATTTTGATGAAAGGTCCCTATGTTTGCAGTAGTTGAATTCAGAAAAAAAAACTTTAATTCTTGAAAGAAGAACTTTTTTTTAAGTCCACCAAATGTTGATTGAAGGAGTATTTAATTGCCGAATAAAGAGTCCATGTAGCTGAAGAAGAACATTATCTGTCGCTTAATTTTGACGACAAGACCTGCTGCCGCTGCCTGTGTCCAGAGGAGGCCGCTCGGACCCCTTAAGTACCCTGAGATACCGCTCTCCCGCACTATGAGAGGGGTAGTCGTGCTGCACGCCGCAGATGCGACGTTTTGTTTTCAGTCCACAAGTAGCTTGCGGGTGGTGCACCGCACATCAGCCTTGGCCGGAAGGAGGCCTCCGGCGCGCCGCACACAGGTGACCTCGCTGGAGTGGAGTGGGTCCATACCCCACCTCAGTGGCGGTACGGCGCCACACGGCTGCGGGAGCACTGAAACAGTAAGATCTCGGCGGCAGAATTTTGTTGGAATATAATGTTTTAGGGTACTGACTTTGTGGCGAGGCTGAGGGGCCAGCGGCGTGGAACTTTATTTTATTTTTAATTGTTACTGGTGTGGTTTAGCAGGAGACGGGAGCGTGGTAATGGCCATAGGGGAAGTCAGCAGATTAACAATGGGGATGATTGTACATGAAATGCTTAAATAAATAACCATAAAATTAAATTGGGGCAGAAGGCCACTGAAAAGAAACCAAAATATAACCCTTACGCCGCTGCAATAAAACTTTCAAAACTAAGTTATTAGACATTACACAGGCTTTATCTGCGACAGATGTACCCTAAAGATCCTCTCACCGGGCGAGTTGGCCGTGCGCGTAGAGTCGCGCGGCTGTGAGCTTGCATCCGGGAGATAGTAGGTTCGAATCCCAATATCGGCAGCCCTGAAGATGGTTTGCCGTGGTTTCCCATTTTCACACCAGGCAAATGCTGGGGCTGTACCTTAATTAAGGCCACGGCCGCTTCCTTCCAACTCCTAGGCCTTTCCTATCCCATCGTCGCCATAAGACCTATCTGTGTCGGTGCGACGTAAAGCCCCTAGCAAAAAGAAAAGATCCTCTCGGTGGCTGGATTACTCACTGACAAAGTGACCGGCGTAAGAAAAACTAAAATTATGCACGGCCCATGAAATCTGGGGGCAAGCTTGCCCGCGGGAACGAAATTCATGACCATAACTTGGTCTCCTACCTTTAAATTGGTGGGTCTCCGTCCACGATCATATCTTTCCCTAACCTTTTCATGAGAAACCTAAAGGTTGGCCTTAGCCTTCTTCCAAAGATCTCTAATATTATCTGGATCTATTGCCTCTGGTAGAATATCACTAAGAGACCACAGGTTATCGAGCGGCGTGTTGGGAACGAACTTGAACATCAAAGAAGCTGGAGTAAACTTATGAGATTCATTAACCGCCGAATTCAAAGCAAAAGCTAACCAATGCAGGGACATGTCCCACCTAGAATGATCTTCATGATGATAGGCAATAAGAGCCGACCTCAGATTACGATTGACCCGTTCAGCTAGAGATGGTTGAGGATAGTAAGCAAAAGTAGTCACATGAGATATGGACAGATCAAAACAGAATTTACGAAAGAGATTGGATGTGAAAGCTTTAGCATTATCTGAAACAATATATTGACACGGACCAAAAGAAGCAAAAATAGAATTTAAACAAGAAATAGTAGACTGAGCGGTAGCCAGCTTAGTCGGAAATAACCAAGAACATCTAGTGAAGCCATCTACACACACAAGGATGAATTTGTTGGCATTCCCCTTTGACTGGGGGAGGGTCCTACGTAGTCGATGTAAAGACGTTCCATGGGGCGCTGCGCTTGATGAGAAGACAAAAGCCCTTGCTTAGTGGACATGGTGGGTTTACTAAGCCAACAAGATTTACAAGATTTTACCAATTCACGGATTTCTCCGTCCATACCCTTCCAGACGAACATCTCCCGGATCTTTTCACGGGTTTTGAAGATACCTAAATGCCCCCCTAATGGGGTCTCATGATAGTACTTGAAGATCATGGGCACAAGAACGGCTGGGACCACCACTTTCATCTTATTATCATGCCTCGACGAGCAACATAAAACCCCATTCCTCAGTACATAAGGGACGACGTGTTCCTCAGAAGAAAGGGTTTCCATTATCGGAGCCAGCGTCGAATCTTCACGTTGATATTTTTCAATATCCCTAAAGAGCATGAGAGCATCTGTTAGAATGGCATTGACCTCAGGTAGTATGGACTCGGGAGGTGAAGAACTATCAACCAGTTCATGGGTCTCTACATCATTGGAAAACATACGGCATAGTCCGTCTGCCACAACATTCTCAGTACCTCTGATATGCCTAACATCAAACTGGAAGGCAGAAATCCTGATGGCCCAGCGGGCTATACGACCCGTACGACGCGGCCTAGCTAATACCCAACTTAAGGCTTGGTTATCTGCCTCCAAGTCGAATTTGACATGTTCCAGATAGAGACGGAACTTTTCTAAAGCAAATAAGACTGCCAAACCTTCAAGCTCATAGATGGAATACTTGGCTTCTTGGGCCGATAGAGTCCTAGATGCATAGGCAATGGGTCGCCTCCCTAGTTCAGTCTCTTGAAGAAGGACTGCGGCCACAGTCGACGACGACGCGTCGGTTTGGACGATGAATTTCTTAGAGAAAACAGGCATAGCAAGAACAGGGGCATTACAGGGAGCAAATTTAAGATCTTCAAAAGCGGCTTGTTGAGAAGGTCCCCACTCAAATTTGATGCCTTTCCTACGAAGTAAGTTCAAGGGCGCCGCTCTATTGGCGAAATTTAGAATAAATTTCCTTAAGAAATTCACCATACCAATGAACCTAGCAATACCTTTGATGTCCTTGGGAGGCTTGAAATCACAGATGGCCTGTGTTCTAGAGTGATCGACTGCATCACCATCGGGCGACACAATATGCCCTAGGAATGACATGGAAGGTTTAGCGAAAGTTACTTGGGACAAATTAACTGTTAACCCTGCCTTCCGAAGGCGATTAAGGACCTCTTTTAGATGATCAAGGTGTTCCTCAAAGGTCTCAGAAAATACGACGACATCATCGAGATAATGATACAAGTACTCAAATTTGATGTTGGAGAAGACCCTATTTAGCAGTCTTGTAAGCACAGCTGCTCCCGTGGGGAGCACGAATGGCGCGCGGTTGTATTCGTACAAGTTCCAATCTGTGGCAAAACTGTCAGGTGTTTGGATTCCTCTGCTAGCGGTATCTGGTTATAAGCCAGATTGAGGTCCAAGATGGTGAAGAACTTAGCTTTACGAAACCAGGAAAAGCAAGAATGAAGGTCGGGAAGGGTCACAGATTGTAACACCACCTTCCTATTGAGGGCCCTATAATCAATCACACGCCTGAAGCCACCTTTGGGTTTCGGGACTAGAAAAATAGGCGAAGAATACTCCGACTGAGAGGGCCGAATAATACCATCCTTCAACATCTGATCTATGATTTCTTTCAATGCCTTCATTTTAGGTGGAGATAGCCTATAAGGTGGAAAACGGACAGGAATCGAATCCGTAACCTCAATCTTGTATTCGATAAGGTCAGTAACACCAAGAGTCTCAGAGAAAACCTCTGGAAACGACTGACACAACTTACGAATACTCTCTGCCTGCTCCTCAGGGAGATGTCTAAGGTCTAACAACATCTCATCCTGGGTAGGCGAAACAGATGAACACGACACAGAATTACAATTTAATAAGGGAATTTTACAACTTGAAGGAAATTTGAACGTGCACGGCTTGCTCAGAAGATCGAGCACTAGACCAGTATGGGACCTGAAGTCTGCTCCCAATATAATGGGGCAAGACAAGTGCTTTGCCACAAACAGTTTAACCTTCCAAATAAATTTAGAAATACGAATTTTGGCATATAAAGAACCTAAAATTTCTAATGGAGAAGAATTAGCCGAAACATATTGAACTGAAGACGATCAATAGTCAGGAAGTTTACAAACAGATTTCAATTTCGAATACCATTCATCCGAAATAATGGAACACACACTACCAGAGTCTAATAGAGCGGTTACAGGTTCATTATTCAATTCAATCTTAAGAAATGGAACAGGTGCGGGGGTATCCGCCGCAATCCTAAGACATTCTTTAGGGCCTTTAAAAGATGAATTCGAAAACTGAGTTCTCCTTGGGAATTTGGCAGTTTTACTTGGGGCTGAGCCTCGGAAAGAAGAGTTAGTCGACTCAGCCAAAGCCACTAGTCACTTGTTATTATTGGCATTGGTGGAAGTTGCACCAGAAGTTGAGCAGGAGGAGGTGTTATTCGAATTTGGGCAATTCTTGGCGATATGGGAAAACGCGCCCCATTTAAAACAGCCTTGAGATGCCCTGCTCCATTCCTTGTCCCACTAGATTTGATCGATGGACATTTATTGCGAAGATGGTCAGCCGACCCGCAAGCGTAACATTTACGGGGTGTGACGGGTCGGCGAGGTGGAGGCCGAAAACTACTAGAGGATGGAGGGGGTTCTTTCGCGACACGCAAGGTATCGGCGTATCTAACTCCTTCGGCTGAGACAGCCATAGCCTCTAACTCGGCAAAAGTTTGCGAACGCTACGCAAAACACAAGTATGATCGGTATGATGGAGAAATACCTACCACAATGGCCTGTACAATCTGATCTTCAGGGAAGTGAAGGGCAAACACCCTGGTATAGAATTTAATATCTTGGATGAAATCAGCAAGATTTTCATCCAGACGCTGTAAACGGTAGTAGTACTTTTGTATTAATGATGACCTTGCCCTAGCCGGAATAAAGTTAGCTAACAAATGGGCGTGGAAGTTTTCGATCGATGATTGTTCAGCAATCGCTCTTACTATTTTGTCTGAGAGGACACCAATTGAATAAGGGTAAATTATCTGAAGGATCTGACACGGAGAAAGAGAAAAAACAAGAGCATGATCTTGGAATTCAACTAAAAACCTTAAGAAAGAAATAACGTCACTGGTAGAATTAACAGAAAACTTAGAAATACCCCTGAGTAGCATAGCTAATGGATGAGGCAAACTGCTGAACCCTGGTGACATAGTAGGTAAAGTTCTAAGGGGTAGAGAAGCAGTTTCGGAAGGTGCATTATTCAGTGAAGTACGACGTTCAAACTCATTATCTAATGGGGCAGAGGCTTGTTGAACTCCTACTGATTTCCTATTTTCTTCTCCTTTAGAAGAGTCTTCCTCGCTAACTACGTTTACCGTAGCAGGTTGGTCAGTTTTCGGAGGGACTGCCCCGGTTAACAAAAGGCTAACCTTACTGGACAAATCAGAAAGATTATCGAGAACAACACTAGCTTCCTTCCTTTGAATGTCATTCAACTTTAGAGAAAACAGATCGTTAACTCTATTAGAAAAATGAAACAATCGAGCTTGCACACGTTTAAGTTGATTAGGTGATGGATCATTTTCTTCAAAAAAACTAACTACAGATGCTAGCTCAGTAGTATTGTCAGTGATCGTGGAGAGAGAGTCGTCAATCCCTTTTTCACACAGAGTGGGGATGGAAATAGGCAAAGTCAGGGAATCTTTAAGCTTGTTGGTGTCTACTGCAACCGTGCCTCCAGATTGCACATTTCTAATTGTTAATTCATAAATCAATTCCTCCTTGCGCAAATAGCCGGGATGGAGGAGATCGCGAGGACCGGGCATGATGACGGAACTTTACAAATTTGGAAAAAATCAAAAGAAAAACCAGCGACTGACAAAATTGTTAGAGTTCAAAACTAAGTAAGTTTTAGCCGTCAAAAGGGGCTAAATTGAGACCCATTCAACCACGCTCTGCTACCACTTGTTCCGAGGTATCTGTGGAACAGCAGAGGTGAAAGAAGGTGCGGGCTGGAACAGGTCTCAACTACCAAATTAAAGTTAATTTAAAACTTTAACAAAGGTTATATTTTCTTTTCAAAATCAACAAATGACAACAAATAACAAAAGTGTAACAGGTATCAAGTAGCAAATCAACAAATTAAGAAATTATAGATTACAGTCGTTACAAGGTTTGGGCTTCGAGCCCCGTTTTACATTCCTTGAGCCCTCAGCTCACAACCACAAATTACCAAAGGGCAGAAAACCCCTTCATACCAAGGAGCACTTGCCCCTACTTACAATGTTAAGCCTCCTAGAGGCACGCAGAGATCAAATTAGGAAAGAGCAGTCCCGCTCTCAATTTTACAAGCCTATCAAAGGCCACAACATACTTCACTCCTAACTGCCCTCAAGGCACCCATACAGTGAAACAGGGGTATCTTGTACCCAACCTACAGGGCCTTCACATGAAGAAAACAAAACACTGGGTTAATTAAATGGCCCAAAATACCAAATTGAAAGGAGGCGAAAACATGCACTCCTACACAAAGTTATTAAAACCTAAGAGGCACTAGGCCGATCATACAGGGGCTAATCCCAAGCTAGGGAGGCGACACGTATGAGAAAACTTTAATATTTTAAGGAAGAGAAAAAAAACGGTTATGAGAACGTAGTCACCTCAATTTCCAAATGAAGGGGAGTTCGAGAGTATAAAGCACTCTCTCTCCCCGCTTTACAGCAAAATAAATTTATATGTTTTACATAGACAGAAGAGAATTTACATTTTAAAAGGTAGGTTACATACTAAAGGTTTCGAACCTTCCCCGAGAGTTAAACTGCTGAGCTAGCAAGAACTGAAGATTTTAACAGGCCATTACCTTGTAGACGAACTGCTGCTTGAAGAAAGAGGCGCTTCCCTCCCCCTGCTACATATTCACACGCTAAGAGAGATGTTACTGAAGTGGCACCGAGACAAGAAAATCAACAGTTTATATACCCTCGTGGAACATTCGAGACCTTTCAAGAATGAGTAGACACACCCACTCACCTTTATTGGATAGCTTAGAGCAACATATCTCTGTCGGAGAAGACATACATGATTGGTTGGAAATAAATGAAAGAAATTTGGGATTGGCTAAATTCCAAACAGGCGGAAAGAAAGGATTTATATTGCCAACCCACAAACCACAGAACAAAATATAGTAAAAACAAAACTTATGAATTCGAAATTTCTTCAAGAAAGTTCATTCCTTCGCACCAGAGTGGGTAATCATAGTTTTTAGTAGAGACATCTGGTAGAGAACGTCCACACTTCTTGATCAGTTACCCACCAAACACATCAAAATTCACACAGAGCCATCTTCGGAAAAACTGGGTGAGTTAATACAGTTTGTTAAAGTTCAGGCTTTCTCCTGTAGAGGAGTTTCAACTGGCGCAATATTTGAATTAGCGGCGTGGAGGTGTACCGCCCGGTACAATTATTATTATTATTATTATTATTATTATTATTATTATTATTATTATTATTATTATTATTATTATTATTATTAACAACCACATGGTCTCACACCATGCTGCAGGCATTTTCATTTCAGGCCATTTATGGTGACTAAGTGTGAATTTTGACTTTCTGTTTTACTCTGCCAGATGGAAGAGCTGTAACTGTGTTGGGCAATCTTTGGCTGAGTTTTGATCAATGTCCTTTCGCGCAAACACCAAATGTATCAACAGAGATCTTTTCCATGTCGATAGAATATGGTATAGATTGCCGAACGAACTTCTTGCCGCCCTTCAAAAGTACGACCACCTCTGCCTGGTTTGATCCCACGATCTTGTGGTTCTGAGGCCGACACCGTACCACTGATCCAAAAGTTAGGCTACCAGTAAATATCTAAACACTATTAAGAAGGCGTTATAATTCTTAAAGATTCACATCACAGGCTTACAATGCAGTAGGCGTACTGGCGAATTGCTTCAAGTTACGTTATTATTTACCTAGCTGCAACTGTGTAGGCCTATCACAAACATCAAGGAACATGATGTATGTGGGTGATAACCGGTTAATCACGCCGCGATCTGAGATCAAACAATCAGTGTATGTTCACCATTCGTCTCCTGAAGCCATTAAGGGAATGCGAGTGTGTAAAACAGTGGTATGTTCAACTTAGAGAGTGAATTTACCATTGTTACGTTTATATCCCGTCCAATTTAATTTGGAACGCTTTCACGTGTAAACTACTGAAATATGGAAATTTTTATTTTAGTCTAACTTGGTAATGTGGAAAATTATGGTTTCTAAACAAACCATGTTATTTATTTACAGGCATCACAATATTTATTAGTATCGATCTTCACCAGTGTGATAATTATCATCTTCGAGTATGAAAGGCTATATTATTGATTAATTCCGACACACTCATTGTGGTAAATCATGGTTGTGGTTAGCTACACCATGTTTCGGTGAGTCGTAAGTCGAGTTAATGAGTCCATTTTCAGACAGAATGTTGTTTACCGGCCATGATGGTCTCAATCACGAATAGGTCATAATTGCTATACTGAAAGAAGACCATAGCAAACCAAACAGCTGTCAATATCAAACAATATTACCCGCCCACAATCCGGTCACACTTCACTTCCGGCTATTCTGTAACATTTGTATGGAAAGAACTGTTGGGGCATTGATGGCATTCTACACTCAGATACTCTATACGAACTGAACTGGGCACAAATTTGCTGTCGTTCGCACTGCAGCCGAGCACAATGACCTAATCCAAGCGCCTAGAATTGTTAATTTTTAATCTTGTGGCGAGTGACTAATCTTTGTTAATGTGTCAAGTAACTTAAAGAATGCGTGTAGGCTGCTATGAAGTATGCAGTAGGTAGTAGTCATGGCAACAGTCCAGAATTCATATATTCGTATGGAAAGAGGCTTCATCTGGAGAACGTAACCCTTTTCAGGACATTCGAACTTTTCTGTTCAATGAACCAATTCTTTCCGTCTCTCTTTCTTCGTTTCTTTCTTTCTTTCCGTCTTTCTTTCTTTCTTTCTTTCTTTCTTTCTTTCTTTCTGTCTTAATCCGTTCGCTGTCCAGGTTTGGTTTTTCCACCGCACTCAGTGAGGGATCCCACCCTTACCGCCTCAAGAACAGTGTCCTGGAGCTGAACAGGGGCCTTGTGGGATATGGGAATATTGGAAGGGAGTGACAAGGAAGAGGGAATGAAGCAGTCGTGTCCTTATGTTAGGTAACATCCCGGCGTTTTCCTAGAGGATGAGAAGTGGGAAACCACTAATCACCACTTCGCGGATGGCCGAACCCCACTCAACTCAGTTGATCTTCCGAGGCTGAGTGGGCCCGTTCCAACCCACATACGACTTTTCAAATTTCGTGGCGAAGCCTGGATTCGAAACCGGGCCTCCGGGGGTGGCAGCTAATCACACTCACCACTACACCACATAAACAATTTCTAGTAGAAATAAAGTTATAAAAAATTATTTTAACAGTGATATAAAGTTACACAAATATTAATATAGTAACAATGATCTCTGGGTTAGGGGTCCGACTCTTGGACTGAATTGTAAGCATTGAGCCCTCCGGCTCAGAGTGTCTCGGGTTCGATTTACGGCCGGGTCGAGGTTTTTAATCCTGTCTGATTAATTCTTCTGGCTCTGGGAATGGGTGTTTGTCATTGTCCTAACATTTTCACAGAAGCACGCAATTGTGATTACATCCCTCCCAATATGGTTGGTGTCAGGAAGGGCATCCGGCAGTAAAACCGGGATAAATCCACATGTGGGACACATTTCGCTCCCGCGACCCCCACAGATGTGGGTAAAACGATAGAAGGAAAGAAGAGGAAGAAGATCTCAGGGTGAGGGACGTAATATCAAAGACGCATAGCCTACCAGAAAATACCGTATCTTTTTCTAAAGTGTCTATTTATTGCCGTTCCTTCACGTATTGGTATGCTTTTGTACTCATTTTTATGAAGATGTTAATAGATGGAAGGAAGCACCAATCTAACCGAAGTTCGACAATTTTATTGAAAGAATTGAATTAATTATTCAGATTATGCGAGCAATACGAACAGTTTCATGCCTTTGCTGGCGGGACCTAGTGTTTACAGTGCACTAAGTCTTCTGGTATGGGCTAGAGCAATTTTGTTACTTTCATTGATCAGTCTCTGTCTTATCCTTGGCTTTGACTAAATGAAAGTGACTGAGGTATGAGCGATGCTAGTAATGCCATTCCTTACGCAGCCAGTCCCTGCTATGAATGGTGTGAAAATATTGCTCATAGGGTCGGTTGGTGCATGCATTTCAGTGGACTAGGCAGACTGATATGTAATAGCAACTTCTGGCTCGGTGAGGAAAGCAACGGGAAACTACCTCACTCCTCATTTCCCTAGTACGCCTCTTCAGTGATGCCTAGGCCATCTATGACAGCTCATGGCTGAACTGTTGAGGATCGAACCAGCCTTCGGGCTGATGACTAACCATACATACACGAACAGTTTCAATTCAAGAACTTGAGGCTGCTATGGCCTAAATGTAATCACCGCGTGGCATGTGAAAATATGTCTTTAACTGGTTACAAATTGACATAAAAGTAAAATTCTACAGCATTCAGGCCAGTAAAACTTGTATGTATTCGCCAATATTAAAAAAATCATTCTCTGTAGAAAGTAAATATCACTAGCGCGACAAAACTAATATTTAGTCCTTAATTATCAGTAAGTATGCAACATTATAGGAAAAACCAAAACCCATGGCACAACAGCCCCGAAGGGCCATAGCCACCAAGCGATCGCTGCTCAACCCGAAGGTCTACAGATTACGAGGTGTCTTGTGGTGAGCGCGACGAACTCTCGGTCGTTATTCTTGGCTTTCTAGACCGGGGCCACTATATCACCGTCGATAGCTCCTCAATTGAAACCATGTAGGCTGAGTGGACCTCGCGCCAACCCTCAAAAAGGTCTACCGAGCTCGATAGCTGCAGTCGCTTAAGTGCGGCCAGTATCCAGTATTCGGGAGATAGTAGGTTCGAACCCCACTGTCGGCAGCCCTGAAAATGGTTTTCCGTGGTTTCCCATTTTCACGCCAGGCAAATGCTGGGGCTGTACCTTAATTAAGGCCACGGCCGCTTCCTTCCCACTCCTACCCTTTCCTGTCCCATCGTCGCCATAAGACCTATCTGTGTCGGTGCGACGTAAAGCAACTAGCAAAAAGGTCTACAGGTAAAAATTCCTGACCTGGCCGGGAATCGAACTCGTGGCCTCCGGGTAACAGGCTGGCACGCTATCCCCACACCGTGAGGCCGGCTACAGCATTGCGGAGGTTAAGTAAATTAGGCTAATGTTAATGATATTTAGAAATATAGTATTTAACTACAATATATGATATGACATTTAAACACATATTTAAATACATCATGCTCTAGGAGTGGGTAAATAAGTCGTGCAAATATACATTCCTACAGCACGGTACACTAAATTCATTTTCCTTTACACAACCCCTTAGGAAAATGCACTCAACGAAAATTGTTCTAATGGTCTGCACATCAACGTGTGGCTGGGAAGCGTGATCAGTCTTAAGGAAAATAATGGATAGGAAGGGCATTGTCACGTTTGCGGTTTTGGTATAGGAGCGACGATAAGTTTATTATTTATATTATACAATATATTTTATAACGATGTTCCATAATATGGTTTGGCATAATAGTAGGCTGCATACCCTGCACCCCGTAGTATAAGAAAGACGATAAAGTAAATTTCATGACTACTATTTCGATTCATTTGATGATGTTAAGCATAGCATTGTGTTGTCAGGATTCCATCTGGTATCGTCGTGGTTCTAAATAATTTGTAGCAAAGGATGTTCACGAAATGGCTGAGAGCTGAATTTATACATGCGTATGAGTCTGTAAGAAGAACACTGGGTGCCCGGCTGAATGATCAATATAAACGCCTTCGCTATAGAGGGTCCTGGATTTGATTGCCCGCCTAGTTGGCGATTTGAACCAAGTTTTGTTATTTCCTCTAGCTGGCAAACGGGTCTTATCATCATAAACATCTTTATTCATACCAGGCATGCCAAACTAAAAATCGCAAGTGGTAAAAGGAGTAGTCATATAGCGTAAAATAGGATGTATTGTCACAATATCCTTATAGAATTGCGTATTGTTTGCTAATATTAAAGAAAAATAACACAGATTAATTTTCTCTTCCGCCAGGCTGAGTAGCTCAGACGTTTGAAGCACCAGCCTTCTCATACCAACTTGGCAGGTTCGATCCTGACTCAATTCGGTAGTATTTGAAGGTGCTCAAATATGCTAGCCTCGTGTCGGTAGATATACCAGCAAGTAAAAGAACCCTCGCGGGACGATATTCCGGCAACCCGGTGTCCCCGTAGTCCTCCAAAGTAGTTAGTGGGACGTAAAAACAATGTTGTTGTTGTTATTATTATTATTATTATTATTATTATTATTATTATTATTATTATTATTACACACACATACATACAAACATAATCATTATAGACTGCTATGCCTTTCAGCGTTCAGTCTGCAAGCCTCTGTGAATTTATTATACGTCGCCACAATAGTCGATTTGTAACTAGTGTTGTGGCCTCATTTAGTCCTATACCTCTTGTCTTTAAATCGTTAGAAACTGAGTCTAACCATCGTCGACTTGGTCTACCTCTACTTCTCTTACCCTCCATAACAGAGTCCATTCTTCTCTTAGGTAACCTATCCTCCTCCATTCGCCTCACATGACCCCACCACCGAAGCCGGTTTATGCGTACAGCTTCATCCATCGAGTTCATTCATAAATTAGCCTTTATTTCTTCATTCCGAGTACCCTCCTGCCATTGTTCCCACCTGTATGAACCAGCAATCATTCTTGCTACTTTAATGCCTGTTACTTCTAACTTATGGATAAGATATCCTGAGTCCACCCAGCTTTCGCTCCCGTAATGCAAAGTTGGTCTGAAAACAGACCGATGTAAAGATAGTTTCGTCTGGGAGCTGACTTAATTCTTACAGAATACTGCAAATCGCAACTGCGAGGTAGCTGCATTAGCTTTACTACACCTTGATTCAATCTCACTTACTACATTATCATCCTGGGAAAACACACAACCTAAATACTTGAAATTATCAACCTGTTCTAGATTTGTATCACAAATCTGACATTTAATTCTGTTGAATTTCTTACCTACTGACATCAATTTAGTCTTCGAGAGGCTAATTTTCATACCATACTCATTACACCAATTTTCAAGTTCCAAGAGAGACGGCAGGCTTTCGGCACAATCTGCCATTAAGACCAAGTCGTCAGCATAGGCCAAACTTCTTACAACATTTCCGCCTAAGTGAATCCCTCCCTGTCATTTTATACCTTTCAGCAGATGATCCATGTAAACTACGAACAACAAAGGAGAAAGATTACAGCCTTGTCCAACCCCTGTAAGTACCCTGAACCAAGAACTCATTCTACCATCAATTCTCACTGAAGCCAATTGTCATCATAAATGCCTTTGATTGATTTTAATAATTTACCTTTAATTCCATAGTCCCTCAATATAGCGAACATCTTTTCACTCGGTACTCTGTCATATGCTTTCTCTATATTTACGAAACATAAACACAACTGCCTTTTCCTCTCGTAGCATTCTTCAATTACCTGGCGCATACTGAAAATCTGATCCTGACAGCCTCTTTGTGGTCTGAAACCACATTGGTTTTCATCCAACTTCCTCTCAAAGACTGATCGCACCCTCCCATCCAAGATGCCAGTGAATACTTCGCCTGGTATACTAATCAATGAGATACCTCGATAGTTGTTGCAATCCTTCCTGTTCCCTTGCCTATAGATACGTGCAATTACTGCTTTTGTCCAATCTGAAGGTACCTTACCAACACTCCATGCTAATCGTACTATTCTATGAAGCCATTTCATACCTGCATTCCACTATACTTCACCAGTTCAAGTCTAATTTCATCTATTCCTGCTGCTTTATGACAATGGAGTTTATTTACCATGCTTTCCACTTCCTCAAGCGTAATTTCACCAACATCACTTTCCTCCTCCTCATGAAGCTGGCTGTTCGCAACACCACCAGGATGATTTCCTTTTACATTGAAAAGATGTTCAAAATATTCCCTCCACCTCTCCAGTGATTCCCTGGGATCTATTATGAGTTCACCTAAATTACTCAAAACACTGTTCATTTCTTTTTTCCCTCCCTTCCTAAGATTCTTTATTGCAGTCCAGAAAGGTTTCCCTGCTGCTTGACCTTGCCTTTCGAGGTTATTACTAAAATCTTCCCGCGACTTCTTTTTGGATTCAACAACTATTTGTTTCTTTCATCTACGTACAAATCTCTGTCTGCCTCGACCCCTGTTTGGATCCATTTCTGATAAGCCTTCCTTTTACGTTTACAAGCTGCTCTCACTTCATCGCTCCAGCAAGATGTTCGCCATTTCCCATCTTTACACACAGTTGTTGTTAGGCATTTCCTTTCTGTTTATACTACAGCATACCTGTATGCCACCCATTCACTTTCTGTATCCTGAACCTGCTTACTGTCTACTGTTCGAAACTTGTCACTAATCATATCCATGTGCTTCTGTCTAATTTAATCGTCCTGGAGATTTTCCACCCTTATTCGTTTGCAGACAGATTTCACTTTCTCTACCCTAGGCCTAGAGATACTTAGTTCACTACAGATCAGATAGTGGTTTTTATCATCGAAAAATCCCCGGAAAACTCGTACATTCCTAACAGATTTCCTGAATTCGAAGTCGGTTAAGATATAGTCTATTATGGATCTGGTACCCCTAGCCTCCCATGTGTAGCAGTGAATAGCCTTATGCTTGAAGAATGTATTCGTAACTGCTAAACCCACACTAGCACAGAAGTCCAGCAAACGCTTCGCATTTCCATTAGCTTCCATATCTTCCCCACATTTACGAATCACCCTTTCGAATCCTTCAGTTCTATTCCCAACTCTCGCATTGAAATCGCCCATTAGCACTATTCTATCCTTGCTGTTGACCCTGACCACGATGTCACTCAATGCTTCATAAAACTTGTCAACTTCATCCTCATCTGCACCCTCACATGGTGAATACACGGAGACAATCTAGTCCTAATTCCTCCAACTGACAGATCTACCCACATCATTCGCTCATTTACGTGCCTAACAGAAACTATGTTGCATGCAATGGTATTCCTGATAATCTCCTATCTCTTCCTCGTAATCTCCCCTTATCCGAATATCACTTACTCCTAGCACATCCAGATGCATCCTCTTTGCTGACTCAGCCAGTTCTACTTTCTTTCTTCCATAAGCCCCACTAATATTGATAGCTCCCCATTGAATTCCATTTCGTTCGCCAAGTTGTTTCCCAGGAGTCCCTCGCCTGTCAAATGGGAGTGGGAATCCGTTACTCCCATAGGTACGAGGCTTCCTTTAAATGTCCTGAGTTCGGTAAATTCATGAAGCAGGATGCTACCCTACTTGCACATAGTCCAAATGAGGACCTCTCCTCTAACTGGTTATGGACCACCGGTGAATTGTATAGTCCTAGCCGCCTGAGCAAAAGGAGGGCCATGGCTCAGAATATGTCCCCCATTCCATAGCAATTGGTATCCCGAATCTCAGGACCAGTTACTAGGCCACTCAGCCGTTGCCCATGGTTCACGAACTAGGACGTGACTACAGTAACCCACACCATGAACCATTTTTATTATTATTATTATTATTATTATTATTATTATTATTATTATTATTATTATTATTATAAATATAATTTTCTCTTCCTGATATTTTACGTCACCTTTCTGGCACAAACTTCCGTATTTCGGGGGAAATATTATCTCTGTGGAAACTTTTAAGGCTGAACCAATATGAATGTCTGTCAATCTGGATCTAGCTGAAGACTTGTGTCATTTAATTAGTGAGAGGAGTACGCCCTAGCTGGCAATGGTACGTAGGCCCTATTTTAAAAATGGAAACAATTTTACACGCCAATTTGCAAGTTTCTACGAATTGCAAAGATAAATGCTAGTAAAATCCTGAGAACAATCTGGTAAAATTTGTCCTTCAAATTTTATTCGCACTGATCATCCATCACCTCCAGCTTCATATACCTGGCACTTTTCCTATGTTACTTGAAAAAAAAAAGGCTGATAAAGACAGCTTGTCTTTCAAAGATGTAAAGTCTTCAAATATTGTTTCTTCAAATTGGGAATATTTTTATTTCTCTCGAAATCGCAATTAAAGTTAGGTTGTCTCATGTACGAACACACTTAGCACAGGCAGAATGCCACTTATTTACCCATAACAAGTAGGGGTCATAGAGATATGAGCAACGGGCCGCGAGTTTGACACGCTGATTTACATAGTACATACCACATTACTAACCAACATACAAACCCACAAAAGTGAATACATCACTGCATACAGGGTTGGCGTTTTAAAGGACATCCGGCTGTAAAACTAGGCTTAATCCACATTAATAACGATACAACATAAGTGGGCGGGAGGGGGGGAATCAGGAAATAAGAAGTACACATAATATATATTTCATTTTTGTCTTGTGAGTTTAGAAACTCGAATCTTCTGTTTTCCACATAACATTGCCAGGAGCGTCAAATACATCACATTAAACTGGAAATGTAATTCTTCGCAAGCCTTATTGGATATACATTGTTGAAATAAGGAGCATTGTACAGAGTATGGATAAGAGCATGAAGCTTCATGACGATTTTGTAAGTCGATATCAACGTTATTGAGCAATACTCGCTCGGGAGTGAGCCTGGAAATGTATACCTTTTGACGGAAGACTTTGAATCATTGAAGTTGCTCAAGGCGGAATGGTTGATATCACTATGTGTCTATCTTGAACTGCAGACAGGCTTTTGTTCGTGGACTGAACACATGAATGAAGATCCAGACAATACTTCGTTTCAGCAAAGGTTGTGCAATTACCACTATGGGCAGGTAAAATGTATGTACGTCCAACCCTTGTCCCACTTCTGTACGGGGTCGACTATGAAGTGAGTTGAATCTTTAGCGAGGTTTTACGACAGGATGGATGCATTTCCAGAAGTCAACCTCATTAGAGGTGTTCATGAGATGAAATGAATGACTTGATATAGGATAGAAGGAAGGAAGAGGGTGAAACCCGGTCCGGCACATAGCCTACTGCCCCACTGTCGGCAGCCCTGAACATGGTTTTCCGTGGTTTCCCATTTTCACACCAGGCAAATGCAGGGGCTGTACCTTAATTAAGGCCACGGCCGCTTCCTTCTAATTCGTAGGTATTTCCTATACCATCCTCGCCATAAGACCTATCTGTGTCGGTGCAACGTAAAGCAAATAGAAAAAAAATAGCCTACTCCGGTCGAAATGGTCCATGGGTCTACACAAGGCTTTACGTCTCCATCCGACAGATGAAGTACCATCTAAAGTGTCATATGTCATCACACCTTATGAGCACTGCGGAGAGATTTAGAATTTAATGCAGGCTTTTGGCACGCAATCAAGTTGTTAGAAATTATATACAACCACATTCCCTACCCTGCCAGCCAATATTCTGGTGGTGAAACTTTTTTTGACCAAGGGGACTCGAATCAGCCAACCGCGGTGTCAGACCATTTATAGACTTCAGGCCTTAACGGCCATGGCTACCAGGCGGGCTATTCGCAGCTAAAGGAATAACACTAAATACTGTTTACTGTTGAATATTCCATCTTATTTAATACTAGCACGATACCCGTGCTTCGCTACGGTATTATAATGAAATTTATAATTGAATGCTAAACGTTTTGTATATAATCCGCCGAAATTCGCAATCTAACTCGTTTTCTGAGAGAATCCGCCAAAATTCGTGATCTGACTCGTTTTCTGAGAGATTTCGGCAAAGTTCCTCCCATTTTTCAATCTTTCTTTCCAGCGATCGATTTCGTACTTCCCCGGCTAGGTCCAGGTATTCCACCCGGCCAGTCGGGTCCCTACATCTTTGCCATCTTTGGCTATACGCATTTTAATATGGATAAAATCCTTGAGGAGATCCGGCGTGAAGTCGCCTTGGGTGCCTTGGCGGTACTGAACCCGCTGCCGGACTGCAATCGTAGTCATTACCCGGCCAGGACCCGTTTCCAGCGCGGTCCACACATTTTGACGACGGTCCAGAACATTATTATTATTATTATTATTATTATTATTATTATTATTATTATTATTATTATCATCATTATTATTATTGATGTTATTACCGAGCTAGATAGCTTCAGTCGCTTAAGTGCGGCCAGTATCCAGTATTTGGGAGATAGTAGGTTCGAACCCCACTGCCGGCAGTCCTGAAAATGGTATTCCGTGGTTTCCCATTTTCACACCAGGCAAATGCTGGGGCTGTACCTTCATTAAGGCCACGGCCGATTCCTTCCCACTCCTAGCCCTTCCCTGTCCCATCGACGCCATAAGACCTATCTGTGTCGGTGCGACGTAAAGCAACTTTGCAAAAAAAAAATTAATGTTATTGGTGGTCTGGAACCCACAGCAAGATGCAAGACCGCTACTTGGCGGTAAATTACATCGTCTGCCATTGTCATTGCTGACAATGTGACCAGCACCATCGTCGCGCGTAGGCAAGTGCGCGAGATTTCTGGCGACGCGAATGATATACTTCCGTGAATTATTAACCTTATTATAGAGGTGAACAATTGCACGGTCAATATCATTCATATCGTTTATTTCAAATGTGTTTACATTTTTATTTATATGCCAGGAGAATCTACTGTAATCTAACGTTATGCACTCCAAAGGAAAAGATGGTTCTTGAAAACGAACCCAGGAAAGATTAAAAATGATCAGTTTATGATCAGAATAAGTATATTATGAACAGTAAAATCAATTGGTCTCAACTCCTTTTTCACCCCACTGCCTTTGATTTACCCCCCCCCCCCTCGTCCAAGAAAAAGAAGGCGTGTTTCCTTATGTTTAAAGGAGATTCCAAATACCTATGTTCACGTCTGTTACCTTCAGTTCTGAGATATAAGTATCCCCATAAAAGGAATTCACTTTTTCACTACCTTTCAGACTCCCCCCCCTTTAAGTGAATTTCCCGTTAAAATACTTGTCTCTGTAATAGTAAAGGATCTTCTTAATACCAATTATTATGACTCTAACATCTTCAGTTTTTGAGATATGTGTTCACATAAAAGGAATTCAACTCTTTTTCACCCCGGCCCCCAAAATGAGTTCGCCCAAAAACACAAAGTATATCGAACTGAAGTAACCACTTAGGATGATTTCCGTAAACGTATTGTTTAGGCAGCAGAGGATATTGTGAACAACCCTGGTGTCTTGGCTGGAATGCGTCGCAACTGGATTCGGAGGAGTGAAGCCTGAAGAAACGCCCAGGATGATCTCTTTGAGCAATTGCTACGAGTTTTACTTTGGTGTCAGATGTTACGCCATTTCTGCAACGTAATGTCTTGGGAATACAGTACAGAATCGACATAGTATTTTGAGTCTCGATAGTTCGATATTCTCATACATCCGAGCAGAGAAATTGATGTGCCCGTAACAAAAATTATAAATCGAGAGTTTCAGTGCGCGAGTGCCTTGTACGTGGCGAAAGCTGAACACAACACACGGAAGACGTGCTTGTTATAAAGCTAGACATTGACCTTGAACGCAATTCGGCAGTTCCTCAATCCTACCCTGCACGTGGTTTTGGTTCTTTACATGTGTTCGAGCAATTTATATTTTGTTTCTTATTCACTACCAGTTAAAACAGAAGACATTTTGCGTTTTTAAGGGCCGATGACCTTAAAACAGCAATCATCATTACCATCATCATCATCATTATCACGTATAAAAAATTCAATAAAATGCTTGTTTTATATTCAGCACTACTGAAATAGGAACTAAAAGTTAACATTTAACTTAAGAATTTTGCCTAGAGTGTTTTGTTAATTTACAAAAGAATGTTTAAAATTTCTTTTAGCGTAAGGCAATCTGTATGTTTTTGTTTTCTAAACTGTTGTACTGTAACATTTAACATAGGTACATTTTTTGTACACAGGCGTTTTCGTGTACGTTCCTAAATCCGCGCTTTTCTATTCAAGATAGTCTTGTTAACGTCCACATGGAAGTACGGAGTCCCTACTGTATGTTAGTTCATTCTTTTCTACACCAGAGTGTTACTATTGCGACTGTACTTCCTACGACCACGCCACTCTTATGTCTGTGTCACTAATGTGCACCTTGTTCGGCTCTGTCCTGCTTGACTATGTGACTCACGTTACCTTCTTCTTCCTCTTCTTCTACCCACCTTGTGTCTTAACAATTATACTGTATTCTACCGACATCATCTCAACAACACAGTAGTGTAATCTGTTGCGATTTGTTATTTGCACCATCATAGCAAAATGTAGGATGTAGTTGTGGCGGTATCTTCTTAGATACGTTCGACATCTGTGAATTGTGTATAATTTGATAACTCATCTTGTACTCATGATAGCGACCGTCGGCCTGGTGTTCAGGTTAATAGCTACATGTCTCTAACGTGTAACCTTGTTTAGGTTTCTCGCATTTGTTAATGTCTATGTTTGATGTTTATACACAATACGAGATTACAGCTGACTCATCCCCACAAGCTTGACCTGGTTCTCGTCTTACGCATAGTAATCTGTAGGTAACCACTGCGACCGATGCTGCCTCACGTGACGTACATTTCATCTTGTTTCCTCTTATACCACGCATATCTTACTATTTTCTTCCACATATTTCAGCTTTTAATGACCTAATAATAATAATAATAATAATAATAATAATAATAATAATAATAATAATAATAATAATAAAATAACGTTAAGTGCTTTATATCCCACTAACTACTTCTACTACTAAAATACTGGGGCTGTACCTTAATCAAGGCCACGGCCGCTTCCTTTCCATTCCTAGGCCTTTCCTGTCCTATCGTGACCATAAACCTATCTGTGTCGGTGTGACGTAAAGCAACTAGTAAGAAAACTACTTCTACGGTTTTCTGAGACGCTGAGGTGCCCGAATTTAGTCCCGCAGGAGTTCTCTTTATGTACCAGTAAATCTACCGACACGAGCCTGACGTACAGTATTTGAGCACCTTCAAATACCATCGGACTGGGCCAGGTTCGAACCTGCGAAGTTGGAGTCAAAAGGCCGGCACCTCAACCGTCTGAGCCACTCAGCCCGGAAGGAGGCACGAAATGTAGGTACGTTTAATTTATTTAGTTGTATAACATGTCCATTATTCCTTTGAAACTAAACGTTCGATGTGTTTCGATAATTCAATGTCTATGCTACTCATTTGGACAACCTACCTCTTGAATGCTTTCGTTGGCGTAAGGAACTGCCTTCTTTCTTCTACCTTTACGCAATGCACAACGGGGATCGTACCGTATTTCACGTCCCGGCTCGCCTATCCCAACCAATAATTATATCACACGCTCGTACAGGTCCCGCGCCGACACAGGTTTTCAGGTCATGTCCATACTCCCTAGACTACGGGACTGATGACCACAGATATCCCAATCCCCAAAAGGACGTAACAGCAAATGAACCAGTAATAACGCTGAGAATTCGATACATCTCCAGGGTCCGAAACTGGTGACCAGCGCTGTCTGAAGCCGCTTAGACAGAAACTAAATACTAACAACAACAAAACCATTCAGGCGAGAATGTAACGTAATATGGCATACACTACTGTAGTAGCCGCCTTCAGCTGTTATCGTAGTTTAGTTGCTCTTAAACATAAAACCAGTTTGACAAGTGCGTTACGCAATATCTCGTGCATTGCATAGGTAGCGTTCAGCTGTTACAGTAGTACATTTGCTCGTAAACGTAAATAGAAACCAGTTTGGCACGGATGGCGCGTCTTGTTATCAAAGGTAAGCTATTCATTCACAAGAACAAAGCATACTACCTATTCTAAAATCATCGTATCACTTTGCTCTCGAAAATAACTTCCGAGTATTACTAAAAGTTTGATATATAGTGGTTCGTCACATCGTTCTCTATTGCTAGAAGAAATATCTGCAGGTATACCCTAAACACCCTATATTCAAAGGAAACAAGATCATGTAAAATTTTACAAAATTTAAAAATTTTCAAATATCAGAACAACCCTAATCCAATCTTTCTTATCTTTAGAAATGATGGTTACTCATTCCCATAACTTCCTACTTCCTTGCCTGGATTTGAAGGCTCATGTTCTGGAAGCTCAAAATCGTCCTCAGTTCGACCTTCGTGCGAAGATATCTCTCTAAACCCGCGCAGTGTTATCCTCTCGTGCAGGATACGCCTAGTCACCGCTGATATAAAGCGCCATCCAAATTGTTACAATTGGTAAGATTTACCAAGATATTCTCACACAGCCCGATGGACTGACGATAGTTCGTGTGCGACCGTATTGAGGAAGTCCACAGTCTATCCCTCACCATACAACACTGGCACAACAAATAAACTGCTCAAATTCACAATTATCGGACTGGCAGCCCGAAACAGTGACAACAGTTACGAACAAAATGAGTAACGCCATGCGTCATCTGACTCGTAATCAACAGTCCCCACTCCTCTGAATCCGAATAAGCTGTCTCCAGACTACCACTTCCTAGGTGTTTTTGTGCTCGCTGTTCACCTTTTCTACTTCACTCAAAACGAAATCTGTTCCGCTCCATCACTCCACGTTTTCATAATCTGGTTGTTAATATTCTAAATTGAGTGACCCTATGGTGACCTCTGGGGCCCATTTAATTGCATTTTCGGCAAATTATTATTATTATTATTATTATTATTATCATTATTATTATTATTATTATTATTATTATTATTATTATTATTATTATTATTATTATTATTATTATTATTATTATTATTATTATCGTAATTTATTTATTCACTTATTTTAAATTTCATTACATTGGAAATCGTCAAATGATTATTACATTTAATTATGGTACGAAAATTAATATGTTTATTAATATAATTAGTTAATTTTACAATTAACGCCTAAGCGTGAGGCATATTATTTACGTAGATTGCAATTATCATCCAATTGTGGTACAGTGGTAATTCGCATATTACAAGCAACAACGTGTTATTCGACAGAGATATTGTACAAAGGCACGTATGCATTGGTCTTTCGGCGTTCAGCCTGAAAGCCTGTGTGAATTAATTAAGCACCTCCACCATCCTCCATTTAAAACTACCCCTGCGGCCTCGTTTATTTCCACAAGTATTATTATAAAATCATTAAAATCTGAGTGAATAAATCGTCATCTTGGTCCCTCACTATTTCTCTTACCCTCCATAACCGAGTCCATTATTCTCCTAGGTAACCTATCCTCCCCCATCCCCCTCACACAATCCCACCACCGAAGCCGATTTATGGTTTTTTTTCATCCACCGAGTTTATTCCTAACTTAGCTTTTATCTCCTCATTCCTTTGTACCTTCTTACAACTGTTCCCTCCTGATTGTATCAGCAATCATTCTCACTACCATCATGTCACTTATTTCCAATTTACGAATTAGTTAAGATATACTGAGTCTACCTATATGCCACTCCCCATCTAAGAAGTCGGCCTGAAAAGAGATTGGTCCAGGAGCTGACTTGTTTCTTACAGATTGCCGATAATTACAACTTGGTCACTGCATTCGCTCTGCTGCATCATGATTCAGTTTCACTTACGAGGGAATGGTCCGAATTGATTGAAAATTGTTAGGAAAACTTAAATGTAGCCGCTGAAAACGGACGTAGGGTTCTTTTCCATGTACAATCACGAATTCGATCAAACGAGTAACTTCAAGTAGTTGAGGTTAGTAACGTTATGACGTTCCGTCGCCACATTCACAGTTAAGTTAACAGAGTGACTGAATACTCAGAATTACTACACGAAAACAGCGCGTTTGGAACCACTTAACAGGGAATGTTCGGGACCAGTGACGAGGGTGTAGGTGACACCAACCAACAGCAAACTGGATACATTATTTTGGCCTTTCTATTTTGACAATTTACTGCACGCGAAACCCTTCACTTCAATCTAATTTAACCACAATGTATTTTAAGGAGAGGAAATACAAAATCACCTGGCATCATCGGCGGAGAACATGTATTTATGGTGGACAGTTGTGCTCTGCATGGCGCGTGAGTTGCGAAAATATTGCGGATAGTACAAACTCCTAATCCGTAAGCCAAGGGCAGTACTGCAATGTTTGGAATATCATTCGTAACATTCACATACATTTTTTGCCTGGATTCATATTCGACGTATCTCGATTATAATAAAACGACCGTATATGTTATATATTTTTGGCCTGTAACGACTGGACAAGAGCCTCTGTTGCTCAGGCGGCAGCGCGCCGGCCTCTCACCGCTGTGTTCCGTGGTTCAAATCCCGGTCACTCCATGTGAGATATGTGCTGGAGAATACGGAGGCGGGACAGGTTTTTCTTAGGACACTGCGGTTTTTCCTGTCATAATTCATTCCATCAACATTTTCCAATATCATTTCATCTGTTATTCATCAATAATTGCCCCAAAGGAGTGCGACAGGCTTCGGCAGCCGGCACAATTCCTATCCTCGGCGCTAGATGGGGGCTTCCATTCATTCCATTTCTGACCCGGTCAAATGACTTGAAACAGGCTGTAGATTTTCAACGACTGCACACCTAGCCACATTTTACTACTACTACTACTAATAATAATAATAATAATAATAATAATAAACCGAGCTCGATAGCTGCAGTCGCTTAAGTGCGGCCAGTATCCAGTATTCGGGAGATAGTAGGTTCGAACCCCACTCTTGGCAGCCCTGAAGATGTTTTTCCGTGGTTTCCCATTTTCACACCAGGAAAATGCTGGGGCTGTACCTTAATTAAGTCCATGGCCGCTTCCTTCCCACTCCTAGCCCTTTCCTGTCCCATCGTCGCCATAAGACCTATCTGTGTCGGTGCGACGTAAAGCAAGTAGCATAATAATAATAATAATAATAATAATTGTACCGGGCGGTACACCTCTACACCGTTTATTTAAAAGTTGCGCCAGTTGAAACTCCTCTTCTGGAGGAAGGTTGAACTTTATCTATTCTATTAATTCTCTACTTTCTCAGAAGATGTCACCACGTGGAAAATTTTGAGTTTTTGAACTGTGTCACTTTTGATGTGTTTTTGTTTCGCTTGAAGTAAGAAGTGTGAACTTTCTCTTCTAGAGGACACTACTGAAGATCAACAATAGTGCGACCTAGTGCGAAATCAAAGAACTATTTTGTTGGAGAAATTTTTATTTCAAGAGTTTGTTCTTTGTTAAATTTCTTTCTGTCATGGTTTAAGTTGGCTGTATACCCCTCTTTTTCCCCTTAGTTTGGATCTAGCCAATCCCGAATTTCTTTAATTAATTTTCCACCAATAATGTGTTTCTTTTTCCTCTATGTAGGGGTTTCTTTTCCCGAACCAATAAAGATTTTGTGGGAGGGTGTTTTATTTCCCCTAACGCCTAGAATCTTCCGCGAGAGGATATAAACTGCTGATTTTGGGGTCTCCGGGCCACTTCTGTTCCATCTTTCAGTGTATTAAGTACATAGCAGGAGGCGGGAAGCGCCTCTTTCTTCTTCAGCCGTTCAACACCAGGTAATGGCCTATTAATAACTTCTTTTCTTGCTAGGTCGGCAGTTTAACACTCGCGGCGGGTTCGAAGCGTTTTCCATCATGTAACCTTTTCCTAAAATGTAACTACTCTTTTCTTCTTTTTCTTGTAAAGTTACATATTGGGATAGAGAGTGCTAACCCTCTCGAGCTCCCACTCACATTTGTTTTGAGGTGAACTTATTTTCTCAAACTTTTCTTCGTTTATGTAATGTAAAGTGTTCTTCTCTAAGTCACCTCTGTAGTATGGGATTAGCCCTTGCGTTAGTGGCCCAGAGCCAGATTAGGTTTTAAAAGCAAAGTGTATTAGGAGTGCAAGATCGCCTCCTCTCAAATTGTTATTTTAGAGGTCATGTAATCAACCTTCTTTTCATGTAATAGACCTCTGTAGGTTGGGTATTTTACCCCTGTGAACACGTCCTTAGAGGACAG